>NC_066579.1:448326343-448974103 GCF_024323335.1 Lathyrus oleraceus
GATTGCTTGCTCTTGAGGCAACTGAGGGACAATGCAAATGCTATGCAATGGATTATGATATGCTATGACCTAGTATGAAAATGTATGTGCAATGATAGGTGCAAATTTGAGGTGCTACAGCTGCCCCTATTCAATCAGCTGGGAACCCGAATGGATGAGAGCAACGGCTGTCAGACTTTCAGGGTAAACAGGGATTGAATACCAAAGAACCGTAGAATTTGCACAGTACTGGATATGATACAAAAGAACCACGTCATTTACCGATGACAAACTGCGTGACAGCTTCAGAAAAAGCAAAACCATTTACCGATGGTTGGAGAACTGGAAACTTGATATTTACCGATATCAACTTCAGCACGACCATTTACCGATGGCGGCTGGGGAAAACAAACTTCTGAAAAGCAAAACCATTTACCGATGGTTAAAACTGGGACCTTGATATTTACCGATATCAAATTCAGCACGACCATTTACCGATGGCTGCTGGGAAACAGATTTTGATGTAGAAAGGAAGCAAGACCATTTACCGATGGTGGCTTCAAAGAAACTTGACATTTACCGATGTCAACTTAGCAAGACCATTTACCGATGGCTGCTGCAACTGGGGATTCGATATTTACCGATATCGAAGAAAACAGGGCCATTTACCGATGGCGTCTCCACTTGGGGAGAAACAAAATCTTTGTGATGATACCAGACAAGACGTTTACCGACGACTTCTGGGGATTTTGATTTTATTGACCAGACATTTACCGATGACTGGGATGAGACTCGATGTTTACTGACATCGAAAGATGATGTTTACCGACATCAAAAGAAATGACCAGACATTTACCGATGACTGGGATGAGACTCGATGTTTACCGACATCGAAAGATGATGTTTACCGACATCCAAAGAAATGACCAGACATTTACCGATGACTGGGATGAGAAATTAATTGGGGAGATACAAATATTTGCAACTGGAAACCAGATAGGACATTTACAGATGACTCTACTGGGGATTTCTAGCTGGGGATTATCAGACGTTTACCGACGACTGCAGAAAAGACTTGATGTTTACCGACATCGAAAGATGATGTTTACCGACATCAAAAAAAATGACCAGACATTTACCGATGACTGGGGTGAGACTCGATGTTTACGGACACCGAAGCAATGGTGTTTACAGACACCAAAAATGATGACCAGACATTTACTGATGACTGGAGAGAATACCGATGTTTACAGACACCGAAACAAATGGTGTTTACCGACACCAAAAATGATGACCAGACATTTACAGATGACTGGGAATACTCGACGTTTACAGACATCGAAAGATGATTTTTACCGACATCAAAAATGACCAGACATTTACCGATGACTGGATAAAATATCCGATGTTTACAGACACCGAAACAATGGTGTTTACCGACACCAAAAATAATAACACACGCGGGTGCTGGCATGACACTTACCGGTATCACAAGAACAACTTTTTAGATATGCCAAGGCAAAGTTGACCACTCGCTGGGGGTCTCACTGGGGAGAAATAAACTTTCTGTCACCATCGGGTGAGGAAATAAACCTCTGTGGGGATATCAATCCTGAATGCTGTCAAGAACAACTGTAGCAGACTTGGTGCTGATGTTGAATGAAGTGATCCGCCTCTGCCGGGGATACAGTCTGGCGAAGTTAACACATGAATGCATATGTTTGAATTTTTCTATGGCGTAATGCTCCATATTGAATGGAAATGCTACGCAGTTTTGAGGATGCAATGATTACTACATGCAAAATGATAAAACTCCGGCTGGGGAGCCGACATGATCAGATACTCTGACTCTGTGGGGGAGACTCCTCTTGGGGAAATATTCTGTGGGGAACTCTGCTTGAGGAATGGTAAAGCGACTTCACACTCATGTTGAAGAATAGCACTTGCTGCTGGGGAAAGATAAACTCCGCTGGGGGGTACCCTTCAGTCCACAAATAGGATAAATGCTGGAGATAAATTTCAATGAACCTGCCTCACTCGGGGAGGAGAACGGCAAATACAGGCCTGCTGGGGATAGGCAATCCTTAGATCTGTTGGGAAATAGGAAGCACTATCCACAGACGTCTCTGCAGGGGAACATAGCTCTGATAGCTTCCGAACTTGCTTGGGGAAAATATCTGCTGAGGAAACGTCCTCACAGATGCCAATCTGAAAAACAGCACAACAAAATGCCCCCAGGGGATACATGGACAAGATACGCTCAAGTGTCCTCAACATTCAAAATGATTTTCAAATGTTTTGTCATCCTGCAAGCTATTGTGTAGCCTTCATGTTTTTATATGCAATGCTTATCAAAAATTCGGACATTTTTTGCAAACAAAACAGTAAAAGTAAAAACAAAAGAGCTATTTATCTGAATAACAATTTTTATTGATTGAAAATGTGCCTGAAGAGGCAAATACATTGGGAAGCAATTCCTAGAAAGAGGTAACTGCGCACAAAAGGAAAAATCTATCCTAATGGCAATGTGAACACGGCATCCACTATTTCCCAATTCTGTTATAACTCACAGATCATCAGTTTTCCTCCCAATTCCTTGCTTTCTGAGAAGAACGACTGGACGGATCACATCTTTCGAGATGGCAGACGACAAAGCTCGATGAAGTACAGACAACTCAGACTGTAGTCTTCGCTTTAATCCCTAACTTTTGCCTGGATCGCCCTTTCGGGTTTTCAATCCACCGGGATACCCATTTTTGCCTAAGCCGCCCTTGCGGGTTTTCGACTTACCGGGTGTACACATTTTTATTTTTATCCCTAACTTTTGCCCGAACCTTTTCTTTCTGTTTTTTTGGTTCGCCGGGATGCCCATTTTTTGCCTGGACTCTTTTTCTTTTTGTCCAGCGGGTCAATTTATGCGAAGTATTTTTTGACTACATCTGAGTTGACGGGAGACGGAAAATCCTCACCATCCATAGTTGTAAGCATCAAGGCTCCACCGGAGAAGACTTTCTTCACAACATACGGACCTTCATAATTAGGAGTCCACTTGCCCCTGTTATCTGCACCGGGAGGGAGGATCCTCTTCAAAACTAGATCACCGATCTGATAGCTTCGAGGACGCACTTTCTGATCAAAGGCTTGCTTCATCCTTCGTTGATACAACTGTCCATGGCATACAGCTGCTAGCCGTCTCTCCTCGATAAGGCTCAACTCGTTAAACCTTGTTCGAATCCACTCGGCTTCGTCCAACTTGACATCCAATAAAACTCTCAGAGAAGGAATCTCCACTTCAACAGGTAGGACAGCTTCCATACCATACACAAGGGAGTAGGGGGTTGCCCCGGTCGACGTACGTACTGAGGTACGGTACCCATGCAAAGCGAAAGGCAGCATCTCATGCCAATCCTTGTACGTAACGACCATCTTCTGCACAATCTTCTTGATATTCTTGTTTGCCGCTTCTACAGCACCATTCATCTTTGGTCTGTAAGGAGAAGAATTGTGATGTTCAATCTTGAAATCTTTACAAAGCTCTTTCATCATCTTGTTATTGAGATTCGAACCATTGTCAGTGATGATTCTCTCAGGAACTCCATAACGACATATAATTTCTTTCTTGATGAACCGGGTAACCACTTGTTTGGTAACGTTAGCATAGGAAGCTGCTTCCACCCATTTGGTGAAATAGTCAATCGCAACCAAGATGAAGCGATGTCCATTCGAAGCAGTGGGCTCAATCTTCCCGATCATATCAATGCCCCACATGGCAAACGGCCAAGGCGAATTCATGATATTCAGAGGGCTTGGTGGTACATGCACCTTATCAGCATAGATTTGACACTTATGGCACTTCCGAGCATACTTGAAACAATCGGATTCCATAGTCATCCAGTAATAACCCGCTCTCAACAATTTCTTAGCCATTGCATGTCCGCCGGCATGAGTACCGAAGGAACCTTCATGAACTTCTTGCATTAACATGTCTGCCTCGGGTCTGTCCACGCATCTGAGCAAGACCATGTCAAAGTTTCTCTTATACAGCACATCATCCTGATTCAAAGAGAAGCTTCCAGCTAGCCTTCTCAGGGTTTTCTTGTCATTCTTCGACGCACCTTCAGGATATTCCTGAGTCTTGAGGAAATTCTTGATGTCATAATACCACGGCTTCTCATCACCCACAACAGACTCGGCTGCAAACACATACGCAGGCCTCTCAAGTCGATTCACCGCGACATGTGGCACATGATTCCACCAATGAACTTTGATCATAGACGACAAAGTAGCCAAGGCATCAGCCATTTGATTCTCATCCCGGGGGACATGATACAACTTCACTTTCTTGAAGAACGTCAGTATTCTTCTGGTGTAATCTCTATACGGAATCAAATGCGGTTGATTCGTATTCCAATCTCCATTGACTTGATTGACGACTAGAGCTGAATCTCCAAATATGTCAAGTGTTTTGATCCTCAGATCAATGGCTTCTTCTATCCCCATGATACAAGCCTCATACTCAGCTTCGTTGTTGGTGACGTCAAACGTCAATCTGGCAGAAAAAGGTATATGAGCACCTTTAGGATTGATCAACACTGCCCCAACACCGTTACCGTTCATATTCACAGCCCCATCAAACATCAGTGTCCATTTGTCATCTGGATCCGGTCCTTCCTCGACAAGAGGCTCTTCGCAATCTTTCATCTTAAGATACATGATGTCTTCATCAGGGAATTCAAACATCATAGGCTGATAATCTTCAATCGGTTGTTCGGCGAGATAGTCTGACAGAATACTACCTTTGATGGCCTTCTGCGACGTGTACTGAATGTCATATTCTGTTAGAATCATCTGCCAACGGGCAACTCGTCCGGTGAGAGCTGGTTTCTCAAAGATGTATTTCACTGGATCCATCTTAGAAATCAACAAGGTAGTATGGTTCAACATATACTGTCTCAGTCGGCGAGCCGCCCAGGCCAAAGCACAGCAAGTTTTCTCGAGCAGTGAATATCTTGTTTCACAGTCGGTAAACTTTTTGCTAAGGTAGTATATGGCATGCTCTTTTCGACCAGACTCGTCATGCTGTCCCAATACACACCCCATCGAAGTCTCGGTGACTGAAAGGTACATTATCAGTGGTCTCCCTGGAACTGGAGGTATCAGGATTGGAGGTTTCTGTAAATACTCCTTTATCTTATCAAAAGCTTTCTGACAATCATCATTCCACTTGATCGCTTGATTCTTTCTAAGCAGTTTGAAGATTGGTTCACATGTAGCAGTTAGATGAGATATGAACCTTGCAATGTAGTTCAACCTCCCTAAAAACCCACGGACTTGCTTCTCCGTTTTCGGTTCAGGCATCTCTTGAATGGCTTTGACTTTTGCTGGATCAACCTCAATCCTTTTCTCACTGACAATGAAGCCTAAGAGCTTCCCGGACCTCACCCCAAACGTACACTTGTTCGGATTCAACCTCAGCTTGAACTTTCTCAACCGGTCGAACAGCTTCTGCAAATTAACCAGGTGCTCCTCTTCTGTCTGCGACTTTGCAATCATATCATCCACGTACACTTCAATCTCTTTGTGCATCATGTCATGAAAAAGAGTCGTCATTGCCCTCTGATAGGTAGCACCAGCATTCTTTAGTCCAAATGGCATCACCTTATAGCAGAACGTGCCCCAAGGTGTAATGAACGTCGTCTTTTCCATATCCTCTGGCGCCATCTTGATCTGATTATATCCAGAGAAACCATCCATGAAAGAGAATACCGAGGATTGAGCCGTATTATCAACCAATACATCAATGTGAGGTAATGGGAAATCATCTTTCGGACTCGCTCTATTCAAATCCCGGTAATCGACACACATTCTGACTTTACCATCCTTCTTCGGCACAGGAACGATGTTGGCCACCCACGGTGGATAACTGGTAACAGCCAGAAAACCTGCATCCCACTGCTTCTGAACCTCTTCCTTGATCTTAGTTGCCATGTCAGGACTCGTTCTACGAAGCTTCTGCTTGACCGAAGGACATCCTTCCCTAAGAGGTAATCGATGCATCACAATGTCTGTATCTAAACCAGGCATATCTTGATACGACCAGGCGAACACTTCCACATATTCTCTCAGCATCTCAATCAGCCTCCTCTTGACAGAGTCCTCTAAAGCAGCCCCAATCTTGATTTCTCTTTTGGCGTCTTCAGTACCCAGATTAATAGTTTCCAACTCCTCCTGATGAGGTTGGATGACCCTTTCCTCTTGCTTCAGTAATCTGGCCAATTCTGCAGGGAGTTCACAGTCTTCCTCACTCTCCTCTTCAGCTTGGTAGATGGGATTATCGAAATCATACTGAGCCATAACAGAACTGTTCATAGTGAATGCCATAAGGTCGCTTCTGCATGTTTGATGCTTTGTTTTAGAAAAAGAGTTCAATAAAGTCACAAAAACAAAAAACATTGCCATTTTTATTGTTTTGAAAAAAAGTGAAAACAGAAAACAGAAAGACAGGGATCACAAAATTTGTTCAAAAAATGTCCTTCATTAATGATAATCATTAAAACATGATGAGGCCCTACAAAATGAATCACTACGCCTTGGGCAGAACGTAGGATTTTCATGCAAAATGACAAAACAACAGAAAATTACTCTGTCAGAAGAGTAACTTGAACCACTTCTTCAGCCGTCCAGTTGTTGATAGACCCCCCTGGTGCACACGGGCGAACCCAGTTGTCCAAATCACAATCACTGTCACAGTCTTCACTACCGGTTGCAGAGACGTCGCCATGATTCATCAGCCCAGCGCTGGTGAAGGTACTCGGACCCGCTTGACCATTCTGCTCTGCTTGGAGAGGCTCATAACCAACGCCAAATTTGTCTTCTTTAACCGGCAAATCCACCATCTTGCCCCAGCCTTCAGCTTTGCCAGAATCAACAACCTCCTTAGCCTGCTTGTAAGAAGTAATTGAAACACCTGGCTTTCTCTGCTCAGCGTACGCCACTTTCTCAAGAGCCACAGTCTCAAATGCCTGGCACAAGGTTTCGTGGATCTCGCCATCCACCTCAACATATTTGAACGAGGATAGATGACTCACCAGAATCTCTTCTTCACCGCACACAGTCACAATCTGACCGTTCCAGACATACTTGAGCTTTTGATGGAGAGTCGACGAGACTGCCCCTGCTGCATGAATCCATGGACGCCCCAACAAACAACTATAGGCAGGCTGGATGTCCATAACATAGAAGATGATATCGAATACCTCAGGACCTATCTTCACAGGTAAGGTAACTTCTCCACACACAGAACGTTTGGAACCGTCGAAAGCACGAACGATCAGGTCACTGGGATTAAGCACAAACCCTTCCGCATCAATCTTCCTCAGAATCTGCTTAGGCAACACATTCAGCGACGACCCGGTGTCTACCAATACGTGAGACAACACTGCCCCCTTGCACTCCATGGTGATGTGCAAGGCTTTGTTATGGTTTCGCCCCTCAGGCGGTAAGTCCAAGTTGGTGAAACCCACACCATGCCTGGTGCTCACATTGGCCATCACACCCTCCAGTTGATTGACAGAAATCTCCTGAGGCACGTAAGCCAGATTCAACATCTTTAGCAAGGCATTACGGTGTGCTTCAGAGCACATTAACAGTGAAAGTATAGAAATCTTAGACGGAGTTTGATTCAACTGATCTACAATCTTGTAGTCACTCTTCTTGATTATCTTCATAAACTCCTCCACATCTTTCTCGAATGACCCCTCGGGCGCTTCCTTCTGGACAGGTTCTTCCTCAACCACAGCTTGCTTCCCTTTGCTTTGGCGAGAGCTTCAGCATTATTGTCCCTCAAAGGCTGCGGTGCAAACAGACGACCGCTTCTGGTAAAACCTCCTGGACCCCCTACATTATCCACAGCCGGACCAACACTTGTAGGAACTCTATTCGGTACACCAATTGTCACTGGAGTTTGATTCACTGGTCTTGTCTGACTTTCAGCCCTTCTGTAACTGCGGTGAGCATTATCATACTTCCACGGCATGGCTCTACTATTCTCAACAGCCCTTCTTCCAGACGCAACGATAGTAGTTGGAGCACTGATGGTTACAGGCACGGGAATGGTAACTGGGGTACCATTTGCTGCAGGTGCACTGACGACCCTTGGTCCACGTTCTTCAGATGGTTTAAAGTAAATGGTGATAGTTGACGCTGTTCCACGATCCTTTACAGCCCTACTGAATTGCAAACAACCCTCATCCATCATACCCTGGATACCGGCCCTTAACTGGTCGCAACCATTCTCAGATTCTGCACAGCCCAAACAATTCTCATCACAGCCCGGGTAGACACCCCCCTTCAGCAGACGGCACTTCACAACTAGCAGAGAAGTCTGAACATTATCAACATTAACAACCAGATCTTCAGCTTCTTTCCCCTCAATATTGTTCACTCTATGCCCACCATGCTGAGGCATAGGGTTGTTTACGACGTTAGGCACTGGAGCGAAGTTGATCGCCTTGGCATCAATCAAATCTTGGACCTTGTGCTGGAGAGCTCGACACTTCTCAGTATGGTGGCCTGGTGCCCCAGAATGAAAGTCACAACGGACGTTGGCGTCGTATCCAGGAGGCAATACTGTAGGCGGAGCCATTGTACGCAACTCAATCATCCCCAACCTGAGTAGTTCGGGCAGCAGCTCTGCGTAAGACATGGGCAGAGGATCAAATCTTCTATCAGCCTGCAATTTCTGCCTAGGCTGGAAAGGACGTTGCTGTTGTTGTTGTTGTTGTTGCGGTTGTTGAACTCTTTGCTGTTGTTGACGAGGTTGAGGTGCCGGAATGGTCACTGCAGCAGCTTGACGGTATTCAATTCTATTCTGATCTCTACGGTGTTGAACAGCATTAGTTTCACCCTCTCTTCGACGAGGTGCCCCAACAAACGGCTTCCTAGAAGAAGAGGAACCAGCATCTTGAATCTTCCCAGTTTTGATCAAACTCTCAGTCCTCTCTCCACAAATGACAACATCAGAAAAACTACCGAATGGGCAGCTCCCCATCCGGTCCATAAACACACCTTGAAGAGTACCAATAAACATATCTGTCAACTCCCTCTCCAGCATAGGGGGTTGAACTCTAGCAGCCAGTTCACGCCACCTCTGAGCGTACTCCTTGAAGCTTTCATTGGATTTCTGACAAAGACTCTGCAGCTGAGTCCGGCTCGGTGCCATGTCCATGTTGTGTTTGTATTGCCTCAAGAAGGCCTCACCCAGATCTCTCCAGCATCGGATTGAATCTCTCTTCAATTCCATGTACCAGTCCAAAGAAGCCCCAGATAGACTATCTTGGAAAAAATACATCCACATCTTTTCATCATCGGTATACGCAGAGATTTTTCGATAATAAGCCTGCACATGGGTGCGAGGGCAAGAAGTACCATTGTATTTGTCGAAGGACGGTGCTTTGAACTTGTGAGGGATTCTCAAACCTTCAACCAATCCCATATTAGTAACATCAAAACCGAGAGAATTTTGACTTTCCATAACACGGATCTTCTCAGCAAGAGCCTCAACTTTACGGTCCCTCTCATTAACCCTTCCCGGAACGTCTTCGTCTTCACTGAGCAGAGAGAACATATCCTCTTGTCTGTCAACAATCGGAACAGGATTACGGGCCGGAGCACTGACTACTCTGGCATTAGCGGCATCTGGAACAATAGGTTGACCGTTGATTCGAATACCCCCCAACTCATCACCTACAGCATAGTTGTTGACGGGTACTGCAGTAGCAACATTGTCATCATTGACCGGACCTCCCTCTGGCGGAGCATGGTTGATCGGTGGATTTGCAACCTCTTGTCTCTGAACCATAGCTCGAAGTTCTTCTTGACCTTGCGCAACCCCTTGCATCATGTTCATAAACTGGGCCATGCTAGCCTTCATCTCAGCCAACTCAGCTTGAAATTGATCCATACTTCTCTGTTGATTCAGTCTTGTTGAGTAGCGGTGCGGACGTTGATCAGCTATCCTGCCTAAAACAGGAACCAGAGTGAGAAGTCACGACCAAGAACACCTGTTATGCAAAATGATATGAGTATGATGCTAATGATGCGTATGATGCACATGATATGCTCATTTCTCAGGCATTCAAAGAGCCTGACCCATCCTGAAAAGATGGCAACCTGCAGCAGCAAGAGAGCAAAACAGATACAGGGAAATGCTGACATCCTTATATATACATAAGGGTAAAAAGGCATACAACCAATGTCAACAGAATATCTGAATAAACAACGTACAAAGAAAAAGAATCCCATCCAACAAGCCTGGAGGTGATTCTTAACAAAAGATCCAAGAGATGGCTTACACGCAAATGAATCCCATCCAACAAGCCTGGAGGTGATTCTCAACAAAATACAATCAGAGATACAAACTAAGACAGACGGTCTTCCGGAATGAGGGTCTTCAGGTAATGGCACTGGTCTATCAACAGTGAGCATTCTGAGCATTCTGGTAGAGGGGTAATCTTCTCCTTCAATTGTCTTCTCAGCTCCAAGACTTCTCCTCAGAGGTGGTTCTCTGATGCCTGTCTCAAGTCTACTTCCTTCTTCAACTGGATATCTTTATCTCTGAGTTGCTTCTCCAAGTCTCTGATCTTCTTCTGATAGTTGGCTTCTACTCTCTGCAGTCTCAAGCGCTCCCGATGTTCTGCGTCCAACATAGACTCTATCTCCTCATATGATCTCTTCTTGCTCCTTGCTCTGCTAGCATCTTCTCCTTGCACTTCCCTGAGTTGATGGGCCATGTGCAACCTATCAGCTTTAGCTTTGTACAACTCCATATGGGTGTCCTGCTCCTTCTCCCTCAACCGACGACTCTCCATCAGGGCTTGCTTATAGTGCTCAGCAGGCACACTATCAGCAAGGATCAAAGGTGGTTGCTCCTGCAACGGTTCCATCCTATCGTAGGGTAGCAACAAAGTTTCCACTCTCTTCTTTACCCAATCAGTGTAATCAGGCATGGCTATAGCAAACTTCTTCCCTAGGACGGATCCATCTCTGACACCAATGGACTTCCAAGCTCTTCCAATCTGCTCCAACCTAACAGGGTCATCCTTCTTCTCAAAGTACACACTCTCAGCTATCTCAGCTTCAAGTGGTCTTCTACTCATAACAAAACCTAACTGGCGAAGAGAAAGAACTGGATTATAATTTATACAACCCTTGGTCCCCACGAGTGGCACATTCCGGAATTCTCCACAGCTCATAATAACATTCTTCACATTCATCCGGTAAGATTGCCATCTGATGTCATAAGGGGTGAGCGACATGACCCTCTGAGTCCACTTGAGAGTGCTCTGAGTGTCCACAAAGGGTCCACTACCAGGCAGGAGTGACATGAACCATCTAAACAGGAGAGGTAGACAGCACCTGATGGCTCCACCCCTACCATGCCTACTGTGGATGGCATAGTAAGTATCAGCTAACAAGGTGGGGACTGGATTTCCTCTGATGAAAATGCTGATGGCAGCATGGTCAACAAAATTTGGCATACTGGGAAATAGGATGATTCCATATATCAAGGCGGCAAGCTGTGCGTGAAAAGCTTCCCAATTTCCCTTCTCTGCTTCATCTCTGGCTATTCTCAGAAGAAACTTCAACGGCAGACCCACAACTCCCCCACTGGGCTTCCAATTATCACAAACTTCCTTAACACTCAACCGGAGAGCTCTGGCAACAACCTTAAAGTCAACCTCCTTTGGTACGTCCAAGAAAGGAACCTGATGCTGAATCGGGATGCTCAACAGTATAGAATACTCCTCGAGAGTAGGTGCTAACTGGTAATCTTGGAACGTGAAACATCTAAGCTCCGGGTCATAGAACTGAAGAAGTGTCTGCAACGGCACCGGGTCAACTACTGTCTTCAACACTGTCAGGATATCCCCATACTGATTCACGAAACCCCCCAGACGATCACTGGTCACAAGACTGCCCAACTCAATCAGAGGCGTCAAAGGCTCCCGGTGAAAAACGTAGATACAAGTCTTCCGCTTCAACTCTGGGACTGTTGCCATCTCTATCAGTGAACAAGCTCTGGAATGTACCTGAGAAATGATATGCATGCAGGGATTAGTTTTTTTTTTTTTTTTTTTTTTTTTTTTTTTTTTTTTTTTTTTTTTTTTTTTTGCGTTTCTTTTTGAAAATAAATATGCTATGATGCACATGATGCAGACACAACTGGCTGGCGGTGCATCTCTGATCACAAAGTCGAAGCTTCGGTCTAAACTCAGAACCCAAATCCAACTTGAAAACCCAAGGTCAACTGAATATACTGTTGTCTGAACCCAAAGTCACCAACAGAACCATAAGTCACCAACAGTACCTGTAATGATGAACCCTTCCCCACTCACGGGTGTAGTCTAGGCCAGGGTAAGGTCAAGAGAAACGCAGGATAAACAACCCTTTCAAGAATATCATCCTGTGCACACCCGATGTATGCACCGATAATACCCCATCAGAGTCTGAACTGCTCGTGATATCAATGTTCCGCTAAGTGGCGTACACCACCCGCTTCCCATGAATCACTCTATTCCTAGGTTTCCTAGATTTCACTCATAGCCTGGGTATTGGGCCTTTTACCTCAACTGACTCCCCCCCAACAGAGAGAAACAGACAACCAGCCAGGTGAACAGATGAATATGAATGCAAACATAATTACAAACATAAATGCAAACAACAGACAATGAATGCAAACAGTAAATAATGAATGCAATAAATAAACACAGCACAAAGCAACCAAACCCTAACCTAGAGAGCGCTAGGAGAGACTCGCTTAGGGAAGACGGACCAGCACAGGTCAACTTCTCTATAGATCCCCAGCAGAGTCGCCAGCTGTCGCATCACGCGAAAAACCAGCGGGAAAAGAAAGAACAACAGAGCCGCCACCGTGCGTTATTTATCCCAAAAGAGGGAAAGGAAACGCTCAGAGTAAACCTAGGAAAGAACATGGTCTCGCGACCAAAGAGTATGGGTTCGGGAGTCGGTTATGCGAAGGGAAGGTATTAGCACCCCTACGCATCCGTAGTACTCTACGGGATCCACGCACAAAAGGAAGGAAAAATGGTTGCTAAACACTGCTCATAAACACACACACACTGGCTGAAAGAGACACAAGAGACTGACTGAAACTGACTCGGCAGGATGTCGCATCCTGGGCCTACTTAGTCTATCAGGCATAGACATCAGAGTCGAAGTAGTTCGGACTGGGGAAACGACACATGCTCGCTAGGATGTCGCATCCTATGCATACGTATCTCCTCGGACGAGAGAAGAATCAGAGCATTCGTAGCTCGGCTGACACGCACACAAACAAACACAAAGGCAAACGTGGAGCCCGACTGCCAATCACTGGACTTATGTCAGCATCCGAACCTAAACACACACACACTGGAATCCAAATGCCACTCGATGGACTTACATCAGCTTCCAAGCACACAACAACACAACAAGTTGATAGGGAGTCGGGGACTCGAGCCTATAACTGTCAAGCACACACTCAAACAGACAGACAACAAATTGCTAAGGAGTCAGGCACTCGAGCCTAGCAACTGTCAAACAACACACACAAAAAGAAAAAGGGCGCCCGGAGAGATCAGCTCAATCTCCTGCCTACATACTTCATCTGGTATGAAGATCAGGGCGATGTAGTTCCCCTACGCAGGGATAAAGGACTAGCCTAACCAGATAACAGAGGGAGACACAACTAGGGAGACTTCGACTCGAGCCTAGATGTTATCATGCAAATCAACCCTAAGTTATGGTTTCTAGCTAAATGGCGCAAGGGCCAACCTATCCTAAGCATGGCTCACACAGGAAGCAAGCCACACATACTTAACTTGCACAGGAAGCAAGCCAAGCAAAACCTAACTTGCACAGGAAGCAAGTCTAAACTAATCCTAACTTGCACAGGAAGCAAGTCAAACAATCCTATCTTGCACAGGAAGCAAGTCAAACTATCCTATAAGCACAGATAGCACACGCTATACACAAACAAGTGGCTCAAACAAGGGTTAGGTTTTAGTCAAGGGGTCATATCAACCTCGACAAACAAACCTCTGGAACTGGGTGAATGTGCTCTTAACCTTGCCATTGAGGGGCTAAGGTGAAGCAGATGAAAGGATGAAGTGAGGATGAGACCTCGCAGCTCTTATCCCTGGCCTGGGAGAGCTCAAGACAAGAATGTGTGGGTTCAGAAAGTGGGAACCCTTCTACACATTTAAAACTGACTCAACTGTGCAGTTGCACAAGATCTTGGGTTTGTATCTGTAATGCATCAACACAGTGGTGTGAGCAAAGCAGATGACACACTGAATAGTGGGGGATAGATTGCATATCCCTACCTTCCACCAATTGCCTCTTCACTTAGGAGGTCTTTGACTCTATGCAAGGACAAAGCTAAACATCCACAAACATTGCCTCTTAAGGAGGACTTCAGACAGTTGCCTGGCCAAGTAACAGGCCAGGTCTTCCAGACTACATGAAGTAAAAGAGACATACCTCAATGCGAATTGCTTATACAAGCAAAGCAAAGCAAAAAGTTCACAAAGAACTAAGCAACTAAAGCACCTGAAACAGTCAAGCAGATGTTAGTATGCAACTTCAAACAAAACAAACAGAAACAGACAACAACAGTCCATTAGAGGCACATGGATGTGCAAGGCACAAGGCTTAGGGCATGTGAGCCAAGCCACCTACAAAACAAAGAGGTTAGACAATGATACTCGGGCAAGCTCAATCAAATTAATTGGTCTCAATGGCCATTTGATGGTCAACCTGAAAACACAAACTCAAAGGTGAGTAGCAGGACCACTAGGGCAAGCCTAGGGTCAAAAGTGAATGAGAAAGCCAAAACAGCAAAGGATATCCAATCAAAATCAAGTTTAAACATTCAAGAAACACAACCAATTGGATTCACACTCATATCAATCATCATCATCATTTCATGAACCATTTAGGTCAAAACATGGCAAACAGAAGCTCATAGAAGTCAACAGCAAGACTTAACTCAAAAGCAATCCAAACATTTTCCAAAAATCACCAAATAAATCATGATCAAACCTAACACATAGCATGGTAAGCATGTCAAATTTCATCCCATTTGGACAAGTGGAAGGCAGTCAATGAAAATCAGAAAGTCAAAGCAATTTTGAACATGCTCAAAGAAGTCAACCAAACATGCATCAACTTAGAAAAATCATAAATCAGAAATGGTGTATGATAAATGAATGGGACTAAAGCCATGGCAAAGATGAGGATGTCTAGTTATCTCATGCAAAATTTCATGTCCATATAATAAAGTATGAGAATTTCACAAATGAAATGGGAGCATGTGTCACACAAAGTCAACAATTGACTAGGCAGGGAAGAAAAATCTCAAACAAATAGAAAATAGTTCAATCAAATCCAGGAAAATTCACATGTAAACTAGACATACAAGAGTAGGTTCATGCAAAATTTCAATCCATTTGGAGGTCAAGCAGCATGGCAATGAAAATCATGAAGTTGGTCATCAATGGTGTGACACAAATTGTCACACCCTAATTCAAAAAATCATAACTATCAAACCACAAATGATAAATTCACAAACTTTATACCAAAATCACCATGAGTGTGTCTAGTTTAAGCACAAAAAATTTGGGAGCCATTGGATACATTCTCATCATTTCACAATTGATTTGGCAAAGTGTACAAAATTTGGTCACATGTCACAAACCCTAAGGCCAATTAAAAACCACTCATCCAAAAATTCTGGAAAAATAATGATAAAAAAGTAGAGATCATGATGAACACAACACAAAAAATCCCATTGAATTTGGATCAAAAATGAGCAAGTTATGATTTTTGTAAGATGGGTGACATTATTGAAGAAATAAATTGGAATAAAATTGAAAGAATGGCATTTTTGTAAATAACCCTGTCACTTATCAAAACGACCGTGTTTTGGTCCAGAAAATGAAATATTTTCATTGGCTCGTGGGGGGATGGTACAGTAACAGCATACAAAACACGTTCAAATGCAGAAAATCTGGGCTTCTAGGGTTTGTGAACAGTGCTTCATCCCTCCCAAAATCGAATTTCCCAATTTCTCCCAAAAATGTCAATTGATTACACCATTGTAAACATTAAACAACACACAACAACATCCTAACATTGGTTTTCATTAATTTGAACTACACAACAAGAAATCGATGGAAACATTTTCAAGCATCAAGCTTCATTTCATCACATCTTCATAATAACTCAACCCTTTCCAAAACTAAGGCCATCATTAAACTCAGCATTGAAAGATTTCTTGAAAGCATATCACAATTTTAAGGAAAGTGGAAGTTGAAAAAACTCACCAAAAGTGGAAAGGCAGATGAGATGCTATTGTTGTTTTGTGTGTTTAGCTTGAAACAATTGCTGCAGGATGTTGGCTGCTACTTGCCTCACAATGATGAATGGATGTGGAACCAAAATGCCATGCTTATGTTCTTTTTTTGGAAATTCTTTTGACAGCCCTTTTAGCAAAATGGCCAAGAGTTTTCTGTTGTATGAGATGACTGCCAGTGGTTTCATGTGGCAGGAAATGTTGTGTGTGGATGATGAAGACACATTGCAAAGCTCAGAAACTTTGATGTTTGGACAGAGTTTTTAGGAATGCAAGGCAAGGTGAGCTTGAGAGAGTGTGAAGATTTTTGTGTGAGTGAGTTGGTTGTGTTGGCAAGGTTTGTTAATGATGGAAAGTTGATGAACAGGGTTTGGACTATTGGAAGTTAAAGATGAAATGCAAGACAAGGGGTGGTTCAGTTGGGATGATTTAGGCTTCTTGGTTTTTGCTGCAGTTGGATAGTGGTAGCAGGTTTTTAGAGGAATGAATGATGTGTGCAGTTGGTCATGTGTTTGTTGGTTTGTTGGCAGAAAGATAGCAAAGGGAGGGCAAGGTTGGTTCCATGATTTTTTGCTGCAGTGTGGCTTGTTCTCCTGGTTTTGGTGACAGGAAAATGAGGTGCCCAATGTGCTGTTCTATGTTCCTTGTGGTTTTGCCAGGTTTTGTTCTTTTGGTAGTTTGGACCAGGTTTTGTCAGAAAAATGCAAGGCAAGGTCTGTGTTTTGTTATGTATGGACAGACAAATAGCAAGGTAAGGTGAGTTAGTTTTAGGATGAGTGATGAATGGTTTGTTATGAAGGTTTGGTCATGATAAAACTCTGCTGTTAGGAATTGTTTTTCTGCAGGCCAAAGTTTTGGTCTTGTGCTCTCTTGAGTTGTGACAGAGTTTTGCTAAAATGCCCAAGTGAAGTGTGTGGTTTGTGGCTGTTTTTTGTGACAGTACCAGCCATGCTCTTTCTTGTGTTGCAATCTTTTATTGTGGCTGCAAATTGGATGGTGGTAGCAGGTCTTTGGAAGAAAAGCCAAGGTGCAGTTTCAATGAATGAAACTCTGTGTCATGTGTGCCATTGCTGTGTTGTTTTGTGGTGGGAGAGCAAGGGTTTTCTTGCTGTAGAGTTTTCAAGAGTGGCCAAGGATGCGTATGTGCATCAGTGAAGTTTTCTGGTTTGGTTGGTGCAGTTTCATGACAGAAAGAGGATGGTGGAGCTGTTGGTTCGTGGTTTTGTGTTTGACAGGTTTTGAAAAAATCCCAAGTGAGGTCTGCTGGGCTTTTGGTTTTTGCTCCTTTTTGTTATGACAGCCAATGGTAAATGCAACACAGGAGTTTTTAGGCATGAGGTCTGCAACAGCAGGGTGCAAATGTTGAGAAAGTGTCCAAAATCTGCTGTGTTGTGTGGCCAGCAGTGGTTTCAAGACAGAAAATATCCTGCACCAAACTGCTATGCTGTGGTAAAAGCATGGTTCATGGATGTGGTTGTTGAAACAATGTCCTTTTGCCAATGTTCAAGTGAGCTAGTATGGCCATATGTACTTGTTGGTTATTTGGCTGCAAAATGTGTGCATAATGACAGAGAAAGGCCTCTAAGAACTCTGTTTTGATGAGTACAAGGCATGGCTAAAAGGCAAGTATGGATGGCATGGTGTAATTGTACTTTTATCCAAATTTCAAGCAAGTTGAAGAATGGCTTCATGTACTGCATAATTGAGCTTGCAAACACATTTTAAATGACATTTTTGAGCTGTTCCAATTGGTCAAATGTTAAAAAAGTGTTTATATCAAAAAGTCAACTCTTGGTCAAACTTGCATTTAAATGAGAAAAGTCAAAATATGCCATTTTGATTGGTGAAGTTTTGGCTCATGAAATTTATATTTTTGGAAAGAGGGGATCAAATGTGACTTGTAGGAAAAAACCCCACCAAAATTGGCCAAACGGTTTGGGAGATATGGCCCTTTGAAGTTCAAGATTTTCTGAAATCGATTCGATCATAACTTGCCAACCACACATGGGAATTGAGAGTTCTAGGACTTTTTGGAAATGGGAGAACAAGATCTTCAACTTTCATGTTGGGCAAAAATTCATTTGAGGCTTGTATCATGATGTAAGTTTGAGGATCAAGACTTTCCATTTATGGCAGGTTTCAGTTACAGGCCCAGTTTCCGTTTTGGGAAATTTCTGATCTGGCTTCAAATTCTTCCATGATGGTGTTTGGCATGATATATGATGACTATTTGGACATGAATGAACTCTCACAAACCAATTCCAATCCTCAAATCACTGATTAAATGGATAGTTGACCAACAGTTGACTTTTAGGGTTTCTGTCTGATTGTGCATTGACTGATGACTTCCAAACCCTAATTCCTTGAGAACTTGACTTCAAATGATGTCCCAAGTTGTATGAACTCTTGATTATTGATCATGGTGCCCAAATTCCACAAGAATGACCACCATCCACTGCTTTGACTGACAGTTGACTTTTTTTGACTTTTGACTGTCTGTGTATGAACTGCTGACCTCTGAGCCTTCAACCCTTGACTTGAACACTTCAAATAGACCTCCAAGCCATGGGAACTTGTTGGACAAACCTCAAGGCCTTGATTCAATGAGAAATTCCTTTGCTTGCTTGGTTGACTGATCAGGAGATTAGTTTGACCTGATTCTTGATTGCTTGCTCTTGAGGCAACTGAGGGACAATGCAAATGCTATGCAATGGATTATGATATGCTATGACCTAGTATGAAAATGTATGTGCAATGATAGGTGCAAATTTGAGGTGCTACACCTCCTCTATTGGGTTATCGACATTGAATTTTTCCCTTGTAATTGCTAGGCCAATAAGAACGTTTCCCAGACACCTGAAATTTCTATCGATAAGTTAGTGAGGAACCTCTACCTATCTCAAATTTTTTCCATTTTTGGTGGCTAGATCCCTCTTTTCCTGCAGGCCGCACCCATTTCCCCTGGGGAGCGTTGGATGCCAGAACATATGTGTTATGTTTGTTCCTCTAATGAGTTGGGAAATGTTGTCTCTTCTAGGGGAATCCCATTTTGTCAAAGCAGAACTGGAGTTTGTTATTCTTCCATTTCCTCTTTTGCTGCTCCTGTCGAGTATTTTTTACCTCCTTAGCAGCCTTTTTGTTGAAGACTACACTGCATCTTGGATAGAGCATCACCTCCGACTCTTTAGCCTTACAACGGTGAAGGAAGTCGACCAGACCTTCCTCAAATTTGGGGTAGACAAATTTCATCTGATTTTTGCTTCTTTCGACAGCCTTTTCTTCAGCCTCCATGTCAAAATCTTCTGTAACTTTGACCATGTCAATCTCCACTAGTTTAACATAGCAGGCTTCTTCGGCATGTAGTGGATCAAAATCAATCTTCATAAGCGCCTTACTCTTGTTAGCAAACTTAAGCCTTCCATCTTTCAAAGCATTTTGGACAAGATCCCTGAAAAGAAAACATTGTGAAGTTTTATTCCTAAAAAAATGTGATATTTTAAAAACCATTTTTTCTTTCTTTGTTCTAATGGTGACACTTTTTCACCTTGTGGCACTAAGATTTGACCATCTGCAACGAACAGATCAAAGATCTCGTCACATCGAAAGTATAGGTTTTCTTGGGGAATTTGTTACTCTCTTCGGGCTCAACGGGGTTCTTCCCATTTCCTGGTGTAAGAAGTTTACACACATATGGGGGCCCTGGCTTCAACTCGGCCAAATCGACCTCGTTTCCTTCGACATGATTATATTCGACATCTGACCCTCAATCATTTCCCTCCATGTTGACATAAGCCACCATCTCCTTCTTATTTTTGTTCACTATGGCTTTCTCACCCTTAGATACTGTGTATCCAATTTCTTTCTTATGGAATAATCTAAGCCCCCAACCTCCATCTCGACTAGTTCATGCTCAGGCACTTGGGTAAAACATCTTGCTTTCACAAGTCGGGACTTATTTAAATAATTGTCAAATGATTCAGCGAACTTTCGCTTCAAACTTGACAACTCTTTTTAGGTTGATTTTAGATTGCCCCATATAGAATTCTTCGTGGATTAGTCTTTCTAAACGAGTACAATCATTAATGGAATGCACATGGAGCCTTGTAAACCATGTAAAATCATTTTTTGTAAGAGAACTAGGGAAATATTTCATTCTCAAATTCTCATTATTTGTTATACCCTCTGCTTCAGTCACATATCGAGGGATATGTACGACAGTATATTCACTAGTGTCACCAGCAAATTTGGTGAACTTATGGACTTTCCAACCCCTTGGCCGGTGACACTAGTGAGAAAATAATCTTGCAGCCATATATAATTTGGCCTTTGCAAACCTAAATTCAAACCATTTTGTTCCATTATTCTTTCAAATATGGCTGCAAGATTATCTCTCATACTAGGTTTTCTTGTTGGACTTGATGGACCACTTGATCGGCGTCCCGGTTTCAATTAACTAAAAAGAATTGGTGGAATATCGACTTCCCTAGGCCTTTGTTGTTCGACTACTTGGGGAACAAATTATTGGCCCTAATTAACTTTGTTTTCTTCAAGAATTATTCCCTCATTTTGAATTGAACTAGTCACTTGGGGTTGTATAATTTGTCGAACTTACGTCTGAGGGGCGCTAAAGAAATCTGAAATTCGAGTCATTTGAGTCGCCAATTGTTGGTAACTATGATTCATATTTTAAATTAAAGGGTTAAATATAATACCTATTTGTCGGATAAGAAAGTTGACCATCTCATGGTTACTTTCGTCCATTTGTTGTCTCATCGCCATCACATGATTTATGGTGAAAGTCGACATCACTTGGGAACCGAATCCCATCCCCATTTGGGGTTGCGTGGTTCAACCAGGGTTACATATAGCCGATCCTGATGCCAATAGTGATGAATATTCAGTCGCCGCTTTGTCAACAAATATCGACGCATTCGTGTGCAAGTCTGTCATCATTGACGTTGACATATGCCATAAGTTTGATCATGACTAAGCATAGGCATTATGAAACCTATGGCATAAGGCCTGAAGTTACTTTCCATAGTCGGCCTAGGATTCGCAGGGTGACTCTGTTTTATTGATAGGGAGAAGATCACCCCTTCTTAGGCAGTCGACGGTATGGTCGTCGTGTTGGCTATAAAGGCGATTGCTTCAGTCGAACTTGCAGCGCCGATGCTTTCCCCGTGTTATTGGATGGTTGTTCTCCATTGGTGTTATTACTTATGGGATTAACCATTCTTCTAACGTATCTCCTGGTTGATTTTCTAACGTCTTTTTGGTTATCCTACCACTCCTCAATCTCATGCGCACTAAAAAAATTGAGAAGTTTCATAAATGAAGAACTTATGCAATTTTTTAAAGAAAAATGTAAATTTTTGCACAAAGAGTCTCACCGTGTGTGCCAATTTATTTACTATGAAATTTGGTAAACAAAGACAAGTTTGATTTTAGTTAAGGGATTAAACTCGAAAAGACCCCAATACATATTGTGCAAAAATTATGAGTTTGAAACACATTTGTCGTTAAAATCGAAAATAAAGAAAAACTTGAAAATAACTTGCAATGTAGTAAATGACTTAAAAAAATAAGGAATTTAATCCATGAAGTGGAACACAAATACATACATTTTCAGATCACTCTTTTCTCACTAAACACTTGGATACTTCGAGTTTGTAGAATTTGTGTGAAATTACGGACCCCTAAAGCTACAAACAAACATTGCTTATATACTAGTCCTAATGTAATTGTCTACAATGATCAACTAAACGACATGCACCATGCTCCCAACGCCATGCAACACGTTCCTCTGCAAGCTTAACATATGTTCTTTGATAACCGTCTGATCTTATCCATTTGTGCATTGTTCGACTATATGCAGTTAGTAATATCACATTGGAAACTCCAAATTTTACTAAGTTCAAAACTTACGTATCCATAGTCTTTAACTAATTGCTTGAAAGTTCGACCAAGGTTACCATCATCCTTCGACATGACCAATTCGTCAAAATACATATTTGATTCCATGGTCATAACTAACTGTTTCGACTTAGGTAAAAACCCAAGTCAACAAACAACCTTCGAAAAATTGTCAAATCCTTGCGTCGAGATTCCATTGGGCTCTCTGACTTCACTATGTCTAGAATCTACTGTGTTTTATGACTTCAAACGGATCGAGATCCCAATTGGGCTCTCTGGTTGTTCTACATCGTGAATCCACCAGGGTTCTCCGACTCATTCATCAAAATCATAAATATTCCCAATATGCGTCCGGAATTGATTCATCCTCAAGACCACGAACTTAAAGGGAATTTACTAAGATACAATTATGACAAGTTTACGTGATCTGAGATAAACTCAAAACACTTCACCCTTACAGGTCTCATGCTTTGGGGGCTTATATACATCCCAAAAATTTTATGAGATCGGGGAGCGAATTTCGTACACATCTCAAACTCAGTTTACTAGACTCTGAAAGGACCGTCTAAGTCGAAGTTGTTATGATATCCTCTGGAACAATCAATGGCCGAATCCGTTACATAATGGTTAATGATTAAATTTGTTACAAATTAATAATGGTTACTAAAGCCTATTAAAACCACACCTCTTTAGTATCCATGGGGGCAAGACTGTAATATAAATAGATCCTTGAGACCAAACAAAAGGAGGATGAATAACAGAAACATGAGGGGGAATGAAAAGACCTTGATAATCGAACAATGATCGTCCCTTCTTAGCTCCCCTAAAAACATCAAAATTCTTTAATTGTTGTGATCCCATCGGACCAGTTTTAGAATGATTATTTTTAGCAAGAAAAAAAATTCTTAATATATATATATATATATATATATATATATATATATATATATATATATATATATATATATATATATATATATATATATATATATATATATATATATATATATATATATATATATATATATATATATATATGTTAACGGGAGACAATTAAATTGATTTTTGGTCAAGATTGCTTCTAATGTTGTTTTCATTAAGAAAAGGAAAAAGACACAAAATGATACTTACTCCTTAAGCTACAATCCGACATGGTTGCTGCTAAATTTGTGATGCCACGTTCACGTGACATTATGACATATGAAGTGCCACGTAAAATAAAGTAGTAGAATTTCGTGATTACGATTTTTGAACCTAACATTGCCTTGAGTAATTTAATGGAGTACATGGTTTTGATTAAAGGCTTTTTTGTATACTAGTAGTAATTTGGAGTGGATTGAAAAGGACGTTCAAAGTTCAAACTTGTATAGGTTGGATTGCATTTCGTATATGCAGAGGAAATTTTTTCAAATCAGTGTGTGATTGAGAAAAACATCCATGTAAGACAAACTTAAAAAGTATTTTAAAAAAGCATTCATTTGTGACAAACATAAAATAATTTATAGATGCAAAAGATCTTCACAATGAATAAAACTCTCGCAAATTATTAATAATTTTTTTCAGAAATTATAAATTTTATATATGTTGTTAATTTGGGGTGAAAACACCATTAGGTTTTCGGGGTAGGATTGACTACCTTTGAATTTGATACTGTCATACTTTAATTTTATATATATATATATATATATATATATATATATATATATATATATATATATATATATATATATATATATATATATATATATATATATATATTGAGACAATGTTTAAAATGTCAATTAGAATAAATTTTTAATTATACAAATATATTGATTGAATGGTTCCTTAAATATACGCAAAATTAACGGGTGAAAAATTTTAAAATTGAATTTGCAGACTTCAGTTTTAATAATCTACGATTCGTGTGGTTTAACCTGACGTGCTCGTTTTATTTTTCCGACTCCTTTGGTAGTCACATTTTGATTGACCTTAACATTTTCAACCGAATATTTTTCACTTCAAAATTTGATCAAAACATATCTGTTTTTTAGAGATTTATTTTGCGTTGATCATTTTAGTGGTTGATTTTATTTTTCCAAATATTTTTGACTCGATTTTTACTCATTTTTACTCATTTTATTTTTGTTTTTTAGTCAATATAATAAGTAGAATTGAACAGAGTTAGTCGAGTATTTAGTTGTTTTGTTTAGTTATTCATTTATTTAATTACTAAATCTATTTTCAAGTTTTAAAAAAAAGTGTTAGGAAAAGGTCTTGATGACGTTGCAAGTTGGTATATCATTCTTGTCAAATGCTCTAACGTCTACACGATAGACTCTCTTTCACAAAAAAAAGTGCATAGACCAATTCCTCCACTTTTTATTTTTTCATTTTCAATAACTAAAACTCCTCCATCACTAACACTACAAAACACACATACCATACTACACAATGCTCTCTCTAAGGTGAACAAAAAACCTCATTCTTATTCTTTCATGAACAACTTCCACAAAAGTACAAACTACACAACAATAATTAACACTTTATCTTTCTCATCAATATCCTCCATATCACCCTCACCAACATCTTCAAACAGAAAAATTACACATCTCATTTTAACAATATCACAACTTACTACACAAAAAAACACACTTCCATCTCCACCATTAACTCTCACTCCATAACCACAATCCCTCAAACTTTCCCATTACCATGAAACCACCATTCACCTTGCCAATTCTAGTAACAATATAATGACAAACTCCCATCACCATGACACCTACCTTAACATCCTTCCTCCCAATTGCCGCAGCGCGGAAAATATTTGAGCGTAAGGAACACTCGAAATATAAATAAAACAAAGGTGTCACTGAACTTTATTTATTCCCGAAGAAGGAAAGAGAATATTTCGATAAAACCCATAAAAACAAAAAGAAATGATCGTCACAAGCAACTCGGATTCGGGAGTCGGATTCGGGAGTCGGTTATGCTGCCCCTTATGCAAGGGGAATGTCCCTCACATCCGTTTTACTCAACGAGACCTATTTAATTAGTTTCACGTAAAAATGTTAGTATGATACTAGTTTGTGATCTTCTACTTATCGAATGAGAAAAGTGAAAGAAAAAGAAAAGACTCTTTTTATTAAAGGGGTTGCTGACAAGATTTCTCAATCCTGCTTCTACGTATCTCCAGGTGCTATGGAGAATTCAAGGTATCTCCAAGTGCTATAGAGAACTCAAGGCTACGTAATTCTACTTAGAAAGAACTACTGAGTTAATTGCTTTTAAGGAGTGATCCTTTAGACACATCTAGTGATTAAACATTTACTTGATGTTCGCTCTTTGAGGCGAAAGTATTTGTTTGTTTCACGTCAATATGGATAAATCATACTTGTTTCTGAAAATGTTTTTGAAGTCGCACAAGAGCGAAAACAAGTTTGATTGGTTCAGTTGCTTTTATCATGAAGATTTGATCTTTGCGGAAGGTGAGTAAATATTTGAGCAGAGTTGTGCATCAATCGCATTTTTACTCGGGGTATGCATGGATGTGGTCCCGTTGTCCCTTTATTCAAAGTTTGTTCAAAGTATTTTTGATTTGAAAGACTAATAATCGTTTTGAATCCGATGTGCTTTGAATGCTCGACCATCAAGGGGTCTAAAGAGATGTGCATCTCTTTGTCCTTTGTCTTTCAATTTTTTATTATGAAAAAGGGTTTTCACTAATAACTTGACGTTGGATCAAATGTTGTAAGTTGATTATAAAAAATATCTTGATTTAATTGGAAAGGTACTCGAAGTTGCATTCAATTTGGATTTAATTTGAGAAAAAGACTCGATGTTGGATCAAATATTTATTTTTGTTCTTTTTTTTAAAAGGGTTAGTTTTAATTTTTGAATTAACAATCAACTAACACAATAAAAATAAATGAAAGTGGTAAACTTATGAAACATCACAGGGATTGGGGTACAATTGTCGAATGGAGATACAATACAACAATTAACCATACAAGCTTAATAAACAATTATAAATAAAAAATCTCGTTGTAAGAAAGCCCAAGAGAAAGTCAATGGATAAAAATAAAATCGAAATTTTGAACTACTGAATTTATCGGTATGTTAAGCAATCGTAAAACGATTCATGTAGGAATCACCCTATCTGAGATCGTTCAACAAAACTCTATGCAATTAAATAGTTTCTGATGTTAAATTGAATTTTTAACTCCGAAATTGCAATGCATTTATGAAAATTCAACAACTCGATAATTTTAAATGACATTTTTAAAGATAAAAAAAACAAAAATTAAACTATTGAATTTAGTGATATGTTAAGTAATCGTAAAACGATTAATGTAGGAATCACCCTATCTGAGGTCGGTCAACAAACTTTATGTGTTTAAGCAGTATCTGAAGTTGAATTTTTAACTCCGAAATTGCAAATCATCTATAAAAAAAATCTATGAAACAAGTAAATCAAATTCTTTAACAATTTAAAATAAACAATTTAATCAATAACTAAATATGACAATAATAGTAAATGAATAACGATAATTATATCAAAAACAACAACAAAATAAAAATAATAATAAATAATAATTATAAATAATCATAACAACAATAAAAATAATAAATATATAATAATAAGTGAATAAAAATATAGAATTAATAATAAAATTAACAATCATAATAAATAATAATAATAATTAGTAAGCCATAATAATTACTACTAATAATAAATAATAGTAATTAATAATTAATAATAAGAAAAATAATATCAATAATAATAATTAATTAATAATCTAATAATAATAATAATAATAATAATAAATAATAATAGTTTAGTAATAATAATAGTTAATTAGTAATAATAATAATAATAATATTAATAATAATAAAAATATCATAATAATAATTAATAATAATTAAAATAATAATAATAAAAATATCAGAATAATAATAATAATAATAATAATTAATAACAATAATAATAATAATAATAATAATAATAATAAAATAATAATAATAATAATAATAAATAAAAGTATAAACAAAACAAAAGTAAAAATAAAATAAAATAATAAAAAAAAAGAATGAGGAATGGGGCGGTGTAGTTTATATGCAGGGACAGAGAGATTTTTTTGACATTTTTAAAAGAACCACTCACTGCATGACACGTGGCAGGGAGATTTTTTTTAAAAAAACAAAATATTTTTCTTCCTTTTCTTCATCTCTCACATGCCTGGAATCGAAAAAACTGGTGGAGAAAAAAACATTCAACCTCTATCTTCGGCCGACAGTGGAGTGTTTCCTTTTATTTTTGAAGTTGTGGTGTTGCTATTATTTGTTCTTGTTTCTTTTGTAAGAGGAGATTCGACTTTTGCTATTGTTTTTTTTCTTTTTTTACTTACTCTAAAATCTAGCCTTGTTAGTGAAGATGATGATAATGTTGTTGTATGTTTGTGTTAGAATTTCGGAAAGATTAAAGGGATCTAGTCTTGAATCGTGAACACAACACTTTCCTTATAGTATTTCAAGCACTCTCGATTGTCTTAGAGTTCTGATGCAGGAATACGCAGGATAATTCAGCCTTATCGAGTTTGCGCAAGACCGACGAAAACCCGAATGCAGCGAAGAGCGTCTGGAATTATTTAGAGGATTTTCGGATTTTGTGTGTTTTATTCTGAATCCGGATTTATGCTTTTATAGGCCATGTTGATATTGTTTCACAAGGTAGCGACCCTTGGTGAAGCAATGTCCTTTTCCAATAATCATAATGGTTGGCCTGCAACATGTTTCACCAACAGTTGCATGGTTTCGCTTTGCAACATCTCATGAAGAGTTTCAATCTCCGAACTCAAAATTCAAAATTCAAAATTCAAAATTCATGAAGAGTTATCTCATGCATTTATTAGCATTAACTCACTTGTTCTAATAATGACAAATCCAATTCCAGAATATAGAAAGCAAAAAGTGTTAATATAGTTAGGTATATTTCGATTTGAACTTAACCTTAGTAAAGACAACGCAAAGCCTAATCGGAACGTTAGGTAGCTATTCTTTGAACCATTATCCCATGTGATCAGACAGGCGTTGCTATACACACACTTTTAGAGGTTCTTCGCCTACATATCTCGCCTAGCACTATTTATGGCCATGTGCTTTTCCTGTTTTCATGAATTTTTCATGAGAGAAACTCCAACTCTCACCTTAAGACGGCACCATCTTGAAGTTCATATAGGTGAAGTTCAATTCGTATCTATTTCTTGAGATACGTATCCTCCTTGATATAGAACTTCATTAAGAGTTTCTTTGAAAACTCAACCCTCAGTTTGTAATCGTCAACATTATCGCGGAATGTTGCATAACCTTCAGAATCAACGACTTGTTGTTACCCATTGAATCTTATGTTAATATGTGTTAACTTCAGATTGGGTTGTTATCATTGTCGGAACCCTTATTCAAGGAGTTTTAATCCCATACCTTTCGAGGTAGTCTTTACTAAATCTCTGGCCAGTGGTTTAGTAAATGGATCAGCCAAATTATAGCTTGTTTGTATATATGTTAGTGAAATGATCCCATCCTTTATCATTTTTCTCACGAGAGAGTGTCTAAGACCTATGTGTCTAGACTTTCCATTGTACACTTCACTGAACGCTCTAGCCAGGGTGGCTTGACTATCACAATGTATCAATACTTTTGAAACATTGTCTTTAGCTAACAGAACCTCCAATAAGAGGTCCCTCAACCATTCTGCTTCTTGTCCAGCAGACGCAAGAGCCACAAACTCTGATTCCATGGTTGAGAGAGTAATGCATGTTTGTTTCTTGCTTTTCCAAGAAATCGCACCTCCAGCTAATGTGAATATCCACCCAGTTGTAGATTTATAATCTCCAACACTTGATATCCAACTTGCGTCGGTATATCCTTCTAGTACGGCAGAAAACTTACCATAATGAAGGCCAAGATTTTTGGTCTTTAACAAATATCCGAAAATCCTAGTTATGGCCTTCCAATGTTCATCATTTGGATTGCTAGTAAATCTACTCATCTTACTAACTGCAAAAGCTATGTCAGGTCTGGTGCATTGTATTAAGTACATTAGACATCCAATTGCACTTGCATATTCCAGTTGTGCCACGGTTCTCCCATTGTTCTTTTGAAGTTTGACACTAGGACCGAATGGAGTGTTTACTTCCTTAAAGTTTAGGTGTTTGAACTTTTCCAACATTTTCTCAATATAATGTGTTTGATTAAGTTCATAACCCCCACTATTTCGTTTTACTTTGATCCCTAGTATAGTGTCAACTAGTCCAAGATCTTTCATCTTGAATGTGGAAGTCAAAAATTTCTTTGTTTCTAATATTCCATTCATTTCATTGCTGATAATCAACATGTCATCAACATATAGACATAGAAATATCACAACACTTCCGCGCACCTTTGTGTACAAGCATTTGTCACAAGAGTTTGGAATAAATCCATTTGAAATTATGGTGGTGTCAAATTTTTGATGCCATTGTTTTGGTGCATGTTTTAAACCGTATAAAGACTTAACAAGTTTGCATACCTTTTGTTCATTTCCAGGAAGCATGAAGCCTTCTGGTTGCTCCATGTAGATCTCCTCATCGAGATCTCCGTTTAGGAATGCTGTTTTAACATCCATTTGATGAACAATAAGGTTATTCAAGGAAGCTAGTGCAAACAGGATTCTAATTGTCGTAGTTTTTGCTACCGGTGCATATGTGTCAAAATAATCGACACCTTCCTTTTGTCTAAATCCTTTTGCTACTAGTCTAGCCTTATAGGTGTTTAATGTACCGTTACTATGATACTTTTTTTCTAAACACCCACTTGCATCCAATGGGTCTTGATCCCTTCGGAAGATCAACTAGTTCCCAAGTATAATTTGACATAATTGAATCCATTTCATCTTGGATATCATCTTTCCAAAAAGAAGCGTCCCTAGAAGCCACTACTTCCTTATATGTTTTAGGATCATCTTCTACTTGAAGAATAATAGGAATTTTATGAACATCATTCTTGCTATTTCCTTCAACTAAATAAAGAGAAATGAGTTGGGAATTGATTTCATCTGGTCCTAGATCCTTAGTTTTTCGTGCCCTTTTGCTTCTCCTTGGTTCTGATTGTGTTTCAACAATTCGTGTCGAATCTTTGTCACGAGATTCTTCAATTGTGGGATTTTCAGGTCCCTTATCCTTTGTGATGAGATTTTCAAAGAATTCCACATCTCTGGATTCAACAATTACATTAGACTCTAGATTTAGAAGTCTGTATGCTTTGTTATTTGGTGCATATCCTATGAAGGCACATCTGATTCCTCGAGGACCCAATTTTTTCCTTTTGGGATCCATGTTCTTGTAATAAGCTACACACCCCCACACTCTGAAATAACCAATACTTGGTGGTCTTCCTTTCCATTTCTCATATGGAGAAATGCCAGTTGTTTTTAAAGGAATCCTGTTCATTATGTGACATGCGGACAATAGTGCTTCACCCCATAAATTAAATGGTAATTCTGAATGCATTAACATAGCATTTATCATCTCTTGATATATTCTATTTTTTCTTTCGGCCATTCCATTTTGTTGTGGTGTGCGGGGCGCAAAACATTAGTGTATGATGTCGTATTCTTCACAATATGCATCAAATTCTGCTGAGAAATATTCTCCGCCTCTATCGCTCCTAAGTATTTTTATAGTTGTACTTAATTGATTTTCTACTTCTGCTTTATATGTGTTAAAGGCATTAAAAGCATCATCTTTATGCTTTAAGAGATATACATGTGTGAAACTAGAGCAATCATCGATAAACGTTATAAAATAACGGTCCCCCCCGGGTCAACATACCATTAAATTCACACAAATCAGAGTGCACAAGATCTAGCACGTTTGTTTTTCTTTCAACACTTTTGAAAGGTTTCTTTATCATTTTTGATTTAACACATATTTCACATTTTCCGAAATCATGAATGTTGCATGATATCAAACCGGATTTAATTAGTCTATTCATAGTACTAATACCAATATGTGCCAATCTAGAGTGCCATAAGGAAATAGATTCAAGCATATAAGCAGAATTAGAAATTTCATTAATAATATTGTCGGTAGTACAAAGTTTGATCATTCCTTCAGCGGAATATCCTTTTCCTAGAAATATACCATTACGAGTCAATATTAATTTGCCCGATTCATATATAGATTTAATACCCGGTTTTCCCAATAAGTCCCCACTAACAAGGTTTCTATTCATATCAGGAACATGAAGCACATTAACAAGAGTGACTTTCTTTCCGGAAGTGAAGTTGAGTTCAACGGATCCTGTTCCAACGACTTTAGATTGCACTTCATTTCCCATTTGCACTTCTTATCCATCATTGACTTCGGTATAGGTTTTGAATGTTGTTTTATCATAAGATACATGCACAGTTGCACATGTGTCATACCACCATCCTTGCACTTTGCCTTTGATTGCCATAATTTCACTTACCGTAGCGATTATGTCGTCATCAACATGAACAACATTGACCTCATTTTTGGACTTATTGTGCCTGCAATATCGAGCATAATGTCCGGGTTTGCCACATACATAACAACCATTTTTAGTACCTTTTGGTCCGCCAGAATTTTTGAACTTGTTGTGTTCTTTCCTTGGGCCGAGATGGTTTTTCATGCCATCATATTTTTTCTTTCCTTTAGCGGCAACATCATTTGCTTTAGCAAATCCAACAGACTCAGTTTTTTCTCAATCCTTCGTTTCCTCCTCGATACGAAGGTGTTTCTGAAGTTTCTCCAAAGAAAAATCCTCGAAACTATGCAGCAATTTCTTTCTGTATCCTTTCCACGAAGGTGGCAATTTTGCTATTATTGCACCGACTTGGAATGCTTCAGGAATGTCAATTTTCACGGCTTTTATTTTATTCACGAGAACCTGTAACTCGTGTACTTGTGCAAGAATCGCCTTGGAATCCAACATCTTAAAATCAAAGTATTTAGATATTAAAAACTTTTTCATACCTTCTTCTTCGGCCTTGAATTTGAATTCGAGTGCGTTCCAGATTTCCTTTGCGGATGCAATATTGATGTAGAGATCATAGAGACGATCAGATAATGTGTTCAAGATGTGTCCACGACAAAGCAGTTCATCTTCTTTTCGTTTCCTTCTCTCCTTTTTACTTCATCAGTGTCATTCTCAGTTGGTTCTGGAATTGCCTCCAGATCAGGATTCAAGACATATTGAGTTTTCAGGGCGGTCAGGAGAAATGTCATTTTGTCTTGCCAGCGGGTATAGTTTATTCCATCGAAATGATCTAACTTAACAAGGTCCTGATTCATCAGTTTGATGCTTGAAACAGAAGCGTCGGTGGCCATGATTTGAGATACTATAAGACTGTTAGAATTTCGGAAAGATTAAAGGGATCCAGGCTTGAATCGTGAACGTAACACTTTCCTTATAGTATTTCAAGCACTCTCGATTGTCTTAGAGTTCTGATGCAGGAATACCCAGGATAATCCAGCCTTATCGAGTTTGCGCAAGACCGGCGAAAACCCGAATGCAGCGAAGAGCGTCTGGAATTATTTAGAGGATTTTCGGATTTTATGTGTTTTATTCTGAATCCGGATTTATGCTTTTATAGGCCATGTTGATATTGTTTCACAAGGTAGCGACCCTTGGTGAAGCAATGTCTTTTTCCAATAATCACAATGGTTGGCCTGCAACATGTTTCACCAACAGTTGCATGGTTTCGCCTTTGCAACATCTCATGAAGAGTTACATTCTCCGAATTCAAAATTCAAAATTCAAAATTCATGAAGAGTTATCTCATGCATTTATTAGCATTAACTCACTTCCACCATTTGTCATTTTGGAACACACTTGTATTTAATAAATTACAACAGTTTGTTGGAAGAAAGGGAGTTAGAGGTGATATTAGTGTTAAGTTGATTGTTGTGTTTGTTGTTGTTTGTGGTGAATTTTTGGTAAAAAAATTGGTGAGGATAATGAGAAAGTGTTGATATTGGTTGATGATGGTGATTGTTATGTTGTTGATTTGAAAGTGTTTTGTAGTGGTGATTTAGGGTTGTAGATATGGTGATGATGGTAGTTGTTGGTGAGTTAGATGGTGTTTTGTTGATGTTGATGATGAGAAGAGTGAAGAGAGGAAGATGAGATGATGGAAGTTGAAGTTGTGTTGAAGAGATGATGAAGATGGAAGACTTTGGAGTGTGTTTTATGAAGAGTGTGTTTGGAAAATGAAATTTGTTGTGGTTATGGGAGTTGAAGAGATGTGTTATGTAGTTGTGTTGTGCGGTTTAATTGTAGTGAGAGAGAAGAGATATTTCTTTTGATATTTTTTTAGTATGTATTGTATTGGTGTGCTCTTTTAGAAAGTAGTAGTAAGAGAGAAAAGAAAAAGGAAAAGAAAGAAGGGGGGAGAGAGAGAGAGAGAGAGAGAAAAAACAAATCTAAGAAAGAGAAAAATGGAGGTGACGTGGAGAGGAAGACGAGGTAAAGAAGAAAGCAAAGAAAAGAAAGAAAGAAAAAGAAGAAAACGAAGTGGCATCCTCCCATTGGTCAAAAATATATTTAATTAATTTTAAATAAAAACAAAAGGTTTATGTTGATTGGTTTATAAAAACAAATAATCTCTTTTTTAATTTTAAAAATTAAATTAAAATACATAAACATGAATTAAAATCGAATCGAAAACATAGATAATTTTCTAAATAATTCTCTCAATTATTTTGGTGAAAGACAAAAAATAATCACATAAAAGACGAATAAAAATCGAGCGTAAAAATGTCCAAAAAATAAACTAAAAACATTAAAATGATCAGCGTGAAATAAACTTCTTGGAAACATATATATTTTGATCGAATTTTGAAATAAAAATCAATTAGTTAAAAGGCTCAGGCTGACAAAAATACGACCGAAAAAGAAGTCAAAAAATTAAAACGAGCACGCCAGGTTAAACTACGTTAACCGTGGATTAAGAATATTGACGTCTGCAAGCTCGATTTTGAAAAAATTTGCCCGTTAATTCGACATATAGTTGAGAAACAATTCGACCAATTTGTATGTAGATCTAAAAAATTATTCTGGTTGATAGTTTAAGTGTTACACGAAACGAAATACATGTTGTGATGATTAGATAATGCAGATGTCTGGTGAATGCATTGATTATTGATCAAGAAACTATGAATATACCATCATATGCAAATGAAACACTTTTGGACCATTTACTTTTGATTCTAAATTACAATTAAAACTCTACAAAGATTCAAATGATGAGAATACTCTTGATTGTCACCCTCTGGATCTCTGAAACAAGATACAATGGATTTTAATGATGCACTGAGATTGAGAAATCAAGTCTTTTGACTTCTTAATCAACAAATGATTGAATGAATATCATCAAGACTTGATAAAATGCTAGAACTCCTGACTTTTTACTTAAACCATAATGGATGCTTTTGGCTGAAAGAAATGTATGATCAAATGAAGGTGAACATGTTATGCCGATACGAGTGAAAAACTTAGGGTAAATTTTAGGGTATGACACCAATGAAAATTCTCATAATCCCTTACTTCATGCAAAGCTAAACAAAAACTTTCTTCCTCATCAAAAACCTCATTTCATCATTATGCAGTGAACACACCATCCAAATTACATACTTTTAGTTTCAACAAAGATGAAACCACCAAACCTTCCCAATCTTCATTCCACACAAGAACCTACTGAAACATACCCTTCTTCTTTAGTGTGTACACGATAACACCTGCAAAAAACCAAAAACAACAACAACACACCGCTTCCGTGAGAGCCTTGTAACATAACCAACACCACAATGTTAGCCACCACAACAACAACAATACACCGCTTCTGTGACTCGCCACCGTGCGCACATACCCATCGCCATGAAATCAACACTCCGTCACAAACCATTTTTTGTGGAGATGCCAAAATTGATTGTGTCCTCCGACATGCACACACGAGATTTCCATCGATAGGACACGAAAATGTCATAGTTTGAAAGTCGCCTTCATTCACCTCCGTGCGGATGTGTTTGGTATCCCCTTCTTTGCTATTGTTTTTCCTTTTTCTGTTTTTGATGTTTGAATTTGAATTTGTTTGAGGTGGGAAAAATCCATTTGAGAGAGATAAGAGAAGAAATTTAAGAGAGAGTGAGGAGTTGTTCTTGTTGTTGTTGTTGTTGTTCATTTAGAGAAACAAGACATTGTTTTGTTTATTTTTTCACGTGAAGCGGTGAAGGGAAAGAGAGAAAACTGTTTGTGTTTTCATTATTTTTTTCTTTGCCTCCGCCGCATGTCACAGTATGAATGAAGTCCTGTAATTTTTGAAAAAACACCAAACTCCCTCTCTTTTCCAGCCAACCGTTCGACCCTCTCTCTCTTGTTATAGTTCCTTTTTTTTCTTTTCTTTTTGTCTTTTTTATATATTATTATTATTTTTAAATATCTGATTTTAGTTTTTTTTATATATGGTTAGCTAATTTGGGTTTTTGACCCAAGATCCCACTCTTATCACATCATCCCCCATTTAATTACACCCCATAATTCTTTCAATCTCTTTTGCATATTTCTTTCTATTTGTATTCTTTGTTTTATATTTTGGTAAATATATTTCATTAGGTTTAATTAGATTATAGGTTTAATGCATTTAGATAAATTAATTTATGTAATTCAGTTAGTTAATTAATTAGATTATATTTAATTAGTTAATTAATTAGACTTAGGTAAGCTGATTAATCTTTCGTGATCCTTGTACATAAGTCCCGATCAAATTGATACCTTGTCACCATATCACTTGTAAGTAAAATCAAATATTTCATCCTTGTACATGAATCTAACTTTCAAACCATTTTCTAAACCAAAGTCAAATCAAATAATTTTCACTGGCGCGAGTGATTTATCCAATGTCAATTATATATTCCGCTTCATTCAAACTTTTTTCATAATCTATTTGAAACTCTTGATCCAACGTCAAGTTATTCTACACGCGAAATTCTTTTCTCAATAAAATTAAAAGACAGTGACAATTGGTGTACGCCTCTTGAATACCTTGGTCTTTCGCTTTAAAATACTTTAAACAAACTAGGATAACAAGTGACAATTGGTGCACACCTTTTGAACATCTTGGATAAACGAGCGATTAGTGCACACCTATGCTTACACGTTTAATAAAATTCCATAAAGACTAAATTTTCATGAAATTGGGTGACAAAGAACCAAAATATGCACATCTCTCTACAAGCCTTGGATAAACGACATTCGGTGCACACCTTGTTCCAACGATTACCCTAGTCCACATAAAATAAACTCAACAAATCAAACTTTTTTTCACTCGTGTGTGACTTTAAATTTTTTTCCAGAAACGAGTATGCTTTATCCATTTCGATGCAAAACAAACAAAGACTTCAGCCTCCAAGAGCGAGCAACAAGTAAAGGTTTAACCGATCAAATAAGTAACACTCTTTAAAAGTAATCAGCAAACAGTTTTTTTTCTATAATAAACTACGGAGCTCTGAATTTCTCATTGCACCATGAGAATACGTAGGCACGCGATTTTGAAATCTTGGTGATCATTATAATAAAAAACTTAGGTTTAGTCCATTTCTTTCTGATCGGTAAATTAGTAAGGGTACTAGTTTGCCAATGTAGTAATAATAGGAAATCCCAAGTATCGATCTCAAGGATTACTTGATGATACATAGTTTGTGTTTTAATTTAGTTAAACAAAAGCCTTGGGGTTTTTGGATTTTTGGTTTTAAAAATAGAAAGTAGATAAAGTGATTGAACAATTTAAAAGATAATATAAATGAACATGATAGGAAAGGTGTATGATTGGATTCATCAATAATAATAAATTAACCTTGTAACAACTTAATTCAATAATATTGACTACCAGTCCTTAAGGGTGTTTACTCTTAAGTCCTTAGTGAGAAATTTTTTTAATCATTCAAATTAATTCTTATGTCCATAGTAAATTACAAATGAAATTAAACATTATTTTAATCAATAATATTCTGGTTTCCACAGGGTATCCCTAGGCCTATGTGATATCTACTATGAATTACTCATAATTAAACGTTAACATTGGAGGTCTAGCCTAAATATTAACCACAAATCAATCTCAAATTTTCCAAAAGAGAAAGCATTAAGCACAAATTGTAAATAAATCAAATATCACAAAATCAAAGTCATTACAAGGTTGAAATTTAGAATTGTATCATAAATCCGAATCATGAACATCCCCTAGCATTGGGGGGTTTAGCTACTCATAACAGTAAAGAAAAACATAACAGAAAGTGTAGACATTACAAATTAATGGAAGAAAAGAGGTCTTCAATCACAAAACGCGTTCTTTGTACTAAAAAATTGTCCAACCCTTGGAAATTTGCATTTTTCGAATAAATAGACAAATTATGGACTTTTTCAGATCAGGGTCATGTCATACACGTATGGCCTATTTGCTTACCGTCTCATATGTGTATGGCCCAATTGAAGCCATATGCATAAGGTTGTTGATGTGCAGAATGGGGCCTAGTTGGCTGGCCTCATACGCGTATGGGCCCTTCGATACACGTATGGACAGAATCTTGGTTTTGACATCCTTCCTAGTGATATGTCTATCCTGGGAGGTTCTGCTAAGTGGTAATACGCGTATGAGAGGCCTCATACGCGTATGGCCAGGAAATGTGTAATTTTCTCTTTTTTTTTCTCTTGCTCGTGCACTGTTGTCCGATTTCTTCTCTGATCCAACTCCTCTTTACTCGTCAGCCCTGTAAACACATGAAACACTACCTCAAGTGTGCAAAATAGCTCAGAATCACTAAAACCTTAGCATATCAAGTTATTGTAAAAATCTACCAAAATAAGCTTAAATTATTGCCTAAACTCACATTAATTTATCGACATTTGGCATTCAAATGAAATTAAAACTAAAACAAATGGTGACTGATCACAACTCTGGACTTAGCTTGTTGCTTGCCCTTAAGCAACTTTTAGGACAAAAACATCATGTCACAAATCATCAACAAAATAAAACTGTAAACACATACCTTTGAGATCTTCCATGGTTCTCTTTCATTCTTACCTTCAGTTCGGCCTGACCATCAAGATCGAATGCTCTGTCACACTAACACTTGATAATATTATTTCTCCTGTCAGCCCTGAAATTCTGGCACTTAAACTCAGATGTCAAGACTGATGTCCTAACATACAACACAATGTCAAGACATATGACATCATCTGCTGACATAAACACTTTTACAAAAATAGTAAGGGTAATGCTAACTTGTGGGGGCACATGTTAAGCACTAATTATAGAAATGTTTGTTTGGAACTTATGTATTATCTTTATGAAAATTTTATAATTAATGTTTTTATTATTTTTTTTCAATATAAACTTTCTATTTATGAATTACTTAACATGTGCCCTTGGGACACAAGTTAGCATTACCCAAATAGTAATTATGCAGAATTAAATAGCAGAAGATAAAAGACATAATTAATTGTTAACCCAGTTCGGTGCAATGTCACATACATCTAAGGGCTACCAAGCCAGGAAGGAAATCCACTAATAGTATTAGTTCAAATCCTAAACAATCCCAGTTTACAACTTATCGCCTAATCATTACCCATACAATTTCTACCTAGAATCCTTCTAAATATGAGAATCCCCCTCTCACTTCCAATCAAAATAGCGATATCCTAAGTCACAACCAGTGACAATAACCTAAAACAGAAGATTACACTTCCAAAAACAATACTTTGTTTTGCTTAAAAGATTCAACCTAGAACAATACTCAACTCTTTGCTTAGAAGCTCATAAGTGAGAATAATAACTTGATATACAATCAAGTACAATCAGTCAATCTCTATGCATTAAAAGATATATAAGGGACGTACAAACAAACACTAAAACCTAAGGAATTCTCAAAACCCTAAACCCTTATTTATGCACACGATTTCTTCAATGTGAATTCCTCTCCAAATTTAGGTTTAGGTAGTCCTCATAAATAGACTTTTATAGTATGTGCTTGGACTCTTCAAATTAGATCCAATATTCTCTTGTAAATCAGCTGCAAGATCTTCTCCATAATAATATGAACAAATCTATAATATTTCCTAAAAAGTCTCAAAAGATCATTTTTATGAAATCAAATCAAATTTGCATTGTTCCTAAAACATCCTTGATTTGTTGCGCATATAGGAGAACTAGAATCATCCAGAATCTCACATTTTAAAATCAATTCTTCAAGGATTCACACTTGTAGACCTGTACAGGTGTACTGGTGTAAGATGTCATAACATATGTTAGGACATCAGTCTGCAAGGAACATAAGCAGTACCTGCTGCATAGTTGATCAAAATGTCATGACACCTTGTTCAACATTAGGTTGTGATACATATTTTTCCAAATGAAATATGGTTTACCAAAATTGTTGCCAAACATAAAATCATAGACCTAAAAATCTCCCCCTTTGGCAAATTTTGGCTAAAACAACCAAAGCACAATAAATCTAGAGAGAGGAATAAAATCGCAAACACAAGTTACATAGAAAACATGTAAACTTTGTACAAACTGCAAACACAAAATATATCAGAGATAATCATGCAGTTACATAACAGACATGTTATGTACTACCCCTGTCACACATAGTCAGGACTCCCCCTCAAGGGAACATCCAAAACAATATGAATTGTCCAAGTTCAAACATCAGAGGCATATGCAGTAGAAGAGAAATAAGCCTAACAAATAAGAGAAACCAAAGTTCTCCAAAAAATACTTCAGGCAAGATGTCAGAATATTTGGTTTGACATCTGCACAAGCACCAGCAGTAGTAGCAGCATCCACTACAGCAAAAACAAGCATGACAAATAATCATGCAGACACAGAACTCCACCATCAGTAGCAGCAAAAGAAACACCAATTGTAACACCCCGGACTGCTTTTAGGATTATCGACTGACCCCACAAACCAACACGAGTCTTTTCAGCTTGTTTTGTCCTCATTCACACGCTTTCTGGAAAACTTCCCAGACACTCATCCAAATACTACTCCAAGTCAAGCACGATTAACTATGGAGTTCTTATCTGTTAGGCTACCGAAAAGAAGATGCATCATGTTGGTATAGGTAGTACCAATTAATCCTTATAAGTCTTCCTTCAACACTGCAGTCCCATACCTGCACAACCTCAGGATCCCTCTCATTCCGATGTGAATTCGGTTTTTCCCTAGAAGCTGTTAGGAGTGTCTCATTGTCATGCCTTGTGCACTGACAACCACTCCCTCACCCTCGGGTGTAACATGTAACAATTCTCTGTCTTCTCTGGCCTCAGGTGTTACATGCCCACCAACTTCTGCTTGGTTTGTCCCTGAACCACATCATACTGGGAGAGTTCTGGATCTGATACCCTTATGTAACGCCCCATATTGCTTTCAGAATTACCGACTGACCCCACAAAGCAACACGGGTTTTTCCAGCATGTTTTATCCCCACTCACACGTTTTCTGAGAAACTTCCGAGAAGGTCACCCATCCCAAAATTACTTCAAGTCAAGCACGTTTAACTATGGAGTTCTTATGGAACGAGCTACCAAAAATAAGATACATCTTATTGGTATAGGTAGTACCAATTAATCCTTATAAGCCTTTATTCAACCATGTATTCCCATACCTACACATCCTCAGAATCCCTCTTATTCTAATATGAATTCGGTTTTTACCCATAAGTTGCTAGGAGTGTCTCATTGTCATGTCTCATGCACCGACAATCACTCCCTCGCACTCGTGTGTTACATGTAACCACTCTCCTCCCTCTCTAGCCTCGGGTGTTACATGCCCACCAGCTTCCGCTTGGTTCGTCCCCGAACCACATCGTACTAGGAGAGGTATGGCTTTGATACCATTTGTAACACCCCAGACTACTTTCAGGATTATCAACTGACCCTACAAACCAACACGAGTCTTTTCAGCATGTTTTATCCTCACTCATACGTGTAACACCCCGATGAAATAAGGATAATTATTTAATTTAAATTAATATAATATTTATTAATTTAATTAAATAATTGAAATATTATTGGAATATTATTATTATTATTATTATTGGAATAAAAGTTGGAATTAGAAAAGGTCCCATTTGGTAAAAGAGAGTTTTCACGTGAATACAGAAAAACGACTGAAAAGTGGAAAAAGGGCAAAGAGCAAGAGAACAAGGGTTGAAGGGAGGAAAAGCTTGAAGCTCAGAGATTTGCCGGATTAACTCAGGTAAGGGGGGTTTATCATCGTTTAATGGGTATTATGGGATAACATGTAATGGGTAGTGATAAACCATTGATTTGACTCTAATTGGAATGATGCATGCTGAAAATTGTGAAATATTGGATGAACGAAATATGGGTTTAATTGGAGAAATTCGTAGGAATTAGATGTAATAATGTTAGCAATTGTGAAATCGAATAAGGTATGATTCGTGTTAGATGATATGAACGATTAATGTGAAAAATTGGATTGTAGGAGGTTGGAATTGAGAGATCTCGTAGCAGAGAAAACCATAGCAGATCTGGAAATCTGGTTTCTGGTCATACGCGTATGGCACTAGGCAATACGCGTATGAGATGGTCTGGTACGCGTATGGCACTAGGCAATACGCGTATGGATGAGGAAGATGATGTTTTGAACGTGGTTTGGTCTCTGTTGGTACGCGTATGGGGAAGTGGTACGCGTAGCATACGCGTATGAGATAGGTGGTACGCGTATGGGATTGGCTGAGAATTGGGCCATACGCGTATGGGACTAGGCAATACACGTATGGGCAGGATTGTGATTTTTCTGTGCTGTTGTCGTGCAGTTTTTGGTTGTTCAGCTGAGTAATGTAGTTTAGCTGATGTACGATAGAGTAGGGATCATTTCCCGTTGTTTGAGTAGTATAGGTATTAGTAGAGTGTGTTAATGCTGTGATTGACTATGTGGTATGACATGATATGATTATGTGGTGAATATGTTGATGATGTATGATGATATGCATAATATTGTGAATGTATCTATCATGTATGAAATTATGAATGGACTGTTTATGGCTTAGAGTGTGAGCATATGTCCATTGTGGATGATTGTTGATGTTTGCATGACTAAGTGATTTAGCTTGCATATTGTGGCCTTTATGGTGGTAGCTAATTCCCATGGTGAGGAATTAGTGAGTTAGTATTGTGGATTGTTGTTGATGTTTGCATGGTAGGTGATTAGCGTGCATATCATAGCCCTTGGGGTGGTAGCTAATTCCCATGGTGAGGAATTAGTGAGTGAGTCACTAGGTCTCAAATGAGTGGGACTAGTGAGCTTGGTAGCCGTACCTGGATTTGGTCGGTGAGGTTGAACTATATGTTCACGATTAGTCGGTACCGCATGCATGGAGTCTCATTGCATAATGTATGTATTGTGTATAATATGAATGGATGTGTTCCAATATTATACGTGTGTTTTGATGTTTATGTCGAGCATGATTATGATATTGAGTTGATGTTGCTGTTGCTGAATGTGTAATCTGATTTGGGTGATGAATGCGTTAAGTTACTTAGCATTACATGATATTTTATAATGCTTATTATATCGATTGAGGAACTCACCCTTACAACTATGTTTTCAGGTAACGAGCAGTGATTGAGTAGAAGCTAGTCCTTGGAGTCTAGTGTAGTTCCTTAGTGGGTCATGCTCTGGTAGATGTGACATCGGGATGGGATGTTTTACTATGTTTTCATTTGGTTGTTGAACAACTTTACATGTAATGTATTACATGGTTTGAATGTTGTTAGTTTGTATCCGCTGCGTATTATGCAAATGTTTTATTTTGATTAAATAAATGAGCATGACAGGATATATTGGAAAATGGTGTGAAGTGTCAAGTGTGACACCCTTGAACTGCATATTTACTCTGATTTGTGTTTTGTTAATTTAATTAATTGTTGGGGTATTTTAGAAGGGTGTTACATTAGTGGTATCAGAGCATAGTCGGTCGAGTCGAGTCGTAATTATTCTGTTTCCCCTGTACGGGATAGGTGTTGTGTAACCCTATCAGTACTTATTGTTTTAGCTTGTTGGGTTTTCAGAATAGAGATGGCTGGAAGAGGTAGAGACGATGCTGCGATTGCTGAGGCTCTGGGTATGCTAGCTGGAGTACTTGGAGGGAATCCAAATGTTGTGGGAATGGGAGCTGCTCGTCAACTGAGTGAGTTCCAGAAGAACAATCCTCCAATGTTCAAGGGAGCATACGATCCAGATGGTGCTCAGAAGTGGTTGAAGGAGATCGAGAGGATCTTCCGAGTGACTGAGTGTGCCGATAACCAGAAGGTCAGGTTCGGTACGCATATGCTGTCAGAAGAAGCAGATGATTGGTGGGTTGCTACCCGCACTGAGTTGGAATCTGCTGGGAATGCTGAGATCACTTGGGCTGTGTTCAGAGAGAGATTCCTGAGGAAGTATTTCCCAGAGGATGTTAGAGGAAAGAAAGAGATAGAGTTCTTGGAATTGAAGCAGGGCAACCGGTCTGTTACTGAGTATGCTGCTAAGTTCACCGAGCTGTCGAAGTATTACACTCCCTATAACGAGGCTACTGGGGAATTTTCAAAGTGTGTGAAGTTTGAGAACGGGTTACGTCCCGAGATCAAGCAGGCTATTGGGTATCAGCGGATTAGAGTGTTTTCTGACTTGGTTGACTGTTGCAGGATTTTTGAACAGGATACCAAGGCCAGAGCGGAGAGCTATCAGCAAAGGGTTGATAGGAAAGGCAAGAATCAGAATGATCGTGGGAAACCGTATGCAGCTGGCAAAGGTTTCCAGCGACAGAGTGGGATGAAGAGGCCTAGTGGGGGAGACTCCAGTGCCCCTGCTAAGTGTTACAGATGTGGTCAGGCTGGACATCGTATCCATGAGTGTACCAGTAATGAGAAGAAGTGTTTCAAGTGTGGAAAAGGTGGTCACTTGGCTGCAGAGTGCCGGTTGAAGACTGTGACTTGTTTCAACTGTGGAGAGGTGGGTCATATCAGTCCACAGTGTCCTAAGCCGAAGAGAGAGAACCAGTCGGGAGGCAAGGTCTTTGCTTTATCGGGTTCTGAGACTTTTGCAGATGATCGTTTGATCCGAGGTACGTGTTATATTAATGGCTTTCCTCTTGTAGCTATTATTGACACAGGTGCGACTCATTCCTTTATATCTTTGGATTGTGCTGTGAAACTTAAGTTAGAGATATCTAAGATGCATGGAAGTATGGTGATTGATACTCCTGCGAAGGGTTCAGTGACTACTACTTCAGTTTGTTTAAATTGTCCTTTGAGTATTTTTGGTAGAGACTTTGGGATAGACCTAGTGTGTCTTCCACTAGTGCAGATTGATGTTATCCTGGGTATGAACTGGTTGGTGTTTAACCGAGTCTATATCAACTGTTTTGATAAGACTGTGATCTTTCCTGAGATTGAGGAAGGACAGAGTTTGTTTCTATCAGCGAGGCAGGTGAATGAGGCAGTAGCAGATGAGGCAGAGTTGTTTATGCTGTTAGCGACTTTGGAGGCTAAAGATAAACTGGCGATTTGCGATCTAGCCGTGGTGTGTGATTTTCCTCATGTGTTTCCTGAAGAAGTGAATGAATTACCGCCAGAGCGTGAAGTTGAGTTCTCGATTGATTTGGTACCTGGTACTAGGCCGGTGTCGATGGCTCCGTACCGTATGTCTGCTGTTGAGTTAACTGAATTGAAGAGTCAGCTGGAAGATCTGTTGGATAAGAAATTTATTCGTCTGAGTGTGTCACCGTGGGGTGCACCAGTGTTATTGGTTAAGAAGAAAGAAGGTACTATGAGGTTGTGTGTGGACTACAGGCAACTGAATAAAGTGACGATCAAGAATCGGTATCCTTTGCCGAGGATTGATGATTTGATGGATCAATTGGTTGGTGCGAGTGTGTTCAGCAAAATAGATTTGAGATCTGGGTATCATCAGATACGTGTGAAAACGGAAGATATTCAGAAGACTGCTTTCAGAACAAGGTATGGACATTATGAGTATTCTGTAATGCCTTTTGGTGTGACTAATGCGCCTGGAGTATTTATGGAGTATATGAATAGGATTTTCCATCCGTACCTAGACAAGTTTGTTGTGGTGTTTATTGACGATATTTTGGTGTATTCGAAATCTGAAGAAGAGCATGCTGAACATTTGAGAGTGGTTTTAGGAGTTCTACGAGAAAAGAAGTTATTTGCTAAACTGTCAAAGTGTGAATTTTGGTTAGAAGAGGTTAGTTTTCTTGGTCATGTGATTTCCAGAGGTGGTGTTGCTGTTGATCCTTCTAAGATAGAAGCGGTATCTAAGTGGGAAGCTCCGAAGTCAGTTTCCGAGATAAGGAGTTTTCTTGGACTTGCAGGTTATTATAGGAAATTCATTGAGGGATTTTCTAAGTTGGCGCTACCGTTGACGATGTTGACTAGAAAGGGGCAAGCATTTGTTTGGGACTCAAGATGTGAAGACGGTTTCCAAGAGTTAAAGAGAAGGTTGACTACTGCTCCTATTCTGATATTACCGAGTCCGTCAGAATCATTTGAGGTTTACTGTGATGCTTCATTGTTGGGTTTGGGTGGTGTGTTAATGCAGAATAAGCAGGTTATAGCTTATGCTTCGAGACAGCTGAGGGTTCATGAGAGGAACTATCCGACACACGATTTAGAGTTGGCAGCCGTGGTATTTGTTCTGAAGTTATGGAGGCATTACTTGTACGGGTCAAGATTTGAGGTTTTCAGTGACCATAAAAGTTTAAAGTATTTGTTTGATCAGAAAGAGCTGAATATGAGACAGAGGAGATGGTTGGAGTTTCTGAAGGATTATGACTTTGGTTTGAGTTACCATCCGGGTAAAGCAAACGTAGTGGCTGATGCATTGAGTCGGAAATCATTGCATGTGTCTATGTTAATGATTAAGGAATTAGATTTAATTGAGCAGTTTAGAGACTTGAGTTTGGTGTGTGAGAGTACTCACAATAGTGTTAAATTGGGAATGTTGAAGTTAACGAGTGGTATTCTGGATGAGATTAGAGAGGGTCAGAAATCCGATGTGCTTTTGGTCGATAAGTTGACTCTAGTGAATCAAGGTCAAGGTGGTGAATTCAGAGTTGATGAGAATGGTGTTTTGAAATTTGGTAATCGGGTGTGTATTCCGGATGTTACCGAACTTAAGAAGAGTATTCTTGAGGAAGGACATCGTAGTGGCCTGAGTATTCATCCTGGGGCTACGAAGATGTATCATGATTTGAAAAAGTTATTTTGGTGGCCGGGAATGAGAAGAGAAATTGCGAGTTTTGTTTATTCTTGTTTGACTTGTCAGAAGTCAAAGATTGAGCATCAGAAGCCGTCTGGGCTAATGCAACCGTTGGCTATTCCAGAGTGGAAGTGGGATAGTATCAGTATGGATTTTGTTTCTGGTTTACCGAGGACAATTAAGAATTTTGAAGCTATTTGGGTGATTGTTGACAGATTGACAAAATCGGCTCATTTCATTCCGATCAGAATGGATTATCCGTTAGAGAGATTAGCCGAGTTTTATATTGAGAAGATTGTAAGTTTGCATGGTATTCCGTCGAGTATTGTTTCGGATAGAGATCCTAGATTTACATCGAAGTTTTGGGAAGTTTTGCAGAAGGCTTTGGGATCTAAGCTGAGATTGAGTTCTGCATATCATCCGCAGACTGATGGTCAGACTGAGAGGACGATTCAATCATTGGAAGATCTTTTGAGGGCTTGTGTTTTGGAAAAGGGAGGTACTTGGGATTGTTATTTACCTTTGATTGAGTTTACCTACAACAATAGTTTTCATTCGAGCATTGGTATGGCACCGTTTGAAGCTTTGTATGGTAGGAGATGTCGGACACCTTTATGTTGGTATGAGTCAGGTGAGAGTGCTGTGGTTGGACCGGAGATTGTTCAACAAACTACAGAAAAGATTAAGATGATTCAGGAGAAGATGAGAATTGCTCAGAGTCGTCAGAAGAGTTATCACGACAAGAGGAGGAAGACACTTGAGTTTCAAGAGGGAGATCATGTGTTTCTTCGTGTTACTCCGATAACTGGGGTTGGTCGAGCTTTGAAGTCGAAGAAGTTGACACCTCGGTTTATTGGTCCTTATCAGATTTTGGAGAGGATAGGGGAGGTAGCCTATCGTATCGCTTTACCGCCGTCACTTGCGAATTTACATGAGGTTTTTCATGTGTCTCAGTTGAGGAGGTACATTCCTGATCCGTCGCATGTGGTCCAAGTAGATGATGTACAGGTGAGAGATAACCTGACTGTTGAAACATCACCTATGAGGATCGAGGATCGAGAGTTGAAGCAGTTGCGGGGTAAAGAGATTGCTTTGGTAAAGGTAGCTTGGGGAGGACCAGCAGGTGGCAATGTGACTTGGGAACTTGAGAGTCAGATGAAGGAGTCTTATCCTGAGTTGTTCGCTTGAGGTATGTTTTCGAGGACGAAAACTCTTTTAGTGGGGGAGAGTTGTAACACCCCGATGAAATAAGGATAATTATTTAATTTAAATTAATATAATATTTATTAATTTAATTAAATAATTGAAATATTATTGGAATATTATTATTATTATTATTATTGGAATAAAAGTTGGAATTAGAAAAGGTCCCATTTGGTAAAAGAGAGTTTTCACGTGAATACAGAAAAACGACTGAAAAGTGGAAAAAGGGCAAAGAGCAAGAGAACAAGGGTTGAAGGGAGGAAAAGCTTGAAGCTCAGAGATTTGCCGGATTAACTCAGGTAAGGGGGGTTTATCATCGTTTAATGGGTATTATGGGATAACATGTAATGGGTAGTGATAAACCATTGATTTGACTCTAATTGGAATGATGCATGCTGAAAATTGTGAAATATTGGATGAACGAAATATGGGTTTAATTGGAGAAATTCGTAGGAATTAGATGTAATAATGTTAGCAATTGTGAAATCGAATAAGGTATGATTCGTGTTAGATGATATGAACGATTAATGTGAAAAATTGGATTGTAGGAGGTTGGAATTGGGAGATCTCGTAGCAGAGAAAACCATAGCAGATCTGGAAATCTGGTTTCTGGTCATACGCGTATGGCACTAGGCAATACGCGTATGAGATGGTCTGGTACGTGTATGGCACTAGGCAATACGCGTATGGATGAGGAAGATGATGTTTTGAACGTGGTTTGGTCTCTGTTGGTACGCGTATGGGGAAGTGGTACGCGTAGCATACGCGTATGAGATAGGTGGTACGCGTATGGGATTGGCTGAGAATTGGGCCATACGCGTATGGGACTAGGCAATACGCGTATGGGCAGGATTGTGATTTTTCTGTGCTGTTGTCGTGCAGTTTTTGGTTGTTCAGCTGAGTAATGTAGTTTAGCTGATGTACGATAGAGTAGGGATCATTTCCCGTTGTTTGAGTAGTATAGGTATTAGTAGAGTGTGCTAATGCTGTGATTGACTATGTGGTATGACATGATATGATTATGTGGTGAATATGTTGATGATGTATGATGATATGCATAATGTTGTGAATGTATCTATCATGTATGAAATTATGAATGGACTGTTTATGGCTTAGAGTGTGAGCATATGTCCATTGTGGATGATTGTTGATGTTTGCATGACTAAGTGATTTAGCTTGCATATTGTGGCCTTTATGGTGGTAGCTAATTCCCATGGTGAGGAATTAGTGAGTTAGTATTGTGGATTGTTGTTGATGTTTGCATGGTAGGTGATTAGCGTGCATATCATAGCCCTTGGGGTGGTAGCTAATTCCCATGGTGAGGAATTAGTGAGTGAGTCACTAGGTCTCAAATGAGTGGGACTAGTGAGCTTGGTAGCCGTACCTGGATTTGGTCGGTGAGGTTGAACTATATGTTCACGATTAGTCGGTACCGCATGCATGGAGTCTCATTGCATAATGTATGTATTGTGTATAATATGAATGGATGTGTTCCAATATTATACGTGTGTTTTGATGTTTATGTCGAGCATGATTATGATATTGAGTTGATGTTGCTGTTGCTGAATGTGTAATCTGATTTGGGTGATGAATGCGTTAAGTTACTTAGCATTACATGATATTTTATAATGCTTATTATATCGATTGAGGAACTCACCCTTACAACTATGTTTTCAGGTAACGAGCAGTGATTGAGTAGAAGCTAGTCCTTGGAGTCTAGTGTAGTTCCTTAGTGGGTCATGCTCTGGTAGATGTGACATCGGGATGGGATGTTTTACTATGTTTTCATTTGGTTGTTGAACAACTTTACATGTAATGTATTACATGGTTTGAATGTTGTTAGTTTGTATCCGCTGCGTATTATGCAAATGTTTTATTTTGATTAAATAAATGAGCATGACAGGATATATTGGAAAATGGTGTGAAGTGTCAAGTGTGACACCCTTGAACTGCATATTTACTCTGATTTGTGTTTTGTTAATTTAATTAATTGTTGGGGTATTTTAGAAGGGTGTTACAATACGCTTTCTGGAAAATTTCCCAGAAGGTCATCTATCCAAATACTACTCCAAGTCAAGCACGATTAACTATGGAGTTCTTATCTGTTAGGCAACCGAAAACAAGATGTATCTTTTTTCGATATCCTAACAGATAAGAACTTCATAGTTAATCGTGCTTGACTTGGAGTAGTATTTGGATGGGTGACCTTATGGGAAGTTTTCCAGAAAGCGTGTGAGTGAGGATAAAACATGCTAAAAAGACTCGTGTTGGTTTGTGGGGTCAGACGATAATCTTGAAAGCAGTATGGGGTGTTACACCAACAAGCATGATAGACTATCATGCTCCCCCTAAATAGTTTCATACAACAAGCAACCATAATAACTACTCTCCTCTTAGCATTAGTAAAGTCCTATCACAACATGCTAATCAACATGTCAAGACATGTGTCATAACACCAGGACAAACAAAAAACATACTAACACTTTACTCCCCCTTTTTAGCCAAAAATTGACCCCAAAAAATAGTAAATGTAAACACAAATGGAAGCACACATATTGCACACAACAACGGGTGGAAACACACAAACTGAACATATTAGGTGGTCTTCCATCTCTTACCCCTGTCAAAGAGCCTTCTGCATTCCTTGCACATGTCACATGTTTTAAGAGTGTTGACACATAACTTCCTTGTCACCACCTTAGAACATGTCTTCTTGAAACCAGTCTTTTACAGAGATCTCTTGTTCCATCTTTTGATAAGTTTCACCATAACACTTTTCTTATGCATCAGAACATGGAGGACATATAAAGAATCTGTTGTACTCCTCCCCATTTGTAATTGCTATAACTCCTCAATTGTGAAAGTTCCAATCCCACTGTCTATGTTTTCAATATGATTTGCTTTAAACATAATAGTAAGTTGTTCCTTATTGTCCATATGCTCCAGAGTAACAACCTTTCCTTCAATAAGATTCTTGATTAGTTGACTATAACTATCAAGGTTCTTGTTCCAGCCATGTTGAATAAGATATTTGATAGAATTCAAATTTTCACCATGTAATGTTATGACATATTGTTTAACATCATATTCCTTCAACATTAGTTCAGAGAAACTTTCTCTGAATTCAGCTTCAGCAGTACACCAAGAAGCACATGCTTGCTTCTTATTGATCCAAAAAAACAGACTGCTCCTTAAGGCATAACATCTATAATCATTTGATATTTTCTTATTGGATTCAGTGATGTCTTTTTTATTAGGGAGTCTTGTGATTAATTCCTTGGATTGTTCTATATTCCCTTCAGTATGGAGACCTTTGATGGCTTGAGAACTCACTGATTCAGTGCTTGTGAATTCACACATCTCCTCTCTTACTATCTCATCAATCTGCACATAAGATGTTTCAACATTGTCTTCAACATCTATCCTTTGTTCAGTGATTGAATCATCAATTACCACATTGATAGATTCCATTATCATTCCAGCTCTGGAGTTATAAATTCTATAAGTTCTGCTTCTTGAAGAGTAACCCAAAAACATCCCTTCATCACTGATTAGATCCACATTACCATCTTGTTCTTGGTCAGTCAAAAGATGGAATTTACTTTCAAAGACATGAAAGTATTTGACTGTATATTTCCTTCCTTTCCACAACTCATAGAGAGTGGATGGAGTGCCTCCTCTCGAGGTAACCCTTTATAGCAGGAAGTATTCATAGCTTCAACCCAAAAATGATATGACAAGTTCTTACCATGAAGTGTTACTTTAGCTGATTCTTGTATAACTCTTGTCTTTTGCTCAATGATTCTCTTTTGTTGAGAAGAAATGGAAAACTCATAGCTAATACCTTCAGAAGCACAAAATTTAGAGAATTTTTCATTCTCAAACTTTTTGTCATGCTCACTTTTGATATTGACAATCACACTCTTCTTCTCCTCTTGAATGCTTTGACACAAGTCTTTGAAGACTTCAAAGTTGTCTAATTTTTCTTTAAGAAAGTTCATCTAAGTATATCCCGAAAAATCATCTATAACCACAAAGACATACCTCTTTCCACCCAAGTTCTCTATCTCCATTGGTCCCATTAAGTCCATATGAAGAATTTCCAACACTTTAGAAGAATTTTGATGTTGCAACATTGGGTGTTACATCATAGCTGGAGAAAAGATAAAACAACAATAATAATCACAAGCACAAAAACCAAACACTTGGTATAATACCAAGACATATCAGAGGCACACGTTGTTGGTGTAAGCCTTAGAGGTGAATACTTTTGGTACTTGTATCGAATTATTTATTAATAATAAAAGGTTTTTTCTTTATTATGTTTGTTTAATAAAATCCCTAGAATATCTAGTCCTTTTAATGTATCAAGTGTGACTTAATCATGGGATCCCATTAAACATAAGGACATTATTCTTAAAGTATCTGTAGTCGAGCTTTTTTGTGAAGTGGGATAACATTAAAGCATTAAGACTGTTATGTATATAGACTGGTGATTACATCTCATGGATCATGGATAAGGAGTTATCAAGTCTTAAACCTAGTGTAGCGGTAAATTCATGATCATCAAGCTATGGATAAGAAAGACATCAAATAACAAGAGTCGCCACCACGCTTTTATTGTTTCCAAGGAAAAAGGGGAAAAATACGAACAAAACCCAAAAATAAGAAGTTTTCAAATCAAAACTAATAAAATGTCAGAGATTACAGGTAAGGGGGTTGGTTACACAGAGGGAAGGTGTTAGCACCCAAAGTGTCCTAGGTACTCCTAGGGAGCCCTTTCTTGTGTGCATATGTATTTTATACAAAGTGATGTTTACAAACAAATAGAATGGGGGGATGAGAAAAGAATTCATCAATTATATTTTTTTGTGTTTGACAAGATCTTCGGACTTGTGCCTACGTACCAACATAAAAAATGAGGGATCAAAACCTCGTAGTCCGTGATACAAATTTCAAAGTGGATGCATTGATTTTAATAAAAAATTAAGTTTGAAATGCACAAGGGACTAGAAAATGGTTTGAATGAGTTAGTTATTTTTGACTTTTGAAAATTTTAAGTCAAGTATAGTTAAGTTTATTTACAAGTTTGATTTAAGAAAAGAAGTTTGAAAATACAATGGCATAAGGCCAAAGTTTCTAATTTGCAAAGGGTCTAAGTTTTTAAAAAAAAAGAGACAAGTACAAACAAAGAAGTTTTTAAAAGGAGAGAGAGATTTTGAAATTAAAGAGATAAGGAGAAGATGAAGAGACTAATCCTAAGCATAAATTTAAAAGTTAAGAGTTGAAAAGATCTGACCGATGGGTAGCAATCCAATATACAAGGATGTCATATAGAAACCCCAAATTCCCTTGGATATTAGAATCAAGCAACAAACAATGCATACAATATTAACTTGAAGAACAAGGCATCAAATAAAGATAGCCACATCCAAGCTTTAGCCACTCCATGATCTTCTTCAAATTGGCCAATGTAGTAGATGAATTCCATAAGTCACAGGTTCAAAATAACAGCTTCTCAATGATCATGTTGCAGATGAACTCAGATGGATCTTCAATAATGTATCAAATGAAGTTTCAAATTGCAAGCACTTGGTTACATGAAAGTTGGCATTGGCCAAGTCCTTTTTTGCATAGGGATGTTGCATAGATTCTAAGTACAATTACCCAAGATCAAACCAACAACCCACACAATATTTTTTTAGGGTTTTTGTTTCTTATTATGTACATTGATGGTCAAAGACCACAAATAAACAAAATATACACAAACAAGATATATCACACAATATGGTCCAAGTGGACAAAGTGAAAAGGCATTAATATAAACAATTAGAATGGTATGAATAATGTCAAATGAATAGAGCTTAAAAATTAAAGTGCATTAAAAGTAAATGGCTTGAAATTAAATGTTAGTTGTTAATGAGTTAGAAGTTAGTATTGTTTTTGCTTTTGCTTTAAGTCATTCTTCGGGGAACACTCAACCCACTTATCACAAGCATGGATTCTTGAACCAAGACATCTTCCAAAGGAAGGAAAAAAGGCCAAGTTTCCACACAATACCATGAAAGAGGGGAGACTTACAATCTCACTAACTAGAATGCTATGTCTTTTTGTGTCAAAAATTTAGCGTTATGTTAAGCAATCGTAATTGGACTTATGTAGAAGTCGCAACTATTTGAGGTCGGGCGATAGAATTTTGGTGTTAATGCATGTTAGAGACATAGTATAATGGACTATGCTCATGAAACATACCACACACAAAAAGAATATGCAAAAGAGGTGGCCTAATCTCATCCATACTTATGTTGATTTTTCAATCAACTAGCCTTAGGACTTTGAGATATCATAGGCCAAATGAGATGGATGCATAAAGAAGGGGAATTAGATGAAGAGGGAGGGGAATAGATCAAAACTCAAATTGGTCAAAGGAGGACTTTTACCAAATTAAGATCATTCATTCATTTTGGGAGATGGAATGTACATTCTATCAATCCCCTAAATCCAATGATCTTAACCTAGCAAAGTCAAATCAACCTTGACCAAGGCCCAACAACACAAGTCAAACTTATACAAATCATCAAGATAGCTCAACACAATTATTTGGCATTTATTCAATTTAAAAATACTAAAAATAATGCATTAAATTAAATATGGTTTATCAAATTCCTAAAATCTCATCAAAACACCAAAGAAATGGTCATGAGATTTATCATAGGTCAAACAAGGTTAAAGGACCTTAGAGAAAAAATTTCAGAATTTTTGGAGACTTGAAAGTATTTTTAAACAATTAAAAAAATATTCACAAAATCAATTAAATCATGAAAAATATTAATAATGATCCAAAAAATAATTTTAATTCAGAATATGAAAGAAGAATTTATTTAAATTTTTTTGGTGAAACTCTCATATTTTTTGGATCAATATTAAAATTAATAAAAATCAAATGAAATAATGTGAAAATCAGAGAATCAAAAAAACGTGGACCACTTGATCTCCCTCATTAATTGAGGTGGCAAATCAAGTGGTCTAAAACGAGCGTTCCACCAAACACACGCGTCAGCGCGCCACACTAATGGTATTCAAAAGCAACGCTCAAGATTAAAACAATTTAAACAAGATCAATGGCTCAAAATCTATCCAACATGTCACCGGAGTTGGACCTCTAGTCACCTTCTCAGGCAAGGTCCATCGGACTAGTTCACTCATCGTCATCAAGAAAATGAAAAAAGAGGACATGATCTGAAAGAAAAAATGGCGTAGAGCACGAATCTGGCCTCAATTTCAACTAATTCCAAATATATAGAAAGATATGAGGAGTTGAATTTTGAGGTGTGACAACTAAGTTACTTCGATTTGACCTCAAAGAAACTCAATCTTCTTGCCTACATTGGTAGGACTTCAGACAACCAAAGATCCAAGAGAATTGATGAGAATTGAGTGAGAATCGAAGAGAAGAAGATTTTTGAAAATTACCTTCAATGCTGTGCAGAAATGGATCTTGCTTGCTTCAAACTTGACTTGATCACACTCGAGGAGCTTGCAGAAGTGGTTTGGCAATGGTACAAAGCTTTGGATCCTGGAGTTTTTGAATCTCCAAACGGTGAGATTCAAACTCAATTTTCAAGTTGAAAATTCTCAGGTTTTCCTTTGAATTATGAGGGTTTCAATTGGAGGGAAAAGTTGGCGCGCAAGGTATGTTTGAAATGAGCTCAGAGGCCTTGTATTTATAGCATTTGGGATTGATAATTGCACACTTGAAAAATTGCTAAAATGGCAAGGGTGATGCACAAGCTTGCATGGGCGTGTACAAGCCCATGAAGTAATCCATTATGATCCAATTGCAACTGTATTGAAGTTCAAATCATGTTTGAATGGCAAGGCAAAGCGAAATGGAGTTTTGGACATTTGATTTTCTCCAATGATGCAAACCTGTTAAGACCATGCGCAAACCTAACAAACCTCATCCAAAATGCATGAAATAGGACTCTTTGGAAAGCTTAGATCAAGGGGAACAAGTTTGATGTTGAACATGTTTTCATTTGGGACTTGGATCAAGGTGAATTTTGAGGTGGAAGTTTGGAAATTTCAACATGTTGAAAATTTTTCTAAGTGTCAAGTCATATACCTCAACATTCCACCTTGCTTAACTTTTTACGTGAGCTCCAAATGAGAAAAGTGTATTCATGAAAGTTGTATATATTTCAAATACCTTCAAAATGGTAACCAATTTCATATCATTTGGATTTAGAATGACAGAGGTATGCATTTCTGAAGTTGAGGAAAATCACTTGTTCAATGGTATAGGGCAAAAATGACCTATAATGTATCCTCATATCACATGATCATAAAAGTTGATTTAGCTCTCACTCCAAACATAAAAGTTGAATTAGACATCTTTAATTTGATTGTGAAACTTGTAAATCTTTCATCTCATAAAAATTGAGCAAGTTATGGCCTTGGGAAGTTGACTTTCAAATTAGGGTTTAGACAAAATGACCTATAATGTTTCAACATGTAAAATGACTTTCCAAGAAAAATTAGCTCTAGACTTAAGCATGAAAGTTATCTGTAATGTCATTTAGAGTAACTTTTCTCTTGGAATCATTTTCATATGGGGAAATTGTAGGAGATAGGGTCTAGGGAGACCTAGTTTTGATCAGATGAATTCATCTGGCCAACCACCACCAACCAACTTGCTAACCTTCAATTCTCTTGACTTTATAGGTTCATGGTAGACTATATATGAATAAGATGATAATTTTTGAAGTTTCCCTTGAGAATTTTGATCAATTGGTGAGATAGCTTGTTGGAGAAGTCACTTAAGATACCCAGTTAAACTAGGGTTTCCAAGGCAAATCACTTCCAAACTCTTGAAGAAAACTTGATCACGTATAACTTGTTTTCTTCAGTATCTTTTATTATTTCCCTTTTTCCTTATGTCTCTTTTTGTTGATGAAAAAAGAGTGACCTAGATGGAATCTGCCCATCCTGCATAACAGGATGAATATCTAAGGGCCCAATATTGAACTGGACAAGGATGACACGGTTTATGCCTTGTGTTCAATATAGACATAAGGGCAAAAGGGTAATTGTACACATAAGTATTATCACAAAAGGATTTGTCATATCACATGACATTTTCGTGCCTTGGGTAGCAGCGATATGTTACTAGATATCGCTCACTGTTTATTATGTTAAATACGTGATTTAATATAATTGTCAATGTCGTGAAAACCTACAGGGTCACACACAAAAGGACGGATTGATGAGAGACCGAGTAAATAAGGAACACCGTAAGGTACGATGCACTTAAGTGAATTGTAGAACATCGTAAGGTACGGTGCACTTAAGTAGAATACGAAATATGGTAAGGTACCACGCGCTTAAGTGATTTTGGTATATCATAAGATATGGGCCACATACACTTAAGTGGGCTTTTTAGCTTGCAGCCCACACAAGTGGTTCTATAAATAGAACCCTTGTGCATAAGCATTTGATTAATTGAAATTTCGTTTCTCTCTCACTCAAGGCATTCATTCGTAGCAGCTAGCACTGAGACTGAAGGAATCCGTTCATGTGGACTGAGTAGAGGCATTGTAACCATTCGACGTTCGTGATCACTCCTTATATCTGCATCAAAGGTTTCAATCGCCACAAGAGGTAACGATTTTATCACTGATCATGCCCATTCGTAAGGATCACTAAAGAAGATTTTTTTCTTAATTTTCGCTGTGTTTTGGATCGCTATTCTCCTTCACACGCAGCATAAATAAGTAGTAGAAACCCGGCCTCACAGAAAAGATATAGAGAGAAATAAACTCTCACACTCTAAGCCTCCTTCAGACACAAAATGTCAATACATTCTATCTGACATCACAACAAGCACACAATAGCCTAAGCACAAACAGAATTCTCTGAAACAAAATGTCAAGACATTCTGTCAGACATCACAGCAAGTACACAATAGCCTTGGTACAAACAAATCAAACTCCCCCTGAATGTCATGATCAGCAACACAAAAATAACTCCCCCTGTCACACAGGAAACATACTCCCTCTCAAAGAAACAACCTTCACATAGAGAATAAAATAAACATCAAGAGCATAACTCTTCACTATCTACTCCCCCTTTTTAGCCAAAATATGACAAACCAAGAAAACATTCATCAATGGCAACAAAATAGTAGAGAAAATTAGTAGTAGAACATGGGAGTTATAGGTACAAATCATGGCACATATAGGTGAAATGCTCAGGTAAAAGGCCCATAAAAAAGACATGCAAAATAAAACAGAAAAACAAACAGCTCAGATGTCAGCAAAAGCATCTGATTCATTCCTTGCTGGCTCAATGTTTTCCATATTTTCTGAAGCATCAGTCTGCTAAGATGATGTTCCAACATCTTCATCGACATCAGTCCCTTTTTCAATAATTGAATCATCAACCACAACATTAATGGACTTCATCACGCCCTTGGTTCTGGAGTTAAATACTCTGTAAGCTCTACTGTTTGTAGAGTAACCAAGAGATATCTCTTTGAGATTCACATGTCCAAGCTTCTGGTGCCACAACATGACTTCATCTTCCTTGGACATTATGCATGTGGAAGTACAAGAAGTTTCATGTGGAACAACCTTAGTTTTTCACTCCTTTCTAGTTTTAATCATTACATGATTAGTCATAGGATGTGTTAGATGTTTTAGATAAACATGCAGTATGTAGCAGAAAGGATTTATGTCCATATTTACCATAATAGTGAAATTTCCACGGCAAAAACTTGGCTTTTGTTTGAGTTTCCTGATGTCTGGCAGGATGTTGTAACATTTGGTCGGACATCATGGGCTCATACTTCCTTTCGGGAGGAATAAATTTTGTCACATGGGTTTTTCCTTGTTTATTTTGATATTGGTAATTAAAATCTATACCTTTTAAATTTCTAGCCTCTTTTCTAACCGGAAAAATTTCATCTAGCATATCAGACCCATTGTTCAACATTCTTATGGATTTGGTCATGTTTTCAAGTTTAAAAGATAACATAGTTACCTCATTTTCCATATCAGTTACAGTAGATAAAAGTTTCTCTTTTTCAGCTTGTAGTTGAGCTATGATTATCTTATGCTCTTCTCCTGTCTTACACACCTCTTCATTTCTGACACAAATATCTTTGTAGGAAGCAACCAATTCTTCATAAGAGACATCCTTATCACAAGAATCTTCATCATATTCATATCTACCAGTGAAAGATGTAACATGCTTAGCAGTTTCATCATCAGTTTCACCTTCAGAATCTTTAGACAAAGAAATAGACAAGCCTTTCTTTTGTTTCTTGAGATACGTGGGATATTCCGATCTAATGTGACTAAAACCATCACATTCATGACACTGAATACCTTTTCCTTGATTGGGCTTTTCTTATGTTCTTACTTTTCTCTGGGAATCACTATTCTTGCTGATGTCAGATGAGATGTTCTTGACATTTGGTCTCGACTTCCTGTTCATTCCCTTCAGCACCTTGTTAAATTGTCTCTTAAGTAGTACAATAACATTATACATTCCCTCATTAGTATCCAAGTCATATTGGTCCTCTTCATCTTCAGTGTTGGATACAAAAGTTATGCTCTTGTTCTTCTTTTCAGATTTATCACTAATACCCAATTCAAAAGTTTGGAGTGACCTAACAAGTTCATCTACTCTCATGTTGCTGATGTTTTAGGCTTCTTCAATGATTGTGACCTTTATGTCAAATTTATTAGGTAGGGACCTGGGAATATTTCTAACCAGCTTTTCTTCCAAGGCACTAGATAAATTTGCAATTTCAACAACATTACAGGTGTTTATTAACCTGAATAAATTTTTGTCAACTCCATTGAATAAAGCATTCAAAGCTTTGGAGTTTCCAAGAGCAAGTTCATCTTCTTCCTTAGACCAATCCTCTCCAGGCTTCAAGACAGTAGTAGCCTTCCCATCTTTGTCCTTCATAATAGAATGTTCCTAACCCTTGATGACAATATTCCAAGTCTTGCTATCCATAGATTTTAGGAATGCCACCATATGTGCCTTCTAATAGTCATAGTTGGTGCCATATAAGATGGGTGGTCTATTAAAAAAATCCCCCTTCCATAGTACCAGAAAGTATCTTCCCTGGATCTCACCCAGAAATAGAGCAGGATGCCTGCTCTGATACCAATTGAAATTGTGGCACTTAAACTCAGATGTCAAGACTAATGTCCCAACACATAACGCAATCTCAAGACAGATGTTAAGACATCATCTGCTTCCAAAAACACTTTTACCAAAATAGTAATTATGCAGAATTAAATAGTAGAAGGTAAGAGACACAATCAATTATTAACCCAGTTCGGTGCAACGTCACTTACATCTGGGGGCTACTAAGCCAGGACGGGAATCCACTAATAGTATTAGTTCAAAGCCTAACTAATCTCAGTTTACAACTTATCGCCTAATCAATGTCCATGCAATTTCTACCCAGAACCCTTCTAGATATGAGAAACCCCCTCTCACTTCCAATTACAACAGTGATATCCTAAGTCACAAACTAGTGACAATAACCCAAAACAGAAGATTACACTTCCAAAAACAATACATGGTTTTGCTTAAAAGCTTCAACCCAAAAAAATACTCAACTCTTTGCTTAAAAGCTCATAAGTGAGAACAATAACTTGATATACAATCAAGTACAATCAGTAAATCTCTATGCATCAAAAGATACAGGAGGGACATACAAATAAACACTAAAACCTAAGGAACTCTCAAAACCGTAAACTTATTTGTGCACACAGTTTCTTCAATGTGAATTCCTCTCCAAATTTAGGTTTAGGCAGTCCTTAGAAATAGACTCTTGCAGTATGAGCTTGGACTCTTCAAATCAGATCCAATATTCTCTTATAAATCAGCTACAAGATCTTCTCCACAATAATAGGAACAAATCTATAATATTTCCTAAAAAGTCTCAAAATATCCTTTTTATGAAATCAAATCAAATTTGCATTATTCATAAAACATCCTTGATTTGTTGCGCATATAGGAGAACTAGAATCATCCAGAATCTGACATTTTAAAATCAAATCTTCAAGGATTCACACTTGCAGACATGTACAGGTGTACGGGTGTAAGATGTCATAACATCTATCAAGACATCAGTCTGCAAGGAACATAAGCAACACCTATTGCATAATTGATCAAGATGTTATGACACCTTGTTCAACATTAAGTTGTGATACATGTTTTCCCAAATGAAACATGTTTTACCAAAGTTGTTGCCAAACATAAAATCACATACCTAACAAGCCATGTTCATAATCTCACCATTTCTCTCAGGGTTTCATGCATATACACTTAAATTCATAGTATGCATTACCATACCATAAGCTTGCCTAAGGTCTCTTTCAATTACCAAATACACATTACTCACACTTTTTGAGTTTTTCTTAAGTTGTAATGAGGCTTGGGCAATGGTGGGATAATATATGGATGAGTAAGATAATGGTTCAGAGTATTGCAATCATTCTTTTCACTATGTCCATTCTAAAGTATCAATGCTAGAATCTCTTAAACAATGTTGTTCTTTGGTCAGCTAGCTTAGACTTCTCAATTTTCAACCGAGTTCTCCTTCCGGTGAGTGCTCCTGTGTATTATTGCTTTTTTTCTTCGGTTAAGCTATTCTTTCAACTTTTTTTTCCTTTCCTTGTTTTTCCAGGTGCACTCACCTTTATTACTGTTGCATAGCTACCCCAAACTCAAAGGTTGTTATTTCAACAGCAACCCCAAACTTAGAATGAAACATGACTTTAAAAATAAAAGACAAAACTCTGAACAGGGTAGGGAAGTGTTTGGGCCATGTGATCATGATGTGGTGAAATAAAAATAAACAATGGGAATATAGGCTCAAAGTGGGTTAACAAAGGATATATTATTATATGGGATGGTTGGAAAGGCTCAGGACTAAAACAAACAATGTGCCTCAATGTGTGTAAGCTTGCAATGGATATTAGAAAAGAGAAAACACAAGTTCTAGATGATAAAAATATACCTGAATGCTCTCTCATTGTATCAAAAAATTGTGTTTAGCTTTTTCTATTCTCACCGTGTTAGTAAGAGCTAATAGTGTCCATAGTGCCTCTCGTGTGAGGCAACTTCACACGCTCAAATAATGACCCTGCACCCATTCCAGTAAAACTTCCAGAAAACCACATCAAATAATTGCAGAGATGTTATGCTTGATTGGTATGGTCATGAATAAGGCATCCAAACTTTATCTGGGTGATCAGAGTCAGCCACTTATGGTAGTCAATCTCACTTAAATAACATAAACATAAAAGTGAATTAACTGAAATAAACCTGAGGTAAATTGCAATAAAAGTTTTAGGCAGTCCATCATAACCAAAAATGAAAATACATCAAAATCATTAAAAATAAAACAAACTAAAAATAAAAAGAAAAATAACAATAATCCTCATTTGTTCCCCTGTCTCTGTCCATCATCTGAGTGTCATAACTGATCATGGCATTCGGGTCTCCATGATGCATAAAGGATGAGATATTAGACATATGCCCTTGCGGGTCTCTCTGATATAGACTCCTGAAGGAACTCTAGTGCTGCTGAGGAGTAGGATGAGAGAAGGGAGACTGATGGTGGTGTTGCTGGTGGAGCAGTCCTCCGAGCTGGATAAGTGTATCCATCCCAAGATACTGATATCGTCCATAGAATGGTGCTGGAAGGTTGCCTGGAAATCAGTCTCTAAAGCGTTGAGCAGTTACCCACATATTCACCTGATGGATGAGATAACAACCTGGAAGTTCAGTGTGCGCACATAAATCTTGCATGAAATAGAACATGGACATCTAATCTCTATTTCCCTAAGAGCCCTCGTCAGCAAGAGGAACTCCCTCAGGAACATATTGGGGATGGGGTCTGTTGGGTCCAGTAGGATCTGTTGGGCGCTCCTCTATCCCTGGTGCCTCCTCATCTGGTGTTATCCTCCTAGGGTGCTTCGCAGTCCACCCATCATCCAATGCTCGTGTCGGGTTCACAATGTGTCCATCTGTAAACTCTGGTACCCCTACTTTCCTACATTACAAAAGGATAACAATAGCATATCCCAAAGACTTGTTAGTCATGATCTGGGCCATCTTATCCATGTCAAAAGAAATGATACGATCGATATTCAAAGCACGTCGATTTGAAAGATAATATAAAGCCAGAGTTCTCATAGTGATGAGCTCTGACCCACTCCGGTTAGTGTCTAGAGTGTTGTTCAGAAAGTATGTCCATGCTTTCAGGATAATATCCAGATCTATAAAAACCAACTTCCTAGTTATAGGAGTAGAAGCAGGCTACCAATCTCTCCCCTCAAGTTCCAAATGATCCAACATTGCTCGGTAAGGCCATCCATTCCTAGAGGATGTCTTCATCAGCTAATACTCACAATTTGGTTCCCTGAACTTCACCTTCAACAACCTGTTCACCATTTTCTAGTTGCACTAGATATGTTTCCCTCTGACACAAAAAATTAATTAAACTCTCAGCATCATCCTCAGTAGGAGGTATGTAGGCATTCACATGAAACTCCAACACCATCTCCTTAGCCACTGGCTAGATCTGACTATTCAGATAAGTCAAATTTGCTGCTTGGGTGGAGGTTGGAAGCTCGCTCCTCAATAATCTTCCTATCAAGTAAAGAAAAATGTCGCTCATTGTGCTCGGCAGAGATGAACCTGTTAGAATCACGAGATGAAGAAGAAATGGCCATTTGTTGCTTATTTGAAGAAGATCTAACCTGTATTAGAGAAAATATATGGAAAAATAAGGAAAAATAAACAGAGAATTTGGTTAGAGAACACAATGCAATGTATGGCTTATGGTGGGAAATGTCATAAAAATATATAAAGTGCGCAATATGCATCATATGTGTATCCAGGGCCATACGCATATGACAAAGCTCATACACGTGCGGGAAGAGGGAAAAAATAGTTAAAATTATGGATCACATATCATACATGTATGCTTCCAAGTGACCGTTGTATATGTGTATCACCTGGCCATACATGTATGGCCCGATTTTTGAAAAATTCATGCGACCTTTGGCATTCCTCTACAAAAAGGAAAACGTATGCATCCTCATATGCGTATGGACTAGGCCATATGCGTATGGGTAGAAGGATCAATTGTTTTCATTTTTTTTATTTTTCATGCCATGGTTGTGCAAATATTTTCTTGCATGCTTGGCTCTGTAACAGACGACTCTTAACAAATAAAATAAACATACTAGAATGTAAAGCACACAACTAAAATTAAACCGCGATTACCTCCCTTGGGTTACCTCCCAATAAACTCTTTTTAACGTCCATATCTCGATGTATGACCAATCTACGGTGCTCTGAGTTAGGCCTTTTCCACCAGGCCACTCTCCTGTCCCTGGTGATAAGGCTTCAACCATTGGCTATTGACCTTCAAGGTGTCCCCATTGATGTTATTCTTCAATTCAACTGCCTCTTTCGGAACACTTTTTGGACAGTAATTGGACCAAACCATCTAGACTTCAGCTTTCCTGGTAACATCTTCAACCTGGAATTGAACAAGAGAACCAATTGTCCTTCCCAAAATTCACTTTTTTGAATCTTTCGATCATGTCATTTCTTTGTTTGTTCTTTATACATTTTGGCATTCTTGTAAGCTTGATTCCTAAACTCTTCCAACTCATGGAGATGAAGAATTCTGGAATCCCCCGCTTTTGAGATATCATAATTTAGGGATTTTATGGCCCATAACGCCTTATGTTCCAGCTCTAAAGGTAAATGATAGGATTTTCCATAAACTAACTGATAAGGGGACATACATATGGGTGTTTTGAACATCGTTATGTATGCCCATAATGCATCATCCAGCTTTGTTGCCCAGTCTTTCCTAGAGGCACTCACAATCTTCTCTAGAATTTGCTTGATTTGCCTATTAGAAACTTCTACCTGACCACTTATTTGAGGATGGTATGAGGTGGCAATTTTTTTGTTTCACATTATATTTTCTCAACAAGTTTTCCATAAGGCGATTCAGAAAATGAGTACCTTCATCACTTATTAGTGTTGTTGGAACTCCAAACCTTGCAAAGATATTCATTCTCAAGAGCTTCACTACCACTTTGGCATCATTTGTGGGTAATTCCACAACTTCTACCCACTTAGACACATAATCTACCGCCACCAAAATGTAATTCTTACCAAAGGATTGTGGAAATTGTTCCATAAAATATATTCCTCATACATCAAACAATCCAACCTCTAACATAGCATTATGGGGCATCATAATCCTTTTTGAGATATCACGTGTTCTCTGGCACCTATTTCATTCTTGCACTATGAAGTGAGCATGTTTGAACAAAGTAGGCCAATATAACCCTGATTGGAGAACTTTGGTTGTTGTCATATCTCCACTAAAGTGTCCTCCATATTCTGAATTATGACAAGCCTTGAGAATTTTTCTCCACCCTCCTTCTGGAACACGTCTTTGAATCAATCCATCTATCCCCTTTTTATAAAGGAATGGATCATCCCACAGATACAACATGCAATCATGTAAAAAAAATTCTTTTTGTTATAGTCAAAATCATCAGGGATAACTTCACCTACCAAATATATCGTATAATCAGCAAACCATGGAACACCACTAATGGCCAAGATGCGTTCATCAATAAAGGCATCCTGAATAGGGTGTGTCTCTTATGTCTCCTCAATCAGGGACATGTGGGGCAAGTGATCAGCCACAGTGTTCTCACACCCCTTTTTTTCCCGGATTTCAAGATCAAACTCTTGAAGAAGTAGTATCCATCTTAAGGGTCTTGGATTTTATTCTTTCTTAGCAAAAAAAATACTTCAAAGTAGCATGGTTAGTATATATAATAACTTTTAACCCTAGTAAGTAAGACCTGAATTTGTCAAAAGTATAAACAACAGCTAATAACTCCTTTTCAGTAGTTGCATAATTCATTTGAGCAGGGTTAAGAATATGACTAGCATAATATATAACATGCTAAAGTTTTTCTCTTATTTGTCCTAACACAACCCCTACTGCAATATCACTTGTATCACGCATGATCTTAAAAAGGAGAGACCAATTTGGTGTTATCACAATTGATGCAAAAACCAACTTACTCTTTAAAGTCTTAAATGTCACCTTACACTCTTTGTAAAAAGTGAAAGACCTATCTTTCACAATAAAATTAGTCAGTCGTTTAGAAATCTTTGAAAAATCTCATATAAACCTGTGATAAAAACCTACATGTCCTAAGAAACTTCTTATCCACTTTTCATTCACAGGGGGAGGGAGATTAGCAATGACCCTCACTTTCACCTTGTCAACTTCTATTCCCTTGTGGAAAATTTTATGACCTAGCATTATACCTTCTTGTACCATAAAATGGCATTTTTCCCAATTCAGAATCAGTTTAGTCTACAAACACCTTTCTAAGAGAAGAGATAAGTTAGTTAAACAGTTATCAAAAGAAGAACCAAAAACAGAAAAATTATCAATAAACACTTACATGTGTTTTTCAAGCATGTCAACGAATATGGATGGCATACACCTCTGAAAAGTGGCAGGGGCGTTTCACAACCCAAATGGCATCCTTTTGTAGGCAAAAATACCATAAGGACATGTGAACGATGTCTTCTCTTAATCCTCTAGGGCAATAGCAATCAGATTGTACCCCGAGTATCCATCCAAGAAACAATAGTACTCATGACCGACGAGCCTCTATAACATATGACCAATAAAAGGGAGAGGAAAATGCTATTTCCTTGTTGCAATGTTGAGTCTTATGTAATCAATACACACTCTCCAGCCAATTACTATGTGAGTAGGGATCAATTCATCTTTCTCATTCAATATCAATGTTGTTCCTCCCATCTTTGGAACCATATGTACGAGACTTACCCATGAACTGTCACAAATCAGATAAATAAAACATGCATCCAATAGCTTCAACACTTCCTTTCTCACTACCTCTTTCATTGTTGGATTTATAAGGACTAATGTTCAACCCTGTGGATTCATAAAAATCATCCAAAACCTTCATTGCTATATGCACAAATTTAGTATCACCCCTAAAGAAGATCAGTAAGTCATCAACAAAGCTCAAGTTCACAATTTGTAAATTTTCACATTTTGAATGGAAGTTGAAATCTAGGATATCTTTAAGCTTTTGCAAGGTTCTGTGAAGATGCTCCATGACTATAACAAACAATAAAAGGGGATGGGGTCTCTTGCCTTAAGCCCATTTTGGCCTTCAAAATCTTAATTTAGTCTCCGTTGATGTTAAACCTATAGGAGACAGTTGTCACTGCAAGCATAATCCATCTAATGAACTTGTGATGAAGACCAATCTCTTTCAAAATACTTTCTAAGGCAGTCCAATCAATAATATCATAATCCTTCTGAATGTCCATATGCATAAGGCATATAGTCGTCCCAGTTTTCCTTGTGTATCCTTTGATGAGTTCATAAGCCAGGAGAATGTGATCTTGGATATGTTGCCCTGGTACAAATGCATCCTGGCTATGGTGAATAATGCTCCCAAGGACCTTCCCTAGCCTGTTGGTCATCACTTTTGAGATGATTTTGTAAATGGTGGTACAACGGGATATAAGTCTATATTCTTAGATGAACTTAGTTATAGGGGTTTTAAGTATGAGGGTTACCAGGGTACAATTAATTACTTTGTACATTTTCTATGCCTCCAAAAATTCCATAACAGTTGTTATTAGGTGTTTTTTCACTATGCACCATGAAGCCTTGTAAAACTTTGCTCCATAACAGTCTAGACCAGGAGCTTTCAATTCACCAATTTCTTTTAAAGCCGTAAGGATTTTTGTTTTAGTTATATGAGCTATAATATCTCTGTTATGCTCATAGCTCTTCCTTCTAACTGAATTTTCTAGTTGTCCTCAACTACTTTGTGGTAACCATCCATGCTTGTAACTCTATTTCTGAATTTGAACCAAGTCCTCTTTATTTGTATTGACTCATCTCTTTGAATCCAAATCATAACATGGTCTGATACCCATGGCTCCATAATATTCAGAGTTATATCTATGCATCTTTGGAACAAGGTCAAATTCCCTAACACCATATCAATTCTAGAGTAAATTGTTCCTTGTACATGTTTGTTTGACCAAGTGAAATGGTCTCCAATGATGTTCATTTCATAGAGACCTAGATGCCTCGTCATGTTTAGTAGGTTTACATACTCAGCTTCCTTAACTTAATTTCCTCTCAAAAAAATCTATCACTAGTTTGAAGTACATTATTGAAATCTCCAATAATGCACCAAGCTTCTTGAGAGTGTTGCATCAGATTCACAATGTCTCTCTACAAAGCTCTTCTTTTGCCTAGTTGATTCATTGTATAGAGTGCAGTTAGCCAGTATGACAAGTTACCATTATTTTCATACACACCACAATGTAATAACTATATATCTGACCTCTATTTTATTTTCATTCCACACCAGCCAAATTCTACCATTTTCATGCTTTGAGTAGTTGTACATGTATGCCAAATGACCACCCAACTTTTTCCTTATCAGGTTAGCTTTATTGGATTTCACTATAGTCTTCACTAAGATAGCTATGTCAGGCTTGATCTTATTGATACGTGTTCCTACCTTCCTGGTTTTGCCTGCTTTGTTCAACCCTCTAATATTCCAAGCAATAATCATGGGATTATTTCATCTGTCTCTAAAGAATCGTTCCTAATCCTTAGAGAAGAAAATCCATTGTGATAGGGCATTTGTGGCCTAGCTAGGTTCTTGCTACTACTCTCAACCATAATCTTTTTCCCTTTATGTTTCCCATTCTTTCCCACTTCTGTCCAATTTTCATCCTCTTGTACTAGTTCAGTTGCTGCTTTTGGAGTCACCATTATATCTTGGCTTCGTAATTGTTGGACTTGTCTTAGGGCCTATTGGGGTTGCTTGGATTTCCATTGTTTCTTTGGTGGCACTATTTTGGATTTGCATTGATGTCCTATCTTCTGACATGACTCACAAAAGGTAGGTTTCCATTTGTATTCAATAATCTATTTTATTTTTCTCCCTTCACTATCTTTGATGACTACTTTTTCACATAACTTTTGGGTGATGTTTACCTTAACGAAAATCCTTGCATATGAAACTCTAAGTTTCCCTATTGTGCATTCATCGTGAAGAAAGGATTTCCTATAGTACTTCCAATATTTCCCAAACTCTTTCCCTTATAGGTGAAGTGGTAATTGAGGGAGTTTCACCTAGATAGATATGGTAAGCATCATATCTCTTTTCATACAGAAACCTATTTGTCATTCCCTTAGGATCATGGGCAGGTTATGAATGGTACATGGCCCTTTCATGAGAACTTTGTCCATGTCCTTAAAGGATTTGAATTTAAGCAGAAAGTATCCTTCATCATGATAATACATGTCCGATAACTTAACAAAATCCCAAAACTTCATCATGTGGTTTTTACGACATTTATACTTAATTCACCTACTAAGACATACATAATCAAAGAGGATTCCCAGAATCTTACCTCAAGTTTAACATCCTTGTCATCGATTTCGATTTCAATCTCTCATTCGATAATTTTTGGTGTTATGAACTCAATTGCCATCCCATTCCCAGGGTTAGTTTCAGCGCAATTGGTTATTTCTCTTCGTCATTGTCCCCCTTCTCTGCCATTAGGTTTCCCTAACTCAACTTGTCTTCCATCTCTGTTTCTCCCATCTCCAGGTTATCTTCCATATTTGGTTTTCCCGAGCTTCCAGCTGGTGATTCCATCTTCTTAATATTGGAATCAGTTAGGTTATTCAGTGATGGTAGCACCAATTTCCATGGTCGCTCCTTCTTCGTTTCACCATGAGGGAAAACACTAAAAAGCTATCAACCAACTGAGATCTCTCTAATTTGGTCCCTAATCCAAAGATTGGGATTTTAAACCATCTTAGATTGAGATTTAGCCGAAAAATAATTGTTAGTCATAATGCTTGCCGAAAATCTCCCTTTCATTGAAAATCGCCAGAGACCATGCCCTAAATTTATAATTCTAAATCCATTAACTTTAAATTTGTTACTTACCAATTAGATTATCTATTTTATATTCCTTTTTTACTTTTCAACAAATTACTTCCTCCGTCTCAAAATAAATATCATATTTATAAAAATTATGTCTCATAAATATCATATTTGTAAAAATTATTTATGTTAAAATAAATATCACTTTTAATTTTCAATATATATTTAATATTTATTTTTCAATTATATATTTAATTAATATTCTTAATTTATTATTTTTCTCGTCTTACATTAATAATAATTAAAATATACTAATAAACAATAAAAATAATTTAATAAAAATAAAATTCTCTCATTTATCTTATTTTCTAAATCCGTGTAAAATATATACTATAAGAATTATTTTGGGAGGAAGGAAGATAGTAACAAATATTAGTGCCTAACAAATACAAAAGCATATAAATTTAGCCTCAACCCCTCTCTTCTAAAAAAGAGCCTCCTAAATCTATATAACCATAAACCAAACCATTAATCGAAGAATATTACCAAAAGTGCTTAAGGACATAACTGTCTTTTCATAGTGAATTCCACATATATACCCACTCTTAGAGAGAGAATAGAAGATAGAGAGAAAGTTAAAAAAAACCATAATTAGGAAAATACAATTGTCAATTGTTTCATCATCCATTAATTATTTTTTCCAATTTGCCTTTGATGTTGTTTTTGTAGTTGTTTATGTTGTTGTCATTTTCTGTTACAAGCTTCTCATTCTTCAATCCTTTCGAATAGAATCTCTCATCCCTTGTCTCACGCTTACTCTCTTAACTATTTTTACACAAAAAAAAAATACAACCTCGTAAAACCACCTTAAACCAGCCAAAACCACCATTTCCCGAAATTCCCGCCGGAAAACCGCATTTCAGTTTTTCTACGTCGCGAAAACCGGTAACCTTTTTCACGACGCGTAATTTTTTTTAGAATTTATTCATTTTTTTGGTTTTGAATGTCGCCGGAGATGGTGGTGATTGATTTGATTTGTTATTTTTATTTGAAAGAAGCGGTGTTTACTAACTTGAGCCGGATGCGCAGGTTGTTGGTAGTGGTGATTGTTGTTTTAATCAGGGACGTACACGTGGACATTGATGGGGACGGAGGTGGTGGATAGATGGGGGACCTGGGAGGAGCTCCTCCTTGGTGGAGCCGTTCTCCGCCACGGGACTCATGACTGGAACGTCGTCGCCGCTGAACTCCGAGCCCGAGCGGTGTGTCCTTACACTTTTACCCCTGAGGTACTATTAATTAAATTAAATAAATCTGATTTATTTTTCTTTTTGTTTTTCCTTAATGGAATTTTTTTGAATGATTAAATATCACTTGCATTTCTTTTTTACTTTAAATTTTGAATTTCCTTGAGTATTTTTTGTTTTATTGGATACTGTGCCCGTTTGCCGTATGTCCGCTTTTTTAATAAACACACCTGAAAACATATGAGATTAAAGATAATGCACTCTCGGTGTAAACTTTCTTTACACCATCATCCAATAGAATAATGTCATATCCGCATTTTAAAATTAAAAGTGTGATTTGGCAGGATACACGTCTCTGATTGGTTGACAGTGTAAAAATGTTATGACATAATCTTTTTTTCTCAAAATACATATGATATCATTTTATTTTATTTAATTATATTTTAATTGGAAATTATATAAAAAGTTAATAATAAAAAATTATGTGAAAAATAATAATAGAAATTTCAATGGATATTATTAGAAATTATTATTTAAATTTTCTCGTAGAAAAATAGGTTACACCAGAATCAAATTTTTCCTATATAGATTACCAATGTGCATCTTTTATAAAATTATCTTTTATTTAATTAAATATTCCTGTAAAATTTTAAGAAAATAACTTAAAACATATTTCCTTTGCCTTTTAAACAATATTTTATTTGTGTTTATATTGTCTTGAAATGTTTGACTACAAAATAATATGATTATTTTTTCTCTTTCTAATTTAATTTAATAAGTTTGAATTTTAATGATTTAAATTAATAAAAATATTTTATTGATATAGTAAAATAAATAATAAAAATGTTTTGGTAAATAATATTAAATTTATCATTGAAAACAATTTAATCAATAAAAAACACATACAAATTAAATATAATATTTGATATGAGGATAGATGAAATATTTATTTAATACTTTTTCAATTTTATTTGTTATCTTAAAATATATTATAATCTCACTTTTATAGTCAATTGACATTACAAAAACTCTTTACAAGTTAAGATATTTAAAATTATTAAAAGTAAAAAAATAATTAAAATTTTGTAAAGTTAATACACAGTTTGTAAGTAAATTTTTTATTTAAGTTTTCATTCTTCATAGAATTAATGTGTAAGGATTAAATATAGATCATGAAGTGTTTTTCAAAAAAAGAGGAAAATATGGAGTAAACAGAAGCAGGTAGTTTAAGAAAATGTATTTATACTATTCAGGCATTTTTTTTTCCAGTAAATACATCATAATCATTCTTTTGGGTTACAGGACATGTGATTATAAAAAAAGTCAAATTTCTTTAAAAAAATCAACGGCAGTGATTAATTGACAATGTAAAATGTTTTTATATTATTAGTGCATTTCAATTAAACTCTTTTTTGAATAATACCCTAATGGATATTTTAATTTTAAGAAAAATAAGTGAAAATATTTGATTTCTATAGCCACTCATTATAAGTCGATTTCTTTGGTTGTAATTAATCAAAGATGTTTATATTTAGAGCATTTAAAGTTAACAAAAAATATTTAGACCATGAGCCGTTATAAAAATCAAATATTTTGACTTTACTTTTTAATTAATTATTCTTTCTATATCACTATTATGAGTTTAATGGACGTGAAATTCTGATTGATTGACTGCTTAAAAGTAGTTACGGTCAATACACCATCTCTTTTCTCCCACTTTTCTCCATTATTATAGATACAAATTTGTTGAATAATTATTATATCAAATTTAAGTAATTTATTTTAAAATTACTAATTTATATAAATTAAATATATAATTTATTCAATTAACTTAGAAAATAAACTATTTTTTCTTATAATTTATGCTCCCTACTTTTACTCGTTTTTAGAATTGTTTCCTAATTTTAAAATCTTTAATTTTGATCAATTTTTTGATTTAAAGACTAAAACCCAAAATAATTGTGGCATTCAGAAAAATTATTTGTCCTAAAATATTTATCATAAAATAATTTTAATTTTTAATTTTCCGTTGTACTCTGTAATTAATCCTCTTAATCTATTATTTTTTCAATTTATATTAATACTAATTCGAATATACACCAATATTGATAAGAATAATTTGCTAAAATCATTATTCTCTATTTTATTTATTAAATTTTTTTAATATGTGTATGACACTTATTTTGGATGAAGGGAATAATGATTATAGAATATTTTAAATGACCTAACATTTTGTTTGATATATATATATATATATATATATATATATATATATATATATATATATATATATATATATATATATACATATATATATATATATATATATATATATATATATATATATAACTTTTTGTTTTTATGAACAAATTAATAGTATTAATAATGTATATATTTAAAAAAAAATATATATATATATATATATATATATATATATATATATATATATATATATATATATATATATATATATATATATATATATATATAACTTTTTGTTTTTTTTGAACAAATTAATAGTATTAATAACGTATATATTTTAAAAAATAATAAAAATATATTTAAAATTCTGTAGGAGATATTATATTAAAAGACAAATAAAAATTTAAAATAAAAGTTAACTAATTTTTTAACTCAAGACTTAAATAAAAGTATATTATAATAACGATATAGTTGTAAATATAATAATTTAAATGAAGAATATAATACCATCCCTTCACATGGTCACTTAGGTGTACAATACCTTTTGCTTTGTTTGCTCTAATGATAATTGATTATGGCCAACCTCTCCTTTATAAAATTAGTAATCAGAAATGGCACATAGCTTAACCTTATGTCTTAGTTAATTAATTAATTAAAATAGAAATATTACTTTTGTAGGTCTGTAAAGCTAAATATGAAGACCTGCAACAACGGTATTCTGGGAGCACGTGAGTAGCTCTTTTATTTTTCTTACAAACTTTTTCAAGATATTTCACACTAATCTGTCGCAAGTTTCTGCGTCGTCTTTAAAATCATTCGATCTTTTTATCAACTGAGTTTGCTTAACAGAACTATTTCGTAGTATATTTGTATAATTTTTAGATTTATGAAATAGCCTTTGAAGATTTCATAAAATTGTATAATGATTAAATGACAATAATACCAGGGCTTGGTTTGAGGAGCTTAAGAAGACAAGAGTGGAAGAGCTGAAAAAAGCTTTGGAGCGATCCGAAGATTCAATCGGGTTAGTTGCATTTCATGCTTATCTTTATCATGACACGAGTCAGTGTCTGAAACCAACACTATTTAATGTTTCGTATATTTATTTCAGGTCTCTTCAATCAAAGCTTGAAGTCCTCGAGGCCGAGAAGAATGAAAAAAAAGATGATTGTAAAAATGGCTTAGAAAGTCCGGTATCACATATACCTTCCAAGAAATTGCAGAGAGTTGAATCTTCAACTAAAGAGACGTCGAAGGATGAATTATCAACTAAGGAGACATCAAAGGACGATTTATCCGCTGGCAGTTTCACACACGAAACGAGGATAAACTGGTCTCCTGAATCCCAGGTTCCAGCCGCGTCTGCCGATGATAATGAAACTAAGCCTGAAGTTTCACAGTCTACTGAGCAGATTAAAGTTTCGAATGTAGATAATTTGGCGAATTTTTTATATGAAGGACAAATGAGAACTTGTAGAAAACCGAGAGGGAAGAGAAAAAGAAAGGATTGTAGCAGAAATATTAAGGAAGCAGCAAGTATTGGAGAAAGTGACTTATTAGATTCGGCCGATGTTCTTTCTTGGTGTAAAGAAAGTTCTACCAGTAACTGCGGTGAAGTTGCAAAGTCTTCTGATGATGTAGGTAATCGAAATAAGAACTCGAGAAAGCGCGACGCGGAAGATATGATTGAGATTTTAGATTCTATTTTTGAAACAAAAGGCGCCTCTGCCTTCCGTCGCAGACTTGATAGTCAGGTATGTGTAATTAGAGTCTCATCTTGTACATTTGTAGTTAGTTTCCGAGTCTTCCATTCACGAAGCTTTCGATGTTATGAAGAATGGATTTTCATTTTTACCTATAGTAGATAGAGGAATTTGCATTTTATTCATTTTGAAACTTTTAAGCAATGAAGAGTAGAAATACAAGGCTCTATGCAGTCATAGAATAACTAGTTCATTCACATTTTACAACAGAAGAGAGGACGGTACAAGAAAATGATCCGGCAGCACATGGATTTCGACACGATAAGGTCGAGAATCAGCATCCGAACAATTAAATCAACCGTAGAACTATTCCGAGACTTGCTGCTACTCACCAACAATGCCTTAGTCTTCTACTCGAAGAACACTCGCGAATATAAAACTGCTCTCGTTCTGAGAGACATAGTCACCAAAAAAATGAAAGAAAATTTCAAGGATAGTAATAATATTGTTAGCAGCAGCAAAGTCAGCAAAATCACTGAGCCTAACGAGTCTGTGAAATTACCGATTCATAATGTTCATGTGAAACCAAGAAGTGTAAGACCGGGAAACAGAAAAATCGTTGCGAAGGCTGGTGGCAGCAATAATTCTGCATCGGGGATGTCACAAGGAGCTAAGAAGCCGGTTAAAGCCGATTCTTCACCTTCCGTGGAATCTTTAAAGGTCGTGAAGAAAACTTTGAGTAGACCGAAAAGAGTTGAACGTGTGACTTCAGGTCAAAAGACTACAACACCGACGAAAGGAAAGAAAAGAGTTAGAACAAAACCATAGTGATTTAAGGTTTAACCAATAGGTTTGTGTTTTTTGTACAAAGATTTTGAACTTTTTGGTTAGGTGTATGCAACCAACCAAAATAACTAGGGTTAGATGCAGGAGGGAAAACTAACTTAAATACATGAAATAGTTCTGGCTAAAAGGCTTAAATTTGTAAGCAACTTTTTGTAGTAGTGGATATGACTTTCTATTCATCTTTTGCATTTGTTGCAAAAGATTGATGAGATAAATGGGAAGTGATTAATGAACAAAATAATTCATTTTCTGATCAAAATTTTATGTTGACATACGTTTGGTGGGAAGGAAGTGTTACTAATGAACTAAAACTGTGAAATGATAGAATTTTAGTAAACATATTAACCAAACTATGTTCTGTCTGAAAATCATTTATAAAACAGTGGAAACTGTTTTTTTTTTTGGAAACCATAATAGATTCATAGATAAACTTTTTCTTGAGATAACAAAATATTTCAAGTTATTTCAATAAAATCAGGGTAATTGGCCTTTTCTTTTCTGAATACTTAAATGTACCCTATGAATTATTATCGCACTATAGTGAAAATACAATTATATTTTTAGATTTTGAAGATCCATAATAATTTTTAAATAAGACTTAAAGTTATGTAAAAATAATTACGGAAATATATCTCTGTGTAATTTACGAAGATGCATCTTTGGACGCTGTTTGTTTGAAAGCGCGTCAGAATCCTTTCTCTTTCCTTACTTTTAAAAAAACACTCATGATTTTCAAAATTATTTAATCGACTTTAAAACTTCTTCCATCAACATCAAGTCCATTAAAGAGCTCACATTCTCTCAAAATCATTCAACCAACTTCAAAGCTTGTAAGTTTTTTCTTTTTTCTAAACTTTTTTGAATTTCTATAGAAATTGATGATTAAGTAATGAAATAGGCCGCTTATATATGTTAGGTAAATGAGAAATGTGTTTGATAGATAGTTTTATTGATCAATGCACTATTTTTGATGTTTTGGGGGACTACATTTCCGCCATTAACACTGATGTGAGTTGTAGAAAATTCCAGAGATGCATTTTTATAATTTTTTTAACATTTTGATTTCCAAAAATCAAAGATGAATCTCCGGAATTTTTTTGTGTTTTTTTTGGCAATTTTTGTTTGAACTCATTGTGTTTCATATGTGTAAGTGTAAAGTTTGTGTGGTTTACTTACAATCATTACGTTTCATATGTCATTTTCTTCATATTGGTTGTATGGTCTAATTCATCATAGCATCACTAAAACAAACATAAAATTTATTATCATATGTATGTAGTTACGGAGATGTATCTCTGGATTCTGTCTATTGTGAATACATAGATACATCTCTGAAATAATTTATGTCAAAAAGGGTGTTCCACTGACGAATTCATGAAGTGTATATTGAAAAATGCTGGAGATGTATCTCCGGAATAAAATTTGAAAAATATATCAAATATGACTCAGTTTTAAGGTTTTGATTGAAATAAAAGATGTGTCCGGAAATAAATTTCCGAAATCATGATGGAATAATTTTACATTTTTATAGGCCACCCCTAGGATGTGATTAATAATTCTTTTTCTTTTTAAATACAAAGGCATGTGCCCTTAAACTTATCTTTGAATGGCTATTTTTTTGTTAAATGTACTTGGTTGTTATTTCAAAAGCTAATTTAAATATATTTAGTTGAGAATTATATGGATAATTTTCCTTATTAGTGAACTTAAAATTGACATTAAGCGCAAGAAAAAATAGAGAATATAATAGTAAAATTACAAAAGAAAAGTAGTTTAGAGGGAAAAACCAGATAATTTAGTCTAGTAAAATACTTTTACAGTAGAAAAGTAGGACTTCAAGCTCTTTTTGATATAAGAGGATATCTTTCAATATCACCCAATTCGAATTGTATATAATATCTTTTATCTCTCACTAAATTATAATGAAAACAAAACTATTTTTATTTCAAAGAGGTTAGAACTCTATTTTTCACTATGACTTTTGGATTTTCTTTTTTTTTTTTGGATGGGATGATGAAACTCTTCACCAAACATCTTTAAAATTATATTTCTAAGGAGACGGATGTTGGATACGATGTTGAGACAACTGGTCCTACTTAATAAATTAGTATGACAACAATGAATAATATATTAACTTATACAAAATGATGAAATAGAAAAGGAATAAAGAACACGAGGGATTGGTAATCCAGTTCGATGAAACCACACCTACGTCTGGAGGGCACTTTATCCAAAAAAGGAAATTCACTATTTCGGATTAGTACAATTAGTCTTATAGGAACATCAATGCAATGATGTTCAACGTTTCTTCCTAATCCTAGTGACTTTCTATTTAGGATTCCTCCTAAATATGAGAATCTCTCTCACTTTCTCTCAATCACTAATCCCTAGTGATCAGTTTAATCCTTATGATGACATTAGCGTGGAATACAATAAACACTTTGTTCTCTAGACTTAGCATCTTGGAATAAAGTTTTACAACTTAACTATCAAACCAAATTGTATGCCTTAAGGTATGAAAGGAGACGCTAGAGTGGTTTACAAAGATAACACAACCGAAGACTCTAAAGATAAACTATAACACAAGGAATCTTTAAAACATGCACACCTCAGGTTTGAGTCTCCTTAAATAGCAATGCAATTCTAAGCTTTTCTCCTTTGGATTTCTAATTTAATTTTGTCCATAATAATATCATATATTGTTGGATTTGATTTGCTCCATAAAAGTCTCCAACAAAATATATGATTTGTTTTTAATTCAAATTCAAATTTAAATCTCCACTTAAATTGATTTGATCTACAACAACTATCAAATAAATCACACAAACACATTGTTAGAATATAGCAATCAATCTGATTAAATCTCAATAAGAAGTTTGCTCAAAAAATGAAACAACATTGGCATGTTGAGTCAGTGTCAGATGTTGTACACATGTTGGAACATCGTGTTCCACACGTGTCTCTTATTCAACACAACTGCAATAACATCTATCTTTAGACAAAAAGAAAATATTGTAGTACACCCTTCTTTACCACAACTGCAATAAAATTTGTCTATTGACAGAGACCAAATGTTGCAGCATACATGTTACACCAGAACATTCAAAATAACTCTCTTCATATAAATCTTTTTTTGTAGAATAATTCTCGGGCCAAATCTTCCTTCAAGGTACATCCAATAAAAACTTTTTTGTCTGAAACAAATCCAAATCTTTTCAACTTGATTTTTTATTAATAAAATTTCTTCCCAAAAGCAAGCCTCTGCATTTCCTAAAGAACTCAATACCACAACTCTTCTAAAGGACGTCTAAAGGTAATCAGAATCCAAACCTTATGCCAAGATGATACAAACTCGCGTGTTGTACCTTTTTCTCAATTGATTATGTCAACACTTTAGCTACATTTTGGAATCTCTTTCTTAATTGGTTCTGTCAAGCACTTTAGTTGATCAACTTCTTCTAAGCAACAAACATAATCACGATCAGATGCTGGAACACATGATGAACCATCTTGTTCCACATGTTGCCTAAAATACATCTTGTACAAATGTTGTTTTATCTAAAGCAATCAACCAAAAGGAACTACAACTTTCCCTTTTGATAAGTTTTGGCTAAAACAACTACAAGATGTGATCTTTGTAACACCCCAATTTTTGTTTATTTTATTTAATTAAGTTTGAAATGTTTTATATTATTTTATTTGACTTTCGTGTGGATTTTATTGGCGTTATTAAGGATGTGTAAAATTTTATTATAATTATTATTAATTTTAAATATTTAAAAATTAATAAAGAATATAGAAAGTTATGATTTTGGGGAGAAAATTAGAAATTTATTAAAAGTAGAGGAGTGAGGTGGAATTAGTGGGAGTTAAGAGGAAGTTGTTTAATTAATTAAAATAAAATAATTAGGTTAATTTAAAAAGTATAGGTAGAAAGAAAAAGTCACAGTACGTGAAAGTTGTGGGAAAAGACCAAGAATGGAGAAAAGGACAAAATCCTAGGAGAACACTTGAAGGATTTTGTATGGATTGGTGTGCATAATTATGAGTCGTTGTGATGAATATATGTTTCAGTTTTTAATAAACATAACGATGATTTGATGGATGATAAAGATATAAATATGTAGTACGTACGAATTTGATGTGTTAATCACTATATAATTGATGGATGGTGAAATTCAGGGTGCATTGGGTTTTTTGGAATCGAAATCGGAGCTTTGAAAGTGCTTCAATGGTAAAAAAAGAGCAGAATTTTGCATTTTGTACGGTGGTGACTGGTGTCACCTTTGTGACGGGCCAACCGTCATTGCGTTTGGAAAACTAACGGGCGCCAGCGAGGTGAGGGGACGATTGTCACAGTCTCAGAGACGAGCTCCTTGTGTAACACCCTGTTTTTTTTAATTACTTATTTAATTTAATTTATGCTTTATTTAATTAATTAAATAAATTTCGTATGTACTGGATTGATAATTTGATGTTTTTACATGTTTATGATAGGTTGAGGTTGATAAAAAATTGTTAGCTATTTAATTAAATAATTAGATCATTAAATAATATTAAAATTAAATAGAAAATGGAGGTTTTGGTGGATAGTAGAATTATGAGAAAAATAACGTAAGTGGTGAGAAATTCTAATAAGTTGGGCAAATGTGTAATTAGTAAAAAGGTTAAATCAGGTTTTAATAAAAGGGGATTAGAAAAATCTAAGAGTGTCAGTACGTATTTTTTGGGAGAAGGGGCAAGAGAAGCAACCTAGGACTTGAGGAAGAGGAAGAGACCATCATTGTTGAAGAACTTAGAGTTGTTGTTGGAAATCCAAGGTAAGGGACAAGATTTATTCATATATGGGCGGTTAAACAGAGGGATGGTGAGGGGTCCTTACCCTCATGCCTTCTTCCTTCTTTTATCTATATATTTGATGTTTGTGACCAAAAAGATTTGACAAAACTTTTGAGACGAATAAATGATAATATTCTCCTTTTGATTATGATGTGATATGTTATTGTTATTGTTATTGTTGGATTCTGATTTATTTTTTACTAAGTATACTTGTGTGTTTATGAGTTGATGCCTTTTGATAAGACATGATTAGTTTGATAACCTTGTTGATGTCTTTTGATAAGACAAGGTTAATGTGATAACCTTGCGGGTGTCATAAGGAAAAAATATAAAATTGGAATAGTTGTACCTTATTTGTTATGGCGGTTGCCTATGTGTTGTAGATATGTTCAATAAGGCGAATATAATAATAGTAAAAAAGTTAAATATATCATTGATAATCCTAATTTTTGTGTCCTTTCAATGATGTTGCTCATTTGTGTGTTTTGAGAGAGGTTAGAACTCAAATAGGAAAAATAAGAGAGTTTCAAATTCGTTCAATAAGGAGAAAAATGCAGAAAATTGCAGGTAGACATAGAAGAAGATTGATCATCTTATCTCAGGCATAACTTGAGTTTCATAAGTCAGTTTGAGGTGTCGTCAGTTGACTTGGAAAGCTAATGCGATACTATTTCTTTTAAAGTAGAGAAATTGGGTCTAGGAGTGCTAGAACAATAGCAGTTTGTTGGTTTTTATACCATGGGCGTAGTTAATTTTAATCATGCGTTGGCCGTCATGTTTCATGCGTAACTTGAGTTTCGTAAGTCATTTTGGGGTGTCATTGGTTGATTTAGAAAGATAGTTTAATGATATTTCAAACTGGAAATTTTAGTAATTTTATAATGAGCATATAATTTTTCATACTATTTTGAAGTCAGACATTCTGTTTTAGAGTTTATGTAGAAATTATTGTAACAAGGTTGAATTGAAATGAATATAATTGGAGTTTCGTAACTCCTTTTGAGGTGTTGTTAAATACGTTTAAAAGAGGGTTTAAATATATTTTAGATTTCAGAGTTTCATAGTTTTATCATTATTCTATAATATTTTGGGCTATTTTGAAGTGAGACAAATTTAGAGTTAGGTCTAGAGTTTTGAGAAATTTTGAGTGTGGTGACCTTTTGTTACCTTTTTATGGGTTTAAGAGTCCTATTTTATTTTGTTAGACTTGTTATAGAGTTGTCAGGTTTACTTTTGAGTTGTTTAGATTTGGAGATCAGAATATATGATACACTTGAGTTGAGTTTGGAGCACTGTTGACATTATAAAGTTACCTTTTGAGTAATATTTTTATTTACTTAAGGTTGTTGTTAAGGCAAAAAAAAGTTAAAATTGAGTTGTTGAGTAATTGATAATAATTTTATTGATTTGAGTTGGGGTTTGAGTAATTTGACTCTTTAGAGTTGTTTTGATAAGGATAGAGTTGCCTTAAATAATTGTTGTCTTACCTTGTTGGTGGTCTGACATAAGCAATAATATGAATTACTCTGTTGGTGAGTGATATTGTGATAATTAATATTTTATACTATTGATGAGTATGTGTAAATATATGATGTGAAGTGAAAGTATAATTATGTGAATTATTGTAAATACTTGTTGATGATTGTTGAGATGCGTAGTTCAGAGTGAGAACTACTATTGATACATTGAAATGAATGAATGTTTATAGTCAGGTGTTAGGTTGTAACCATGGTGGTGGTGGTGCCGTTGCATTACTGTATGGTATGCATCATGTGTGGTCATTATTGTGAAAAAGGCATGTTTGTTAGTTCAGAAGTTAGGACTAGTGACTTGTCCCAAGCTCAGAAGTTAGGGCTTGGAGCTCAGATGTTGGGACTTGGAGTTCAGATGTTGGGACTCGGTTCATATGAATAACAAAGAGGCGAGTCACGAGTTCAGATCTTGGGACTTGTGATTTTTCCCAAGCTTATAGTGGGGGCTTGGAGCTCAGATGTTAGGGCTTAATTGACACATGTTCACAATCAATTAGAAGTTTAAAATACAATCAAATGTAAATTAAAAAAGGAAGGAAAATACATTTATCTATTGCACATTATTAAGGTGTTGTCCTAATCGCTTGGGAATCAATTTTGAACTGGGCTAATCAATAGACAAAATCTTAATCGATTAGATAAGTCAAAATTTTGCCTATAGTTATTTTGATAGTTCCTCATTCATCTGACACAATTTCAATATCTTTTTGAAGGCATTTTATTTGGTAAAAACATTTTTGAAAAACATTTTAGTGTGTGTGTGCTTTAGCCATGCGCTTTTATAAAAAGCCCTTATGTTTTACAGTAGGTCCACTCACCACTAAATCAGGAGGTTCTCTAGTACTTCTAGACTTACCAGATGCTTTCTCTTTTGCAGACACTTGCTTGAGTATCTTGAGATGAGGCTTTAGATTCCCTTTCATTTGATTTTCATCATCGGATAGTCAAATCCATCAAACTCTAATAATTAGGTTTGCATCTTGATCTGCTTATATTCATGCTTAACTTATTATTAGTTATCATCAACAAAAATTGATGTACTTGTTAATAGAATATCACCTACAAAAAAAGGTTTCACATTCTCCCCTTTTTGATGATGACAACACATATCTCATGGGAGGTGGTAAAATAAACAATACAAATATATTTTGGAGTGATTAAACTCCCCATGAGTAAAAAAGGCGGGTAAAGATGCATTGCGAGAAGTAAATATGCAAACATAGGTAATTTAGTCATTTAGATAAAGGGCAACAAGTACTCATTTTATTTAGGGAATTCAAAATACAAAATTAAATTTGCTTAATTAAAGGTAAAAGGAAGAAAATGTGAAAACATCTAAGAAACACTTTATTCATCTCAACATCGTCATCCTCACTGGAAGCCATTGGAGAGATAAGATTTTTCCTTTCCATTTTTTCAATGAGCATGTTTATTTTTACATCCATGTTCCTTTTCTCATCACATATTTCATTGTAGGAGTTGGATGGAGGAGTGTTTCTTCGCTCCCTTGCTCGTCTTGGTTGTTGAGGGACAAATTCTCCTTCTTGATTTGCATATCTCATCTTGCTTATAACACCTTGCCTTATCTTTGTGTGTACATAGATAGGTTCTTCTTCTACGAAAGGATAGTCAGAATAGTGAAGGATCTCAGTATTTAGTTCAGAATAGGGTGGGATGTTGTTTTTTCCTTTTTCTATCTAGCATATGATGATGAACTGCATATGCTCACTTTTTTGGGACTTGGTTTTCTAAAAACCAGACAACGAGGATGTCTGATTTTTGGATTGTGCTATAGTTTCCCTTCCTTGGGAACATAACACGACTCGTGGTGTAGTGGATTAGTCTAATGCTTGGGAAAATGAGTCCAACATTGAAGGGAGTTGGAATAGTAGATGTGGGATCAATGAGGAGAGAATGGGCAAGAGTGTAAAAATTGAATTCATTACCTTCAAGATTCATTTGATCATAATCTTGTTCTATAAAGGGCAGGTTTCATATATGAGCAAAGTCTTCATGAGATAGGGTGATAGGATGTTTCTTGACTTCGGAGTTGATGATTCCGTCTGTGTAAGAGATATTTGCATAGAACATTTTTACCAGATCTAGGTAGCTCTCCTGGGGTTTCTAAAAAACAAAGTTCCTCAGCCCTGCATAAGTGAAAGCTTACATGAAGGAGAAACTCTTGAAGATATCTTCATATAGATAATGAGGGGAAGAGAGATTGGTCTATCGGGCTAGAAGAGGTTGTAGTTGGTTTCTTAAGCTTGAGAGGTGAAATATTCAAGGAAGTATGAAGATGAAGGTTGGGAAGAACAAGTTCTCTTTAGGTCCATTTTGAAGTGGTGATAATGAGTTAGTGAGATAATATGTTTCTGATGCAATCAACAAGTAAGAAAATGATAAGATGAGAAGGACGAGAAGTTATCGCTTTTTATAGGCTTTGTATAACCGATTAGGCATATGTCTTAATCGATTAGAGACAGTAAAAAATGAGAGTTATTCGTTGCAAGTATCTATTACCATAATTACTCTCCCAACTAGCCGTTAAGGTGAGCTCCAATATTCAATTTTTTTAGCGTTTTAATCGATTGGACACAAGTTTCAATCGATTGTTTTGACCCAATTCAACATATTTTGTCTTGGACTTTGTGTTAGGTACCCCTTCTTGGCTTTTATTTGTACCTCTTGTAATAAGAAGCTAAAATACTCATCTTATGGGTTAAAAAATAATTCATTTGGATGAGTAAACAATTTAAAAAAATATATATTTTAAGGGGTTAATAAGATTTTCCTGATCATTTCAACCTTAAAATAATTTTACCTCTTTTATCAAGAAGTCTTGATAAATGTTTCCCCAAAGGGAAGACGCTGAAATGGTGTATCCTCCTTTATACATCGTTATATGTGAGAGTTGGTAAATCCTCAAAATAAATAGGTCCATTACAAACATATTCATTCAATTGATCACTAAGGATCATAAATTTTGAGATAGTCTCAAATACTTTGCTTTGATCACAACGATTGACATTTGCCATCATCGTTCATATTCGGATCAGAGACTTCATGAATATTGTACACTCAGGAAGTATAATGTTGCTTTGCATATCTTTATTTTAATAATAGTCAAAGCTCCAAGCTGCAAATCATACATGCAAAACACTTAAGTTTTCACCTTTGGTGCCCATATCTTCTTGGGCCCAAGTGTATTAGATACAGAAGATCTAAGGTGGTTACCTTTAGATCTTTTCAACTATTCAAAACAATAAGGTTCTAGATGACCCGTTCTCTTACAGTGTGTGCACTTATATATTAGATATTTCTTTCCTTTGTGATTCACGTCTCTTCTAGTCTTTATTTCCATTTTAAAACCTATACCACTTTTATTTAAAGAGGATCTTTATCTAGATAAAATTAGTTCAAGCTTCTTTTTCCCTTGAGTATATTTTCCTTGGGTTTCTCGTAGATCAACTACTTCCTTTATAAGTGAGTCACGCGGGTTACATTCTTCTTTCGTATTTCTAAACTTAGTTATCTCTATTTTGAAGGAATTATTTATTTCCTTAAGATATCTTAAGGATTCCTTAAGACCTAGGTTATGCTCTCTTAGTTTATAATTTTCTTTCTCTAATCGATCACTTATTCAGAATAGTTAATCATAAGAAGGTTTGATACCTGGAATTGTGTTTTCCTCATAGGATGCCTCTAAGAAGATTTCATCTTCTTCATTAGAAGAGGATTCTTCCAAATTTCTTCCAGAGCTTGATTTTCTCCTCCTCTTCTTCATTCGAGTGTGGAAGAAACTTATTTGTCTTATTTGTCATTCTTGAATAAGAGGTTCCTTCATTTGATGTTGAATCTTCTGAGGATCGTTCAACTAATGAGTATGTTCTTTCGAAGGATTGCGTAAGAGCTGTATGATAGGAGTAAGATGAGGATAATGATTATTCAGTTTGGATTCCTTAATCTTTAAGTAGTTGAACTTGATCATTCAACTTATCTATAATTTCCTTCCTTCTTGATTTTTCTTGAAATTCATGAAGGCTCCCATTTATTGATTTAAGAGTTGGATTGAGCTTCTAATTCTTAATTCTTAGATTTTTGTTAGTAATATAGTTTCCAACAATTTAATATTTCTAAATTTAGAAAAAGCATCCACGATTGGTGTCTTCATCTTCTTCGCCTCGTGTGTTCATCTTTTCTTGTTTGATACTCGGAGAAACTTTGTATATCATTTCAAGAGTATCCCGCATTTCCTTGGAGGTATTGCAATGATGAACATAGTAAAATTTTGTATCATCCAAAGACATTGTTATAAATCTTTTGGTTTTGAAATTTATTTCAAATTTTCTCTTTTCCTCTTTTGTCCAAAGGAAATCGAGTTTATCTACTACTTCATTGTCGCGCCGTGAAAATACCTGAGCGTGTCGCACGCTCAAAGATACAACAAAGTCCGCACCAAAGTTTATTTATTCCCAAAGGAAAGGGAAAATATTGATAAAACCCAGTGGAAGAGAAAAAGGGTAAGGAAGTTGGTATGCAAGGAGAAGGTATTAAGATCCCTCACATTTGTTATACTCAATGGGAACCATTTTGATTCTTATTTGCTTGGATGGGTGATACTATCTAAAAGTTACTTGTAAAAGAGGAAAAATAAGTTTATTAATTAATGTGCTCGCCAAGGATTCAAACCCTCGTGTCTACGTATCCTCATATTGCAATAAGGAAATCAGAGCTCTGTAGTTTGTGGAACTAAGGATAAAAAACAAATAAGAAAGTGATGGGAGTGATAGAAGTGGTGTTTAAACCAAGAAGGTGGTTGTTTTAATTGAGAATCGGTGATTAACTCAAAAGAAAGAAAGAGTATGGTATTTTAAATGAGAATCGATGATTAACCAAGGAAAGGAGAGAATATGGTCTTTTAACCGAGAATTGGTGATTAACAAAGGAAATGATATGTTAACCAAGAAGTGGTGATTAACCCAAAAAGAGAATATGGTCTTTTAGTCGAGAATCAGTGATTAACCAAGGAGAGGGTATGTTAACCAAGAAGTGGTGATTAACCCCAAAAGAGAAGATGGTGTTTTAACCAAGAATCGGTGATTAACCAAGGAAATGGTATGTTAACCAAGAAGTGATGATGAAACCAAAATGAGAAGATGTTATTTAAACCAATAATCAATGATTAACCAAGGAAAGGGATAATGGTCTTTTAACTGAGAATCGGTGATTAACCAAAAGAAAGAGGATTACAAAGAGGAAGTGTATGGTGAAATAGTGTGGTGTTAACTAATATATGGTGATTAGCCAAAGAGAAAAAGGGTGTGGCGTTAACCAATAGATGGTGTGGCCAAAGTAAAGTTGTAGGTTTTTCCTAGATTTGGGGGATCAAGACCTACAAGAAAGGGGGTTTATCTAAGCACAGGGTCTGACAAGACAAACAAGCGAGAGAAAAGGACTTGCCTAAGAACAAGGTCTGACAAGGCAAACAAGCAAGAAAATATTTTGTCTAAGCATAGGGTCTGAGAAGACAAACAAGTAAGAGAAGAAAGGTTGCCTAAGCACAGGGTCTGGCAAGGCAAACATGCATGAGAAAAGTTTTTCTAAGCACGAGGTCTGGAAAGACAAACAAGAAAGAGTAGAAGGTTTACCTAAGCACATGGTCTGACAAGGCAAACATGCATGAGAAGAGTTTGTCTAAGAACGGGGTCTGACAAGACAAACAAACAAGAGTAGAAGGTTTGCCTAAGCATAAGTTCTGACAAGGTAAACATGCATGAGAAGAGTTTGTCTAAGCACGGGGTCTAACAAGAAAAACAAGCAAGAGTAAAAGGTTTTCATAAGCAGAGGGTCTAGGTCATACCCTAATTTTACCCCTAAGATTCCACTTATCATATCATTTGCATTTCAACCAAGATCACAAGCATGGTATCTTCCTAACCTTCACCTCTGTGGGTTTTCCTTTGTGGGAGATCATCAAGCACCCATTGTGTTTTCTTTTAACCTTTTTGCTTGCTTATATTCTAACTTTTCTAACCTTATTTAAAATACAAAAATATGTGTTGTTTCCTTTTTATTATTGTACAAAATAAGGACTTGCAATCAAAGGATCAAGCTTGGTTTCTAAATTACGGGTTTGATTCCCAAGGTCAAATTTTGGTCAACAAGTGGTCCAAAAATGATTTTACTTCAAGGCATAACCTATAATCTTAGGTCAAATTCATGTCAAGCTTCATATAACATCATTTGATCAAGAGAAGTTCAAATTTGGTGCATGTTTTCAAAGTTGATTCAAGTATAGTTCATGTGTTTATTTCCATGTCATCTCTATCCAATTTTCAAGAAATTATCAAGATTTTTCAAGGGACAATCAAGTTTACTTCATTTGGTATTCAAGTGTTCATCATTGGGCCTTTGGATGCAAGAAATGGCAAAGAAATTACAAGTTGGTACATGTTTGGTTGACCTAAAATCAAGTATGGCATGCCACTTGGTCCAACACCATAACTCTCTCATTTATCAACATTTTTAGAATCAACTTTGAGCAAAATGTCACATTTGAAATCCTCTACAAATTTGCTTCAAGGGTCAAACATCAATTTTACCTCTAAGTCCATCAATTTTGGAATTTTCCAAGATTCCCATGTGTGCACAAAAGTAGGCCCAAGACCTGGTCGACCTAATGTCTGGCCTAGAATTTCAGGTCACGACCCCAACTTTCTATCCATGCAATTTTCAACTCAAGCACACTTTTGATTTGATTCTTTTTGCATTTGATTATTCACCATGAGAAGATCATTTATCATAAAGAACATCTCAAAACGCACGAGTGGATTTCATTTGGCCTAAGCTCCAACATGGTACCTCAAACTCTGCTTCTTGCACAAGTTCCAGGTCATGAAATGCACACCAATGTCAAAAGGGTACCACCTGCACATGTGCAATCTCTTTTGCAAATAAAAATGTGTTTGAACAAGTGCAAAATGACTGGTTTCAAGTGCTAATTCATGCATTTCACCCTCACTCTCACACGTTTGGCAAAACATCAAAAGTATGACCTAATTCACACGAATTTACCTCCATTTCACATGTAATATGGTCTCACTTCACTTCTTATAAATAGAGGAAGCATTTGCCTTTATTTCCAAGCTTGGATATCCAAAGAAACTCTGAAACCATTTGAACCTGATACCTCAAAAAACCAGTTAACCATTTCTTTGATTCAAGCTCTTTTAGCTTCGAATCTTTGCCCAGAATCACTCATCGACAACTTTTGAAGCTAACTGAAGTATTGACGTGGCTTGAAACTCCTTGGAACATGGCTTCCAAATCCACCATTGTTGACCTCTAAAGCTTCAACAAGAAAGGTAGATTTGAGTTAAATTTCTGAGCAAATAAGTTACCAGTGTGTTTGTCTTGATTCACTTATCAAAAGCCCTCAACTACCTAGAATTTATATTGTGTATTAGTCATTTAATTTTACTTTGAAGAATTATGGTTCTTCGTGTCCTTGAGCAAATTCTATTTGCTCATAGCCAATCAATGGCTCTGGAGCAAAGAGACATGAATGATGATGGATGTCGATACTTAAACGTATATTATTTTAGCCTAAAACTACGAGTTTATGAAGTGTGCAAAATCAACTCAAGATTGAAGACAAAGTTTCAGTGCAAGTGCTTTGGCTCCAAGCATTAGAATTTTCCCAATCCCAGCCTGACACGCGTGCAAGTTGTTGGTGCGCCATTTTCAAATATTTTCTTTTATTTCGTTTTTCATTTTTATATTTCCATTTCCTTTCTGATTTAATTTTTAATGATCCTTTATTCATTTTTGCTCCAATTCTTTACAGAAAATCCCTAAAAATATTTTGCATGACAATATTTTTTGCATAACTTTTTAAATCATTTTTGCATTTAATTGGTATTTTTCTTTAATTTTCATTTTCCATTTTATTTTTTGATCATTTTTAAATATTTTTGCATCCGACTTTTGAGGTCCTTTTATTTATAATATTTTTTACTTTTCATAATTTTCTCAACCATTTCTGTTATGTTTTGGTGCTTGATTTGAATTTTCTATTTAATTTCCCATTTTAAATCATTTTCATCCTTTTTTATTTCACTTTTAATTTAATTTTTGTCATTTTTTTACTTTGCTTGAGTGATTGCTTGGTTGATGAGATCTTCAACATTTCAAATCATTGATAGATGATCCCTTGGTTGATTCAATCTTCTCTAATTCAATATGTTGATAGATGATCATTTGATCATATTTTTGACATTTTGAGTTAATGATAGTGTATCCCTTGATGTAGCATATGTTTGAGTCCTTTTACTTGTTGATAGAAAATACCTTGTGATGACTTGAGCTTGTTTTCTAGTCTCTCCTCATCTCCATCTCTCTTCTCCTTTTGTTTTTAGCTATTGTGTTACATTGTTTTAGGAGGAGGATTTTGTATCATTTCTCTAACATGTTTGACACATAAATTGTTATTTACTGACCTCAGATAGGTGTGACTTCTACATAAGTCCATTTACGATTGCTTAACATAGTGCTAAATTGTCTCGACTCAGTTGAATTCTCATTAACACTAACATTGACACATTAATTACACTCAATGCCTAACTTTACATTATGCTCTTTACATTTATGATCTTTATATTTATGCCATTTACATTCCTGTCATTTGCATTCTTTCCTTTTACTTTATGTTTTTATTATTTTCTTATTTCAAAAGAACAAAAACATGATAAAAATAGCTAAAACCCTAAAAAGCTTTAATCTGATCTTATGGACTTTTTGCTACTATCCCTTGCTTGAGGAGTATTTTGGACCTTGGACCTTAAGACTTAGTGTTTCCCCTTGCTTGGAGTATGTCTGAGACCTTGTGATTCCTCTGGACCCTTTGATCTTTAATTCAAGACTTGGATGTTTCTTTGTGGCTTTGTGGCTTTGTTGTTCATGTGGACCCTATGATATTCATATGATCATATGCTTATTCATCTTGTGGCTCAATTCAAAGGGAAAGGAATTCTTGTTTTGACCAATGTCAAATGCTTGCTCCATCTTGTGGTTAGTACACTTACACATAAAGGCTTTCACTTGGGCTACCCTACAATGAGATCTTTTATGTCACATTGTTTACTTTATTCTTTAAGTTAGTCTCTTCTTCTCCCTCCCACTTCTTCAATTTTTAAAACTTCTCCCTATTTTAAAACCTCTTGTTTTCAAACTTCACACCTTTTTCTTAATAAACCTTAAGTTTGTCAAGTGATCCAGAAAATCTTTTTTCTCAATAAATGCTAAAACACTTAAGCATACTTAAACTATTTTTCAAACTTCTAAAAAACACAAATCTCATCAAACTTATTTTTGTGCCTTGGTGCACTTTCCTTTGAGAGCCTTTTTTTGAAAAGATTGGATGTTAGTCTATTCTTGTAGTGATACAAACCATTATACTTCTACAATATGTTGAGAAATGATTGACATTTTCCACTTGAATTTTGAGACATTCTTGTGAGAAAGTACAAGTAAAAGTTCTCCATATCAAGATGATGCAAGTGCCCATTTCGTCATACTTGTGGGTAGTAAGCAGAGTTTTTCACTCGAATACGACAAAATGTCTTTTCAAATTTAAATCAATTAACAAACAACCTAGCTTTTTCATAAACATGGATTTGCAAGTGGTTCTTATGGAGTACTATAGATGTGAGGGGTGTTAATACATTCCCCTTGCATAACCAACCCCAATATCCAAATTTCTCTTTTGTTTTACCTTTTTGTGGATTTTGCTCAACCTTTTTACCCTTCCCTTTGGAAACAATAAAGTTCGGTGGCGACTCTTGCTTTTTCTGAGTTAAGTTATTCAATAGCTTGATCGCAATTTTTTCCTGCCACGACAGTATGACAAGGCAAACATGCATGAGAAGAGTTTGTCTAAGCATGGAGTCTGATAAGACAAACATGCATGAGATGAGTTTTTCTAAGAACGAGGTTACAAGAAAAACAAGCAAGAGTTGAAGGTTTTCCTAAGCATATGGTTTGATAAGGCAAACAAGCATGAGTAGAGTTTGTCTAAGCACGAGGTCTGACAAGACAAATAAGTATGAGCAGGGGGTTTTCCTAAGCATAGAGTCTGACAAGGAAAACATGCATGAGATAAGTTTGTCTAAGCACAGGGTCTGATAAGACAAACGAGCAAGAGAATAAGGTTTGCCTAATCATAGGGTCTGACAAGGCAAACATGCAAGAGAACTAGATATTAATTCAGAGATTGGTATTCGACCATGAGGTGTTTAACCCAAAGAGAGGGGTTTGATTCATAAATGGATGTTTAACCATAAGAAGATGATTAACCCAAAAAAGTGTATGGATGTCCAAAGCAAGTAGTGTTTGGTCCAAAGAGGAAGTGTATTATTGATGAAGCAATGGTGTTGCAATATTGAAGTGTTGAAGTGTTGCTTGTATGGAAGTAAACTTGACAATCATTTGATTTGAATTGTACTAAAGTATATGAAAGGAGGCGAATACTTTAAATAATTGGGGCCTATGCCAGGTATGCAGAGGTACCCAGAATAACGATAGGAAAAATCCCTCTCATCCTTATTTATTGCTTAAGGCTCGTGGCGTGTAATTCTCATCATGATTGACAATCGTTGAAGAAGATTATTTTTGTTGTGCTTAATGATGAAGAGTCTTCATCCTTGAGGTCTCTTATCTTCAGGCTCTTGATGGTGAAGTTACTTGTGGGGAAGAAGACTTATTATTTTACTTGATTTAAATTACACTAAAGTCTATGAGTAGAGGTGAATACTTTGAACAATTGAGTCATTCGTCACGTATCCAAAGATACTTAGAATAATGAGGATATGAATTCTCCCTGTCACCCCTTCTCTACTACTTAAGGCTCATGGCGTGCAATCCTTATCATAATTGACAAATATTGAGGAGGAACCTTTGTTGTGCTTGAACAACAGTCTGGTGTAATGTTCTGTCTAACTTGTATTGACTTGAATGTAAAGTCTTGAGTTGTTCACCTTGAAAGATCAAATGCAGCTCTAGTACAGGGAACTAGCCTTATCAAGTGATCAAGAAACTTCTGATAACTTAACTAGATTGAGGGCACAAGCACACGTCAACGGATTTAGTTAATCAAAGAAGACTTTGATCAACTTAATCAATCAGGGTGAAGGTCCAATCATAAGTCAAGCACATGGATTTTTAAACCTAAATTCAAAGGGAAATCAAAGTAACACCAAGATTATAATTCTAAGATAGCCTAGAATCTAAGGGAACATGGTTAATACATTGATTAACAAAACTATCTAAAAAAGTTAGTGACTAAATCTAACAATTCACTTAATGATCATTTTCCCACAAAAATATGAATTAAGAAACGACTAAATCATATCATTTGTTTATTTCCTAAGTAATCATGTTTAAAAAAAAGCATAAAAAAGCATCACAAAATAGAATAAAAAATGGATTTAAAAACAATTTAAAGAAAAATAAAAGAAAAAAATACAAAGAAACCATGAAAAACAAAATAGAGAGATGGGGGTACAAGCTGAAGGCAAGGTTCAAAGAGCATGTCATACCCCAATTTTGATCCTGAATTATTGAATCGATACATTTATCATGACATTCACATAATTTGCATAGTGTAACACGCATTTTATTTTGCATAATTCCTAAAATGTCGACTAGAATAAATTCTCCGATCTACAGACAAGTCGCCGGTTGAACTGATTCTCAAATGTACGCGAAATAAGCAGGGGGAAATTTTCAAAATCGAGCTTGCAGACATCAATTTTATTAATCTACGGTTCACGTAGTTTAACCTGGTATGCTCGTTTTATTTTTTCAATCGCATTTTGATAAGCTTGAGTCTGTTAACCAGTCATTTTTATTTCAAAATTTAAAATTTGTATGTTTCCAAGAAGTTTACTTTATGCTAATCATTTTAGTGTATCCAGTTTAATTTTTTGACTATTTTTACGATGTTTATTTATTCATTTTGAGCTATTTTATTTTTGCATTTTAGTTAAAATTTCAATAAAAAAATATTTAAAGTTTAATAAATGTTTAGTTGGATTCTATTTTATTTAATTAAATTATTCAATTTTATTTTTATATTTATTTAAAACTCTTTTAATGTTAAAAGTAAGTATTAAGAGCATTTTTTTTGTCTTTATATGAAAACTTAGAAAACCTAATAAGTGTGATGTATTGGTGTTGAGATATGGAGAACTTAGGCATTTGCGGCGCCATTTGTCTGCATCTTAGTGTTGTTTTCCAAAATTTCATAAAACTAGTAATTTAAAGAGAGTAAGGATTAAGAATAGAGCATGACTTTTCCTTTTCTTAATGTTTTGTCTTCTTCGCCTATCTCTACTTCAACTTTCTTCACATCATTAATATACCACCATCCACAAAAACACTCCTCATTTTTTGAACTTCATCATCTTCTTCTTTACAACAAACCTCATATCCATCATTTGTTCACTTTAACCAACACAATAATAACATACAAAAAAACCTCACATCCAAACTCTATGCATAAGCATCAACCTCACATAACATACCATGTAACTAGCTTTCATCTTCATCCAAGCAACATCCAAAACTGGCTTTCACCACTAACCACCGTGAGCTTTCACCTCCTCCACCTGACCACCTTAATCTCCACCTAGCACACTCTCTTCCTTCTTAGCCAACGTTAAAACTGCTACAAAACCTTTTCAACTTCCAACTATAACACACGATTCCCCTCTTCATTTTTGAAACACCACAACTACAACTCCCTGCAACTAATAACCATTCCAAATCATCAGCCTTTTCAGCAAAAACATGAAAAGAGGAAATTGGAAGAAAAAAAATTATAGTGAAAAAAAGATGACCCATTCCTTCCATTAAGTAGAAACACAATTTCCTCACTAATAATACATACTCACCATTTTCACTACAAAACTCACCCCAAACGCAATAAACAAAACCAACTCTTCACTTCATAATACATACTCACCATTTTCACTATAAAACTCACCCCAAACACCATAAACACAACCAATTATTCACTTTATAATACATACTCACCATTTTCACTACAATAATCACCCATCCTTTACACGATAACACAATCATTGTTCCTTGTTTCTTGTCACTACCGTCAACCGTAGATACTTCTACCGCATTCACCATACAAATACATACCTCCATTTTGAATCGTAAACTCTTCTACACAATTCACACCACTGCTACATTCTCACACTACCAAAAATCACGACGATCTCGTCGGAGTTCACCAAATCTTTCTTTTTTGTTTCATTCGGTATTAGTTATTTTACACTTCGTCTTGTTGTTCTTTTGTTCACTAAGTCATGTTTGATTATGGTTTTTTTTGTTATGCCCTGTGTTGTCACTGAGAATTCGAAACTGACAAGAAAGAGAGGGCAAGTTTTTGATGTTTTAAAGTGTGAAAACCAAGCTTTGATTCTTTTTTGTTAGTGAGAGATGAAGTTGAGTAAAGGTGAGAGAGATGCACCAGAGAGATGTGAATTTAGTGAATGAGAGAGGAGGAGGATTTGGAATAGGGCATCGTCGCTGTTGGGATGACCAGCCGGCCACCCCCAAGGCTTCATGCTCTTTTCATGTTTCATTGAGCATAATTTGTTTTCTTTTTCTTCTATTTCATTCTGCAAAGAAACTGAGAAAGAGAGGATAAAAACTGTTATGTTTGTTTTGTTATTTTAGTAATGCCGCGTGTCAAAGGCTGGTTGGAGCTTTTTGGAATCTGAAAACAAACTCCCTCTCTTTTCTTCTACCCCTCCCCCCCCCCCCATATTTTATTGGTCATTAATTTTTTAAAAATTTTATTACCTATTATTTCATTGTGGTTTTTGGTGAATGGGTCTTTGGGTTGATGTATATTTTTATTCACCCATTCGTTATATAATCAAACCCATGTTGATATATGTATCCTTTGTTTTTTATTTTATTTTGTTTTGTTTCTTTTGATTAGTTTAATTAATTGATCAATTTTTAATTGATTAGTGTCAAACCCTGAATTTTTTTCATTTTTTATTTGGCGCTTGGCCTAAAGTTCATTTGCATACATTCATGACCAAAGGCAACCATCCATTCCCAAATCCATATATTTTTTTTGATAAACGTTGGTCATTATCTAGTTTTTGATCATGGTGTTGTTTGATTATAAAATGGATTCTAACTATTTGACTTTCTTATTTTCAATTTGATTTTAATTTCAAATTAAGCCTAAATTCCGAATTTCAAATTAATCTTAATTGTGTTTTACTAATGATTCAAGTTCTAATTGATTTTTAATTTCCAAATAAATGTTGGAATTTGACATCAAAGTAGTTTTAACCAATTATAGATTAATTTGATTTTAATTTGTTTTTATTGTTTGTTTTGATTTTTTTTTAATTGACATTTAGATTAGTTTTGGATTATTCCTAAAAATCCATATCCATTTTATAACCAAACATGATCCATTTTCCATCCATGGTTCATTTCAAATCAAAGTAGTACATAAACTCATTTCATAACATTCAATAATATTTAACTTTCAAACATTTCCAAACTCAATTTCATACATACATTTTCATTTAACATTCAAGCATAACAATGCATCACATCCATATCCTACAACTAACTTCAACACATTTTCAACCAATTCCCAAATTTCATCAAAAAAAATCACAACCAAGATATAACCATAATTCACATCTAATCCCAATTTCAATCCAATTCCACAAGACAAGTTGCTTCCGCTTTCAATGTCACGTTGCAAGCCTTTTGTTCCAACATCATCTTTCATGTGCTCATGACCAAGAAGCCTAACAAAGCATGAATGAGGTCAGAATATGTCAAGCTTTCCATACGCACATGCTGTTTAAACAAAGCTGAAAATGCAGTGCAAGAACAAACATCAAACCAAGCAATAAGGAATTCCAAACAAGAATATGTCATGAAACAAAAGAAACTAAGTTGCATCAACACAGGATTAGTAAAACAACAATACCATACGCAAGCACTATTATCTAGTAGCATATCAAGTGAGAAAATCATAAGTTCATCCCAAGCATACCGTATATACAAAGAAGTTGGCACTCGGGTTTTGTTACAAGAAGAGAAGGATTACCTTTTGTTTTAAGTGATGGGTCGTTTGAATTTAGCCTTGAAGAACCTTTAGCTCTCGCAGTAGAAAGTCTTCGAAGCTTGCACTGCCGGCGATCTCTTGTGGACAACCGTTGAAGCATTGAGAATTGAGAAAGAATACCTTGTTGTCGTTGTTAATTTTGCTGTCAAATGCAATGTCGTCTAGTGATTTAACCGATGTAGCTCCAACAACTCTAAGGGCTACATCAATATCCTGCAATTCTGTACCAGTTTCTTTGCACGAATGCACAATACGATGTCCATTATTACAAAATGATAGGTAATTATGTTCTGTTACCTGCTTCATGAAAGCTTTCATATCACAGGCAAGCCTACCTCAACTCCCTGCAGAGCTGTACTAGCTTCTTTGCACGGATGCACAGTTGCATTTTCTCTGTCGGTAGAACTTTCATCTCTTGCTCCTCCGGAAAAATTTAAGGACTTTCTACAGGAAGTTTTCGCAGATTCTGGCATCATTTTTCTGGGCAAGTCTCCGGATATTTCAGTAGGAGTGAAAAACTTGTGTATCTTCTAGTAGTAACATGGAACTGTTTGATGCATGCTTAACCGGAATGTCTAACTCACAAGCAGTACAACATCAGTCCAAGCTTCTAGAAACAATTTCCTCTCTTACATCAAAACCACTGGCAAAACTAGCCACCGGGATCAGCAAGCTTTATGAAAACTTCAGTCAGAAACATGAAACGCATAGTTGGACAGAAAGATTTAGGCTTTGGCTAAAGGAACTGTCAGCTAATATTACTCAAATACACCTGCGAAAAAAATTAACGATTAACTCCAACAGCATTCAAAGGCACTCACTGTAATATGTGTTGAGAACAAATTTCATCGTATCCGGTTAAGATTAACTGCCTTAGATCATAGACATGATTTCGCTGCACCTGATTAAGCAAATAACAACACATCTGAGAAGTTTCCTAAATGTCTGACTGTATCTGAACGCCTCCAATGTTGCATCGTTGCTTTTAAAGTGATGAGAACCAACCTTGATGCCTTACAGGACTTCAATGTCCATCTTTACAATCTCCTACTTGAATACAGACCTGGAAGAGATCAAGGAGAGGTGTTAGCAGAGGCTTTGAAGATAACGTTGTGCGACGATGGGTAGCATGACATGTAAAAAGCTGCTGCATTTATAAAACGTCTGGCTACATTGTCACTGTGTGTTGGATTTGCAGATTCTATGGCGGCCTCGGTCACAGTAAAGCACCTTTTTCTGAAAAATATCAAGTGCAAAAAAATTTGTTGGAAAATGACACTGGAGGGGGCTCTGTTTCTGGCACAATTCCGAAATATCTACCATATGCGACGGATCCTATTTTAAGCAGCGCCCTTGCCTCTTTACTTTGGGAACTGAGTCTTTTGTCCAAACACTATCATCCAGCCATATCGACAATGGCAACGGTCCTTTCAAGCATGAGCACTGAACAAAACCAATTGTTCCTCTCCAAGTCTTCTCCTCAACTAGCTTTCAGGAACATGTCTGTTGACCAAGATAAGCATTGAAAACATGATGGGCAGTTGCATTCCATTCATGATATGCCCCAAAAAAGAGCAATTTGATTCTGATTCAGACTCTGGCATGTTGGACTTTCCTGAAGTTCCGAAGGCATCTGTCCAGCCAAGTGCAAATTTTACCACAGCTCTTGATAGGGTTATATCTCCAGCAGTTATGCCGCACCTGAAAGTTGATTTTCATTCATCAAGCCATTTTGGATAATTTGCAAATATGAAGCAGGAACATGATGAGCCAACAGTTTTACCGTAGATGCACCAGAGCTGAGGCTACTAAGGAATTACCATTGAGGCCGAAATCGCATTTGAAAGAATTAAGAGTTTCTCATGAATGCTCCAAATGTCACTGCAGTAAAAAAAACGTACAATTAGCCAAGGCAGTAAAGATTCGAAAAATCCCAAATTGGCATTAAGACAAAACAGAGGGAGAAAGCATGAGTTCAGAATACCTTTTCCAAATCCAAGCATCCAAGTAGATCGATGCAGACTGAGCCCACCGAAAGGATGTTGGCAAATACCTGTTTTACTGCACCATACCAAACTGAAAACCCTAAAGTTGTGGACATAAATAGAGAGGGAGAGAATCAGAAGGGGAGGACGAAAAAATTGGAGAGGCGGAAGAGAAAAACTTCAAAACAGAAAACCCTAATCCTAAAATCAAAGCGAAATCAGTGTTTGAAGAGGCGAAGGGAGAGGATTCGATCGTTACCTGAGCCGCCGAATCACCGCAAAGGTGAGCTTTCGTTTGGGATTTTCATTTTAAATCTCTGTTGTAGTTCGCCTTTGGGTGTGAGATTGTGAGAGAGACGCGATTGAGAGAGGGTTTTGGTGAGAGAAATGTGAGGTTGGGAGCGAAAGAGAGATTCGCTGAGAGTGAGATTGAGGGAGATTGAGGACGATGACTCTCCTGGGTTTGTGATTACAGTGCTTTTCACTTTCTTTTTTTTGTTTCCTTTTATTTGTTTCCTTTTTATTTGTTAGTAGAACAAACATTTAAAATATTAAAGAAGTTACGTTTAAACTTCCTAGGGTTTATTTAATAAATGTTTTCATTTAGTAATGTATATTAGTATATTATTTTGGTATTCCCCATCCTTTAGTCTCTAGAACCCAACAGCCAGGCGGCTGGGTTTAATTTTATTTTTTTCTTTGGTAGTCCAACAGACTTTTTTATATTAGTTTTATTTTAATTCTAATTTTTAATCTATCTTGGTTTACTTATCCAAATTAGCATTAAGGTAATAACTAATCATAAATGGCCTAGTGGAGAGAGGGTAGTTTCATGATCTTTAGTGGAGTGGGTTCGATACCCCTATATATAGCATTTTATTTCTTTTAGCATTCATTTTTTTTCATGTTTATGTTTTATTATAATTTCTCCTATACTCATAGTTTCATTATTGTTTAATAACACAAGTTTGGTTTCCTTTAATTTCATCATCCATTCAAAACCGTTTTAAACTATTAAAATCACATTTTTCTCGATTCAATATCGAGCCCATTTCCATACCCTTGTAAGTCGATTGCTTTTAAGCATCGCCATCAACCTCACATAGCTTACTCTTGGACTTTCTTACAATGAGCCGGTTCTCTTGCACTTACACTCATACTTTGCATCATTTGTTGTTTGGGCCCGATTTAATTATTTCATGATTTTGAATCCCCATTTGACAAAATGTACCCCACTTCCCCGATGTGTAATAATTTTGTACTGTTTTATTTCTTTATTTGTTTGACTGTTTAGTTAGATACTAACACAAGAATAAAATCAACCATTTCAAAAATACAAAAATAATGACTCGATCCAGCGTCGAGTATTTTCTCAATAAACAAATCAATTCATTTCTCCCTCCCATTCTATTCCATTTCTTTCAAACTTTCATCAAAACGCTTGATTCGACGTCAAGCCATTTTTTCTAATAAAAACTCGAAAAATATTAATTCATAGTTAAGACCTTTTCAATAAAGGTGGAAATGGAACATGGTGTATACCATGCACTCCTGAGACTAGGATTCGAGATGTATATCTCGCCAATCCTAGCTCTCGCCATCATCCAAATTTATTGATCAGTGCATTTTGATGCACGTTCTTCCATGTTTATACTTAAGCATTTCTTCGGTTTGCTTTACTTATTTTTATGTTTTAATGTGTTTTTACAATTTATTTTATTTTTGCACTTATTTGTTTTTCGCATTATATTTTCAGCATTAGCAGCTTTCACGAGAAAAATCATATCTTGAGCTACGAGTATCAGATTGAGGCTTGTGAGTATGCGTTGGAAAGCTAAGGAAAAGATCTACAACTTTTGTTCAGAAGTCGAGAGCTGAATCGAACTGTAGCATGGCCAGAAAGTTTGTTGAAGTTGCAGAATTTTATTTGTATTTTTGTTGGGTCATTTGTAGTGGGCTGGGTCGACCCAGTTGAGTTGTAAAACGGGTCTTTGTTTTCCCCTAGGTCTAGCAGCCGTACACCATTGGCAATTGAACGAGAAAATCATTGTTCATGTACGAATTTGAGAGCTTGCAAAGAATGACTATGGAGAACTAATTGCCCAAGAATCAATTCACTGTAATCGGATGTCACTTTGAGGTTCTTTTATAATTTTCCATTACTCTGTTCCTTTGAATTATATCTATAATCACAATTACTTGCTTAATTTAATTGTTTTTACATGATAGAATTCTTTAATTTGATTGTTGTCTGCTTTTGAATCAATTTCGTGATTAGTGTAGCTTTTGCATTATCGCGTTCGATCATATTGCGCTTGCTTAATTCGCAATAGTTTTAATCCGTTTGCTTTACTCGGAATTCAGGGACAGACTTCGTATAATTGTTATTGCGCTTGTCAAAAGATTTTGTAATCGAATAGGATCAGACTCGTTTAGGGAATTGGAATTTTATAGAGATCAATGATAAGTCGGAAGATGATAGAGTGGGTTGATTCGTTTCAGCTTATTCAAATAATCACTTTTCATAATCACTTATTTTCTGCATTTTTGTAATTGAACACCAAATCAACCCCCCCCCCCCCCCATTCGATTACGTTTAATTATTACAAACAAGAATCCTTGAGACGATATCCGAGTTTAATTGTCGCTGTATTACGTTTTTACAAAATTACTCGTTTTGACCCGCGTGCGACAGCGGATCAAATTGGCGCCGTTGCCGGGGATTCTTGTTTCTTTTAATCATTTTTAGAGTCATAAGTTTAGTGTCTAAGCGTATAGGTCCTAGTTTCCTCGCAGTTTCGTCCAACTTACATATTGGTCTTTTTTGCGGTTTGGGATAAAAAAAAATCTGTTTTTAAACAAATTGTCTCAGATTATTCCGATTTTTTGTCGATTCATTAGGAAAAAATCAGTAATCAAAAGCCTCTATTTATGAAATAAATAATGGATGCCGCCCTAAAAAACCGAAATTCCTTATTTTTCTATTTTTTATGATTTATTTTCGGTTTTGGTAGTTTTAAAAAAACCTGAAAAAATTCTCAAAATTCTTAATTGACGTCATTAGATTAATTTAGGTGTTAGTTTATTTTTGTAAATTTATTTTAATCGTTTTCCTTCATTGTGTTTGTTTTTTACTATGGCTGACCAAAGAACTTTAAGGCAGTTAGCTGTCCCTGATGTGAATTACAATGACATGTGTATTGAATATCCTGAAACTCACACTCCTTTTGAATTGAAATCTGGTTTAATACACTTGTTTCCAAGGTTTAGTGGTCTTGCAGGTGAGGATCCGCATGAGCATCTGAATGAATTTGAGGTTGTGTGCTCTGCATCTTCTGGACCTTCACTAGAAGATATTGTCAAACAAATGGCTGCAAATAATCTCCAGTTTCAACAACAAGTAGATTCTACTTTAAAGACTTTGCAAACACAATTTGGGCAGCTTGCCACTTTGGTGAATGCCATTCAGCAAGCTCAAGGATCAAACCAACAACCCTTGGAAGAACATTCTGTTTTTCAAATAGATTTGATTTCTGAAATTGTTGATGATACTTGTAGTGATTTGTTTACATCTGATTTTCCATCATTGTCTGGTTTTGATGATGTTTATTCTTGTGATATTTGTACTGAAACTAAAATTTGCTCTGTTTGTGTTGAAATTGAGGCTGCCTTGCAAGTTGATATTCTTACTGCAGGTGAGGCTGCAAATAAAGTTCTTCATGTAGGTAAAGCTCTTGATATCCCGGCTGCCCCAAACACTCCTTCTATTGAGCAACCACATTCCCTCGAGCTGAAGCAACTTCCTGAAAATATGAAATATGCTTATTTAGAGATGAATGAAAAACTACCGGCTATAATTTCTTCTAACCTTGATTTCGATCATGAAAATAAGCTTTTGCAGGTTTTAAGGAAGCATAAAAAAGCATTTGGTTGGACATTGGCTGACATTCCAGATCAGATCACCTTCACGTGTCCATTTGACACTTTTACTTTTAGAAGATTCTTTGATCCTGAAATAAAAGGCGAAGATACTAATAAAAATTTCAAGTTCAATGGACATTACCCAAAGCTATTCCATGATAGCCCCACTTTGGAAGAAGAAAATGTAGAATATATCTCTTTGGGAAAGGCTGCTTATGTGATCACCTATCCTCCTTGACTACTCGGGTGTGTTCTTTCCTCTCTCTTCTCTCTCTTATTTTATGTTTGTTTCTTTCATTGAGGACAATGCATATTTTAAGTGTGGGGGAGGGAATACTTTATTTTCTTTGTTTTTGTTCTTTGTTTTGTTTTGTTTTTGTTTTCTTTCTAAAAAAAAATTGCAATCTTCTTGAAAGTTTTAGGCTATAGATTACTTTGAGTCGAGTTTGCGGAGACTTGAGAAAAATTCACAAGATTGATATTGTTTTAACACCGTAAGTCTCCTGCATATGGAAATTGAGTTGAATTTTTATTATGTTTTAGCCGTACATTCTCATTCTCTGACAGCTCTTGAGTAGTTTATTTCAGCAGTCAGCACCATCTCACACACACTCTACGCAGGGAAGCCGATGAATATAAGTGAGTGTTCCGGAAAAGAAAAAAAAATAAGAAAAAAATAAAGGAATTCCCCTTCTAAGTTTGGTGACCCTCACCCGGTCACTTAACCCAACGGTTGTGGAACCTTAAAAAAAAGTTGGAAATAAGACTCTTTTGTAGTTGGTTCAGCGGTTTCTGGTGCTGAACTTGGTAGGACGAATTACGGTCCGACCCCCCGCAACTACAAGTGAGTAAGAAAAGGGTTATGCCACTTAAGTACCAGAACCCCGTGCAGAAAAGGATCAGAGTCACTAACCGGTCGCCTTGCTATGAGTGTGCGGAGATAACGGGCTTAATGTGATTGCGCCTGAATGAAAAAGAGCAAAAGAAGGATGAGTAAGTTAGGCTTTAGTATAATAATATGATTTGAGTTTATTTGTGTATTCAGGAGGTTTATGTCTGCATAACTGTGGATTAGTGTTCTTACAATATCCTTAGTGTGCAAGATTAGTACCTATCAATGCAAAGTTAACCGAAGATGACTTGTAGCCTAGGATGAGTAACTGATGATGTATTTATGATTTTTTTGTTTTGTTTTTCGTTTTGCTCGGAGTGCAAAAGTTCAACTGTAGCCTAGGATTCTAGATGTATATCTCGCCAATCCTAGCTCTCGCCATCATCCAAATTTATCCACTTTGTTTTCTCGCAAACACTCATTCAAATTTCTCTTAAAACGTCCATCAATACTTGATCTAGTGTCAAGTCATTTTTTACAACAAAACTCAAAATACCTAATTCTTATTTAACACTTTCTCAATAAAGGTGGAAATGGAACATGGTGTATACCATGCACTCCTGAGGTTAAGATTCGAGACGTATGCCTCGCCTATCTTGGCTCTCGCCATCGTCTAAAATTGTCAATGCGGTTTCTTCAAACTCTTTCTCAATCAAATTCCAAAAATACTTAATTCCTATCTTAACCTCTTTCAATAAAGTTGGAAATGGAACATGGTGTATACCATGCACTCCTGAGACTAGGATTCGAGATGTATATCTCGCTCATCCAAGTTCTCGCCATCACTCAAAATACATCCAACCAATCAAACTCTTTTCTCGCCGCCGTGCGATTAATCAAAAACCTTTTTCATAAATGAAAGATATATTGTCTTAAGGTGATGCAAAACAATGTTTCGGCCATGATTGTTGAGTAGAGATAGATGACGCTTTTCCGAATGTAGATTTATGAATCCGTTCGATGTGTGGTATGCGTCCACTCCTCATCTGTTTTGGGTAAAACAATATTTTCGTCGATTAATACAGTATAGCTTTCGCTAAAATCGACCAACAAACAAACATTTTTCTACCCAGAACTACGTAAGCCTTGATTTCTCTTTTGAGATACGTAGGAGCAGGATTTTTTAAATCTTGTCAGGCCCACTAATAAAAAACTTAGGTTTAGTCCTTCGTCAAAAATCCAAAAACATTTCTTTTGATTCTATTCTTTCTTTCCCACCTAATAATTCGAAAAGCCTAATATTTCAAACTAACATTAACGCACACAATTAACCTAATGGTTCCCGTTGAGTACAACGGACGTGAGGGGTGCTAATACCTTCCCCTTGCGTAATCGACTCCCGAACCCTGATATTGGTTGCGATGACCATATCTTATCCTTTCTTTGTCTTGGGTTTTATCGATATTTCCCCTTTCCTTCTTAGGAATAAATAAAGTTTGGTGGCGACTCTGTTCAGTCCATCATTGCGAGCGTGCGATCGCGCTTCGCATTGAAGTCGTATCCCCATTTTTTTTCGAGGTGCGACAATTAGTTGACTATATTTTTAATTAATTAATTTCCTTTTAATTGTTAAGTGGATTGTTCGATTAGTTGTTTAATTGTGTGGCTTTTCTTTATTGTTTTATTATCTTTATTGTTATATTGTTATATTTGTTGTATATTGGTTCTATTGTGATTATTGGTGTTCGGGTATTTGATTTCAAACCATGTGGGAAAGACTCTACACCCGAATCTAGAGTGAAAAAACATAAGATAGGATGATGGTTGAGTAGTACGGACTCCCGAGGTGGATACTTCGTAAGAGTCGGTACGAGAACCTCACTTAGAGTAGATCCTTTTGCAAATATTGTCGCCCGAGGTGTATACCTCGTAAGCTTCGATGTTTCAAAGGGGTCCATGACTCTATGAACCTTTTAGAACATTGAACTTTGACCAACTAGAAATGATGGTTGCGTAGTATGGATTCCCGAGGTGGATACTTCGTAAGGATCGATACGAGAACCTCGCTCAGAATAGATTCTCTAGATGGAGTTGACGACCGGAAAGTATTTTCCGTAAGCGTCAAACAGTCTTTTGAATCCATGACTCTGAGTACACTGTCTAGAACCCAGTCGATGGTTGCATAGTACGGACTCCCGAGGTGAATACCTCGTAAGGGTCGGTACAAGAACCTCACTCAGAATAGATTCCCTTGATGGAGTTGACGACCGGAAAGTATTTCCTGTAAGCGTCAAACATTCTTGTGAATCAATGACTCTGGGGATCCTTTGTAACAAAGCCCTAGATCATACCCGGTGAGAACCCCGTTTTGGAAAAGCAATCAAATTTATCCATACCTCCGACCTTTGAACCTATCCAAAGAAAAAAAACAAAAAACATTGCATCCATCCATTCATTGCATACGCATAAAAAAGCAAAACTCTTAGTTTGTTTCGCATTATTTCAGGAATCCAAGACTTGTTAGCAAGATGAATCCTGAAAGAAGAGGCACTTTTCAGTTCAAATACAAGAACGTGGACCTTACCAGCCTGCAGAAGTTGAGTGCCAAAGTAACACCCCTCAAACTCAACAGCTTTGTACAAAACTATGGAAGAATTCTGGACATCCTAAATGAGAAGATGGACATGATGACTGCAGTGACTATTGCTCAGTTCTATGATCCACCTCTACGTTGTTTCACGTTTTCTGACTTCCAGTTGGCTCCTACCTTGGAGGAGGTTGAGAGGATCATAGGCCGGAATTTGAAGGATCATAATCCATTTCCTAAGCTCGATGAAGATATTCCTCCCAAGAGGATAGCTTCAGCTTTGGGTCTGAAAGTTTCTGAAGTCGTGGACAATTGGGACGTGAAAGGACCTTTCAGTGGTTTTTCTAGGAAGTTCTTGGAAGATCGGGCCAAGAAGATGGAAAAAGAAGGGAGTTGGGAAGCCTTTTATGCTGTGTTAGCCGTGTTGATATATGGGATAGTCCTTTTCCCAAATATTGACCATTTTGTGGACCACCTGGCGGTGAGAATTTTCCTCTCTGGTAACCCTGTACCGTTCCTCTTGGCAGATCTCTACTACACTCTCCATGATCGTCATGAGAAGAAGGGAGGAATCATCTTATGTTGTGCACAGTTGTTGCATGCTTGGTTTAGATCCCATATGCCCGAAGAAGGTCCTTTTGTCTCAAAGGAACTCAAGCCCTTCCAGAAGTTAGCTTCCCTCACCTCCAGTCATGTTAAGTGGTATATCAGGGATTGGGAAACCGAGAATGTGATTGTTAGGATTGGAGACTTCCCCAATGTGCCGTTGATAGGAACCAAGGGTTGCATCAACTACAACCCCATGTTATCTCTAAGGCAGCATGGGTACCCTATGAATGGCCCTCCAAAAGCTGAAGCTCTAGAGCCTTTCATTTTACATGGTGTTGAAGCGAATCATCCCATGGTGAAAAAGATCAAGAGGTCTTGGCAAGCAGTTATCAGGAAAGGTAAGGAGTTGGGTAAGAGAAATGTCATTGCCCAAGAGCCTTACACTTGTTGGGTTAGAGAGAGGGTTCAGATGATTAAACTCCCTTATCCATTTGATCCTTCTATCTATCCATTGGTTCTGGAGCCAGAACCCATATTACCTGAAGATGTAGAGAAGCTCAATGCCCGTATCAAGGAGTTGGAGTTGGAAAATGTTGATTTGAGAATCAAGCTTGGCCGAGTCTCGATAGAGAATGGGAACTTGAAAGACGATCAACAAAAGAAGGACAAAGAGCTTGAAGTCTCCAACAAAAGAGCTAGAGAGTCTGAAGCAAGGAGAGAAAAGTTTGGACAAGCGCTCTATAGCACTAAATCTGTGTTCAAATCAAAGGAAGAGGAGTTGGATAGAGCTCTACTCCGGATTCAAAAACTCAACAAGACTCTGGAGCTGACCCTTGAAATGAAAAGGGAAGCACGGCTGATTTATGAGATTCGTACTCGTGAACTGGAGAATACCATTCAAAAATACAAGGTTACTCTGGAACGCGAGAAGCTGAAGACTGAAGAGTCAGAAAGAGTTTGCACACGGTTGAAACATCATTTGGATCGAGCCGATGCTAGAATCCAGGCACTTGAAGGTGGGGATCAGGATGCTGCCTATATGGTGTTGCTAGGTGAGTGCAGATATTGGAGAAACCTCTATAGGGACATAGAGGTGACCAAAGCTGAAGACGTGCGCATCATTCAAGATCTTCAAGGGCTTTACACTGAGTGGAAGGGCAAATTTCTGAAGCTGTCCGGATTTGCGAGTTCCATCATGCAAGAGCTGCCTGAGAAGCTGCAAGAAGCTGATTGGTGCATGTGCCCAGAGAACACCCCGCATCAAGTCTTCAATTTCATTAAGTTTTGTAAGGCAATGTTAGAAGGGTTAACTACCGACCTTGCTACGGTTCGGAAAGCCCATAATCCATGAGCATGTTGTTTATATTTGAACTTGGATATGAGATTAATGAAAAGTCGCTTTTGAGATTCATTTTATTGTGTTTCATTTCCTTATTATTTTAAATATTTGCAAACAAGTGTTGTGACATTTTTTGAAATGAATGATTGAAACTAACCAAGAGTTTTGCAAACAAAATGCATCCATACATGCATTCGTGCATTTTTCAAAAACAGAGTCTCATTCTGTCCTTTCTTCCTCCAGTTTCACGCTGAATTTTCAACACCAGTATAATACTCGTGCCAGAGCTCGTCAAAGAATGGCAGATCAAGAGCATGAATTGGAGCGAGTAAGCTCAGAGCTTGAAGACCTACGTGGAAACATGGGTCAGGTCATGGAGATATTACAGGTCATCAGGGCAAAGTTGGACGCCCAAACAACAGTCGTTTCAGAAATCGCCGGTCCATCGATTGAACCCCAACCTGCAAGGACAGTACCAACAACCCGGCCAACCTACGGTTTACCTCCTGGTTTCACACCTACAGTTGAAGGTGCCCCTGGTTTTGCACCATCCGCTCAGCAGACGGCTCCTCTACCGACCATCAATGAAAATCATCCAGTGGTCCACACGTTCGCACCTCCTCTCGTTCGTGCACATGTGCAACCCTACTTTGAGGATCAACAACATGCTCCAGACTTTTCAGATGAAGATGAGGAAAGGCAGGAAGACATAAGAGGGATGAAGGAGAATTACCAGATGCTTGAGAAAAGATTGAGGGCTATGGAAGGTGACCAAGTTTTTGGTGTTACCGCTAAGGAGATGTGCTTAGTATCAGGTCTTGTGATTCCTGCGAAGTTCAAGACCCCAGATTTCGATAGGTATGAGGGCCACTCGTGTCCTAAGAGTCACCTTATTATGTACTATCGAAAAATGGCTGCGCATGTAGAGGATGACAAACTTATGATACATTGCTTCCAAGACAGCTTGAGGGGTGCTCCCTCCAAGTGGTACTTAAGCCTTGATCAGAGTAGGATTCGTTGTTTCCAAGACTTATCTGATGCTTTCATCCAACATTATAAGTATAATATGGATATGGCCCCAGATAGGAGGCAATTGCTCAGCATGTCCCAGAAAGATAAGGAGTCTTTTAAGGAATACGCGCAACGATGGAGGGAAGTGGCATCGCAAGTCGAACCACCCCTTGCTGAGAAGGAGTTAGCAGATTGGTTCATGGATACAGTCAAACCTGTGTTCTATGAAAGAATGGTGAGTAGTGTATCTGCAAGCTTCTCTTACCTGGTCGCCGTGGGCATAAAGGTCGAGCTTGGGTTGAAGAATGGAAAGATGATGACTACCTCTGAAACATCTAGTAGTAATGCCAAAAAGTTTCCTGGAGGATTTCAAAGAAAGAAAGAGGGTGATACAAATGCAGTATCAACCAGTCAAAGAAGGAGTCATTCATGGAAGAAACAACATCAACTTACTCAGCAACACCAATTTGCTCAACAACAACCAACTTATCCAGTATAATATGTTCAACAGCCATATGTGGCAGCTGTCACACCAAATTTTACCCAATCACAAGCTCATATCTATCAACCTGCTCAACAAGCGCCGATATATCAGCAAGCGCCAGCGCCACCTGCTTATCAACAGCCAAGGGCACAGGCTCCTCGTCCATAAAATCCTCCAAATCAAAATAGGGTACAAAGAGGTAGAGTTCCGTTTGCTTCAATCCCTATGACATACACTGAATTGTACCCATCATTACTACAGAAAGGGTTGGTGACTCCCAGATCTTTGGGTCCTCCACCAAATCCTTTACCTCCGTGGTACAATCCAGATGCCCATTGTCCTTTCCATGGGGGTGCCCCTGGACATGATTTAGAAGGATGTTATGCATTAAAGCATATTGTGCGGGACCTGGTTGAGAAGAAGATTCTGTCATTTCGAGACGTCGGACCCAATGTCAAAAGTAACCCTTTGCCAGCGCATGGTGATGTTAATGCCGTCGAGGATGCTTCTGATGTGTGTATAATCAAGAACTTGGAAGATGTTAAAACTCCATTGCTAGCGCTTCATGCAGGATTGGTGGGGGCTAGATTGATTGTTACATGTCACGACAACTGTGAGGAATGTGCCGTTCATCCAAAGGGATGTAAAATGGTACGAAATGACATTCAGAACTTGATGGATCAAGGTGTTTTACAAATTTTTGGTCCAACAACAAACGAAGAAGTTTCAGTCATTGAACCCGTTTTTAATATACCAGAACCATTTGAGGTAACTTATCACAGAAGAGATGTTGTTCATCCGTCACCCGTGGTAGTTTGCATGCCTACCCCATTTCCTTTTGAAAGCACCAAGGCGGTACCTTGGAAGTACAACATAACAGTGGTAGATGGAAAGCCCAAAGCTGCTGAAAGTAAGAAAGATTTGGAGAATGTTGACACCGACATCACTAACATCGCAGGGACAAGCAGGATGACCCGCAGTGGTCGGATTTATACTCCCAATTTTAATAAGAACCCTCAAGAGCCAACAAGGGAAGCTGCAAATGTAAATCCTACCCCAGAGCATGGAGGGGCACAGTCGGCCGTGCAAACAGATGAAGCAAGTGAGTTCCTAAGGATAATAAAGAAATCTGACTACACGATAGTTGATCAGTTACATCAAACACCATCAAAAATATCTATCTTGTCTTTACTTCTGAATTCCGAAGCTCATAGGGAGGCCCTACTGAAAGTGCTTGCTCAGGCTCATGTTACCCAAGATATAACGGTCGACCAATTCGATGGAGTGGTCGCCAATATCACAACCTACAACACTCTAAGTTTCAGCAATGAAGAGCTACCCAAGGAGGGGAAGAATCACAACCGCGCTTTGCATGTATCCATAAAGTGCCAAGAAGATGCTCTGGCCAGAGTTTTAGTTGACACTGGATCATCCCTCAATGTTCTACCAAAGAGGGCACTTGCTAAATTGTCTTACCAAGGTTCAGAATTGAAACCTAGTGCCCTTGTGGTAAAAGCATTTGATGGCTCTCGAAGGACAGTAGTTGGGGAGGTGGAACTACCAATACAGATCGGACCGCATGTATTCCCCATCAATTTCCAAGTCATGGACATAAATCCAGCTTATAGCTGCCTTTTGGGACACCCATGGATACATGCTGCTGGGGCAGTAACTTCTACTCTGCATCAAAAGATGAAGTTCGTTGTCGATAACAAGCTCGTCATTGTCTCAGGTGAAGAAGATTTTATCATCAGTCAACTCTCCTCTTTCCGTTATATTGAGGCTGATGAGGATGCCTTATAAACCTCTTTTCAAGCCCTTGAAATATCCAATGCCACACTTGAAGAGGTTAAAGATCCTGTTGAGAAAACCAGTTTGTCATTCGCCTCTTTGAAGAGCGCAAGATCAGCAGTTGAAAGTGGAGGCCCTGCAGGTTGGGGGCAAGTCATCAACATCAATGAGAAAAATGACCGTTTTGGTTTGGGGTACAAGCCTTCTGCTAATGGAGGAGCCTTGGTCCCTGCAAAGGACCATATGCGGAGCATACAAGAAGTTTTTCTGAGCAAAGGATTTATCCATGGAGATCAAGTTGGTGCAGTGGAAGATGACACTGAAGATGGAGAAACATCAAATCTGATATACCGGTGTGAAGCAGCCCTGATAAATTGGGAAGTGGTTGAGATTCCAGAAGTTTTTCCCATGTCAAAAATAATCAATAAACCAGTTGAATTCGATGACCCCACTACTTCCTATAATTTTGAACTCCCCATTGTCGCATCCGCGAAAAACAACCGGCGGGCTAAAACAAAAAAACAACACAGAGCCGCCACTGCGCGTTATTTATCCCAAAATAGGGAAAGGAAACGCTCAGAGAAACCTGGAAAAAGCATGGTCTCGCGACCAAAGAGAAAGGGTACGGGAGTCGGTTACGCAAGGGGAAGGTATTAGCACCCCTCACGTCCGTCGTACTCAACGGGATCCACGCTCTAAGAAAAGAAAAGGTTGCTAAAACACCACACACACACACGCACCGAAGACAACACAGGTGGGGTTAAGAGGAAGAGAGCTCGATAGGACGTCGCATCCTATGCCTACGTATCTCGTCTGGAACGAGAATCAGAGCTGCCGTAGTTCGGCTCACGCACGTCAAACAAGACACACACAAACTCAGGCAAACCTGGAACCCGAATGCCAATCGCTGGACTTACATCGGCTTCCGAACCAAACAAACACAATCAGGATACGGACAACCAATCGTTGGGCTTACGTCCATATCCTGACACACAATAAGCTAACAAGCAAACACATACAAAAAGAAAAAAAGTGCCCGGAGAGACCTCGCACGGTCTCCTGCCTACATACCTCGTCTGGAACGAGGATCAGGGCGATGTAGTTCCCCTGAAAGGGAAAGAAATTCTAGCCAGAAACCAAGGGGAGACACACTACCAGGGAGCTGTACTCGAGCCTAGTGTTATCATGCATCATTGCCCTATGTTGTGGTTTCTACCTACTTGCACAACAGCAAGCTAATCCTATCCAGGAAGAAAGCAAGCATGCAAGCATCAACAAAACAAAACAAACATTTCAAGCAAATATTCACAAAGCACACACTATATCCAGTCAAGTGAGGCTCAAACAAAGGGTTCGACTGCCGAAGCAAATCATCTGTACAGAGGTAGAGTTAGCTCTTAACCTTGCCATTGAGAGGCTAAGGTGAAGCTGATGAAAGGTGAGTGAAGATTAGACTTCACAGCTCTTATCCCTGATCAGGGAGAGCTTCAGACAAAGGAGCGTGGGTCCAGAATGGAGGGACCCTTCTACACTCAAGACTCTGACACAACTGTACAAAGTACAAGATCTTGGGTTTGTGTCCCAATGCATCAACACAGTGGTGTGAGCAGAGGGACGACTCAACAGAATAGCGGGGGATAGATTGCATATCCCTTGGGTTCCGCCAATTGCCTCGTAGAGGTCTTTACCTGCTTGGCACAAAAGTAAACAATCACAGACATCGCCTCTTAAGGAGGACTTCAGACAGTTGCCTGGCCAAGTAACAGGCCAGGTCTTCCAGACTACATGGAGAATAGAAATTCTACCTCAACTGGTTTAAAAACCAAGCAACAGCAAGCAAGTTCTCAAGGAACTGTAAGCAACTTAATGTACCTGAAATCAATCAAGTATCATCAGTACTCAGACAAACCAACAGTAAACAGCAAAAGTCAAACAGTCAATTTGTACAGTCAACACAAGTTAATGCACACAAGTGCAAGCCATGAGCTCAAGCTCAAGCATCAAACCCTACAACACAAAACCAATGTTAGTTTACAACATCAAACAATCTCAATTTACAACTTGAATTTTTCTCCTTAAGCCTTTTGCACTTTTAACCTGAAAATCCAAACCAAATGTGAGAAACTAGACCACTAGGCCAAGCCTAGGGTCCAAAGGGGATGAAAAAATCAAAACAGCAAGTGAAAATTATCCAAAATCACATTCAAACAATTTAGAAACAAATGCAATTGGTCCCATGCTCATATCATTCATCATTATCATTTCATGCACAATTTAGCATCGAACATGCAATTTGCAACTCCAAAAGACCAAACAGAACTATCTCAATCAAAAGCATACCAAAACAATTCAATTAATTCCACAAAAATTCACACCTAAACAGAACATATTCAATGGATAGCATGTCAAATTTTAGCTCAATTGGACAAAAGGAAGTAGGTCAATGAAAATCAAGAAGTTCAGACAATTTCAAACAAGCCAACACAAGGTATCCAAACAATCATCAACTTCCAAAAATCATAAAACAGTGACAACAATTAAGAAATGAATGGGATCAAAACCACAATGACCTATAATGTGTCTAGAATCCACATACCAAATTTCACATTCATCCAATACACTATGAGAATTTCACAAACAAAATACAATCATGTGTCACAAAAACTCACAAAATGATCCAACAGAAGAGAAAATCACAATCAATTAGAAAATGATATCAAAAATTCCAGAAAAAATCACATGTGATCTCAACATAAATATGTTCATTCATGCAAAATTTCAGCTCAAATCAACATCCCTAAGCATTTTAAATAAAATCATGAAGTTGACCTAGCTTGGTGTGACACAAATTGTCACACCTCAATTCAAAAATTCATATCTCCTTCACCAAGTATCCAAAAATCACAAACTCTACATGAAAATCACCATCAACATGTCCAGAACAAGCACAAAAATTTTCATCCATTTCTTTGAAGGCATCATCATTTCATGAGAGATATGGCATGGTATATACAAATGTGACACATACAATTCAACCCTAGGCATTTTAATTTTCTACACATGCAAAAAATCCACAAAAATCATGATTAAATTCTACACATCTCAATGATCATGATGAAAAAAATCTCACCAAAATTGGACAAGAAATGAGTGAGTTATGAATTTTACAAGTTCATGCATCAAAATGAAATAAGACAAGAAAAAGAAAAATGAAATAATAAATAATTAAATGTAGCAGTGGCGATTTTGTAATACTAATGACATTGAGCAAAACGACGTAGTTTCAAAAAGAAGCAATGGCGCGCGTTGATTGGTTCCTACAGGCGGTAAACACGAATTTTGAACCAAGGCCATGAAATTTTGGATCAAACGCACTGTTCCTCTTGTTCTTCATCAAGAACAAGTTCAAAATTCCAGAAAATCATAATCCACGAATCTTAACCAAAATGCACAAACTTATAGTCAAAAGAACTGTCTCTCTTCCTAGATCACGAATATGCTAATGATTTCTCCTAACTCTCACTGTAACAACGGGATCGATCAAATTAAGATGTGCACATCAAACTTCAAATTGAAATAACTCTCTCCACAGTTAACCAATTCAAAAACCAAGCATAGCACGATGATCTATATTAAACGATCTACAAGAAACACATAATAGTTGAAGCAATTGAGGAATTCGAAAATGTACCTTGAAGAAATGGCAGATGAGGATTCACGAGCTTCAAGGCTCCAATCACCAAAACAGAAGCAGTTCCAAGCTGCAGCAATTGGTTGAAACGATTGACTCAACTCCAGCACGCTCTAGATGCGAAAATTTTCAAAACTCCATTAATGACCTTGCTTTGGACAGTTGAGATTCTGGATGTTTTTGGCAATGGCTTAGCAAAACAGTTCTTCCTCAAGGTTTGTGGAAGATGAATCAAGAAGAATCACGCCAATTGATTGAGAATTCGTGGAGAAAAGTTGAAAAATGCTTGATGAAGATTGAAGAGTTCTTGTGATTTTGGAGAGAAAGTTGGTTACAAATCTTGAGAATTGTGATTGTGATTAACAAATTCTGTTACAGTTAACCATTTATACCAATGCTAATCCACTTCTTAATCTCAATTATCCAAAATTTGGAAGATTAGTGTAATTGCATTTTTAGGTGCTATGTCAAAAATGACCTTGCCATATATTGCAATGTGACAACTCATGACAGTTCATACAACTTCTAAATGGTATTTGGAGTGTGTTGGAATGGTTTTCATGTTCAAATTCCAAGTATTGCTCAATTTCACTATCTCACACCAAAAATGCACTTAAATCCACTTGAAATTTGACTTTTTGCATTGACCATTTTTGATGAATTTGGACCATACACCATGAAAGTACATATGAAATGGGGTTTGCTCACAAAAAGATCACCCAAATTGGACATTCCATGTGAAAGTTATGCCACTTTGATTATAGGCCTTTTTGGAAAATGAATGGACCATAACTTGTCAACCATACATGGGAATTTCAAGTTCTTGGACTTTTTGGAAAGGTGAGAGCAAGATCTACAACTTTCATGTTGGACAAATTTTAATTTGAAGCTTTTTGGACACGTAATTTTGTGGTGAAAAACTTTCCATTTTTGGAAACTTCCATTATAAGTCACTTTCTATTTTTGGCAATTTTTTTGTCCTGACTTTATTTTCTTCATTCTTGAGCTTTGACATGTCAAATGAAACTTGTTTCAACATGAATGAAGTGTATCCAACTCTCTCCCCCCTCCAAATCCATAAAATCAAGCACAGTTGACCACAGTTGACTTTTTCAACTGATAGATGAATTTGGCAATGCACTGACCAAACTGAGCCTCAAACTTCTGATGAAATGGCTCAAGGATGAAACCCTAGCCTCCATAAGCTCAATACAATCATGAAATGATCCCCATATCCATCATAGACCCCATCTCCTTGCCATGCCCTGATTGGCCCAATGCAACTGATTAGGGTTGACCAATGGTCAAAACCCTAATCTCAAGGTATCTGATCAATCTTCTTGAATCTTCTGGATGATATCAAGACCATGATAATGATGAAGTATCAATGCAACCAAGATCAAGACCAATCTCCTTGAGAATCAAAACCCTAATTTGGACCACAACCCTCAGACAGTTAATGATCCAGTCCAATGAAACCGTAGCTTGCACCATGACCTCTTCATCTTCTGATCAAGACTTAGGAGGATGCCTTGCACAATGTGCCCACATGATATGCAATATGTTAAGCTAGTCCCAAGAGAGGAGGGCAAATTTTGAGGTGTTACACCCATCTACCAAGCGGAAGAGGATAGTGAGGAAGATTGTGATTTCCCTAAAGAATTGGAAAGGATGCTCGAGCACGAGTCGAAGGCCCTTCAGCCACATCAAGAACCAGTGGAAACAATCAACCTTGGCATCGAGGAAGACAAGAAAGAGGTCAAAGTTGGGACTACGCTTGGGGCAAGCATCAAAGAAAGATTGATCAAGTTGCTACATGAATATGTAGATGTATTTGCTTGGTCGTATCAGGATATGCCAGGTTTAGATACTAATATTGTGGTCCACAAGCTACCACTACAGTCAGATTGTCCGCCAGTGAAGCAGAAGCTCCGAAGAGCAAGACCCGACATGGCTCTAAAGATTTGTGACGAGGTGAAACGTCAGTTTGATGCCGGTTTTCTAGCAGTTGCAAAGTACCCTCAATGGGTAGCTAACATTGTGCCAGTACCCAAAAAGGATGGCAAGGTCAGGATGTGTGTTGATTATAGGGATTTAAACAAAGCTAGTCCGAAGGACGATTTCCCCTTGCCACATATTGACACTCTGGTAGACAACACTCATAAGTTCGCAGTCTTCTCCTTTATGGACGGATTCTCGGGTTACAATCAAATTAAGATGGATCCAGAAGACATGGAAAAGACCACATTCATCACCCCTTGGGGAACATTTTGCTACAAGGTAATGCCATTCGGTCTCAAAAACGCTGAGGCAACTTACCAAAGAGCAATGGTCACTCTTTTCCATGACATGATGCACAAGGAAATTGAGGTTTATGTGGATGATATGATTGCAAAATCTCAAAGTGAAGAGGATCATATAGACCACTTGCAAAAGCTATTTGAGCGTCTTCGGAAATTTCGACTACGGCCGAATCCTGCTAAATGCACCTTCGGTGTCCGATCTGGAAAGTTGCTTGGTTTCATTGTCAGTCAACGAGGAATGGAGGTAGATCCAGACAAGGTTAGGGCAATACAAGAAATGCCTGTGCCACGTACAGAGAAAGAAGTTAGAGGATTCCTGGGACGTTTGAACTACATCTCTAGGTTTATATCTCATATGACTGCTACGTGTGAACCTATATTCAAGTTGCTCAGAAAAGATCAAGCAGTTGAATGGAATTCTGACTGCCAAGTGGCTTTTGAGAAGATCAGACAATACCTGCAAGAGCCCCCTATTCTAATTCCACCTATTCAGGGGAAACCACTCTTTATGTACCTAACTGTGCTTGAAAAGTCAATGGGATGTGTGCTGGGACAACATGACGAAACCGGTCGAAAGGAACATGCCATCTATTATCTAAGTAAGAGATTTACCGATTGTGAATCCCGATACTCACTCTTGGAGAAAACTTGTTGTGCTTTAGCATGGGTCGCTCGTCGTTTAAGACAATACATGATTTGCCACACTACTTTGTTGATATCAAAAGTGGATCCAATAAAGTACATCTTTGAAAAGCCTGCTTTGACTGGAAGGCTCGCCCGTTGGCAGATGTTACTATCTGAGTATGACATCTAATATGTGTCTCAGAAATCCGTCAAAGGGAGTGTGTTGTCTGAATACCTGGCAAGCCAGCCCGTTGAAGAGTACCAGTCGTTGAAGTTTGACTTCCCTAATGAAGTCATTATGGTAGTAAAAGATTGTGAAATCCCAGGACTTGATGAAGGACCTGAACCCGGATCTCGATGGAAGCTCATGTTCGATGGTTCCTCCAACTACATGGGGCATGGCGTAGGAGCTGTCCTGTTGAATCCAAATGGTGGATACACTCCTTTCACAACAAGGTTGTGTTTTGATTGCACGAACAATATAGCAGAATATGAGGCGTGCATCCTAGGCATTGAAGCAACAATTGACCTCCGAATCAAAATCCTTGAAGTATGTGGAGACTCAGCCTTGGTGATATACCAAGTCAAGGGCGAATGGGAAACCCATGATACCAAGTTGATCCCATATCGTGCCTATGTCATAGAATTAATAAAATACTTTGACGAAATCACTTTCCGTCATATCCCGAGAACTGAGAATCAAATTGCTGATGTTATGGCTATGTTGGCTTCAATGTACCAAGTTAGATTCCATAATGAAGCACCTCTCATTCAGATCGAGCGGAAAGTTGAGCCTGCCTACTGCCAGTCAGTTGAAGAGGAAGCTGATGGTAAACCCTGGTTTCACGACATCAAATGCTTTTTGCAAAATCGAGAATATCCAACAGATGCAACAACCCTTGATAAGAAACCATTGAGGAAGTTAGCATCCAAATTCTTCTTAAGTAATGGTGTGTTGTACAAGAGAAATCACGACATGATTCTGCTCAGATGCGTGGATGGACGTGAAGCAGACCTGTTGATCAAGGAGATTCATGAGGGATCCTTTGGAACTCATGCCAATGGGCATGCCATGGCCAAGAAGATTTTGAGAGCTGGTTATTACTGGTTGACCATGGAATCCGACTGCTTCAATTATGCTAGAAAATGTCATAAATGCCAAATCTATGCTGACAAGGTGCACGTGCCTCCGACCCTGCTAAATGTTTTGACGTCACCTTGGTCTTTCTCAATGTGGGGCATCGACATGATTGGCGCCATCGAGCCTAAAGCTTCCAATGGTCACCGCTTCATCCTGGTTGCCATTGATTACTTTACCAAATGGGTAGAAGCCGCCTCTTATGCTAATGTGACAAGCAAGTGGTTGCACGGTTTCTCAAGAAAGAGATCATTTGCCGTTATGGAATTCCAAACCGGATCATCACAGATAATGGGACAAATCTGAACAATAAGACCATGAAAGAATTATGCGAGAGCTTCAGGATTGAGCACCATAACTCTTCACCATATCGTCCAAAGATGAATGGCGCTGTTGAAGCCGCTAATAAAAACATCAAGAAGATCCTGCAGAAAATGGTAAAAACCTATAAGGATTGGCACGAAATGCTACCTTTCGCACTGCATGGATACCAGACTTCCGTCCGCACTTCAACAGGGGCAACCCCGTTCTCTTTGGCATATGGGATGGAAGCAGTTCTCCCAATTGAAGTAGAGATACCTTCAATGAGAATCTTGATGGAGAGCAAGCTATAAGAGGCTGAGTGGATTCAAAATAGATTTGATCAGTTAAACCTCATAGATGAAAAGCGAATGACTTCTTTGTGTCATGGACAATTATACCAGAAACGGCTTAAAAGGGCTTTTGACAAGAAAGTACGTGTTCGGGAATTCAGAGAAGGAGACCTCGTGCTTAAGAAGATCTTGCCAATACACAAGGACTCGCGTGGGAAGTGGACTCCCAATTATGAAGGCCCGTATGTTGTGAAGAAAGCTTTCTCCGGAGGTGCTTTGATTCTCACAACTATGGATGATGAAGAGCTCTCACACCCCGTGAACTCTGATGCAGTTAAAAAAATACTATGCCTAATAAAAACCCACTAAATCGAAAACCTGAAAGGGCGATTTAGGCAAAAAAAGGGTATCCCAGTGGACTGAAAACCCGAAAGGGCGGTCCAGGCAAAATTTTGGGATGAATAAAAATGGTAGCTCGCTAAGTTGAAAACCTGAAAAGGCGACTTAGGCAAAAAGGAGCGTCCCGGTGGATTGAAAACCCGAAAGGGCGATCCAGGCAAAAGTTAGGGGCAAAAAGGCGTAAACTGCATCAGTTGTTACTGATTAACACCGAAGAATTTGAGGTGGAAGATTAATCCAGTCACTCCCCTTAGGAGCAAGGTTTTGGGGGAATCATATTTATTATGGGTCTTAGTGGTCACTGAATTCAATGTAAACCTTTCCTTATTGCCATTTTCCAAAAATTGTAACACTCTATGGAGCTACGCCATTTGTGTGCTACCATTTTTGAATAAAATACAAGTTTTCCCAATCATTGTTAGTTGTGTTCATCTACGCTTTTCTTTGTTATGCAAAATGTCATTTATTTGTTAATAATGAAGTTTTGAAACTTGAAAAAGAATTTGAAATTTAGAACAAAATTACTTTGATATATGTGAAAATCAAAGGAAAATCAGTTGTTTCCCCGAAAGGCTCAAGGTTGCATAAATGTTCCAGGATCACCAACAAAAGTCCCCATGGAATATAACTCATTAGTCCTCTTGAAGGATGGACTTTTGGTTGTTTATAACTGTCAATCATGATAGTTTCTCCTCTGGATGCGCCTGTTAATTGTACGGGTATGAGTTATTGGTGTTGAGGAATCAGAATCTCTGTAAATAGTCCCTCCAAACTCCCAGTCCACTCAAGTGTCAGCATTCTCATATCATGATCATTCATATATCATGCATAAAAAAATCCAAATCATGTATAGCCGAAATGTACTTCGTGCTCAGGTCATATATGAACCTGTTCTAAAGAGTTTTTCCCTATGTTGTTCAATACTACTCAGGTCATATATGAACTTGTTGTTGAGCCTTATTCCAGTGTCAGGTCATATATGAACCTGTTCTGAAGAGTTTTTCCCTATGTTGTTCAATACTACTCAGGTCATATATGAACCTGTTGTTGAGCCTTATTCCAGTGTCAGGTCATATATGAACCTGTTCTGGAGAGTTTTTCCCTATGTTGTTCAATACTACTCAGGTCATATATGAACCTGTTGTTGAGCCTTATTCCAGTGTCAGGTCATATTTGAACCTGTTCTGAAGAGTTTTTTTTTTCTTTTGTTCAATACCATTCAGGTCATATATGAACCTGTTGTTGAGCTTTTATCCATTGTCAGGTCATATATGAACCTGTTGTTCAAGTGCTATTCAGGTCATATATGAACCTGTTATTGAACTTTAATCCATTGTTAGGTCATATATGAACCTGTTGTTGAGCTTTTAATCCATTGTTAGGTCATATATGAACCTGTTGTTCAAGTGCTATTCAGGTCATATATGAACCTGTTGATACACTCTTCTTGAATTTTTTCTGAGTTTGTTAGGTCATATCTGAACCTGCTGTCAGAACTTCTTGATACTCCCCCAGCATTGTCAGGTCATATATGAACCTGTTTTGTCGTGTTTTATTCCAGTATTGCCAGGTCATATCTGAACCTGTTGTGACATTTTCTTTCTTATTCAGGTCTAGTAAGTCATATGTGAACTTATTACTGAAATCTCTTGTACTCTGAATGTTGTTTATCAACTTTCACTTTGAGTACTCCCCGGTGTGTCTGACTCTCCAGTAGGATTTGTCTTCCCCAACAAATTTGTTTTTTACCATTTGTCGGTCTCCCTGTGGACCACCAGCATTCCCCACAGATTGGTCTGTCTAGTAGCATCTCCTGTCAAGGGTCCACCATATCCCTAGCAGATAAAAATTACAAAAGAGAATTATGCGTCCATGCATATCATATCATATCATGTCATAAGGATTCAGGATCAAAATCCGAGTCCTCTTAGTATTTAACCATCTCCCACTATGATCATATGAAGAATGTCTTGCTTCATATTCTCTAGTTGAAGACGCTTAAATAGGGGCAACTGTCATACCCCGATTTTGGCCCTGAATTTTTTTCATTTTTTTCATTTTTTATTTGGCGCTTGGCCTAAAGTTCATTTGCATACATTCATGACCAAAGGCAACCATCCATTCCCAAATCCATATTTTTTTTTTGATAAACGTTGGTCATTATCTAGTTTTTGATCATGGTGTTGTTTGATTATAAAATGGATTCTAACTATTTGACTTTCTTATTTTCAATTTGATTTTAATTTCAAATTAAGCCTAAATTCCGAATTTCAAATTAATCTTAATTGTGTTTTACTAATGATTCAAGTTCTAATTGATTTTTAATTTCCAAATAAATGTTGGAATTTGACATCAAAGTAGTTTTAACCAATTATAGATTAATTTGATTTTAATTGGTTTTTATTGTTTGTTTTGATTTTTTTTAATTGACATTTAGATTAGTTTTGGATTATTCCTAAAAATCCATATCCATTTTATAACAAAACATGATCCATTTTCCATCCATGGTTCATTTCAAATCAAAGTAGTACATAAACTCATTTCATAACATTCAATAATATTTAACTTTCAAACATTTCCAAACTCAATTTCATACATACATTTTCATTTAACATTCAAGCATAACAATGCATCACATCCATATCCTACAACTAACTTCAACACATTTTCAACCAATTCCCAAATTTCATCAAAAAAAATCACAACCAAGATATAACCATAATTCACATCTAATCCCAATATCAATCCAATTCCACAAGACAAGTTGCTTCCGCTTTCAATGTCACGTTGCAAGCCTTTTGTTCCAACATCATCTTTCATGTGCTCATGACCAAGAAGCCTAACAAAGCATGAATGAGGTCAGAATATGTCAAGCTTTCCATACGCACATGCTATTTAAACAAAGCTGAAAATACAGTGCAAGAACAAACATCAAACCAAGCAATAAGGAATTCCAAACAAGAATATGTCATGAAACAAAAGAAACTAAGTTGCATCAACACGGGATTAGTAAAACAACAATACCATACGCAAGCACTATTATCTAGTAGCATATCAAGTGAGCAAATCATAAGTTCATCCCAAGCATACCGTATATACAAAGAAGTTGGCACTCGGGTTTTGTTACAAGAAGAGAAGGATTACCTTTTGTTTTAAGTGATGGGTCGTTTGAATTTAGCCTTGAAGAACCTTTAGTTCTCACAGTAGAAAGTCTTCGAAGCTTGCACTGCCGGCGATCTCTTGTGGACAACCGTTGAAGCATTGAGAATTGAGAAAGAATACCTTGCTGCCGTTGTTAATTTTGCTGTCAAATGCGATGCCGTCTAGTGATTTAACCGTTGTAGCTCCAACAACTCTAAGGGCTACATCAATATCCTGCAATTCTGCACCAGTTTCTTTGCACGGATGCACAATACGATGTCCATTATTACAAAATGATAGGTAATTATGTTCTGTTACCTGCTTCATGAAAGCTTTCATATCACAGGCAAGGCCTACCTCAACTCCCTGCAGAGCTGTACTAGCTTCTTTGCACGGATGCACAGTTGCATTTTCTCTGTCGGCAGAACTTTCATCTCTTGCTGCTCCGGCAAAATTTAAGGACTTTCTACAGGAAGTTTTCGCAGATTCTGGCATCATTTTTCCGGGCAAGTCTCTGGATATTTCAGTAGGAGTGAAAAACTTGTGTATCTTCTGGTAGTAACATGGAACTGTTTGATGCATGCTTAACCGGAATGTCTAAATCACAAGCAGTACAACATCAGTCCAAGCTTCTAGAAACAATTTCCTCTCTTACATCAAAACCACTGGCAAAACTAGCCACCGGGATCAGCAAGCTTTATGAAAACTTCAGTCAGAAACATGAAACGCATAGTTGGACAGAAAGATTTAGGCTTTGGCTAAAGGAACTGTCAGCTAATATTACTCAAATACACCTGCGAAAAAAATTAACGATTAACTCCAACAGCATTCAAAGGCACTCACTGTAATATGTGTTGAGAACAAATTTCATCGTATCCGGTTAAGATTAACTGCCTTAGATCATAGACATGATTTCGCTGCACCTGATTAAACAAATAACAACACATCTGAGAAGTTTCCTAAATGTCTGACTGTATCTGAACGCCTCCAATGTTGCATCGTTGCTTTTAAAGTGATGAGAACCAATCTTGATGCCTTACAGGACTTCAATGTCCATCTTTACAATCTCCTACTTGAATACAGACCTGGAAGAGATCAAGGAGAGGTGTTAGCAGAGGCTTTGAAGATAACGCTGTGCGACGATGGGTAGCATGACATGCAAAAAGCTGCTGCATTTATAAAACGTCTGGCTACATTGTCACTGTGTGTTGGATCTGTAGATTCTATGGCGGCCTCGGTCACAGTAAAGCACCTTTTTCTGAAAAATATCAAGTGCAAAAAAATTTGTTGGAAAATGACACTGGAGGGGGCTCTGTTTCTGGCACAATTCCGAAATATCTACCATATGCGACGGATCCTATTTTAAGCGGCGCCCTTGCCTCTGTACTTTGGGAACTGAGTCTTTTGTCCAAACACTATCATCCAGCCATATCGACAATGGCAACGGTCCTTTCAAGCATGAGCACTGAACAAAACCAATTGTTCCTCTCCAAGTCTTCTCCTCAACTAGCTTTTAGGGACATGTCTGTTGACCAAGATAAGCATTGAAAACATGATGGGCAGTTGCATTCCATTCATGATACGCCCCAAAAAGAGCAATTTGATTCTGATTCGGACTCTGGCATGTTAGACTTTCCTAAAGTTCCGAAGGCATCTGTCCAGCCAAGTGCAAATTTTGCCACAGCTCTTGATAGGGTTATATCTCCAGCAGTTATGCTGCACCTGAAAGTTGATTTTCATTCATCAAGCCATTTTGGATAATTTGCAAATATGAAGCAGGAACATGATGAGCCAACAATTTTACCGTAGATGCACCGGAGCTGAGGCTACTAAGGAATTACCGTTGAGGCCGAAATCGCATTTGAAAGAATTAAGAGTTTCTCATGAATGCTCCAAATGTCACTGCAGTAAAAAAAACGTACAATTAGCCAAGGCAGTAAAGATTTGAAAAATCCCAAATTGGCATTAAGACAAAACAGAGGGAGAAAGCATGAGTTCAGAATACCTTTTCCAAATCCAAGCATCCAAGTAGACCGATGCAGACTGAGCCCACCGAAAGGATGTTGGCAAATACCTGTTTTACTCCACCATACCAAACTAAAAACCCTAAAGTTGTGGACATAAATAGAGAGGGAGAGAATCAGAAGGGGAGGACGAAAAAATTGGAGAGGCGGAAGAGAAAAACTTCAAAACAGAAAACCCTAATCCTAAAATCAAAGCGAAATCAGTGTTTGAAGAGGCGAAGGGAGAGGATTCGATCGTTACCTGAGCCGCCGAATCACCGCAAAGGTGAGCTTTCGTTTGGGATTTTCATTTTAAATCTCTGTTGTAGTTCGCCTTTGGGTGTGAGATTGTGAGAGAGACGCGATTGAGAGAGGGTTTTGGTGAGAGAAATGTGAGGTTGGGAGCGAAAGAGAGATTCGCTGAGAGTGAGATTGAGGGAGATTGAGGACGATGACTCTCCTGGGTTTGTGATTACAGTGCTTTTCACTTTCTTTTTTTTGTTTCCTTTTATTTGTTTCCTTTTTATTTGTTAGTAGAACAAACATTTAAAATATTAAAGAAGTTACGTTTAAACTTCCTAGGGTTTATTTAATAAATGTTTTCATTTAGTAGTGTATATTAGTATATTATTTTGGTATTCCCCATCCTTTAGTCTCTAGAACCCAACAGCCAGGCGGCTGGGTTTAATTTCATTTTTTTCTTTGGTAGTCCAACAGACTTTTTTATATTAGTTTTATTTTAATTCTAATTTTTAATCTATCTTGGTTTACTTATCCAAATTAGCATTAAGGTAATAACTAATCATAAATGGCCTAGTGGAGAGAGGGTAGTTTCATGATCTTTAGTGGAGTGGGTTCGATAGCCCCATATATAGCATTTTATTTCTTTTAGCATTCATTTTTTTTTTCATGTTTATGTTTTATTATAATTTCTCCTATACTCATAGTTTCATTATTGTTTAATAACACAAGTTTGGTTTCCTTTAATTTCATCATCCATTCAAAACCGTTTTAAACTATTAAAATCACACTTTTCTCGATTCAATATCGAGCCCATTTCCATACCCTTGTAAGTCGATTGCTTTTAAGCATCGCCATCAACCTCACATAGCTTACTCTTGGGCTTTCTTACAATGAGCCGGTTCTCTTGCACTTACACTCATACTTTGCATCATTTGTTGTTTGGGCCCGATTTAATTATTTCATGATTTTGAATCCCCATTTGACAAAATGTACCCCACTTCCCTGATGTGTAATAATTTTGTATTGTTTTATTTTTTTATTTGTTTGACTGTTTAGTTAGATACTAACACAAGAATAAAATCAACCATTTCAAAAATACAAAAATAATGACTCGATCCAACGTCGAGTATTTTCTCAATAAACAAATCAATTCATTTCTCCCTCCCATTCTATTCCGTTTCTTTCAAACTTTCATCAAAACGCTTGATTCGACGTCAAGCCATTTTTTCTAATAAAAACTCGAAAAATATTAATTCATAGTTAAGACCTTTTCAATAAAGGTGGAAATGGAACATGGTGTATACCATGCACTCCTGAGACTAGGATTCGAGATGTATATCTCGCCAATCCTAGCTCTCGCCATCATCCAAATTTATCCACTTTGTTTTCTCTCAAACACTCATTCAAATTTCTCTTAAAACGTCCATCAATACTTGATCTAGTGTCAAGTCATTTTTTACAACAAAACTCAAAATACCTAATTCTTATTTAACACTTTCTCAATAAAGGTGGAAATGGAACATGGTGTATACCATGCACTCCTGAGGTTAAGATTCGAGACGTATGCCTCGCCTATCTTGGCTCTCGCCATCGTCTAAAATTGTCAATGCGGTTTCTTCAAACCCTTTCTCAATCAAATTCCAAAAATACTTAATTCCTATCTTAACCTCTTTCAATAAAGTTGGAAATGGAACATGGTGTATACCATGCACTCCTGAGACTAGGATTCGAGATGTATATCTCGCTCATCCAAGTTCTCGCCATCACTCAAAATACATCCAACCAATCAAACTCTTTTCTCGCCGCCGTGCGATTAATCAAAAACCTTTTTCATAAATGAAAGATATATTGTCTTAAGGTGATGCAAAACAATGTTTCAGCCACGATTGTTGAGTAGAGATAGATGACGCTTTTCCGAATGTAGATTTATGAATCCGTTCGATGTGTGGTATGCGTCCACTCCTCATCTGTTTTGGGTAAAACGATGTTTTCGTCGATTAATACAGTATAGCTTTCGCTAAAATCGACCAACAAACAAACATTTTTCTACCCAGAACTACGTAAGCCTTGATTTCTCTTTTGAGATACGTAGGAGCAGGATTTTTTAAATCTTGTCAGGCCCACTAATAAAAAACTTAGGTTTAGTCCTTCGTCAAAAATCCAAAAACATTTCTTTTGATTCTATTCTTTCTTTCCCACCTAATAATTCGAAAAGCCTAATATTTCAAACTAACATTAACGCACACAATTAACCTAATGGTTCCCGTTGAGTACAACGGACGTGAGGGGTGCTAATACCTTCCCCTTACGTAATCGACTCCCGAACCCTGATATTGGTTGCGATGACCATAACTTATCCTTTCTTTGTCTTGGGTTTTATCGATATTTCCCCTTTCCTTCTTAGGAATAAATAAAGTTCGGTGGCGACTCTGTTCAGTCCATCATTGCGAGCGTGCAATCGCGCTTCGCATTGAAGTCGTATCCCCATTTTTTTTTCGAGGTGCGACAATTAGTTGACTATATTTTTAATTAATTAATTTCCTTTTAATTGTTAAGTGGATTGTTCGATTAGTTGTTTAATTGATCTCATTTTGATAAATCATTTACTTAGGTAATTTCTATTTTAAAATATGCCCATATTATCGTACATGTGAATAACTGTGCTAACATCTCGTGCAATTTTGATTCAATTTCACTAACCTTTCGTAGTTTCAACAATCAACTTCCTTTTCCAATCTCACTCAATTTCAACTATTTTCAAAATCATTTATATGAATCAAACCTCTATCAACTTCGATTGACTTTTCTAAATCAAACGTAATATCAAATTTTTAAAAGAAAACAAACTCGAAAGAAGAGGACTGTTGGAATCTAGCATTCCAGCAGAACCCTCGAATGATTGGTCCTGAGGCACACGCTTTGGGCTAACCATTCATTTTTCTCTTTCTCTCCTAAAACACTTAATAAACTTGGAAAATAAAAGACCGTTATAGTCTAGCATTCCAATGAAATCCTTGAACAAATAATTCCAAGGCATGCGTCTTGTTCTTATCAAGCGTTCATTATCCATTAAACAAGTTTCTTAAAAACCTTGAATGAAAAAGGACCGTTGGAATCTAGCATTTCGGTGGAACCCCGAATGTTTGATCTTGAGGCTCATGTCTCTTTCTCATTGAGCATTCGTCATTCACTCAAAATACACCCAACCAATGAAACTCTTTTTTCATCGCCATACGATCTCAAAAACCTTTTCAAAAATAAAAGATGTTTCATCTCAAGATCATGTAAAGCAATGCTTTATCCATAACTGTTGAGTTGAGATAAGTGACGTTTTCCTGTGAATGATGACATGTAGAAATCCATTCAATATTATGTAAACGCTCGCTCCTCACTTGTTTTGGGTAAAACAATGTTTTGTGTCGATTGATACAAAGTAGATTTCACTAAAATTGACCAACGAACAAAATTTTTCTACCCAGAACTACGTATGTCTTGAGTTCTTCATCGCACCTGGAGATACGTAGGAGCAAGACCCACAATCTTGTCAGGCACATTAATAAATAAAAAATTGTGACACCTTTCTTTTTATCTTTACAATTTTAATAATTCAAAGAAAACAATTAATATAAGCTAACATTCAAATCACAAGTTTAACTAAAAGGTTCCCGTTGAGTACAACAGACGTGAAGGGTGCTAATACCTTCCCCTTGCTTAATCGACTCCCAAACTCAAATATGGTTGTGACGACCATGTTACTTTCAAAAGGTTTTATCGATATTTTCATGTTCCTTCATTGGAATAAATAAAGTTCGGTGGTGACTATGTTCGAACATTTTTCCACGAGCATACAATGCGCTTCGTGAAGGATCGCATTTTTCAAGGTATGATAAATGGCGAATCTGTTGGGGATATGAACATCTCCTAAGAGAGTCAACTGTAGTTTAGTTAGCTTTTTGTATGTGTGTTAGGTTTGTTTATTTCTTCATTTTTATGTTTCTTTATCTTTGCTTTATCGCATTTTTATATCTGTATATATTTCTGTGTGGGCTTTGGGGTTTTATACCATGAATAAAGCTCTATACCCGAGCTTTGGAAAAATAAGAGAGAACACATAAGTTTAGAATTTTAAGTTGTGTAGTGTTAGTCCCCAAGGGTCACTCCTTGTCTACCTAGCATGAAGACTCCCTCTATAGTAGACCTGTTTATAGATCTCGTTATAATACATCTAGCCTATCACATGATGCCGATTCATGAAGGGTATGTGACTCTAGGACCCCTCTTAGAACCAGTTTATGCTTCGGTGGTTGCATAACATTGGACTCCAAGGGCCTCTCCTTGTTGCACATAACATGAAGACCCGACTCAAAAGAGACCTTTTGTCACTCTTGTCATAAAGCGGCTAGACTGTTGCATGACGTTGATAGGATTAGAGTCCATAACTCTCGAAACCTTATCCAAAATCTAGAAACTATCATGTGAATAGTTTATGGGTAAAAATCCTAGAATTGTCCATTATAGGGAAGCCTAACTAAGTAGGTGTGTTCTGAGTACTCATGTTATCCAGATCCTAACTATACATGCATTGCATTTTCTTTGCATACCAAAAACATAAAAAATGAATTGCATTCATTCATATACCATTGCATTTGCATTCATCAGCATGCATTGCACATCATTTTCCAAAATACTAAAAAAAAGCCTCATTCATCCTTTACCCATAACCTGCAACTGATTTTCTGACACCCGTATCCGACTCAAAGTAGCTTTTGAGGGATCATGAACCCTGGGCAAAACTAGTTTGCATCAAAAGAAGATGTTGACTTTATGAAGAACCCGTTGAACCAACTCATGGAGGCTATGGTAGCTTTAGAAAATAGAAAGGACAAAATTTAATGGACTTCTGTCACTAAAACGATCAAGCTCAACCTCAGCCTATTCGGATCCCTATTGAGAACCCTGTGATACAAGAGCATCCCATTGTCTGAGATGGGCATTTCTCACCTCATGATGATATTGACTATCATAGTTTTACATTCTCAATGCCAAATTCCCAAGGGGAAATCCCGATTTGGAAGACCAAGAGACCAGAGGTTATTGATATTGCTGAAAAATATTGTATGTTGAATGAAAAACTTAAAGCTATAGAGGGGCATGATGATTTTGATCTCAATGTTTGAAAATGTGTTTAGTGCCTAGCCTATTTATACCCCCGGAATTTAAAGTACCCGACTTTCAGAAGTACAAATGGGGTAGCTTCCTAAAGCACCGTTTGGTGACGTTCTTCCGAAAAATAACCTCTTATGCTCTCGACGTAAAGCTAATGATTCACTGTTTTCAATACAGTTTAAGTGGGGAATTGTTGAGTTGGTACATGGAATTAGAAAGAAGCCATGTTCAGTCATAGTCAGGCCTAACTAATTCTTTTTAAAGCAATACCAATACAATTTGGATGCGGCTCCCAGTCACTTTTAATTAAAATATCTATCTCAAAAGAGTAATGTGTCGTTCAAAGAGTATGTCTAAAGATGGAAGGAGTTTGCTGCTCACATTCAATCGCCACTCTCAGAGAAATAATTGGTGGATATGTTTATGGATACACTGCAGAGCCCATACTTCAAAAGAATGGTAGGCAGTGCATCAACAAGCTTCTTTGGCCTGGTAAAAGTTGGAGAACGCATCGAGAGCAGCCTCAAAAGTGAAAGACTCCAATATGTCTCGAGTATTCAGACTACTGAAAGTGAACCCCTTAGTGATTTCCAAGAGGAAAAGGATAATGAAACTAATTCAACCTCGTAAGCTCACCAAGCTCCACAAACTTCGTCTTTGATCCCCTACTATCAGCATCCATATGCATCGACTATTCAATGCCAGCAACCATTACCTCCTGGTTCTCAGTACCAAAAATCATGGCAAGGTTTACTGAATCAGCCAGCTCAGGTTCCGTGTTAGCGTCAATGTCAGAATCATCGGGCTCGAAATCTAAACAATCAGCATCGGCGTCAGAATCAACGTAGATCTCCAAACCAACAAGAAAAAGAGACTCTTCAGGTTGACATGATCCCGATAACGTATAGTCAATTATGATCTCAATTGGTCTAAATCTTGTCGATAGCTCCTAGAGATACAAGGTCCATGAAGTTCTCATTCCCTCCTTGGTACAACCCAAATATTCAATGTGAGTTTCATGTTGGATTGGTGGGGCACTCAATCGAAGTGTGTAAGGTCTTCCAAGAAGAAGTGCATCGTATGATCAACAAATGGCAGATGACTTTTAATGACCCTAATGTGGTGAACAGTCCAGTACCCTAATGAGAGGGAAGACTCCATGAGGTACTTCCCAGATTCATCAAATCAAGACAAAGATGCCCATCCTCAATGCTGACAATCATTTGGCTATTTCTAGCATTTCATTTGTACTTTCTTTGCATGTTAAATGTTATTTGCTTTTAAGCATTGTTGTTTTCTTTTAATGGTAATATTAATAAAGTGATCATACATTTTGAATCAATCCATTTGTATTCACTCTTGCTTTTTTTCCTTCATTTATGCAAAAAAAATCTCCCATCCATTTTCCTTTTCAAACTGTTGTTTTAGAAAATATTGGAGGGAGGAGGATGAAAACAAATTACCCATAATTATTATGGTGTGCTTTCAAGTAGAACTTTACCGATGATGTAAGACATTGTTTCAAATCCCCAAACACCTAAGAGATAAGGAGTTAATCCCTAATCAACCACTTTGAGCCTAAAAGTTTGTATTTCTTTCGAATTTAAAAACCCTTAATCTTAACCAGGGGCAGGGTAGTTGTGTTCAGATAGTTTGGCCGTACATTCGATCTTCATGAGAATTTGTCCATCTCAATACACCATCCCACCTGAGGATCAACCACACACTTCAGGCATACCACATAGTGTCGAAAAATTCGTGAAAAGTCAAAAAGTTATAGTAGTTGTTCCTCATTGAACAATAACATGGCAGTCACATTCTTTCAAAAAAAAAGCTTGTTAAGTCAAACACCATAAAAAATGACTTAGGCAAAATTAGGGCACCCTGGTGGACCAAAAGCTTTAAAGATGTGGTTCAGGCAAAATTAGGGATAAAAAAAAGAGATCATCAAATCCTCAACAAAAACAAAGTAAGGTGACTGCCATTTCAAGAAAAACTTATCTTGAATCTTCATCTTCACCCTTACACCTTCGAACCCTCTTGGAATTTGAATGTGTGTGTCAATATTAACTGAACGTAGGAACTGGAGATTATCAAGAAGAAGGGGTGGGTTAAAATTAATTTTTGATCTTCATATCCTTTTGTTCAAAAACTATGAAGCAGGCCACACTACAACCCTTAAAAGACCTAATTGATGCAGGGTTTTTTTTTAAAGCATACTACAACAAGGTTGCGTTAACCTGACTCCACAAGATCTTTGCTAATCATTTCTATCGATCAGATCATCTTCCACCATTTCATTAATGATTCATTTTAAAAATTGCATTTGTATTGAATTAAAATTACCATTTTTGAATGAACAATTTTATTTGCAAGTCAACATTTAGCATTAAGGGAATTCCGACGATTGCAATCAATTGAGGAACTTGATCATGTGAAAGAAGTCCAGACAGTGGCAAATCACTTCAAGAGTCGGTCAATATGAGCTAATTACCCCAAGAGCCGTTTAGTCAAGAAAAAATCCTTGCAAGACTCAGACAGGGGCAAGCCACCTAAAGAGCTCGGCGAGTCTAACTCTCCAAAGGCCGGTCAATCAGAAGTTCACCACTCCAAGGTATGGTTAGTTAACAAACATTGCAAGATTCAAACATTAAGGTAAGCCACCTCAAGGTTGTGGCAAGCTGCTTTCAAACTCCTTTCGAGGTAAATCTCTTCAAAGACCCAACATACTAGGGCAAAAGAGTTACTGAAGGGCAAGTCCTCTCCAGATTTTCTAGCTGCTCGAGCAGAAATCCTATAATGCATCAACAACCATTGAGTTCGAAACGAGTGTCAGAAAATCATGCTAGAAATTACCTCCCATCAAATTTACTTTTTCCCTCGACAAGAAACCATGTTTCAAAGGAACTCTTTCATCCATTACCCATCATAAGGGCATTGTTGGAAACCTTAAAGTCATTGCATAAATCATTGTCATGCAGTAATCATGTTGCTTCGCTCTAGTATTAAGCCATGCATATCATCGCATTCATCTGGAATATTTTCATTACATGAAACCTTGAAAATCAAACATCTGCAATAAAAGTCTAACCTTGCTTGGCACCTCTCAAAGTCCAATTCTTATTGGCACACATACATGCATTGATCAGTCGTTACATTTCATGTGTCATTACATGTGTGGTATTCCCACAAGTGTGGAGCACTACACTGAGTAACCATAACATCAAATGCATCAATCAAAACATACATCAAAGCATATTCAATCATAAGCATAACATGAATAATGTTTCATTCACATATGAAGAGAATAATTGTTATTATAATCAACTACTCTATGATTGTCAGTCGAATCTCGGTAGAAGATTATTTGGCTAATCGCGACAAAATATTTCTAGTTAAACCTCGACAACAAGTATTTTTCTCACAGAATCTCGACAGTAGATTCCCTGGTTTATCTCGGCATAAGATTTCCCAGTAGGCCTTGGTATAAGGTGTTTCCCAGTAGAATCTCGGCACTAGATTCCTCAGTAGAAGATTTCCCAGTAGACCTCGACGGTATGTATCTTCTCAATAAAACCTCGGCAGTAGGTATCTCCTAGTGACTCTCGGTAATAGAATCCCTAGTGAGTTTCTTTTGAATCTTCCCCAAGGAACCTCGCAGTAGTCTTCCCCGGTGGAACTTCTTTATAAGATTATTCTCAAAGAGCATGCAAGTGGTCAAAGTAGTTGATCACTTCTCTCCCTAGTGATTTCACCTTGCATTTCTATTCACCAATAAAGGCATCTCACCAAGCCTCATTTCATGAATGAAAACATTTGCATATTATGATCATTCATATATCATGCATAAAAGCAAACTCAAATTATTGCATAAGAGTATTTCACCCCCATTTTGCATTGACCCAGGTCTTGTTGTTGAACCTATATCCCTTGACCATAAAATTCCAATTTTGTTTTGGCGCCCTTAAACCATAATTCAGTTTTCGCTGCCAAGTCCAATCCCGTATGGTAAACTCCGTTTGAAGCATATATTTTACTGATGCCTGCGGTCAAGTCCAACCTCGCCTGGAAAACTCTGTTTGAAGCCGATATATATCTTACTGATGCCTGCGGTCAAGCCCAGTGTCGTATGGTATTCTGTCATTTCAAAGTCCAGTGTCGTCTGGTATTCTGTCAATTCTTTTCCCCAAAAACTTGTAATCCCTAGTGAGTTTTCACCCTTATTGTCTTTGTCTTTTTCCTGTGAATCACCACTACCATGTCTCCATCATTCCCCACATGTCCATCTTCTTCTTATCATCCATCATAAAGCATCCTGCAAGGGTTCATCTCATACCGCAACATATCCCTACTAAACAAAACAAAACAAAATTCCTTCATGCATTCATAACATATCATCTCATTTCATATGCATTTAGGGACAAAATTCGGGTCTTTTAGTATTTAAGTATCTCCCATCGTGATTATATAAAAAATGTCCTTCTTCATATTCTGTGGTTGAAGATACTTAAATATGGGCAATTGTCATACCCCAATTTTGATCCTAAATCATTGAATCGATACATTTATCATGACATTCACATCATCTGCATAACATAACATACATTTTATCTTGCATAATGCCTAAAATGTCGACTAGAATAAATTCTCAGATCTACAGACAGACCGGTTGAACCGATTCTCAAATCTACGCGAAATAAGCGGGGGGGGGGGGGGGGGGATTTCAAAATCGAGCTTGCAGACGTCAATTTTATTAATCTATGATTCACGTAGTTTAACCTGATGTACTCGTTTTATTTTTTGGCTACTTTTTCAGTCGCATATTGATCGGCCTGAATTTGTTAACAGATCATTTTTATTTCAAAATTTAATTAGAATATGTATGTTTCCAAGAAATTTATTTTATGCTGATCATTTTAGTGCATTCAGTTTAATAAATGTATAGTTGGATTTTATTTTATGTTAATTAAATTATTCAATTTTGTTTTTATATTCAATTTAAAACTCTTTTAATGTTAAAAATAAGTATTAACAGTATTTTTTTTGTCTTTATATGAAAACTTAGAAAACTTAATAAGTGTGATGTATTGGTATTGAGAGATGGAGAACCTAGGTATTTGCGGCTTTATTTGTCTGCATCTTACTGTTGTTTTCCAAAACTTCATAAAAATAGTAATTTAAAGAGATTAAGGATTGGAACATAGCATGACTTTTCCTTTTCTTACTGTTTTGTCTTCTTCGCCTATCTATACTTCAACTTTTTTCACATAATTAATATACCACCATCCACAAAAACACTTCTCATTTTTTGAACTTCGTTATCTTCTTCTTTGCAACAAACCTCATATCCATCCTTTGTTCACTTTAACCAACACAGTAATAACATAAAAAAAAACCTTCCATCAAAACTCCATACATAAACAACAACCTCATACAACACACCATGTAACAAGCTTTCCTCTCCATCCAAGCATCATCTAAAATCGACTTTCACCACTAACCACTGTGAGCTTTCACCTCCTCCACCTGACCACCTTAATCTCCTTCTAGCACACTCGCTTCCTTCTTAGCCACCGTTAAAACCTCTACAAAACCTATTCATCTACAGCATAACACACGATTCCCCTCTTCATTTTTGATACACCACAACTACAACTCCCTATAACTAATAACCATTCCAAATCATCCACCGTTTCAGCAAAAACATGAAAAGAGGAAATTAAAAAAAACATAGTGAAAAAAAAGAAGACTCACTCCTTTCATTCAATAGAAACACAGTTTCTTCACTAATAATACATACTCATCATTTTCACTACAAAACTCACCCCAAACACCATAAACAAAACCAATTATTCACTTCATAATACATACTCATAATTTTCACTACAAAACTCACCCAAACACCATAAACAAAACCAATTTTTCACTTCATTATACATACTCACCATTTTTACTATAATAATCACCCATCCTTTACACGATAACACAATCATTGTTCCTTGTTTCTTGTTACTGCCGTCAGCTGTATATACTTCCACTGCCTTCACCATACAAATGCACCCCTCCGTTTTCGAACTGTAAACTTTTCTACACAATTCGCACCACTGCTATGTTCCCACACTACCGAAAATCATGACAATTTCTCCAGAGTTCACCAAATCGTTCTTTTTCTTTTCTTTCGGTATTAGTTATTTTAAACTTCATCTTGTTGTTGTTTTGTTCACTAAGTCATGTTTAATTATGATTTTTTTGGTTATGCCCTTTGTTGTCAATGAGAATTTGAAACCGGCGAGAAAGAGAGGGCTAGTTTTTGATGTTTTAAAGTGTGAAAAACAAGCTTTTATTCTTTGTTGTTAGTGAGAGATGAAGCTAGGTAAAGGTGAGAGAGATGCACGAGTGAGATGTAAATCGAGTGAGTGAGAGAGGAGGAGAATTTGGAATGGGGGCACCACTGCCACCGTTGGGCTGGCCGACTGCCTGCCCCCAAGGCTTCATGCCCTTTTCATGTTTCATTGAGCATAAGTTCTTTTCTTTTTCTTATGTTTTATTTTGCGAAGGAACCGATAAAGAGAGGATAAGAATTGTTGTGTTTGTTTTGTTATTTTAGTAATGCCACATGTCAAAGGCTGGTTGGAGCTTTTTGGAATGTTTGATCCTAAGGCTCATGCCTCGTTCTTATCGAGCAATTGTCATTCACTCAAAATACACCTAACCAATCAAATTATGTTTTTCGTAGCCGTGTGATCTCAAAAACCTTTTTAAAAATGAAAGATATTTCATCTCGAGATGATGCAAATCAATGCTTCATCCACAACCGTTGAGTTGACATAAGTGACATTTTCCCGTTAATGTTGGTATGTATAAATCCATTCAATGTTATGCAAACGTCTGCTTCTCACTTGTTTTGGGTAAAAATAATGTTTTCCGTCGATTGATACAAGTAGATTTCGCTAAAATCAACCAACGAACTAACACTTTCTACCCAGAACTACGCATGCCTTGAGTTCTCTATCGCACCCAGAAATACGTAGAAGTGTCTTACCCCAATTTTCCCCCTCATTCAGTAACTCGATACACTCATCATGAGTTTCGCATCATCTGCATATCATAGTATGCATTTCATATTGCATAATGACTAAAATGTCAACCAGAATAAATTTTCGGATTTATAGGTAGGTCGGTCAAACTGATTCTCAAATGTACGTGAAATTAGCGGGCGGAAAATTTCTAAGTCGAGCTTGCAGACATCAATTTTATTAATCTACGGTTCACATAGTTTAACCTGGTGTGTACGTCTTATTTTTTCAGCTATTTTTTCAGTCGAAATTTGATCAGTCTAAGCCTTTTAACCGATCGTTTTTTAATTCAAAATTTATATGTTTCCGAGAGATTTATTTCGCGCTGATCATTTTGGTGTATTCATTTTTATTTTCTTAACATTGTTGCGCCCAACTTTTATTCATTTTAAGTCTTTTCATTTTTATTTCTTTGTCAAAATATTTGAAATAATTAAATAAAATTAAAGGTGTTTTATTTTGATTTTATTTTAATTAATTTTTTAGTATTTTATTTTATTTTAATTTTAAGTTTATTTAACTTTATCTCTAAAATAATTACAAAGGACATTTTTGGATTATTAAAAAATATAAAACCCTACATAACCTAGTATATATTGTAATTTTGATGACCAAGTGAGAAAAAGAATAATAGTGTCGCCCCATTCAGATGTACATGCCTCTTCTCTCTCATTTCAAAGTTTTCGACAATGAAAGATTATATGTTTATTCTCTTATTTTTAACTGAACTATCGTCTTCTTCATTTAGAAAAAACAACCTTCAATACTCCTTCATCACTATGCACACATACATTCTCCTCACAACAATAAACCAACATAATAATATCATTCCAACACCTCCATTACACACAAAGGACTCCAACCATTATTATACCACTTTCACACATCTCATCATGAACACTACACATTACCAACCTTTTCTCACCTTTTCCACCATAAAACTCACACATCAAACCTTTCAAAAGAAGCATATCCAAACAACACACTTCCAATCGGTCATACCTCCACTACGCCAAATAAGGGAAAAGAGGGCGCTTATTTTGGCCTATAACAGCGCTTTTAAGCGCCCTCTAAAGTGGCGCTGACATAGGTAAAGACAGCGCTTTGTTTTCCTGGAGAAAGCGCTGTCTAAAGTGGCCCTTTAAGGGCCACATTATAGTGCGCTTTCAGAAAAAAGCGCCCTCTGGAGTGGTCCATAAAGGGACACCTTAGAGGGCGCTTTCTGGAAAAAGCGCCCTCTAAAGTTGTCAATGTAAAGTGTTTAGAGGGCGCTTTCTGGAAAAAGCGCCCTCTAAAGTTGTCAATGTAAAGTGTTTAGAGGGCGCTTTCTGGACAAAGCGCCCTCTAAAGTTGTCAATGTAAAGTATTTAGAGGGCGCTTCCTACAGAAAGCGCCCTCTAAAGTGTTAGTTATTTTAAAAAAATTTGCTTGAAAAACAGTGGATATTTAATTGGTAACCTGTTCGCATGCTGCAAAAGTGTAAAATTCATATTGATTTCATCCTTTAATCCAATGTTATACACCATTAATCCATTGATATATACAACATGAATCCATTTATATACAACATTAATCCTCCATATATACAACATTAATATATGATTCTTTGATCAACAATATACAACAACATATTCATGATTTAGTAAAAGTACAACAACAATATACAACATATATACAACAACAGCATACAACAACAACATTCCATACATATATGTACAACAATATACAACCTAGCTATATGATTCTTTGATCAACAATGAATTGACACAATTCATCCTTCATTTCATCCAAATGAGCTCTTGAGTAAGATTTGTATTCCTCAAAGTACTACAATTAAGAGAATAAAACATATTCATGATTTAGTAACAAATTAGATGAAATATCCGATAATATTAAAATAAACCCTAAGTTATTATTCCATACCATTTTTGGGATGTCTATACGATTCAACGCAATGATATCTCTCATAAATCTCAATACAAAAAATCCGCAATCGACCGAATTATTTTGCTGAGGACACTACACAGAAAAACAAACAATATATATATAGTTAATTTCTTACAAACACTATTATAAGCAAAAAAACAAACACTATTATAAGCAAAAATAAGATACTTAATATATACCTGAACTCTGACCCAGGTAATGTCCTTCCTATTGCGGTAATTCTTTTTCGATCTAAATTTTAGTATTGCCCTAACAAAATAAAAACGTATATTGAGATCAATCTGACAGACATAATTAAATATACAAATACACACGAATATTTAGGGGAATTTCACTTACGCGTCAACCGTCTTCTTCATACTCGGATATTTACTCCAATCACCCGATAACGAATCGAGATAATATACCATTAGTCTCGAAAGATCCATAGCAACCAACACCCAGTGACCACTGTAAAATAAAACAAAAATTTAGATGCATGAAAATTTTCTACGTAAAAGATATACATAGATTAGAATGAAATTATTAGAAAGAAAATCTAACCCGTTGCCAGAATTAAACGGTAAAAAATACAAACTGGGTGTAGTATTATCGCCGGCCGCCGTGAATCTATCGACTAGTTCATTCTTTACGGATGTTGGATTTTTCGTTATAAGCGTTGTGTTGATACGGGAAGCAGCAATAAAATTGAATCGATTACACAATTCAGTTCCCCGCATCAATGTTACATACATATACCTTAAATAGAAACATAATAAACATTAGACTACTCATTGAAATGTGTAAATAAATTGTTCAACTAAGTAAATAATAGATTGATCGGAGTATCATATGTATGTATGAATGATAGCGATGCCCAATTCTTCGTGTTCAAAAAGTTGTTGCATGTCCTCCTTTGCAATTATTTCGGAATGAGCAAATCCGAAAACACCTTCATCAAAATCTACACTACGGATGGCGCCGTGTATAATATCGGACTCTTCCACCATTTTCTCAAGACGCATCATAATTTGAGATTTTGTCCCGGACGTCGTTGGAGGAATATTGTTACCAGCTTTTTTCAACTTTCGACCGGGAACCTAAAAATTCATATAAATTAAATCATGACTTTTTGTGATGCAACAGAATCGTTGCGTATATAATTCAATGGGTATATATATTTGTACCTCTTTTTGAGATGCAACCGACTCGATGCGTCTTGAAATCCCTTTACCAGCTTTATGCGTGGGTCTTGTAGGAGTCTAACATTACCATGTAATAAGGATTGATTAAATATCATAATTGTAGCTGAATTGAAATGTGAATACTAAATATTCATAATCATTTAGAACATATATACCTCGGCATCTGGGAAAATTAGATCTGACGGCCATCCAACAAAGGATCCGACTGCATCTCGCATCAACGTTGTCTCTGAAACAACGTCAGGTAATGGTAGAAGCGCGTCGGTATCTAATACAAGGTCAACCGAAACTTTCATATATCCCACCGGGAGGGGATTATGGTGAAGTAATTCACCCGAAGTGTTGTGCACTTTTCCCTTGCCAACCATGCGATAAGTTGGTGACGATAGATATAGCTGACAAGGTGTAATGCCCTAAACCAATAATAAATGTTATTGTTAACGTGTATATGTGTCAAGTAAAAAAGTGCTATTTTAATTTCATAATAACATATATAATTACCTCGGGAAATTTCGGTTGACAATTGATACTAGCTCGGTCACTAGTATCTTTTGCCTCGGAAGCGCACCTTTCCTCTCTATACCTTGCATTCTCGTTTTGCAGTTGGAGTACTTGTGCCCTTAACTCCGCCAAGGTCTCCATCACCTCTTTGTTGGTAGGATTTTTTGTTTTTGGTTTTTTATAAAATGACGACGGAGTCACACCAAAACCCTTACCCCTCACACGACCGGAATACTCAGGAACATTTAGTACTCGACTAAGTACGCTCCTGCAATCCTGGACCTCGGTTGAAGGTAAGGTTTGGGATAAAGTCTCCTGAAATATTATTAGAGGAGATTAAAAATGAATTATATGTCTAACAAAATTTTCGATATAATTAAAGAAATAATGTTACATATACTTACACATTCGTCATAAACATTTTGGACCGCTTCAACGACAGCCCCATCCTTCCCAACCCGAGCAGCCTTCCATAATACGTGCTCCGGAAGAGATGTTGCGTCACTTTTCTCCTCGGCTAGCTACACATTGAATTAGATTATAAGATCATCAATTATAACATATTGTGACAATGTATAAGCTCATAGCATTTGAATATACTCATAATTCTTTGTTGTAACCGTGCATATCCCGTACGCCCTTTTTTGTACGGATACGCGGGTTTTGATGCCCTTTTCCGATTTTTGTCGCGTACTTCCTGGATAAAAAAGTTTAAGGCATATTAGAACCAAGTAACTTAACAATTGTATAATACCATAATTAATAGACATTACATGGAATTTTTCGTTTCTTCGTTTGGCGACAAAGTTATCCCATTCATCGGCTGAAATAATCTCGGCATACTTCATTGGCCGTTCTGCTTCAACAAATTTTCCTTCCTCATCCTTGAGAAATTTGTTGGACAAAAAGGATCGAAATCCTCGGAGTCTTTTTCCGGCCAATTGAATACAATATTTTTGCCGGCTTTCATCGATGTGAAAGGATCTCTAAAAAACATACACATGGAGTGTGTTATTATAAAGTAATATTATAACAATATATGGTCAACAAATAGTCAACAAAAAAAACATATAACAATATATGGTAAGTACCTGTATCTCGGACCATATTTTTTCTTTGCCAACCTTCAATTCCGGACTTCTCCAATTATCACATGTAATCGGAATATGTTGTCGAACAAGGAAACCAATGTAACTTGCCAACATTGAACCGTTAGGCTCAATTAGTTGGTCTTCAGCACTCCAATGTACTTCAAATTTTACACCCTTGTCTCTTGCACGAATGATTGACTTCATAACAGACAATCCTCGTTTAATTTCTTTTTCAACATTGTTACGTGATCCATTCGCGTCATGGGTATCGTCTTGGTTAGCCATTTTATCTGTAATATAGAAATGATTCAATAAGACCCAAGTAAGACAATGACCATATTCGTGAAGCTACACAAAAAACACATTCATATACCTTCCATTTCTCTCATGTTACAACAATCTAAACTCTTTTTTTTTATCATTATTGAATACAAACTCACACACACCTACTGCATACAAAAGACCAATGCAAACTTATGGTGTTTGGAACATGAACAAACTTGCATCCATAATCATCAAACTTCCAAGCACAAGCTCAAACACACTTCAAATGATATCAGTTTTCAATCAGAAATAAAAAACTCAGTTTGCCCTAAACAACATTAATCAACATAATGCACAAAATGTAAAACTAAGTTTAGAAAATGCCCTAATCAAACACATGAAGAAAGTGAACGGTAACGATGGAGAAGAGAAACACCTTCAAGGTGACGGTAACGATGGAGAAGAAAGTGAACAGTGACGGTGGACGCAGATAACTCAGTGAACGTGAACGCAGCAGCAGAAAAAGGCGACGGCGACGATGACGGTGAGGGAGGGAGAACGAACGGAGGACGAGAGTAATCGCAGTAGAGAGTAATCGCAGTAGAGAGAAAACCCAGTTACGTAAACGAAATAGCTTATAGAGAGGGAAAATAAAGAGACATGCAGTATATGTTATAATTTTAATGTTTACTAAAGGGGACCTTAGAGGGCGCTTTTGTAAAAAAAGCGCCCTCTAAAGGGGGCCTAAGAGGGCGCTTATGAAAGCGCTCTCTAAGGCTTTCCAAAAGCGCCTTTTAAACTGGAAATGTACATGGACTTAGAGAGCGCTTTTTTAAAAGCGCCCTCTAAGGGTAACCTTAGAGGGCGCTTTCACTAAAGCGCCCTCTATTGTTGTCCCTCCATTTACTCATTATTCTTTTTATTGGCTTCACTTTAGAGGGCGCTTTGTTACAAAAGCGCCCTCTAAAGGGGGCCTAAGAGGGCGCTTCTAAAAGCGCTCTCTAAGGCTTTCCAAAAGCGCCTTATAAACTGGAAATGTACATGGACATAGAGAGCGCTTATTTAAAAGCGCCCTCTAAGGTTACCCTTAGAGGGCGCTTTCAATAAAGCGTCCTCTATTGGTGTCCCTCCATTTCCTCATTATTTTTTCGCTTCACTTTAGAGTGCGCTTTGTTACAAAAGCGCCCTCTAAAGTGCGCTGTCTATTCCAGTAGTATGCTCCTTATTTTTTCTCTTCACTTTAGAGTGCGCTTTTGTAATAAAGCATCCTCTAAGGGGCGCTGTCTATTCCAGTTTTTGGCGTAGTGCTCACGCTAAAATACCATTGTTTTAAGCAGTGGCGGAACTGAGGGGGGACGTGGGAAGGCCACAGCCACCCCTCAACTTTTTATTTTTTTTTAATTCATATATATTAAATTACTAAAACATCCTTATTTTAAATTAAAATTAATTTTTATTTTTTCTTTTTCATTCAAAGTTAGGTTAAAATACAGATAAGGTAAAAAGCTCTTACCTTTCCTTTCTTTCTCATATGAGTTTGCTACCGACACCGGAATCGAAACAGATTAAAGTGGTCGGCATCTAACAGGTAAAAAAGTTTAGTCATTCTTCTTTTATAAAAAGTAACAAATTAAATTGATTGCTTGATTTGTATTTGTGAGATTTTTAGGGTTCTTCTTTCTTGATGTGTTAAAATAATCTATATGAGGTTTATTAAGCCAATTCATAACACTGTAATTTACAAATATAGTTATACACTGTGATAAGGTTTATTTAATCATTATTGTTGCTAATTTCTAATAGTGAAGTTACCGGTATTTGAAAACGGATTAAAGTTGATTAATTAAGTTTATTAATTTTTTTCTCTTTTAATTTTTATGTTCTCTAAATTGATTTTTGGATCTGATATTATATTATAGGAAGAGTAAAGATGAATAATAGGAAAATTGATTCTTTTTTCAAAAGGAAAGCATGTGAAATTGAAAGAGAAGAGAGAGATGAAAAAATTATAATCCCGACATCCGAATCTGAAACAGTTCTTGAGAATCTAACAATTGAAGAGCATCGTGGTTTTGAAAATTCTTTGGAACGCGATCTTGGAAAGCGTCCTCCGATTTGGCAATATCCACCAAATCAAGTGGATGCAATACAAAGAGCTTATCTAAAATGGGGTCCATATCAAATTCATTTAGAAAACTATCCTTTGTCCGGTAACGAGGATCATCCGAGAAGGTTTCAACATACTTGGTTTAGCATATTTCCATCATGGTTAGAATATTCACCATCTGAAGATGCCGCATATTGCTTACCATGTTACCTTTTTAGCAAAAAACTAAGTGGACGTCCCGGATCACTTGTCTTTATTTCTATGGGTTTTAGAAATTGTAAGAAAATTAGGAATGGAAAACATTGTTCCTTTCTTAAACACATGGGGAAGGATCCTTGCTCACCACACAACAATGCAATGAAAGCTTGTCAAGACTTGTTGAATCAAGATGGTCGTATTAGAAATTGAAATTCTGGTATCAGATATAAGATGTCGAAGGTAATGTTACGACACTGATATCTGCTAACACACAATGGATAAATAAACAGAATGATAAAGCAAATCACACAAGCAATTGTTAACCCAGTTTGGTGCAACTCACCTACGTCTGGGGGCTACCAAGCCAGGAAGGAAATTCATTAAAATAGAATTAGTTCAAAGACTCTCCGTACACTTCAACAAGTTACAGTCTTTCTCACCTAATCTCTACCCGTGCAATTTCTACCTAAGCACTCTTAGATATGAGAACCCACTCACTTCCCTTACAATCACACACCAGTGATTTTAAAAAACAATCCCTTGAGAAAAGAAAATACTTTTCAATTACACACTCTTGATTTTACTTCACAGTTTCAATCAAGAAGACACACTCTTGATCTTGCTTCAAAGCTTTGATCAAGAAGACACACACTCTTGCTTAACAACTTTAGAGTGACAAATTACAACCACAAATCAGTCCAATTCAATCATCAATGGATGACTTGAATGACCTACAAGTCTTACGACTAAACAGATACAAACCCTAGCTCTCTCTATGTATTTCGCTCAGTCTTGGTTGTATGTACAAATAGGTTTTCTAAGTCCCTTTTTATAGAAGCTTTCAGCAGGGCTTGGACATCTTGAAAACCCTAAATCTATTTTCCAATCAAATCTTTTTATAACAGCTGTGTAGATCTCCTTAGAAAATAAGTAAATCTGGTTGTAATCCATGATTGAATGCGCCAGCTAATCATATCTTCAATCATCCAAAGATTGCCATTAATTGTGCAATCACAAAACACCAGACATTCATACTGAATGTTCTGTGTACAGGATGTCATGACATCGGGTCTGACATCCTGGAAAAATCCTGCATAATCCAATAATTCCTTTTATAACTTCCAGCAGGTACAGCCATATCAGGTGTCATGTCCTTGTGTATGTCATCTGAAACAATCCTGCATGAACATGTCTTTCATTTAAGCTCCAGCAGGTACATCTAATATCAGAAGCCATGGCATTGTATGTGACATTCTGAAACAATCCTGCATGCACATGTTCTTGAACTCCAGCAGGTACATAGGATATCTCATGTTAAGACATCACACATAACATCTTGTGAACACTCTTTGTTTTACCAAAATTGCTGCCAACACTTAGAATCAACAAACTCCCCCTTTGGCAAATTTTGGCTAAAACATATATATCAATCCTTTTTGTTCACAAGGTAAACTATCAGCAGTTAAATAACTTAACAGTAGTTTAATCAACAGCAGAAGCAAAACAATTACTAGCTATGGCTACTAGTAATACACACATGCACAAGGGTACTTCTCCTCCCCCTAAATCTGTGCAACAAACAACATAATTACTAGTTATGGATGCAACTAGTAAGACACACAAATGCATAAGGGTACTCCTTCTTCCCCTAAATCTGTGCACACATCAAATAACAGCTACTGTAACTCCAGCACCTGTACTAGCCAGAATGTCATTCTGACATCTGCTTCAACATCAACACTTGTACATCCTATCAGACATCCCCTTTGACATCTGAAAAACAGACTAACAATCTGTTTTAACACCTGTGCACTTCCTTCAATAACTTCAATAATAATTGTCCTCCAGATCAGCCACACACATCGCACAACTCCATCTCCCAGCTCCACATACTTCTCCCCCTTTTTAGTCAAAATTGACCAAAGGTGACCATTTCTCATAACTTCTTCACACCCATCACATCCTTCACTACACCATACCTCACAAAACTTCATACTCTATTCGTGAGGGCTATCCACAGACGCCTTTGATTGCTATAGATTCTCATACACACATATCCCCAATTTTCCTCTTAAACATTCAAATTGATTGGCATCCAAAGCTTTTGTGAATATGTCAGCTAATTGCCTCTCTGTAGGAACATGCTCCAGTGCTATGATCTTCTCTTCCACAAGTTCTCTGATGAAGTGATGCCTGATATCAATGTGCTTTGTCCTGCTGTGCTGAATAGGATTCTTGGAAATATTTATAGCACTCAGGTTATCACAGTATAATGTCATGACTTCTTGTGTGACATTGTATTCAGACAATATTTACTTCATCCAGACCAGCTGAGAACAACTACTTCCAGCTGCTATGTATTCAGCTTCAGTAGTGGATAGAGATACACAGTTTTGTTTCTTGCTGAACCATGAAATTAGATTGTTCCCTAAGAAGAAACATCCTCCTGATGTGCTCTTCCTATCATCAGCACTCCCAGACCAGTCTGCATCACAATATCCGGTCAACATAGATCCAGATCCATGAGTATATAACATCCCATAGTCACTGGTGCCATTGACATATTTCAGTATTCTCTTCACTTGGTTTATGTGACTGACTTTTGGTTCAGCTTGATATCTAGCACACACACCAACAGCAAATGCAATGTCAGGTCTGCTTGTTATGAGATATAGCAGACTGCCTATCATGCTTCTGTATAGACTTTGATCTACACTGACACCATTTTCATCTTTGGAGATTTTTACATGTGTAGGAGCAGGTGTTCTTTTATGGCTTGCATTCTCCATGCCAAACTTTTTCACAATGTTCTCGGCATACTTGCTTTGAGATAAAAAGATAGAGTCTTCCATCTGTTTGACTTGTAGCCCAAGAAAGTAGGTCAGTTCTTCAACAAGGCTCATCTCAAACTCAGATTGCATTTGTCTAACAAAATGTTCAACCATCTGTTCTGACATTCCACCAAATACAATGTCATCTACATATATTTGTGCCACCATGAGCTTTCCTCCTTCATTCTTCACAAACAGAGTTTTATCAATACCTCATTTCCTGTATCCATTGTCAGTGAGGAACACTGTGAGTCTCTCATACCAAGCCCTGGGAGCTTGTTTTAACCCATAGAGGGCTTTCTTCAGTCTGTACACATGTTGTGGAAGATTTGGATCTGTGAAGCCTTTAGGTTGTTCAACATAAACTTCTTCATTTAGGTAGCCATTTAGAAAGGCGCTTTTTACATCCATCTGAAACAATTTGAATTTCAGAATACATGCCACTCCAAGCAATAATCTAATGGACTCAAGGCGAGCTACAGGAGCAAAAGTTTCATCAAAGTCAACTCCTTCAACTTGAGTGTATCCTTGAGCTACTAATCTAGCCTTGTTTTTAGTAACAACCCCTTGTTCATCAGATTTATTCTTATATACCCATTTTGTACCTATGACATTTACTCCTTCAGGTCTAGGAACCAATTCCCATACTTCATTCCTCTTGAATTGGCCTAACTCCTCTTACATGGCATTGATCCAGAACTCATCAGTCAAGGCTTCCTTGATATTTCTGGGTTCAATCTTTGACACAAAGCAACCATGTGAGATTACTTCCCTTGATCTAGTAGTGACTCCTTTACCTGGGTCTCCTATGATAAAGTCTTTGGGATGATCCTTCTGAATTCTGATAGAGGGTCCCTTGTTGATTTTGTCATCTTCAGGTTCAACTCGAGGTGGTTCTTCTTCCTTATTCTTGTCTGAGGAGTCAGCTGGAGAATCATTCAGAGATGTCTCGACATCGTCTGTGACATCAGTCTGTTGATCATCAACCACTACATTATTGGATTCCATCAACACATTAGTTCTAGAGTTGAAGACTCTGTAGGCTCTACTGTTTGTTGAATAGCCCAAAAATATTCCTTCATCACTTTTGGGATCCATCTTCCTTCTTTGCTCACGATCAGCCAAGATATAGCATTTGCTACCAAATACATGGAAGTATTTTACTGTAGGTTTTCTTCCTTTCTAGACTTCATAAAGGGTTGTGGGTGTCCCTTTCTTTAATGTCACTCTGTTATGGACATAGCAGGCTGTGTTCATGGCTTCAGCCCAAAAATGATAGGGTAACTTCTTAGCATGAATCATAGCTCTGGCTGATTCTTGTAGAGTCCTATTTTTTCTTTCCACCACACCATTTTGCTGGGGAGTGATGGGAGATGAGAACTCATGATGAATTCCTTCTGAAGAGCAGAATTCAGCAAATTTGCTGTTCTCAAACTCCTTTCCATGATCACTTCTTATTTTGACAACAGGACTTTCTTTTTCCCTTTGAAGTTTCAGACACAGCTCCTTAAAGACTTCAAATACATCAGATTTTTCTCTTATAAAATTGATCAAGGTATATCTGGAGAAATCATCCACCACCACATATGCATATTTCTTCCCACCAAGGCTTTCTACTTGCATGGGTCCCATCAAGTCCATATGAAGTAGTTCCAGGACTTTGGTAGTTGTGTCATGTCTGAGCTTCTGGTGTGACATCCTTGTTTGTTTTCCAATCTGACATTCTCCACAGATTTTTCCCTCATCAATCTTTAAGTTGGGAATTCCTCTAACAGCTTCAACTGATATGATTCTCTTCATACCTTTCAGGTGCAGATGGCCCAATCTTTGATGCCATATCTTCACTTCTTCTTCTTTGGCTAAGGTACACATTAAAGAGTAACCAGTTTCCTGAGAGCTCCACATGTAGCAGTTGTCTTTGGACCTAACTCCCTTCATGATTACTTTATTTTCTTTGTTAGTAATCAGACATTCAGTTCTTGTGAAGTTTACATTCAGACCTTGATCACATAGTTGACTGATGCTGATAAGATTAGCAGTTAATCCCTTAACAAGTAGGACATCATCCAGGTCAGGAACTCCAGGGCAATCCAGCCTACCCATTCCCTTGATTTCACCTTTTGCACCATCACCAAAGGTAACATAACTCATGGCATGAGGATGAAGTTCAGTCAGCAGGTTTTTGTTCCCAGTCATATGTCTGGAGCAACCATTGTCAAAATACTAATCTTCTTTGGCTGAAACTCTAAGGGAAGTGTGAGTTATTAGACTTGTGACCTTTGTCTTAAGAACCCATTGCTTAACAGTCTTGTGATGTTTGGAACTTGATTGGTGTTGAGACTGAACAGGGCCAGGATAACCATATAGTTTATAGCAGAAGGGCTTCAGGTGGCCAAATTTTCCACAGTATTGGCATTTCCATCTTTGATGTTTTCCTTTCTGCTGTTGAGACATCTGATGTGACATCTCAGGTTTGCACTTAGGTTTGGATTTTGGTTTGCAACTAGTGTAGCTGCACTCAGCCTTGAATCCAATGCCAGATTTGTTTCTTGTTATTTGGTCAGTCTGGAGAATCTTGTCTAGGATGGCAGAACCATTGTTAAGCATTCTTACATACTTAGTCATCTCTTCTAGTTTGGAATTCAAGAATACAGCTTCAGCTTCCAATTTTGAGATGATTTCCACATACTCTTTCTTTTCATTTTTCAGCTGAGCTATCACTTTCTTCTGTCTTTCAACTTGTCTGCACACTCCTGCACTTCTGTGGCATCACTCTTTGTATGTGGTGGCCAGCTCTTCAAAGGTTCTTTCATCATCAATTGACTCTTCCTCAGACCCCCATCTTCCTGTCAATGCAGTCATATGGTTTGTAGCTTCTTCAGTTTCACTTCCATCAGACCAAGAGGCCACAAGACTCCTCTTTTGTTTCTTGAGGTAGGTCCCACATTCAGTTTTAATATGACCATATCCATTACACTCATAGCATTGAACTTCTTTGGGATTTTCTTCAGACTTTGTTTTCTTACCAAAGTTGTTGGTTTTACTGATGTCAGATGTGATGTTTTTGACATTGCCCTTTGCTCTCACATCTACATTTCTCATTAGTCTATTGAACTATCTTCCCAGCATTGCTATCTCATTTGCCAGATCTCCATCAGTATCTTGACCACCTTCCTCATCTTCCTCTTTAGTGTTTGACATAAATGCTATGCTCTTGGTCTTCTTTTCAGCTCCATCACATATTCCCATCTCAAATGTTTGGAGGGATCCAATTAGCTTATCAACTCTCATATTTGAGATGTCTTGAGATTCTTCTATGGTTGTTACTTTCATATCAAATCTCTTGGGGAGTGATCTTAGTATTTTTCTTACTAACTTTTCATCTGACATCTTCTCACCCAAAGCTCCAGAGGCATTGGCAATTTCAAGAATGCTCATGTAAAATTCATGAATATTTTCATCTTCTTTCATCCTTAAGTTTTCAAACTTAGTGGTGAGCAGCTGTAGTCTAGACATTTTCACTCTAGAGGTGCCTTCATGAGTGGTTTTGAGAATGTCCCAAGCATCTTTAGCTACTTCACAATTGTTTACCAATCTGAAGATGTTCTTGTCCACTCCATTGAAGATGGCATTCAAAGCTTTAGAATTCCCAAGGGCTAGGTCATCCTCCTCCTTGGACCATTGTTCTTCAGGCTTTTTCTCAGCAGTGGCTTCTCCTTCTTTAGTAACTACAGGGTACACCCAGCCTGTCAACACAGCTTTCCAAGCCTTGTTATCAAGAGATTTTAAAAAGGCTACCATTCTAGGTTTCCAATAGTCATAGTTAGAACCATCCAAAATTGGTGGCCTATGAACAGATCCTCCATCCCTTTCCATTGAACCATAAAGTATTGTCCTTAGATCTCACCCAGAACCAGAGCAGGATGCCTGCTTTGATACCAATTGAAATTCTGGTATCAGATATAAGATGTCGAAGGTAATGTTACGACACTGATATCTGCTAACACACAATGGATAAATAAACAGAATGATAAAGCAAATCACACAAGCAATTGTTAACCCAGTTCGGTGCAACTCACCTACGTCTAGGGGCTACCAAGCCAGGAAGGAAATTCACTAAAATAGAATTAGTTCAAAGACTCTCCGTACACTTCAACAAGTTACAGTCTTTCTCACCTAATCTCTACCCGTGCAATTTCTACCTAAGCACTCTTAGATATGAGAACCCACTCACTTCCCTTACAATCACACACCAGTGATTTTAAACAACAATCCCTTGAGAAAAGAAAATACTTTTCAATTACACACTCTTGATTTTACTTCACAGTTTCAATCAAGAAGACACACTCTTGATCTTGCTTCACAACTTTGATCAAGAAGACACACACTCTTGCTTAACAGCTTTAGAGTGACAAATTACAACCACAAATCAGTCCAATTCAATCATCAATGGATGACTTGAATGACCTACAAGTTTTACGACTAAACAGACACAAACCCTAGCTCTCTCTATGTATTTCGCTCAGTCTTGGTTGTATGTACAAACAGGTTTTCTAAGTCCCTTTTTATAGAAGCTTTCAGCTGGGCTTGGACATCTTGAAAACCCTAAATCTATTTTCCAATCAAATCTTTTTATAACAGATGTGTAGATCTCCTTGGAAAATAAGTAAATCTGGTTGTAATCCATGATCGAATGCACCAGCTAATCATATCTTCAATCATCCAAAGATTGTCATTAATTGTGCAATCACAAAACACCAGACATTCATACTGAATGTTCTGTGTACAGGATGTCATGACATCGGGTCTGACATCCTGGAAAATCCTGCATAATCCAATAATTCCTTTTATAACTTCCAGCAGGTACAGCCATATCAGATGTCATGTCCTTGTGTATGTCATCTGAAACAATCCTGCATGAACATGTCTTTCATTTAAGCTCCAACAGGCACATCTAATATCAGAAGCCATGGCATTGTATGTGGCATTCTGAAACAATCATGCATGCACATGTTCTTGAACTCCAGCAGGTACATAGGATATCTCATGTTAAGACATCACACATAACATCTTGTGAACACTCTTTGTTTTACCAAAATTGCTGCCAACACTTAGAATCAACAGAAATGTTATTCAAGTGCAAAGTTCAAGTCAAAGAATGAATAATCGGTTACGACTCAAGACTTCAATTGACATTGTTCGTTGGTTAACACTACAAGTTTGTGCTTTTAGGAGTCACGACTGTCCCATCCGCGAAAAACAACCGGCGGGAAAAACAAACAAACAGAGCCGCCACCGTGCGTTATTTATCCCAAAGGAGGGAAAGGAAACACTTGAAGTAAACCTGGAAAGGAAATAGTCTTACGACCGTAGATTACAGGGTACGGGAGTCGGTTACGCAAGGGGAAGGTATTAGCACCCCCTCACGTCCGTCGTACTCGACGGGATCCACGCTCAACAGAATAGAATGAGGTTGTTGAATAACTGCTCAAAAAGAATGCACCCACACTGGAGTAAAACACAGATGGAAGAAGACGGAAGCGGACTCGGCAGGATGTCGCATCCTGGGCCTACGTAGTTTGTCAGAAACAAACATCAGAGTCGACGTAGTTCGGGGATACGGGAAACGGGCTCGCTAGGATATCGCATCCTATGCCTACGTATCTCATCTGGAATGAGAATCAGAGCCACCGTAGTTCGGCTAACGCACGCCGAAACAAAACACGACACAAAGACGCTGAGACGTCAGAGCAAACACGCAAATGGAAACAGACTGCCAATGGCTGGCCTTACGTCCGACTCCAAACAACAAACACAAACGAGGAAACCGAATGCCAATCGCTGGACTTACATCATACTCCAAGCACACAAACACAAACAGGAAACCGACTGCCAATCGCTGGACTTACGTCAGACTCCACACAAACAAACACCAATAGGATACGGAATGCCAATCGCTGGTCTTACATCCACCTCCTAACACACTCAAAAAGGTTATCAAACAGACAAGCTAATAGGGAGTCTGGAACTCGAGCCTAATAGCTGTCAAGCAAAACACACGCAAAAAAGAAAAGGGCGCCCAGAGAGATCTCGCACAATCTCCTGCCTACATACCTCATCTGGTATGAGGATCAGGGCAACATAGTTCCCCTCAACAGGGGAGAAACTTCTATCCTAACCAGAGACTGGGAAATGACAAACTAAAAGGGAGGCTGACTCGAGCCTAATAGCTATCATGTAATCCACAATAGTCCTAGGTTGAGGTATCTAACAATCCTAACTCGCACAGGCAGCAAGTTGAAACAGTAAATAAGCAATCACAAGAGAGAAATCATACACACTATATGCAAACAAGTGGCTCATACAAGTCTAGGCTTTAGTCAAGGGGTCAAATCAACCTCGACAAACAAGCCAACTGGAAATGGGTGATTTGAGCTCTTAACCCTAACATTGAGAGTTAGGGTGAAGCAGATAAAATGGGAAGTGAGGGTAAGACCTCACAGCTCTTATCCCTGGCCTGGGAGAACTTGAAACAATGAAAGTGTGGGAGTCCAGAATGTGGGACTCTATTCCACATGACTGACACAACAAGATTTTGGGTTTTTATTCAAAGTGCATCAACACAGGGTGTGAGCAAAGTGAATGACACAACTGAATAGCAGGGGATGGATTGCACATCCCTTTTATCTTCCAATTGCCTCTTAAGAGGACTTTACCTGCTTGGCACAAAAATTAAACAACCACAAACATTGCCTCTTAAGGAGGGCTTCAGACAGGTGCCTGCCAAAGTAACATGACAGGTCTTCCAGACTACATGAAGTTAGAGGTCATTACCTAAGTGGTATGCCAACCACAAGCAAAGCCAAGCAAAGTTCAAATGAACTTAAAGCAACTTAGGTACCTGTGTAAACAACTAAACCAATCAGTACAGTGTTCAGACAACAGTCAACAGTCAATATCAAATAGGAAATCCCAATGTACAACAAATAAACCATAAGGCAAACTCAAGTGAGTTATCATCAACCTACAAAACAGAAAATGTTAGCAATCAATAGCAAATATCAACATTTAAATGATGAAGTATCATCAACCATGGAGGTTAAGTGCTTGGTCCTGAAATTCAAAGCTCACATGTAAGTCCAAACCACTAGGTCAAAGCCTAGGGTCAAAGGTGAAGAAAAAATTCAAAACATGAGCTGAAATTCAACACAATGCAACTTCAAACACATATTAACATGTCCTAAAAAGGACCACATCAAAATCATCAAGCAAGCCCATGTAATAAGCAAAGGAAGTCAAAGACAATTTTAAGGCTCACAAATGGACATTGAGAATGAAAATTCCAAATCAAAACAGAAATGATTCAAATAATTCTGGAAAAAATCATGAGCATTCAACACATCCAACATGATCATCATACAAAAGAATCAGAAGCATTAGAGGTCATTTGATATAGGAATTAAATTGCACAAGTTGATCAACCAAATGTGTGACACAAATTGTCACACCATGTTAACATGTACACAAAACAGAAATGGAGCATGGAAAAAATGTCAAACCAAAACCAAAATGTCAATTGACATGTCAAGAATCATCATGCAAAATTTGGTAGCAATTGAATCAATATCAAGCATTTCACAATAGAAAGAGTAAGGCAAGGTCACATATGCATACATGTTCACATAATTCAACACAATTCAAAATCCAGGAAGTGTAAAATCATGAAATCAACATCACAAAATTCTATACATTCCAAGGATCATTTTGCAAAAAGAATGGGATTAATTGGATGATTTTTCAATTAGTTATGGATTTTTAAAGTTGGAGAAAAAAAATGAAATCAAATGATCATTCATGTACTAAATTGGAGGGAAAATGAAAAAATGAAGAAGAATTTGAAAAAGTGGCGCATGCTGGATTCGAACCGTGTTCAAATTTAAAGGAAGCGCTGAGTGAAAATAAAATCAAAAACGCTGGAAGCAGGAATCGAATTGAGGAACAAGGATCAAATGTGTTCTGGGCGCGTTCTGCAGCAAGAACCCTAACGAACCAGAAATAAAGATCTTCATCTTCTTCATGAAGAAGATGATGAACAGGATGAAGTTCATCACAATTTTCCAGAATTTTACCAAATTTTCCAGAATTTTCAGATTTTTATATCATTTTGAAGCTCACGCAACGTAGATCATAGATCAACCACTAATTCATGCTAATTCATCATCAATTAAGAGAATCGAGCAAAATAATTTTCACATGCCAAACTTGAATCACTCATAACTCACTCAATTTTTATCCAAATCGCACGAAATTTATATCAGATTGATCAGCATCAAATGCTCTACAATATTATACACATAAAACAGAGAATTAAGGTGATCGAAAATGTGACCTCTTGAAGAACAGTTCTTGAATTCTGCAAATTCCAGGCCAGGCAAGCATGCAAATCCACTCCAAATCACTTGTTATGAAGTTTGATGATGAAATTGAGGCTTGGAAACGTGTAGATCTAACTCAATTTGCATTTGCCATGGTTATGTTCTTGAGCTTCACATACACAATTCTGGTCCAAACTTGATGATCCAAGGCTTGATCTCTGTTAAATAAACACTAAAGAACCAGAATATGGAAGAAGATTCAAGGCTTATGTGAGAAAAAATTGAATTAAGATTGAGAGAAAATTTTGGAGGGAAATGAAAACTAGATCTAGAAATGGTGAATTGTGATTAACCACTTCAAATTCTGTTACAATTATGTATATATACCATGTGCTAATCCTATTTTAATTAAAATTAAGCAAAGTTAATTAGGAATTAGCAAAATAAGGGTGCATGGCAAAAATTGAAAATTTGCATGGTGCATGTAGTAAATGGACGTGAACAGTGCCATGTGCTTGATCAAAGTCACTCAAAATCATTTTTTAAACACATTGGCAATGGTAAAAAGTTCTCATGATGCATCATTTTTAAATTTATGATTTTCCCTCCAAAATCTTCATGAATAAGCAAGCGATCATATGTTCAAATTTCATGCAATGTGATGGATGCTTTGGAAACTACATGTCATGAGAAGCAAAGTGCAAAAAGAACCACCAAATTTGGAGTTATGAATCAAAAGTTATGGCCTTTTGAAGTTCCATGCATCCTTGGCAATGATTTGATCATATCTCTTCAACCATTCATCATAAATTCATGATCTTGGACTTTTTGGAAATAGGAGAAAGAGATCTTCAACTTTCATGTTGGACAAAATTTCATTTGGAGCTTCTTTGATGATGTAAGATCAAGTTAAATTTGAACCAAAAACTTTCCATTTTGGGAAACTTTCAATTATAGGTCACTTTCCATTTTTGGAAAGTTTTGATCTGACCTCAAATTCTTCAAGATATGCATTTGACATAATGAATAAGCCTCTTTTGAACATGAATGAGATGTTAAAACTCATTTCTCCACCTCCTAGCCCTCAGTTGACTTTCTGTTGACTTTCTAGGGCCCTAGATGACTTGAACATGCTCATATGACTTTGAGCCTCAACCACTAGATGAAATGGCTCCAAAATGAAACCCTAGCTTGTACAAGCTCAATAAAATCATATGATGATCTCCATCTCAATAAAGACCTCATCTCCTTGAAGATCCCTGACTGGTAGAATGGCATTGATTAGGGTTGACCAGAGGTCAAAACCCCAATCTCAAGGAACCTGAGCATGAATTCTGAAACCTTTGAGGAGGACGCAACCATGATGATGATGACATATCCTTGCCAATAAGATAATGCTCAAACTCCTTGAAGGACCAAGAAACCCTAATTGAAGCACAAACCCTCAGATGGCTAGTGATCAATTCAATAAGACCCTTAGGCATGAACCTCTCATCCTTTCTATCTTCTGAGAAAGACTTAAGAGGATGACTTGCTTGTTTTCACATGATGTGCAAAAATGTAATGCCTAATGCCCTACAAAAATAAAATGCAATATGCTAAGCTAGTCCCAAGAGAGGAGGGCAAATTTTGAGGTGTTACAGCTGCCCCTATTCAATCCACTGTGAACCTGTCGATATGAACAGCCTCGGCTTTCAGATGACCAGGGTGAAGAGTGATTGAATACCAAGAACATACGAACAATTTGCGCTCTGATGGGAAATAATTAACAATGCCTGTCAGAATCGGTCAAGAAGTGATCTTGAAAGAAAAATTTGTCCGGTACGGAGACAGTTGGCCTGAACACCGAAACAGAATATTGACCTGGATATCAAAATAAATGATAACACAGGAACCACCATGGCCTGAACGCCGCTCATCAGTCTGAATTCTGAATATCGGAATGCGAGAGTATTAATATCGGTCTGAATACCGAGAGATTGGCCTGAATGCCCAAAAACTGGCCTGAGTGCCACTTCGGTCTGAATACCGGAAAACTGGCCTGAATGCCGCAAGCTGCATCGATCTGAACTTTGGAAGCTTCTTCGATCTGAACATCGGAAACTGGTCTGAATACCCACCTCGGCCTGAACACCGGAAAACTGGCCTGAATGCCGCAAGCTGCATCGATCTGAACTTCAGAAGCTTCTTCGATCTGAACATCAGAAACTCTGGCCTGAGTGCCACAATGGTCTGAATACCCGAAAAACTGGCCTGAACGCCACATCGGTCTGAATACCCGAAAAACTGGCCTGAATACCCGAAAAACTGGCCTGAACGCCCCATCGGTCTGAATACCCGAAAAACTGGCCTGAACGCCACATCGGTCTGAATACCCGAAAAACTTGTCATGCCTGTCAGCATCGGCAAAGATAAGGAACAGTGATAACTGAGGCGGCACGCGTGCCAACGACCCATGTTGGGGATAACAAGCCATGAGCATGCTATCCTCTATTCAACCCTAGCAAACGAACAAATTGCGCTCAGCTGGGGATTTTTCTCTCTTTACTTTTCTTTTTGTTCTTTTCTTGAACCCCGAAACTTCTTTGATTATCATTTCCATCTCCGCATGACAGAAACCCTTTCTCCAATATCACACTACTGGGGAATACTGTTGATTCAAAATCACGATGATAAACTCCTTAGAGTAACATCTTCACCATCTGGCGAAACCAATCCTTAAGCGGTAACCACGGCTCGAGACTAGCTTATGCTTGCAATGCTGATGCATGATGATTTTTTTAGCGTAATGCTCCACAATCATGGAAATGCTACGCAATTAGCTATGCAATATGCTATGCTTATCTATATGATGAATGCATAAAAAGTATCCCCCTTAGGGGACTCTTCTGGGGAGCTCGAGGCACTCTGCTGAGGAACTCGCTAACACTCCAACCTCCACCCTGCTGGGGAATAGCGCTGCTGCTGGGAAATAGACTACCCTTGCCAGGGATGACCTCCACTGAACCCGACCCACTTGGGGACTTCGCTGGGGAAGAAACCACCAACGCACTCTGTGGGGGAAACAACGGTATTTGACTTGCTGAGGAACTTAACAAGCTCCGCCATGTTAGGAAAAAACAACTACCAACAGGCACCTCCGTTGGGGAAATAGCAACCTTCAGGCCTGGCTGCTGAGGAAACACCGATCTCAAACCTGCTGGGGAAATAACCATTCCGACCCTACTAGGGAAGTCACAGACCTGGAATCTACTGGGGAGGTAATAATCCCAACTCTGCTTGGGGAAACAAGGAAAGTCTGGCACAGAACACCCGTCGACTCGTCGAACCCTGGTATTCCATATCTAAATCCAGTATCAGCTTTCCACTTTTGAGAGCTCCCAGGCTCGCCTGGACTTTTCTGATTCATCACCTTGTATTCTCGACTGCTCCGTACTCTACGGAGAGCAAACTCCTTAGATTGGTACAAACTTTCCAGTCCTCAGACTTTGAAGAGTCTTCTTGATTAATTCTCAAGGATCGTCTTTCGCCGTCTTTTCACCATTCTTCAATTCTTCGTCCCTGATTGGACTCCACGGGGATCTTTTGTCAAAAAGGCTTCACATCACAACCTGCAAATGAGTGAAAATATCTAACAGCACCTGCAAAAGAGATCGTTAGATAAAAACGTGCCCCAGGCGTGCCAAAGCTTCAACACCTAGGTCATTCTACCTTCCGAATAAGATTTCAAGTTTTCAATCTTATAAACATGCATTGGAAGGGATCTCCATGTCTCAAAATGCAAATATTCTTTATCAAAATAAGCGGATGTTTTTGCAATCAAAGCAGTAGTGAAAACAAAAACAAAATTATTTGACTGAATATGCATTTTATTGATTGAAAAGGTGTGGCTCGTAACTGAGCAATACACAAGAAGCAATTCCTGAAAAGAGGTAATTGCGCACAAAAGGAAAAATATATCCTAATGGCAATGTGAAACCGCGATCTCATCGAGTTCCAACTCGGTTACACCCCATATGTCCTCAAGACTCTCCGTGCTTTCTGCCTTCTGAATAAGACGCTTCCGACTGCTCCGGGTCGGGGATCACCCATGTCGTACTCAAAGTACAAACGATCATGCCAGACGTAGTTGTTCGTTTCAATCCCTCTTTTGCCTGGACCGCCCTTTCGGGTTTTCAGTCCACCGGGATACCCTTTTTTGCCTAAGCCGCCCTTGTGGGGTTTTCGACTTGCCGGGTGTACATTTTTTCTTTTTATCCCTAATTTTTGCCCGAACCTTTTCTTTTTTTTGGTTCGTCGGGATGCCCATTTTTGCCTGGACTATTTTATTCTTTTCGTCCAGCGGGTCTCTTATACGAAGTATTTTTTAACTGCGTCCGCATTCACAGGGGATGGAAAATCCTCGCCATCCATGGTCGTCAACAACAAGGCTCCACCAGAGAAAACCTTCTTGACCACGAACGAACCTTCATAATTGGGTGTCCATTTGCCCCTTCGATCGTTTTGAGGAGGAAGGATCCTTTTCAACACCAAATCTCCCACATGATACACACGAGGTCGTACCTTCCGGTCAAAAGCACGCTTCATCCGCTGCTGGTACAACTGCCAACGATAGATGGCCGCCAGCCTCTTTTCCTCAATCAGGCTCAACTCTTCATACCGAGTCCTTACCCATTCAGCCTCTTGCAATTTCACGTCCATCAGGACTCTCAACGACGGAATCTGAACCTCAACCGGTAGCACGGCTTCCATTCCATACACAAGCGAGAATGGTGTTGCCCAGTAGACGTACGCACCGAGGTTCGGTACCCATGCAATGCAAACGACAACATCCCGTGCCAATCCTTATAGGTCACAACCATCTTCTGCACAATCTTCTTAATATTTTTATTGGCTGCCTCAACCGCCCCATTCATCTTTGGATGATAAGGAGAAGAATTGTGATGCTCTATCTTGAATTCCCGGCACAGCTCTGCCATCATCTTATTGTTCAAATTAGAACCATTATCAGTAATGATTCTTTCGGGAACCCCGTATCTGCAAATGATGTCTCTCTTCAGGAATCTGGCGACGACCTGCTTCGTCACGTTTGCATAAGAGGCTGCTTCCACCCACTTGGTGAAGTAATCAATAGCCACCAATATGAACCGATGCCCATTCGAAGCCGTAGGCTCAATCTTCCTGATCATATCAATGCCCCACATAGCAAACGGCCATGGAGACGACATTAAACTCAACGGATTTGGAGGCACGTGCACCTTATTAGCATAAATCTGGCATTTATGACACTTCCGCACGAAATTAAAACATTGGGCCTCCATTGTCATCCAATAATATCCGACTCTCAACAGCTTTTTCACCATTGCATTCCCACTGGCATGGGTACCGAACGACCCCTCGTGAACCTCTTTCATCAATTGGCTTGCTTCTTTGTCATCAACACATCTAAGCAAGACCCAATCGAAATTCCGCTTGTACAAAACCCCATCCTTATTCAGATAGAACACCATGGCCAACCTCCTCAGGGTCTTTCGGTCCTTCTTGGATGCTCCCTCAGGATATTCTTGGGTTTCCAGATAGCGCTTGATATCGTGATACCACGGCTTCTCATCATCAGGTGTTGTGTCAACAGCAAACACATAAGTCGGCCTATACAGGCGTCCCACCTCAACACTGGGGAACTGATTCCACCACTGTACCTTAATCAAGGCGGCCAGAGTAGCCAAAGCATCTGCCAAAGGATTCTCTTCTCTAGGCACATGATGCAATACCACCTTGGTGAAAAACGTCAACAATCTCCTCGTATAATCCCGGTATGGAATTAAATGAGATTGATGCGTATACCATTTTCCATTAACCTGGTTCACAACCAAAGCTGAATCTCCATATATAACAAGGTTCTTGATTCGCAAATCAATCGCCTCTTCAATCCCCAAGATACAAGCTTCGTATTTAGCCACGTTGTTGGTGCACTCAAATGTTAGCCGGGCAGCAAAAGGAATGTGGGATCCTTTCGGCGTAACCAAAACAGCACCAACACCGCTACCATTCACGTTAGCGGCCCCATCAAACATCAGAATCCATTCGGACTCAGGGTCAGGCCCCTCCTCCGGGATTGGTTCCTCACAATCTTTCGATTTGAGAAACATGATGTCCTCATCAGGGAACTCAAACTTCATTGGTTGATAATCCTCAATGGGTTGCTGGGCGAGGTAATCAGACAATACACTCCCCTTGATTGCCTTCTAAGAGGTATACTGGATATCATATTCGGTCAAAATCATTTGCCATCTCGCAACCCGTCCGGTCAATGCTGGCTTCTCAAATATGTACTTGATTGGATCCATCTTGGAAATCAACAAAGTGGTATGAACCAGCATATACTGTCTTAGTCGGTGAGCAGCTCATACCAAAGCACAGCAAGTTTTCTCGAGTAGTGAATATCTTGTTTCACAGTCGGTAAACTTTTTGCTAAGGTAGTATATGGCATGCTCTTTTCGACCAGACTCGTCATGCTGCCCCAATACACACCCCATAGACCCCTCGAGGACTGTCAAGTACAGAATTAACGGTCGTCCCTCCACATGAGGCATCAGAATCGGAGGCTCCTGCAAATATTCTTTTATCTTTTCAAATGCCGTTTGGCAATCATTATTCCACCTGACCGTTTGATCTTTTATTAACAACTTGAATATAGGTTCGCATGTAGCTGTTAGATGAGATATGAACCGTGAAATGTAGTTCAATCTACCTAAGAAACCACGAACTTCTTTCTCTGTTCTCGGTTCAGGCATTTCTCGTATTGCTTTTACTTTAGCAGGATCAACCTCGATTCCTCTTTCACTCACTATGAACCCCAGCAATTTACCGGACCGCACTCCGAACGTGCACTTGTTCGGATTCAACCTCAGTCTGAATTGTCTCAACCGATCAAACAACTTGGCCAAATCCATCAAATGCCCCTCTTCTGTTTGGGACTTTGCTATCATGTCATCAACATAGCATTCGATTTCATGATGAATCATATCATGAAACAAAGTCACCATAGCCCTCTGATAAGTAGCACCGGCGTTCTTGAGACTAAATGGCATCACCTTATAGCAAAAAGTGCCCCACGGTGTGATGAACGTTGTTTTCTCCATATCATCTGGTGACATTTTGATTTGATTATAGCCAGAAAAGCCATCCATGAAGGAAAACACCTAGAACTGAGCCGTATTATCTACCAACACATCGATGTGAGGTAGTGGGAAATCATCCTTCGGGCTAGCTTTGTTCAAATCCCGGTAGTCCACACACATTCTCACCTTCCCGTCCTTCTTCGGCACCGGCACAATGTTTGCGACCCAAGGCGGATAATTAGTAACAGCTAGGAAACCAACATCCAACTGCTTCTGCACTTCCTCTTTGATTGTCATGGCCATCTCGGGTCGAGTTCTGCGCAACTTCTTCTTTACTGGAGGACAATATGCTCTTAACGGTAACTTGTGCACAACGATATCGGTATCCAACCCTGGCATATCTTGATAAGACCAGGCGAAGATATCAAAATATTCTTTCAACAATGCTACCATTCTGCTCTTGACACTCGCCTCCAAAGCAGCCCCAACTTTTACCTCCTTTCTGACCTCGTCGGTACCCAGATTCACAACCTCAACTTGCTCCTCGTGCGGCTGAATCACCTTCTCCTCTTGTTTCAACAACCTGGCTAATTCCTCCGGCAGTTCACAATCTTCTTTCGGCATGATAGACCGGAATGTCGAAGTCATATAAGGGTGTAACAGGATTGTTATCAATGAGATCCAAAGAATGATCGCATCTGCATGAATGTTGATTCATGCATTGCTTTAGAACCGAAGCGAGACAAATTAAAAGGAAAACGAAAACAAACATTGCCATTTTTATTTTTGTTTTTATTAAACTGCAAAAATAAATGAAAGACAGGGAACACCGCTTTTAATTGAAAAACATCCATTTATTACTGATGCAAAAATTGCAAAATGAAACATGAGGTGGCCCTTACAATGAACCATCACGTTTCGGGCAAAACGTATGGCTTCCATGCAGACAAAATTGAAAAAACAGGAAATATTACTCTTCAAGTAGAGTGACAATGATGATCTTTTCGGCCTTCCAGTTCTGGATCTCCATCCCTGGTACGCACGGCTTTATCCATTGACCTATCTCACAGTCATTGTCGACCTCTTCACCCACCATACAGATGTGATCTGGATCCAGCATTCCAGCACTGGTGAACGTGAATGACGCACGACGTCCTCTGCCCTATCCAGACGAGTCTCGGCCCGGCTGATAACCAACCCCAAATCGGTCTTTCTTGGCGGCGATGTCCATCATCTTCCCCCAACCTGGAGCTTCTCCACTCTTCACCACATCAGCAGCCTGCTTGTATGAAGAAATGGACGGCTTCTCCTCTTTAGCAAAAATGGCATTCTCCACCTTGACGGTTTCGAATGCTTGACTTGGTGTTTCAACAATTTCACCGTCCATTTCCACGTATTTGAACGATGATAGGTGGCTGACGAAGATATCCTCCTCCCCACAAATGGTGACGACCTGCCCGTCCCAGATGTACTTCAGCTTCTGGTGCAAAGTCGAAGTCACTGCCCCAGCAGCATGTATCCACGGCCTACCCAACAAGCAACTGTATGCCGGCTGAATATCCATGACATAAAAAACGGACTTAAACACCTCAGGCCCGATCTTCACGGGGAGCTCCACTTCCCCAAACACAGCCCGCTTCGAACCGTCAAAAGCTCTCACCACCAGATCCGTGGGCATCAAGATCAACCCTTCACAGTCTAGCTTCGCCAAGGCCTTCTTTGGCAGCACATTGAGCGACGAGCCGGTATCCACCAACACGTGCGAAAGCACGGCTCCTTTACACTCCATCGCAATGTGTAATGCCCTATTATGATTGCGCCCATCCACTGTCAGATCCAAATCAGTGAAACCCAGCCCATGGCTGGCATTGACATTTGACACCACCGTCTCCAACTGATTGATGGTTATCTCCTGGGGAACATAGGCTCTCTTCAGTATTTTCAGCAAAGCCTCTCTATGCCCCTCGGAGCTCAGCAATAAGGACAAGATTGAGATCTTGGATGGCGTTTGCTGCAAATGGTCAACAAGCTTGTACTCTGACTTCTTGATGATTCTCAGAAATTCTTCAGCTTCATCATCAAGTACTTTCTCCGACCCACCAGGCGCCGGTGTCACCACATGAGTACCCTTATTTACCACCTGCTTCCCTCTTGCCCTGGCTAAAGCCTCGGCCTTATCTTTCTTTTCTCTCTCTCCATCCCCATTCCTCAAAGCGTCTGGTGCAAACAACCTTCCACTGCGAGTGAAACCACTGGGTCCGGCATCATCCACCTTTGAAACGGTGGTTTCACCTGCAGTCTGATCCTCCAACCTCTCCCCATTACAGTAAACCTCTCCACCATAATTCCACGGCACGACGTCATCTTTGTCATAAGGAATAGGCCCAGGTACTGTGATAGTAACTGGAGCCGCATCTTCCAGCGTTGACAAATCAATCGGGTCGAAGTAAATGGTTATGGTGGAGACATCTGTAACGCCTCAAAATTTGCCCTCCTCTCTTGGGACTAGCATAACATATTTGCATATCATTTTTAGGTCATTATGCATTTCATATTGCATATCATGTGGTTACATTGTGCAAATCATCCTCACAAGTCTTGATCAGAAGATGAAGAGGTTATGTGCAAGCCTAGGGTTTTATTGACTGATCATTAGCCATCTGAGGGTGGTGGTTCAAATTAGGGTTTTGATTTCTCAAGAGGATTGAGCTATATCTTGGTTGAGGTGATACATCATCATTGTCAGGGTTTTGATATCATCCAAGAGGTGCAAGTGTTTGATCATATACCTTGGGATTAGGGTTTTGACCACTGGTCAACCCTAATCATCTGCATTGGGCCAATCAGGGCATAGCAAGGAGATGGGGTCTACAATGGATATGGGCATCATTTCATGTTTGTATTGAGCTTATGGAGGCTAGGGTTTCACCATTGAGCCATTTCATCAGAGAATTGAGGCTCAGATTGATCAGTGCATTGCCAAATTCATCTATCAGTTGAAAAGTCAACTGTGGTCAACTGTGCTTGATTTTATGGATTTGGAGGTGGGAGAGAGTTGGATACACTTCATTCATGTTGAAACAAGTGTTATTTGACATGTCAAAGCTCAAGAATGAAGAAAATAAAGTCAGGACAAAAGTTGCCAAAAATAGAAAGTGACTTGTAATGGAAGTTTCCAAAAATGGAAAGTTTTTCACCACAAAATTACATGTCCAAAAACAGCTTCAAATGGAAATTTGTTCAACATGAAAGTTGTAGATCCTGTTCTCACCTTTCTAAAAAGTCCAAGAACTTGAAATTCCCATGTATGGTTGGCAAGTTATGGCCCATTCATTTTCCAAAAGTGCCTATAATTAAAGTGGCATAACTTTCACATGGAATGTCCAAAATGGATGATATTTTTATGAGCAAACTCCATTTCACATGTACTTTCATGGTGCATAATCAAAATTCACCAAAAATGGTCAATGCAAAAGGTCAATTTTCAAGTGCAACAATTAAAATCCAAGGGCAAAATGGTCCAAGTTGAGAAATACATGGAATTTTGGAATGAGGATTTTTGCAACACATCACAAATGCCAAATAGAAGTTGTTTGAGCTGTCATGAGCTGTCATGGTTCAATATTTGGCAAGGGCATTTTGGAACTTGCACTTAAATTTCACATTATGCTAATCACATGAGTTTTTGCTAATTGGTGATTAAGAGGATGATTAGGGTGAAGTATAAGATGCTAATCATAACTGAATTGCAAATCATAATCACAATTCTCAGAAATCTAACTAACTTTCCCTCCATTTTCTCCAAATTCATCAAGAACTTCATCAAACTTTTTTCACAAAATCTCCATCAAATCTCAACCAAATTGCAAAGTTCTTGTTGATTCGTGTTCCTTGAGCCTTTCTCTACATCTGTTTTGGTGAATTGGTGCAAGAAACCTTCAGAATCGTGACTGTTGCAAGTGAGCATGATAATGGCATTTTGAGATTTCTCACACTTGGAGCTGTTTTGGATCAAGCTAGGCGTGGCATTCATCTTCCTCAACCTTAATCTCCGTCTGTTTTTGGTTTTGGCTCGAAAATACATCAAGAATCATCACTGTCTTCAACCTAAGGTGCAAAATCGAATCTCACCTTTTCTTAAATTGTTAGGTGGTTTTTGTAGTTCATTCATCATAGATCAACATGATATGCTTGGTTTTGGATTTGGTTAGCTATTAAATGAGTTATTTCGATTTGAAGTTTGATGTTCATATCTTTAATTGTTCGATCCCTTCGCTACAGTAGGAATTAGGAAATTTGAGTTACATATTCATGATCCTTGTGTTCATACGGTTCCAATGGTTATAAACATGTTGATTTTGGTTACGATTCATTGTTCATGATTTTCTGGAATTTTCTGGATTTGTGTTTGAAGAAGATGACGAGAAATGCGTTTTGATCTTCCAATTTCGTGGCCTTGTTTGAACTTCTGTTTCCCGCTATCTCCAGCCTCTCACAGCGTGCCAACGCATTAATGAGAGGCGACGTCGTTTTGATGCTGTTGCTGATAATTACGCCTTTGCCATTTTTACATATTAATTATATTATTTCATTTGTTTTTCATTTTTGTTACATGATCTTTAGAAAATCATAGAGACTTCATTTTTTATCCAATTTTGGTGAGATTTTTTGCACCATGCTCATGATGATGTGAAGAATTTAATGATGATTTTTGTGAAATTTTTGCATGTGTAGAAAAATAATTGGCTTAGGGTTTGTTGAATATGTCACATTTTTGTATGTTTTGCCAAAACCATCATGAAATGCTCATACCTTTAAAGAAATGGATGAAAATTTTTGTGCTTATTCTGGACATGTTGATGGTGATTTTCATGTAGAGTTTGTGATTTTTGGATACTTGGTTAATTAGATATGATTTTTTGATTAAAGGTGTGACAATTTGTGTCACACCTAGCTAGGTCAACTTCATGATTTTATTTGCCTGGCCTAGAGATGTTGATTTGAGCTGAAATTTTGTGTGGATGATTATTGATATGTCGAGATAACATGTGATTTTTGCTGGAATTTTTGATGGAGTTTTCTAATTGATTGATAATTTTCTTCTCTGTTGGATCATTTGGTAACCTTGTGTGACACATGTTGGTAATTCATTTGTGAAATGCTCATATTGTATTGGATGAAGATGAAATTTGACATGAGCATTCTAGACACATTGTAGGACATCATGGTTTTGATCCCACTCATTTCTTAATTGTTGTCACTGTTTTATGATTTATGGAATTTGATGCTTGTGTTGATGCCTTGAATTGGCTTGTATAAATGTGTCTGGACTTCTTGATTTTCATTGACCTACTTTATTTTGTCCAATTGAGCTGAAAATTGACATGCTATACCTTGAATGTTTCCTATTTAGGTGTGAATTTTTGTGGAATTAATTGAATTGATTTGGTATGCTTTTGAGGGAGATAGTTCTGTTTGGTCTTTTGGAGTTGCAAATTGCATGATTAATGTTAAATTGTGCATGAAAGGATAATGGTGAATGGTATGAGCATGGGACCAATTGCATTTGCTTCTAATTTGTTTGAATGTGATTTTGGATAAATTGCACTTGCTGTTTAGAATTTTTTATCCCTTTTGGACCCTAGGCTTGGCCTAGTGGTCTAGTTTCTCACATTTGGTTTGGATTTTCAGGTTGAAATGCAAAAGGCTTAAGGGAAAAAGTGCAAGTTGATTAAATTGAATTTGTTTGATGTTGTCCACTAACATTGGCTTTGTGTTGTAGGGTTAGAAGCTTGAGTTTGAGCTCATGGCTTGCACTTATGTGCATTAACTTGTGTTGTCTGTATAGATTGACTTTTGCTGTTTATTGTTGGTTTGTCTGAGTACTGATGATACTTGATTGATTTCAGGTACATTTAGTCGCTTACAGTTCCTTGAGAACTTGCTTGCTGTTGCTTGGTTTTAAAACCAGTTGAGGTAGAATCTCTATACTTCATGTAGTCTGGAAGACCTGGCTTGTTATTTAGCCAGGCAACTGTCTGAAGTCCTCCTTAAGAGGCGATGTTTGTGATTGTTTACTTTTGTGCCAAGCAGGTAAAGACCTCTATGAGGCAATTGGTGGAACCCAAGGGATATGCAATCTATCCCCCGCTATTCTGTTGAGTCGTCCCTCTGCTCACACCACTGTGTTGATGCATTGGGACACAAACCCAAGATCTTGTACTTTGTACAGTTGTGTCAGAGTCTTGAGCGTAGAAGGGTCCCTCCATTCTGGACCCACGCTCCTTTGTCTGAAGCTCTCCCTGATCAGGGATAAGAGCTGTGAAGTCTAATCTTCACTCACCTTTCATCAGCTTCACCTTAGCCTCTCAATGGCAAGGTTAAGAGCTAACTCTACCCTGTACAGATGACTTGCTTCGGCAGTCGCACCCTTGTTTGAGCCTCACTTCTGACTAGATATAGTGTGTGCTATGTGAAATGTTTGTTTTATTGTGATTGATGCTTGCATGCTTGCTTTCTTCCTGGATAGGATTAGCTTGCTGTTGTGCAAGTAGGTAGAAACCACAATATAGGGAAATGATGCATGATAACACTAGGCTCGAGTACAGCTCCCTGGTAGTGTGTCTCCCCTTGGTTTCTGGCTAGAACTTCTTTCCCTTTGGGGGGAACTACGTCGCCCTGATCCTCATGCCAGATGAGGTACGTAGGCAGGAGACCGTGCGAGGTCTCTCCGAGCACCCTTTTCTTTTTTTTGCGTGTGTTTTGTTTGCCAACTATCAGGCTCGAGTTCCCGACTCCCTGTTAGTCTGTGTGTTCAGTTTCTTCTGACGTCTCAGCGTCTCTTCTTGCTTGCTTGATGACTTTTAGGTCCGAGTTCCCGACTCCCTATTAGTTTGTGTGTTTCTTTCCCGTTCAGGGGAACTACATCGCCCTGATCCTCGTTCCAGACGAGGTATGTAGGCAGGAGACCGTGCGAGGTCTCTCCGGGCACTTTTTTTTCTTTTTGTGTGCGTTTGCTTGTTATAAGCTTGTGTGTCGGGATATGGACGTAAGCCCAGCGATTGGCTGTACGTATCCTGATTGTGTTTGTTTGGTTCGGAAGCCGATGTAAGTCCAGTGATTGGCATTCAGGATCCATGTTTGCCTGTGTTTTTGTTTGCTTGTTTGGCGTGCGTGAGCCGAACTACGACAACTCTGATTCTCGTTCCAGACGAGATACGTAGGCATAGGATGCGACGTCCTATCAAGCTCTCTTCCTCTTAACCCCACCTGTGTTGTCTTCGGTGCGTGTGTGTGTGTGGTGTTTTAGAAACCTTTTCTTTTCTTAGAGTGTGGATCCCGTCGAGTACGACGGACGTGAGGGGTGCTAATACCTTCCCCTTGCGTAACCGACTCCCTTACCCTTTCTCTTTGGTCGCGAGACCATGCTTTTTCCAGGTTTCTCTGAGCGTTTCCTTTCCTTATCTTGGGATAAATAACGCGCAGTGGCGGCTCTGTGTTGTGTTTTTGTTTCAGCCCGCCGGTTGTTTTTCGCGGATGCGACAGCTGGCGACTCTGCTGGGGATTCATGACTGATGTTGACCTGTGCTGGTCCATCTTCCCTAAGCGAGTCTCTCCTAGCGTTCTAGGATAGTTTAGGTTGCTTGTGCCGCTTTATTTATTGCATTTATTATTCTAACCAGTGTATATATTTGCATAAATATCTGCATGCATCATACTATCATGCTGCTGTCCTCTGTACAGGTGGTTCCTCTGTTTTGGGGTGGGTGTTCCGAGTGGGGCTAAAACCCAGGCCCGAGTATACACCTAGGATTAGTGTGGTCTCACGTTCCTCATTTGCTTTATCAGCATATTGTTGCAACGTGACATGCCACAAGCCGGACGAGGTTCATTTGATAGTGCTTTCCTCTGTGGGGTACCCCACTTTGGTTGAGTTACTTCATCTGAACTATTGACTCTGGTGACCGATCATTTCCCGGATCTTTGGTTGAGACAATCTTAAGGGAGCTACAATGGCACACCTGAAAGGGCAAACCCATTGAGTATCTCCGCCCGATTGTCGAGACTATTATCCGCCTTAGGATGACCTGTTTAGAATTTACCTGTGAGGGGAGGGTGATTCTTTCAGATGCATGTTCTGTTGGTGACTTTGATGGTGACTATTGGTTCCGTGGATCAGAGTCCTATTTATAAGTTGGATTTATGGTCATTTATTTCTGAGACGCCGGAGTGCTGTCCGTGTTATTTATTAGTAGGGATCCGTTTATTTCAGGATTCCCCGGGCCGATTCAGAGGTTATGGGTATCTGATCAGAGTTTTGTCTGGTGGTGATGATGATGTATCTGTCTTCCGTTTATTTCAGAACCCTCGAGTCGGATTTGTGGTTACATGATCCTTCAGATGGTTGTGATCGGTTCAGAGATCAGGGCTGTGATTCAGTGCAACAGATGATCAGATGACTTGGAGGATGGCACAGTGCATTGCATTCATTCATCTGCATCATTCTCATTTTGCATTCATCTGCATCGAACCTATGTCTAGCCATATGGGGAGTATTACTGATTAAGAAGCTGGTTGAGAGACATTCGGATGTCAGAATGTTATCGGTGAAATATTATCCGTCTCGATGAAACTAGAATCAAAGGACGGAATCATCCTCATATGGATAGATGTTGCATTCATGCATATTAACCCATTTGCTGTTTTGTAGGTGTCAACCGGTGCGCATAGCTTGTTTGCTCAGATATCCTGCTAGGGGCAACAAATCCAAATTGATGGATTCTTCCGACGCCGACATCCTCGAACTGAAAGAGATGGTGAGGGATTTGTTCAGTGTTGTGCAAGGGCTTGCCTTGGGGCAGAAAGCCATGGCTGAGAGATTGGAAAGGATTGAGGGCTGGATGATCAAGGAGAAAGTTCAGGGAAAGGCTCCGTCACCCGAAGTAACAAATCCCTCTGGCTTTGTAGCAAAGAAGCCCTCTGGCAATGGTCATCTTGAGAAGGAAGTTGAAGCGGGTGGTGTGCAGGCCAAGAGAGAACGCGGTAAGGATCGTTATCACCCATATGCTGATACGGTAACAATCCCTACTAATAATCAATCTGCACAACAACGGCAACCACCACCTCAACGGAGGACACAAAGAGCAGTGGGCCAAGTGAGAAGGAGGACGACAGATCGTCATTTCAATAAGCCGCCTGTGACTTACGCCTCGCTGTTTAAAAGGTTGAAGGATATTGGGTTGGTGCAGCCAAGGATGTTGACTCTGTTGAAACCTGATCAAAGGCCTGCCCGTTACGATGAGAATGTCAGGTGCGAGTTCCATGCTGGGGCACCCGGACATCATGTTGAGGATTGTAAAGCTTTTAAGCATGTGGTCCAGGACTTGGTGGACTCTAAGGCAATCAATTTTGCACCGACGACAGATGATAGTGCTAACCTCGTGACAAGGCATGGTCCTGTAAAAGTGGAGATGATGTCGAAGGACAAGAAAGGGATAGAGGTGACTGAGAAGGATCAGTTAAGAATGCCCATGTCTGTGGTCCCAAAATGCCCGACAAAAAATGGAGCTTTCCCTTGTGTTGATGATTGTTGTGCGGCCATCGCTACAAAGGGGTGTGTAGTAATTGGGGAATCGGTCCAGAGAAAGATGAAAGTAGAAATGGACGATGTAAGGTGTAAAGCACCCAGTCTGGCAGTTGAAACCATCAAGGTGAAAAATGCCATTGGTGTTGAGAAAGAGAAAAAGCCGTCCATTTCTTCTTACAAACAGGCGGTGGAAGTGGTGAGAAATGGAGGGATCCCAGGCTGGGGACAGATCATAGGCATTGTGGTAAAGGCGGATATGTTTGGGATTGGTTATTATCCAGGTCAAGACTCGTCTGAGCGGAACAGAGGACGTCGTCCGTCGTTCACCTTTGTCAGTGCTGGAATGCTAGATTCAGATCACGCCTATACAGTGGGTGAAGAGAGTGACAGCGACCGCGAGCTGGAGTCGTGGATAAAATCGTGCGTACCAGGAAGCTGGAAGGCCTAAAAAGATCAGCACTGTCACTCATCCGGAAGAGTAATGTTTCTTGTTTCTCAATTTTATTTGCATGAAAGCCATACGTGTTTCCCGACATGTAATGGTTCATTGTAAGGGCCACCTCATGTTCATAATTTGCAACATTTCTGCATCATTAATAAATGGATGTTTTTCAATTAAAAGCGGTGTTCCCTATTTTTCATTTATTTTTGCAGTTTTAAAACAAATAAAAATGGCAATGTTTGTTTTCATTTTTCTTTCCTTGCGTCTTGTCTCGTTCCGACTTCGAAGAATAATTCTCCGGATCTCGTTGACAACAATTTGGTTACACCTCATATGACTTCGACAAACCGATCTATCCTGCCGAAGAAGAAGGCGAAGAAGATTGTGATCTGCTGGAAGATTAGCCAGGTTGTCAAAACAAGAGGAGAAGGTGATTCAGCCGCACGAGGAGCGGGTTGAGGTTGTTATTCCAAGCACCGCCGAGGTCAGGAAGGAAAAAATTGGGGCCGCTTCAGAGGCGAGTCGAGAGCAGAATGGTAGTCCTGTTGAAAGGACATGTGGATACCTTCGCCTGGTCATGTCAGGATACGCCAGGGTCGGATACCGATGTCGTTGTGCACAAGCTGCCATGGAGAGAAGATTGTCCTCTAAAGAAGCAGAACGCCAGTGCCTGTATCAGAGAGCCATGGTGACTTTGTTTCATGATATGATTCATCATGAAGTTGAATGTTATGCTATGACATGATAGCAAAGTCCCAAACAGAAGAGGGGCATCTGGCAGACCGGGGCAAGTCGGTTGACCAGTTGAGACAATTCAAACTGAGGTTGAATTCAGATAAGTGAGGGCACTATCAGAGTGCGGTCCGGTAAGATGTTGGGGTTCATTGTCAGAGAGGAATCCGAGGTTGATCCTGCAAAAAAAAAAAAAAAAAAAAAAAAAAAAAGAGAAAAAAAACAAGAAATGCCTGAACCGAGAACAGAAAAAGAGGTTCGTGGTCTATTAGGTAGATTGAACCACATGTCATGGTTCGCATCTCATCTAAACAGTCACGTGTGAACCTATACTCAAGCTGTTGAAAAGAGATCAAACGGTCAGGTGAAATAATGATTGCCAAGGGGCATGGAAATAAAAAAAAGAATGACTAGCAGGAACCTCTGATTCTGATGCCTCCTGTGAAAGGAACGACTGTTAATCTGTACTTGACGGTCCCCGAGGGGTCTATGAGGTGCGTACTGGGTCAGCATGGCGAGTCTTGTCGAAAAGAGCATGCAATTTACCTTTGCAAAAAGTTTACCGACTGTGAAACAATACATTCACTGTTCGAGAAAACTTAATGTACTTTGGCATAGGCTGCTCGCCGACTGAGACAGTATATGCTGGTTCATACCACTTTGTGGATTTCAAGATGGATCTGATCAAGTACAGAGAGCCAGCATTAATCGGACGGGTTGCGAAAGAGCAAAAGAATGTTGACTGATTTGGGATACTCTCAGAAAGCAATCAGGGGAGTGTATTGTCTGATTACCTCGCCCAACAACCCGTGGAGGAGTATCAACCGAGGAAGTTTGAGTTCCCTGATGAGGACATCTCGAGGTGCTCTGATCGAAAGATTGAGAGTAACCGATCCCGGAGGAGGGGCCTGACCCTGAATCCGAACGGATTCTGATGTCTGATGGGGAAGTTAAGGTGAATAAGCTTTTGTTGCCCGGATAACGTTTGAATGCACCGACGGTGTGATTGAGTAGGAAGCTGGTATCCTGGGTACCGGACGTCGATGCGTACATCTACTGGGGCAACTCCTTTCTCATTGGTATGGGATGGAAGCCGTGTTACCGATTGAGGTTCAGATTCCCTCTTTGAGAGTCCGGATGGACGTGAAATTGCAAGAGGCGGAATGGGTAAGGACCCGGTACGAAGAGTTGAGCCTGATTGAAGAAAAGAGGCTGGCGGCCATCTGTCAGGGGCAGTTGTACCAGCAGAGGATGAAGCGTGCTTTTGACCGAAAGGTACGACCTCGGGTATATCACGAAGGCGATATGGTGCTGAAAAGGATCCTTCCTCCTCAAAACGATCGAAGGGGCAAATGGACACCCAATTATGAAGGTCCATTCGTGGTCAAGAAGGTCTTCTCTGGTGGAGCCTTGTTGTTAACGACCATGGATGGCGAAGATTTTCCATCCCCTGTGAATGCGGACGCAGTTAAAAAATACTTCGTATAAAGAGACCCGCTGGACGAAAAGAATAAAATAGTCCAGGCAAAAATGGGCATCCCGGCGAACCAAAAAACAGAAAGAAAGGTTCGGGCAAAAATTAGGGATAAAAATGAAAAAATTGTACACCCGGCAAGTCGAAAACCTGAAAAGGCGACTTGGGCAAAAATGGGTATCCCGGTGGACTGAAAACCCGAAAGGGCGGTCCAGGCAAAAGAGGGATTGAAACGAACAACTGCGTCAGGCATGATCGTTTGCGCTTTGGTTAGAGCATCATGGATAATACCCGGTAGGGATCAATCAGAAACGTCTTGTTCAGAAGGCAGAAAGCATGGAGAGTCTGAGGACATATGGGGTGTAACCGAGTTGGAACTCGATGAGATCACGGGTTTCACATTGCCATTAGGATAGATTTTTCCTTTTGTGCGCAATTACCTCTTTTCAGGAATTGCTTCCTTTGTATTGCTCATTTGAGCCACACTTTTTTTCAATCAATAAAATGCATATTCAGTCAAATAATTTTGTTTTTGTTTTTCATTACCGCTTTGATTGCAAAAATATCCAGATATTTTTGATAAAGAATCTTGCATTTTAAGACATACAGGTCCCTTCCAATGCATGTTTATAAGATTGAAAGCTTGAAATCTTATTTGGAAGGTTGAGTGACCCAAGTGTTGAAATCTTGACACGCCTGGGGCACGGTTTTATCTAACGATCTGTTTTGCAGGTGTTGTTAGTTATTTTCACTCACTTGTAGGTTGTGATGTGGAAGCTTGTCGACAAAAAGCAAATCCCTATGGAGTCTAATCAGGGACGAAAGAATATGAAGGGATGACGAGAATACGTTAAGACGTACGACGATCCTTGGAATTAATCAAGAAGACTCTTCAAAATCGGAAGATTGGAAAGTCTGTAGAAGTTCCCCGTAGGGTCCAATCATGGACGAATGAGTGGGTAGAGAAGCGACGAAGAGACGTTGAGACGTCCGACGACCTTTGGAATTAATCAAGAAGACTCTTCAAAGTCGGAAAATTGAAAAGTCTGTATAATCCCCAGGAGTTCGCTCTTCGTCAAGTACGGAGCAGTTTGGAATACAAGATGATGGAGCAGAAAAGGTCCAGACGAGTCTGGAAGTTCTCAAAAGTGGAAAGCTGATACGAGATTGGGAGGTGGATACCGTGGTTCGACGAGTCGACGGGTGTTCTGTACCAACTTTTCTCATCTTCCCAGCTAAGTCCCCAAGCAGAGTTGTGAGGACTAAATCCCCAGCCGATCCAAGGTCTGGGGATCCCCTAGCTGAGTCAGGATGGTTATCCCCGGCGGGTTTAAAACGGTGTTTCCTCAGCAGCCAGGCCCGAAGGTTGTTATCCCCGAGTGGAGCGGGTTTCAATGAAATATATCTCCAGCAGTGTTCATCCTACCAGTGGATTGGATGAGTTTCCGTAGCGGACTGATATCTGCATCCCTAGCTGAGTTGATTCTACCCATGGGTTGCATGGGTTGTCCCCAGCGGAGTGGCATTCGTTTTCCCTAGCAGGGTCAGGATGGTTATCCCCAGCAGGTGGCAGATCGATGCTTCCCCAGTCACCAGGTCTGGAGGTTGCTGTCTCCTCAGCAGAGCTATCTGTGAACATTTCCCCAGTGAAGTCGTCAGGTATCTGTGAGGGTTCCCCAAAGCAGGTTCGGGGTTGATATCCCCAGCAAGTCATAAGACTGTATCCCCACAGAGTGTTGGTGGTTCTTATCCCCTGCAGTTTCCCGAGCGGATTGGGTGCAAAGGAGGTTTTTCCCCAACAAGGGTTTCCTTTTCCCCAGCAGGAGTACTATTCCCCAACAGGGTGGAGATCGGAGTATTGGCGAGTTCCTCAGCAGAGTGTCTCGAGCTCCCCAGAAGAGTCCCTTGAGGGGGATACTTTTTATGCATTCATCATGTAGAATAAGCATAGCATACTGCATATAATAAATCGCGTAGCATTTCCATACTTGTGGAGCATTACGCTGAAAAAAAGTCATGCATCATCATTGCAAGCATAAGCTAGTCTCAAGCCGTGGTTACCGTTTGAGAGGTGGTTTCGCTGGTTGGAAGATCAACATCAGCGTTGCAAGCGTAAGTCAACAATATTCCCCAGTAGCGCGATACTGGAGGAGACTTTTCCGTCGGACAGAGATGGGAATGTTGCGCGATCAGCGCGACTTGAGCCGTGGTTACCATTCGAGAATGGGTTTTGCCGGTCAGTAAAGATGATACTCCGAGGAGTTCAGCATTGTGACGTTAGGTCAATGGTATTCCCCAGTAGTGCGATGCTGGAGGAAGATTTCTATCGTGCGAGATGGAAGTTGGAAGATGTTACTCTGAGGGGTTCAGCATCGTGATTTTGGAGCAACAGTATTTCCCAGTCATCAGTTAATGTCTGGTCGAGCTTTCTTTGATGTCAAGTAAACATCATTGTTCGATGTCAAGTAAACATCATTGTTCGATGTCAAGTAAACATCATTGTTTGATGTCCTGTCAACATCCTTGTTTGATGTCCTGTCAACATCCTTGTTTGATGTCCTGTCAACATCCTTGTTTGATGTCCTGTCAACATCCTTGTTTGATGTCCTGTCAACATCCTTGTTTGATGCCTGTAAACATCATTATTTGTCCTGTCAACATCATTGTTTGATGCCTGTCAACATCATTGTTCGATGTCCTGTCAACATCATTGTTTGATGCCTGTAAACATCATTGTTTGATGTCCGGTAAACGTCGTGTTTCCTCCCAATCATCAGTAAGTGTCTGGTCGAGCTTTCTTTGGTGTCAGGTAAACATCATTGTTCGATGTCCAGTAAACGTCGAGTTTCTTCCCAGTCATTAGTTAGTGTCTGGTTGAAGGGGTTATTCTGAGGAGTTTAGCATCAGGACGTCAGATCAGCAATGTTCCCCAGTAGTGCGATATTGGAGGAAATTTTTCTATCGAGCAGAGATGGAAATAACATCAAAGGACGTTACGCGATCAGCGCGATTTTGGGGTTCAACTGGAGAAGAGGAAATGTTGAGACATTTTCTGGAGATCGGGGTTCAACTGGAGAAAAGGAAATGTTGAGACATTTTCTGGAGATCGGGGTCCAAATGGAGATTGGAGTTGAAGATTATATCCGGGATGAGGTCCGTAGGAGTATCTTCTGTTCATGTGTCACCTTAGACTTTGGCGGATGCCAATGGAAGTCGTTATGGGTGTCTTCGGATGAAGAGATGCACATGTTACCTTCCTTTGTGAAGGTGTACCCTCTGATATGTCGCCCTCAGAGTGGTTTGGTGTTATTTCCGAGTTGCCAGCGGAATTATCACGAGAGATGGGAGATCGGGGTTCAAACGGAGAAAAGGAAGTGTTGAGGCATTTTCTGGAGATCGGGGTTCAAATGGAGAAAGGGAAATGTTGAGGCATTTTCTGGAGAGCGGGGTTCACACGGAGAAAGGGAGATGTTGCGGCATTTTCTGGAGATCGGGGTTCACAATGGCGATCGCAAGTTATCGTCAGGCGACTGGGGTTCAAACTGGAGAATGGGGTTCATTATTTTGGCAAACAGGAGAACGGGGTTCAAATGCAGTGATCCGGGATCATTTGCGCAAAAGAAAATTTCGGGGTTCAAGAAAATAAAAAAGAAGAAAATTTCGGGGTTCAAGAAAATAAAAAGAGAAGAAAATTTTTCGGGGTTCAAGAAAAGCATAAAAAAGGAAATGATAATCCCCAGCGGATGTGGTGTTCAGGCCATGGTTATCCCTGCGTTACCATTTATTTTGGTATCCAGGTGGATGTTGCTGTTTCGGTGATTAGGCCGACTTTTCCGTACCAGACGGATTTTTTAGAAGATTGTGTTTCTTTGCCGATTCTGACAGGCATTGTTAATTATTTTCCCATCAGAGTGCAAATTGTTCGTCCGTTCTTGGTGTCGCATTACGCGAAAAACCGGCGGGAAAACAAGAACAACAGAGCCGCCACCGTGCGTTATTTATCCCAAAAGAGGGAAAGGAAACGCTCAGAGTAAACCTGGAAAAGACGTGGTCTCGCGACCAAAGAGAATGGGATCGGGAGTCGGTTATGCGAAGGGAAGGTATTAGCACCCCTACGCATCCGTCGTACTCGACGGGATCCACGCTCAATAGGAAGGAAAATGGTTGCTAAAACACTGCTCAAATAAACAAACACTGGCTGAAAGAGACACAGGAAAACAGACAAGACTGACTCGGCAGGATATCGCCTCCTGGGCCTACTTAGTCTATCAAGCATAGACATCAGAGTCAAAGTAGTTCGGACTGGGGGAAAACATGCTCGCTAGGATGTCGCATCCTATGCATACGTATCTCCTTTGGACAAAGGAGAATCAGAGCATTCGTAGCTCGGCTGACACGCACACAAACAAACACAGGCAAAGGCAAACGTGGAGCCTGAATGCCAATCACTGGGCTTACATCAGCATCCGAACCAAAACACACACAAGGAGGCAAACGTGGAGCCTGAATGCCAATCACTGGACTTACATCAGCATCCGAACCAAACACACGCACACTGGAACCCGAACGCCACTCGATGGACTTACATCAGCTTCCAAGCACACAACAACACAAAACAAAGACACAGGCAGAAGAAAGGTCTCGATTGCAACTAGGGCAAGAGAAAAGAATTAGTGTTAGTTGTTAGTCAAACTCGACAAGACATCGCATCTCGTGCCTACGTATCTCATCTGGACATGAGAATCAGAGTTGCCGTAGTTCGGCTAAACTATTCCTGTTGGTTTGTGTTTTTTAAGTGGACAACGTCACTACGCAATCTACCGGATGCTCGACCTTTGGAGACTTACTCACCTGTAGTAGAAGGAGTTGACGTATCCTTAAGAGGGGATAATGTTTGTTTGTGTTTTAGGAAAGCTCAAGCAAGAAAGGAAGTCCTATACGAAGGAACCGTGCTACCTTAATTGACATGCAAACGAGACTACGCGGAGTCTAGCAAACCTAGGGGATACAATCACACCACACAAACATATACAGCATGAAATAAACACACCAACAAGGGGCTCACACATCAGGGCTAGGCTTTAGTCGAGGGGTCATATCAACCTCAACAAACAAGCCTCTGTATCGGGGTCAGGTTAGCTCTTAACCTTGCCATTGAGGGGCTAAGGTGAAGCTGATGAAAGGTGAGTGAAGATAAGACTTCACAGCTCTTATCCCTGGTCAGGGAGAGCTTCAGACAAAGGAGCGTGGGTCCAGAATGGAGGGACCCTTCTACGCTCAAGACTCTGACTCGATTGTGCAACAGCACAAGATCTTGGGTTTGTGTCCCAATGCATCAACACAGTGGTGTGAGCAGAGGGACGACTCAACAGAATAGTGGGGGATAGATTGCATATCCCTTTGATCCACCAATTGCCTCATAGAGGTCTTTACCTGCTTGGCACAAACGTAAACAACCACAAACATCGCCTCTTAAGGAGGACTTCAGACAGTTGCCTGGCCAAGTAACAGGCCAGGTCTTCCAGACTACATGGAGAATAGAAGTCTTACCTCAAGTGGTTTAAAAACCAAGCAGCAGCAAGCAAGTTCTTAAAGAACTGTAAGCGACTAAATGTACCTGAAATCAATCAAGTATCATCAGTACTCAGACAAACAAATAGTAAACAGCAAATTGTTAATCAGTTAATCTGTACAGACAACACAAGTTAATGCACACAAGTGCAAGCTATAAGCTCAAGCTCAAGCATCAATCCCTACAAAACAAAGTCAAGTTAGTTTATAAACATCAACCAAACTCAATTCAAATTGCCTTGAAGCAATCTCCTTAAGCATTGTGCATTTCATCCTGAAAATCCACACCAAATGTGAGAAACAAGACCACTAGGCCAAGCCTAGGGTCCAAAGGGGAGAAAAAAATCTAAACAGCAAGTGATTCTACACTAAAATCAAATTCAAACAAATTAAAAGCAAATGCAATTGGTCCCATGCTCATATCATTCACCATTATCATTTCATGCACATTTTAACATCAAACATGCAATTTGCAACTTCAAATGACCAAACAGAACTATCTCACTCAAAAGCATATCAAAACAATTCCAAAAATCCTCAAATAATTCACACCTAAACAGGACACAATCAACAAGTAGCATGTCAATTTTCAGCTCAATTGGACAAAAGAAAGTAGGTCAATGAAAATCAAGAAGTCCAGACACATTTACACAAGCCAATTCAAGACATCAACATAAGCATCAACTTCTAAAAATCACAAAACAGTGACAACAATTGATAAATCAATGGGACCAAAACTATGATGTCCTACAATGTGTCTACAACCAGCACACCAAATTTCACATTTATCCAAAACCAGATGAGAATTTCACACAAGATATACAAACATGTGTCACATAAGGTTGCACAATGAACCATCAGAGAAGAAAAATATCAATCAAATTGAAAATGCCATAGAAAAATCCAGAACAATTCATATAACATTTCAACATATCAATAATCATCCATGCAAAATTTCAATTCAATCCAACAATCATAGGTCATGCAAATAAATTCAGAAAGTTGACCTAGCTAGGTGTGACACAAATTGTCACACCTAGATTCAAAAAATCATATCTCACTCCTCAGGTATCCAAAAATCACAAACTTTACATGGAAATCACCATCAACATGTCCAGAATAAGCACAAAAAAATTCAATCATTTCTTTAAATGTATGAGCATTTCATGATGAAAATGGTGAAACATGCAAGAAAATACACACAAGTCAAAGATCCCTAGGCCAGGTCAACATTTTACCATGCAAAACTTGTGAAACCATGCCTATAAAATTCTAGGGAAAAATTGGAATCCACCAAAAAAATCCTCACTATTTTTGGACTTGTAATTATTTTTTTATGAATTTTTAAAGATGTTAAATGAATTGTGTAATATTTATTTAGGTGTTTTATTAATTAAATGAAATCAGTGGCAATTCCGTAATTATCTACTGCCTGGCCAAAACGCAGGCGTTTCACTAAACGTGTTGTCACGCGCTGATTGGTTGGATTTTGCGGGAAACATGAATTCAAATTGGAACAAGCCTGGTACGGATCTACGCACGAAAATTTCCAGAAAATCTTCATCATCAACATCATTTTTCCAGAAACGCCATGAACATCAAGAACATCCAATCTCAACGAAAATTTACAAATGGATAGTCATTGGAAAGGTCTCATCATCAGGATTCCAAATACATACACGATTTATCCTAATTCTTCCTAAATCTCCTGGATCGAGCGAATTAGGTTTTAACATCAACTCTTTCAAGCACGATTTCTCTCAACTCACTCAACCATTCCAAAATCTAAAGGCATCATGATCATCTACATCAAACACACTACAAAACGCATATGAACATTTAAAGAATGATGATGTTCGAATTTGAGGTACCTTGAGATGGCAGTGTTGAATTTTGATGTTTCAAGGCGTGTTGATCCAAAACAGATGAAGAAGAAGGATAGGTGAGTTGACTGGAATGCTTAGCCTAGCTCGAAATTGCTTCAAGTGCAAGAGATCTCAAAATGCCATTGATGCACACACTTTGAACAGTGGAGATTCGTGAAGTTTCTTGATGCCAATTGCCAAAACAGTTGAAGAAGAAGATGAATGGAGATGGCAGCAAAAAGAATCACACGATTTGATGGAGAATTCGTGGAGAAATCTTGAAAAGTAGTGATGAAGTTCTTGATGAATCTTGGAGAAAATGGAGAGGTTTTTGGAGAATTTTTGGAACTGGATCTGAGAATTGTGATTATGATTAGCATTTCAGTTATAATTAGAGCTTTATACTCTTGCTTAATCACTTTGTTAATTTCCAATTAACCAAAATGAAACAATTAGCTTAATGTGCAATTTTAGTGAAAGCTCAAAAATGCCTTTGCCAAATATCACCATATGACAGCTCATGACAGCTCATACATCCTCTAAATGCCATTTGGAATGTGTCGGAATTTGTCTCATATCCATTGGCCTTGTAATTTGCATTTTCACTATGCTATGCTAAATTGTACATTTTCAAATGAAGTTCCAAAATGCCTTGGTCAAATATTGCACCTCAACATGTTATGACAATTCAAACCATTTCCAATTTGCATTTGTGAGGTGTTGCAAAAATCCCCATGCCAAAATTCTCATTATTTCTCAACTTGGACCATTTTGCCCTTGGATTTTTAACTGTACACTTGAAAATTGACTTTTTGTATTGACCACTTTTGATGAATTCCAATTATGCACCATGGAAGTATATGTCAAATGGAGTTTGCACATAAAAAGATCACTCAATTTGGACACTCCATGTGGAAGTTATGCCACTTTGATTATGGGTCATTTTTGAAATTGAATGGACCATATCTTGCTAACCACACATGGGAATTTCAAGTTCTTGGACTTTTTGGAATGGTGAGATCAAGATCTTCAACTTTCATGTTGGACAAAAATCCATTTGAAGCTTGTATGATGAAGTAATTTGGAGGAGAAAAAGTTTCCATTTTGGGCAGCTGCAATTACAGGTCACCTGTCATTTTAGGAAACTTCTTGTCTGACCTCCAAATCTTCAACCTTGGTCTTTGATATGTCAAATGAGACTTGTATGGACATGAATGAGGCCTTTCAAACCATCTCACACCTTCCAATCCAAAGAATCGGGCACAGTTGACCACAGTTGACTTTCTATGGTTCCAGCTGAAATCCAGCTGAACTGTTGACTTCTGAGCATCCAATCTTTGGCCAAATCATATCAAAACGATCCTTAGACCATATGAACTTGATAAATCCACCCTAAGGCCCTGTTCCAATGAAAATAGCACATGCTTGCTGGTTTGACTGATTCTCCTGACCAGTTTGACTTAATCTTGTCAGCTGAGCTTGCACTTGGGCAAATGGACAATGCAATGTTATGCAGTGGACTATGTTATGTTAATGACCTAATATGAAATGAATGTACAAAATGATGGGTGCAAATTTGAGGTGCTACAGCTGCCCCTATTCAATCAGCTGGGAACCCGAATGGATGAGAGCAACGGCTGTCAGACTTTCAGGGTAAACAGGGATTGAATACCAAGTACCGTAGAAATTTGCACACTGCTGGGAATTTTTTTTTGTTTTCTTCTTTCTTTTCAGGGTAAAGCACATCCAAACATCGACACACGATGACTGGGATCAGAAATCATCTCAACTAGATGCCAACGGACAACTAGGAAACACTCAACGTTTACCAAACCCAACGGAGAGGTAACTCAACTCTACTGGGGATAACCAGGAAAGGATACAACCATACGTCAGCGGACGTAATGGGGAAAAACTCAACGTTTACCAAGACCAACGGAGAGGTAACCAATCATTAATGAATGAATGGAAGGATAGTGATACAACCATACATCAGCGGACGTAATGGGAAAAACTCAACGTTTACCAAAACCAACGGAGAGGTGACCAGACATCATCGGATGAATGGGAAGAGAGATACAACCATACGTCAGCGGACGTAATGGGAAAAACTCAACGTTTACCAAAACCAACGGAGAGGTGACCAGACATCATCGGATGAATGGGAAGAGAGATACAACCATACGTCAGCGGACGTAATGAGAAAAACTCAACGTTTACCAAGACCAACGGAGAGGTAACCAATCATTAATGAATGACTGGAAGGATAGTGATACAACCATACGTCAGCGGACGTAATGGGAAAAACTCAACGTTTACCAAAACCAACGGAGAGGTAGAAAACTCAACCAGACGTCATAGGACGAAAGGGAGACTCAACGTTTATCGACACCAACGGAGAAGGAGGAAACTCAGCCAGACGTCATAGGACGAAAGGGAGACTCAACGTTTATCGACACCAACGGAGAAGGAGAAAACTCAGCCAGACGTCATAGGACGAAAGGGAGACTCAACGTTTATCGACACCAACGGAGAAGGAGAAAACTCAACCAGACGTCATAGGACGAAAGGGAGACTCAACGTTTATCGACACCAACGGAGAAGGAGGAAACTCAGCCAGACGTCATAGGACGAAAGGGAGACTCAACGTTTATCGACACCAACGGAGAAGGAGAAAACTCGGCCAGACGTCATAGGACGAAAGGGAGACTCAACGTTTATCGACACCAACGGAGAAGGAGAAAACTCAACCAGACGTCATAGGACGAAAGGGAGACTCAACGTTTATCGACACCAACGGAGAAGGAGAAAACTCAACCAGACGTCATAGGACGAAAGGGAGACTCAACGTTTATCGACACCAACAGAGAAGGAGAAAACTCAGCCAGACGTCATAGGACGAAAGGGAGACTCAACGTTTATCGACACCAACGGAGAAGGAGAAAACTCAGCCAGACGTCATAGGACGAAAGGGAGACTCAACGTTTATCGACACCAACGGAGAAGGAGAAAACTCAGCCAGACGTCATAGGACGAAAGGGAGACTCAACGTTTATCGACACCAACGGAGAAGGAGAAAACTCAGCCAGACGTCATAGGACGAAAGGGAGACTCAACCGGGCACCAAATAGGACGTCTACTGGGGATTCTGGCTGGGAAATCAACCAGACATTAATGAATGACTGGGAATAGGGTATACAATCAGACGTCAACGGACGAATGAGAAAAACACAACGTTTATCGAAACCAACGGGGAGGTAAATCCACTTGGGGAAGGGTACAACTAGACGTCATAGGACGAATAGGAAAAACTCGACGTTTATCGACACCAACAGAGAGGAGAGAACTCTGAGGGGAATCATATGGTATTACCAAATGATCTGCGGGGAATAAGCAACTAGACGTCATCGGACGACTAGGAAAAACTCGACGTTTATCGACACCAACGGAGAGGAGGTTCAACTGGGGAAGACCCTGTGGGGAAAGATATCAGCTATACGCCAACGGGCGCATAGGAAAAACTCGACGTTTATCGACACCAACAGAGAGGAGGAATATTCTGAGGGGAATCATCTGGTATTACCAAATGATCTGTAGGGAATAAGCAACTAGACATCATCGGACTCATAGGAAAAACTCGACGTTTATCGACACCAACGGAGAGGAGGTTCAACTGGGGAAGACCCTGTGGGGAAAGATATCAACTATACGCCAACGGACGCATAGGAAAAACTCGACGTTTATCGACACCAACGGAGAGGAGGAACTTCACTAGGGAAGAGACGACGTTACGAACATCGAAAGATGATGTTTACTGACATCAAAGAAGACCAGACACTACGCATGACTGGGAAAGCGCCGAAAGATGGCGTTTACCGACACCAAAGAAGACCATACACTACGCATGACTGGGAAATCACCAAAAGATGGTGTTTACCGACACCAAAGAAGCAACACACGCGGGTGCTAACGGGATACTGACATCTACATGTCTGGGCAAGGCTAAACACTTGCAGGGGGTCTCACTGGGGACTAAGGTCACTACAGCGAGCAAACAGGAAGGAACACCAAGGATACCGGGTTGTAGGCAGAAAACAGGTGACCGACCAAAGCGTGAATTGGTTTGTGTTCCAAAACACTCAACATCCTGAAGAGGGCTAGAAAAGCAGTCTTGTTAGAGGATGGACATTCGATTCCGAACAAAGGAACACGAATCTTACTCTGCTGGAGAAAACAATCAAACGACTGACCAGAGAGTGCATGAGATATATTATCTATAGCCGTCAAAACGTAGATAATAACCTCGCATGGCAGATTATCCATAACCGGGTTGGTTGTTAAATGGATAAATCAACCGACAAGAAAGGCATCAGGGTACTAGGAATAGGTATGCAAAAGATGACCAATCAAAATGGGAAACCACAGACATTACCAACAAACGGTGAATGAAAGAGGACCCGCTGGGGATAAAGTTGCTGGCTCGGAGCAAGTATCCAAAAGGAAGGGGAAGACCCACTGGGAACAATACTGCTTGATCAAGGCAAGTATCCAGAGGGGACAAGACTATCAATACCGCAAACTGGGTACTGATAACTGCAAAGAGGGGATTACATCTACCGGTTTGTAGGCAGAAAACCACGGGAAAGTAACCGTCATCAACTAGGATGAGCACAGAGGGTTAACTCCACAACAAGGAGAGAACGTGGGATTTTACAACTACCAGCTTGTAGGTAGAAAACCACAAAGATAGGACTTACAACTACCGGTTGTAGGTAGAGGCCAAAAAAAATTCCGCTGAGGATAAGATGAATGAGTGCCGGTTAGTGAGCCACTATTCATTCATGCCCCAGGGCGACACAAGAGACAGTCAACAAGAAGCCAATTTAGGATCGATCCAAAAAGGCAGATTGAATCAGGACACATCCTAATGAGGAAAGAACTCAATAGGGAAAACCCATCCCGTGAGGGAGGGAACGGAAACAACCGTCATTCACGAGGGTATAACTCAGTGGGGAGCGCAGAAGGAAATGGTAGACACTTTCTGCTTAAGGGGTAGACTCTACATGGAGAGATCAGACACACCCACACCTGCTAGGGGAATAACACTGCTGGGGATACCCGCTCGACTAAGAAGTCGCCTGCTGAGAAAACACCGACCTCTCAACCATGCTGGGGGACCCAACTCTGAAGCCGATCCAATAGCGCGATGCTAAACTCTTCCAACAACCCAATCTCGGCTGATCACCACGGCCTAGGGCTAATGGATATGTTTGCAATGTTGATGCATGAGTTTTTTTTTGTTTTACACAATGCCCCATGATCATGGAAATGCTATGCACTAATGATGCAATATGCTATGCTTATCTAAATGATGGATGCATAAACACACGTCTCCTCCAGAGACAACACTGGGGAATTCCAGGAACTGTGCTGAGGATCTCATTACCACGTCAATTTCCACCCTGCTGGGGAAAGACAAACCTTGCTGGGGATGATCTCCATCGAACCCGGACTGCTTAGAGATTACCCTGCTAGGGGAGGCAACCGATACTTGTCTCTACTGGAGATGATTTTCTCCGAACTTGATCCACTTGGGGACCTTGCTGGGGGAGAACCATCAACACAAACTCTGCTGGGAAGACAGCTTCAGACTTGGAAAACAATCACAACTCCACTGGGGATACGGTAACCTTCAGGCTTGCTGAGGAGGCACTGATCTCGAATCTGCTAGGGAGATGACACTCTCAAACCCATTGGAGAAATACGGCCTGTCGGACACGGGCTGTCCTTTGATTTGTCGAACACTGGTGTTCACCATCCTACCACAGTGTTGACTTTCCACTTTTGAGAACTCCCAGACTCGTCTGGACTTTTCTGATTCATCCCACGAAGATCGAATTCCTGGGATTCATACAAACTTTCCAGTCCTCAGACTTTGAAGAGTCTTCTTGATTAACCCTCCAGGATCGTCGTCGTAATCCTTCACTGTCCTTTCATTGTTCGTCTATCCCTTGCCCCTGGTTGGACTCTGTGGGGATCTTTTGTCAAAAGGCTTCATATCACTACTTGCAAGCGAATGAAGATACCTAACAACACCTGCACAAGAGATTGTTAGATAAAATCGTGCCCCAGGCGTGCCAACACTTCAACATCTTGGTCACTCAAACTTCCGAATAAGATTTCCAGATTTCAATCTTATAAGCATGCATCGGAAGGGACCTCTATGTTTCAAAATGCAAATATTCTTATCAAAATAAACGGATGTTTTCGTAATCAAAGCGGTAATGAAAACAAAAACAAAACTATTTGACTGAATACGCATTTTATTGACTGAAAAAAGATAGCTCAAAACCGAGCAACACACAGGAAGCAATCCCTAGAAAGAGGTGATCGCGCACAAAAGGAAAAAACCTATCCTAATGGCAATGTGGAACCGTGATCTCATCGGGTTCCAACTCGGTTACACCCCATATGTCCTCAAGACTTTCCGCACTTTCGGCCTTCTGAACCAGACGCTTCCGATCGATCTCTGTCGGAGATTAGCCGAGTCATCTAAAGCTCAAACGATCATGCTAGACGCAGTTGTTCGTTTCAATCCCTCTTTTGCCTGGACCGCCCTTTCGGGTTTCAGTCCACCGGGATACCCATTTTTGCCCAAGTCGCCCTTGTGGGGTTTCCGACTTGCCGGGTGTACAGCTTTTTATTATCCCTAACTTTTGCCCGAACCTTTTCTCTTTTTTTCTTGGTTCGCCGGGATGCCCTTTTTTGCCTGGACTTTTTTATTCTTTTTGTCCAGCGGGTCTTTCTTTTTTTTCACGAAGTATCTTCTAACTGCGTCCGCATCTGCAGGGGATGGAAAATCCTCGTCATCCGTGGTCGTCGATCACAAGGCTCTGTCAGAGGAGACCTTTTCGACCCCGAATGGACATTCATAACTGTTTATCCACTTGCCCCACGATCGTCTTGAGGAGGAAGGATCCTTTTCAACACCACATCTCTTCCATGCTACCCACGAGGTCCCACTTCTCGGTTAACAACACGCTTCATTTATTGGGTACAACTGCCTCATGACAAGTAACTGTCGAACTCTTTTCTCAATCAGGCTCAACGCGTCATACCGAGTCCTTATCCACTCGCCCTTTTCTAACTTCTCATCCATCCGGATTCTCCACAATGAGATCTAGCCTCCAGCAGGCAATATTAGTTCCATCTCATACTGAATGAGGAAGGCGCTGCCCCAGTAGATGCACGTATCGAAGTACGACACTCAGGATACCAACTTCGTACTCAGCAACCATCGTTGGTGCTTTCAACTGTTATCGGGGAAGCACTAACTCATTCACTTTAAACTCTCCCCATCAGACATCAGAACCCGTTCGGATTCAGGGTCAGGCCCTTCCTCCGGGATCGGTCACTCTCAATCTTTCGATTTGAGTACCTCGAGATGTCCTCATCAGGGACTTCAAACTTCCTGGGTTGATAATCATCAATGGGTTGTTGGGCAGGATAGCCATATAATACCCTCCTCTTGATTGCTTTCTGGAAGGTATACCGAATATCGTATTCAGTCGACACCATTTGCCTTCTCGCAACCTGTCCGGTCAATACTAGCTTCTCAAGCGCATACTTGATCAGATCCATTTTGGACATCCACAAGGTGGTATGAATCAGCATACTGTCTCAGTCGGCGAGCAGCCTATGCCAAAGTACATCAAGTTTTTTCGAACAGTGCGTGTATTGTTACACAGTCGATAAACCTTTTGCTTAGGTAAATTGCGTGCTCTTTTCGACAAGACTAGTCATGCTGACCCAATACACTTCATAGACCCCTTGAGGGCTGTCAAGTACCAGATTAACAATTGTTTCTTCCACGGGAGGCATTAGAATCGGAGGTTCCTGCAACTTATTCTTTTTCATCTTTCCACGCCCTTTGGCAGTCATCATTCCACCTGACCATTTGATTTCTTTTCTCTCTTTTTTTTTTGTTTGTTTTTGGTTCAGGCGTTTCTTGCACTGTTCTTTTTTTTTTTTTTTTTTTTTGCAGGATCGACCTCGATTCCTCTTATCCGCTCATAATAAGCCTCGGCAGCTTACCGGACAGCACTCCATAAGTGCACTGATTTAGACTCAACAGTATGAGTTATCTCAACCGGTCAAACAACTTGATCAAGTCCACCGGGTGCCCCTCTTCTGCTTGGGACTTTGTCATCATGTCATCAACATGGCATTTGCTTTCACGATGAGTCATATCATGAAACAAAGCCACCGTAGACCTTTGATCCGTGGCACCGGCCCTCTTCTTCACTAGAGGATAGTCTGCTCTCGACGGTAGCTCGTGCCCCGCAACATGGGTATTCCACCCTGGTGTATCTTGATGCAACCAGGTGAAGATATCAACCTGCTCTTTCAACAGGGCTACCATTATGTTCTTGACTTGCCTCTGAAGCGGCCTCAACTTCCATTTCCCCTCTGACCTCGGCGGTACTTGGGATTACAGTCTTGACTTGCTCCTCGTGTGGTTGAATCACCTTCTCCTCTTGTTTCAACAACCCAGCTAATTCCAGCAGATCACAATCTTCTTCGCCTTTTTCTTCAGCATGATAGCTTGGATTGTCGAAGTCATATAGAGGTGTAACCGAATTGTTATCGATGAGATCAAGAGGGTAATCACTTTTGTGGTTGGAACGAGACAAGTTCAAAATAAAAACGAAAAACATTGCCATTTTTATTTTTTAAAACTACAAAAAATGAAAAACAGGGAACACCGCTTTTGATCACAAAAACATCCATTTATTACTGATGCAAAATGTTGCAAAAATGAAACACATGAGATGGCCCTTACAATGGACCAGTACGTTTCGGGCAAGACGTATGGCTTTCATGCAAACAACATTAAAACACAGAAATACTACACTTCCGGATGAGCGACAGTGATGCTTTGGGAGGCCTTCCAGTCGTCTGGTACGCACGACTTTATCCACAGCTCGAGCTCGCGGTCACAGTCGATCTCTTCACTCACTGAACAAGCTTGATCAGAATTCAGCATTCCTGCACTGACGAAGATGTACGGTGGACGACGTCCTCTGTTTGGTCTAGACGACTCTTGATCTGGATAACCAATCCCAAACATGTCTGCCTTTACCACTATGTCAATGATTCTACCCCAACCTCGGGCTTCTTTGTTCTTCACCACCTCTAGAGCTTGCTTATAAGAAGAAATGGACAGCTTCTTCTCTTTCTTAATAACAACAGCATTCTCTACCTTGATGGTTTCAATTGCTTGATTGGGTGTTTCAACTCTTTCACTATCCATTTCCACTTCCATCGTCTTCTGGGTTGTATCTCTCATCAATGCACACCCCTCTGTGGCAACGGCCGTACAACAATTATCAACAACAGGGAAAGCTCCATCCTGCATCAGAGGTTTTGGGACCACAAACATTGGAACTTTCAACTGATCTTCCTCAGTCATCCTCATTCCTTTCTTGACCTTTTTCACCATCTTCACTTTTGTGGGACCCTGCTTGGGTATAGGGTTGACATCTCCGTCCATGATCTGTGCCAAGCTGATGATCTTGGATTCCACCATGTCTTGGACGACATGCTTGAAAGCCCTACAACCCTCAATACTGTGCCCGGGTGCCTCAGAATGGAACTCGCGCCTGGCATTCTCATCATAGTGTGTAGGCCTCTTCTGTTGTGCTATGGGAATCAAAATCCTTGGCCGGACTAACCCCAACTCCCTCAATCTCCTGAACAAAAGGGTGTAAGTCACAGGTGGCTCCTCAAACTGACGCTCCTCCTTCTTCTTCTTCACCTGGCTCCTAGCTCTCGGTGCCTTCTGTTGAGGTGGTGGTTGTTGCTGTGGAGCAAGTGTATTACCAACAGGAGCGGTTACGATGGCAGCATAAGGATGATAATGATCCTTACTGCGTTCTTTCTTTGCTGGCACACCAACTGGTTCAACTTCCTTCTTGAAAGGACCACTGTCAGAGAGTTTCTTTACTACAGTGCCAGAAGGTTTGTTCACTTCAGTTGACAAAGACTTCTCTTGAACTTTCTCCACTATCAGCCACTTCTCAATCTTTTCCAATCTCTCAGACATGGCTTTCTGTCCCAAGGCAAGCCCTTGCACAATACTGAACAATCCCTTCATCATCTCTTTCAGCTCAAGGATGTCGGCGTTGGGAGGATCCATCAGTTCAGATTTATTGCCCCTAGCAGGATATCTGAGCAAACGAGCTATGCGCACCGGTTGACACCTACAAAACATCAAATGGGTTAGTATGACTCACACATGCAATGTCTACCCGTACCAGGAATATCTGTCCTTAGATTTTGGTTTCACAGAGACATAGAATTTTCATCAATAACAATCTGACATCTGGATGTCTCTCAACCAGGATCTCAATCAACAAAAAGTGGACCCTGAGTACGGCTAGACATGGGTGGAATGCAGATGAATGCGAAATGAGACCGATGCAAATGCATGAATGCAGGTCACTGTGCCATCAGGTCGTCTGAAGACCCATTCTCTGAACCAGTCACAGTCAACTGAGTCACCATAAATCCGACTTGGGGAGTTCCGAAATAAACGGAACTGGAGATTACATCATCATCATCACAGGAACATCCACTGAACGGATGACAGCCCGATCCTCTGAACAAGTACTTTCAAATTCAACCCGGGGATCCGAAATAAACGGAACCCGCTGATAAACCACGGACAGAACTCCGGCGTCCCAGAAATAAATGTCCATAATTCACAGTCATCATCAGTACCAAGAGTCACCAACAAGTCACCAATAAGTCAGCTACAGTACCTGTAAAGATCATTCCCTCCCACTCACGGGTGTCATCTAGGCCAGGGTAAGGTCAAAAGAAACGCAGGATAAACAACCCTTTCAAGAATATCATCCTGTGCACACCAGATGTATGCACCGATAATACCCCATCAGAATCTGAACTGCTCGTGATATCGATGTTCCGCTAAGTGGCGCATACCACCCGCTTCCCATGAATCACTCTATTCCTAGGTTTCCTAGATTGCACTCATAGCCTGGGTATTGGGCCTTTTACCTCATAGAACTCCCACCCCCAAACAGAGAAACACAGCCAGTACAGCAGATGAATATGAATGAATGCAAACATTAAGGCAAACAATACATGCAAACAATACATGCAAACAATAAACAATGAATGCAATAAATAACACAGCAAAAAGCAACCAAAGCCCTAACCTAGAGAGCGCTAGGAGAGACTCACTTAGGGAAGATGGACCAGCACAGGTCAACTTCTCTATGTCCCCAGCAGAGTCGCCAGCTGTCGCATTACGCGAAAAACCGGCGAGAAAACAAGAACAACAGAGCCGCCACCGTGCGTTATTTATCCCAAAAGAGGGAAAGGAAACGCTCAGAGTAAACCTGGAAAAGACGTGGTCTCGCGACCAAAGAGAATGGGATCGGGAGTCGGTTATGCGAAGGGAAGGTATTAGCACCCCTACGCATCCGTCGTACTCGACGGGATCCACGCTCAATAGGAAGGAAAATGGTTGCTAAAACACTGCTCAAATAAACAAACACTGGCTGAAAGAGACACAGGAAAACAAACAAGACTGACTCGGCAGGATATCGCCTCCTGGGCCTACTTAGTCTATCAAGCATAGACATCAGAGTCAAAGTAGTTCGGACTGGGGGAAAACATGCTCGCTAGGATGTCGCATCCTATGCATACGTATCTCCTTTGGACAAAGGAGAATCAGAGCATTCGTAGCTCGGCTGACACGCACACAAACAAACACAGGCAAAGGCAAACGTGGAGCCTGAATGCCAATCACTGGGCTTACATCAGCATCCGAACTAAAACACACACAAGGAGGTAAACGTGGAGCCTGAATGCCAATCACTGGACTTACATCAGCATCCGAACCAAACACACGCACACTGGAACCCGAACGCCACTCGATGGACTTACATCAGCTTCCAAGCACACAACAACACAAAACAAAGACACAGGCAGAAGAAAGGTCTCGATTGCAACTAGGGCAAGAGAAAAGAATTAGTGTTAGTTGTTAGTCAAACTCGACAAGACATCGCATCTCGTGCCTACGTATCTCATCTGGACATGAGAATCAGAGTTGCCGTAGTTCGGCTAAACTATTCCTGTTGGTTTGTGTTTTTTAAGTGGACAACGTCACTACGCAATCTACCGGATGCTCGACCTTTGGAGACTTACTCACCTGTAGTAGAAGGAGTTGACGTATCCTTAAGAGGGGATAATGTTTGTTTGTGTTTTAGGAAAGCTCAAGCAAGAAAGGAAGTCCTATACGAAGGAACCGTGCTACCTTAATTGACATGCAAACGAGACTACGCGGAGTCTAGCAAACCTAGGGGATACAATCACACCACACAAACATATACATCATGAAATAAACACACCAACAAGGGGCTCACACATCAGGGCTAGGCTTTAGTCGAGGGGTCATATCAACCTCAACAAACAAGCCTCTGTATCGGGGTCAGGTTAGCTCTTAACCTTGCCATTGAGGGGCTAAGGTGAAGCTGATGAAAGGTGAGTGAAGATAAGACTTCACAGCTCTTATCCCTGGTCAGGGAGAGCTTCAGACAAAGGAGCGTGGGTCCAGAATGGAGGGACCCTTCTACGCTCAAGACTCTGACTCGATTGTGCAACAGCACAAGATCTTGGGTTTGTGTCCCAATGCATCAACACAGTGGTGTGAGCAGAGGGACGACTCAACAGAATAGTGGGGGATAGATTGCATATCCCTTTGATCCACCAATTGCCTCATAGAGGTCTTTACCTGCTTGGCACAAACGTAAACAACCACAAACATCGCCTCTTAAGGAGGACTTCAGACAGTTGCCTGGCCAAGTAACAGGCCAGGTCTTCCAGACTACATGGAGAATAGAAGTCTTACCTAAAGTGGTTTAAAAACCAAGCAGCAGCAAGCAAGTTCTTAAAGAACTGTAAGCGACTAAATGTACCTGAAATCAATCAAGTATCATCAGTACTCAGACAAACAAACAGTAAACAGCAAATTGTTAATCAGTTAATCTGTACAGACAACACAAGTTAATGCACACAAGTGCAAGCTATAAGCTCAAGCTCAAGCATCAATCCCTACAAAACAAAGTCAAGTTAGTTTATAAACATCAACCAAACTCAATTCAAATTGCCTTGAAGCAATCTCCTTAAGCATTGTGCATTTCATCCTGAAAATCCACACCAAATGTGAGAAACAAGACCACTAGGCCAAGCCTAGGGTCCAAAGGGGAGAAAAAAATCTAAACAGAAAGTGATTCTACACTAAAATCAAATTCAAACAAATTAAAAGCAAATTCAATTGGTCCCATGCTCATACCATTCACCATTATCATTTCATGCACATTTTAACATCAAACATGCAATTTGCAACTTCAAATGACCAAACAGAACTATCTCACTCAAAAGCATATCAAAACAATTCCAAAAATCCTCAAATAATTCACACCTAAACAGGACACAATCAACAAGTAGCATGTCAATTTTCAGCTCAATTGGACAAAAGAAAGTAGGTCAATGAAAATCAAGAAGTCCAGACACATTTACACAAGCCAATTCAAGACATCAACATAAGCATCAACTTCCAAAAATCACAAAACAATGACAACAATTGAGAAATGAATGGGACCAAAACTATGATGTCCTACAATGTGCCTACAACCAGCACACCAAATTTCACATTTATCCAAAACCAGATGAGAATTTCACACAAGATATACAAACATGTGTCACATAAGGTTGCACAATGAACCATCAGAGAAGTAAAATATCAATCAAATTGAAAATGCCATAGAAAAATCCAGAAAAATTCACATAACATTTCAACATATCAATAATCATCCATGCAAAATTTCAATTCAATCCAACAATCATAGGTCATGCAAATAAATTCAGAAAGTTGACCTAGCTAGGTATGACACAAATTGTCACACCTAGATTCAAAAAATCATATCTCACTCCTCAGGTATCCAAAAATCACAAACTTTACATGGAAATCACCATCAACATGTCCAGAATGAGCACAAAAAAATTCAATCATTTCTTTAAATGTATGAGCATTTCATGATGAAAATGGTGAAACATGCAAGAAAATACACACAAGTCAAAGATCCCTAGGCCAGGTCAACATTTTACCATGCACAACTTGTGAAACCATGCCTATAAAATTCTAGGGAAAAATTGGAATCCACCAAAAAAATCCTCACTATTTTTGGACTTGTAATTATTTTTTTATGAATTTTTAAAGATGTTAAATGAATTGTGTAATATTTATTTAGGTGTTTTATTAATTAAATGAAATCAGTGGCAATTCCGTAATTATCTACTGCCTGGCCAAAACGCAGGCGTTTCACTAAACGTGCTGTCACGCGCTGATTGGTTGGATTTTGCGGGAAACATGAATTCAAATTGGAACAAGCCTGGTACGGATCTACGCACGAAAATTTCCAGAAAATCTTCATCATCAACATCATTTTTCCAGAAACGCCATGAACATCAAGAACATCCAATCTCAACGAAAATTTACAAATGGATAGTCATTGGAAAGGTCTCATCATCAGGATTCCAAATACGTACACGATTTATCCTAATTCTTCCTAAATCTCCTGGATCGAGCGAATTAGGTTTTAACATCAACTCTTTCAAGCACGATTTCTCTCAACTCACTCAACCATTCCAAAATCTAAAGGCATCATGATCATCTACATCAAACACACTACAAAACGCATATGAACATTTAAAGAATGATGATGTTCGAATTTGAGGTACCTTGAGATGGCAGTGTTGAATTTTGATGTTTCAAGGCGTGTTGATCCAAAACAGATGAAGAAGAAGGATAGGTGAGTTGACTGGAATGCTTAGCCTAGCTCGAAATTGCTTCAAGTGCAAGAGATCTCAAAATGACATTGATGCACACACTTTGAACAGTGGAGATTCGTGAAGTTTCTTGATGCCAATTGCCAAAACAGTTGAAGAAGAAGATGAATGGAGATGGCAGCAAAAAGAATCACACGATTTGATGGAGAATTCGTGGAGAAATCTTGAAAAGTAGTGATGAAGTTCTTGATGAATCTTGGAGAAAATGGAGAGGTTTTTGGAGAATTTTTGGAACTGGATCTGAGAATTGTGATTATGATTAGCATTTCAGTTATAATTAGAGCTTTATACTCTTGCTTAATCACTTTGTTAATTTCCAATTAACCAAAATGAAACAATTAGCTTAATGTGCAATTTTAGTGAAAGCTCAAAAATGCCTTTGCCAAATATCACCATATGACAGCTCATGACAGCTCATACATCCTCTAAATGCCATTTGGAATGTGTCGGAATTTGTCTCATATCCATTGGCCTTGTAATTTGCATTTTCACTATGTTATGCTAAATTGTACATTTTCAAATGAAGTTCCAAAATGCCTTGGTCAAATATTGCACATCAACATGTTATGACAATTCAAACCATTTCCAATTTGCATTTGTGAGGTGTTGCAAAAATCCCCATGCCAAAATTCTCATTATTTCTCAACTTGGACCATTTTGCCCTTGGATTTTTAACTGTACACTTGAAAATTGACTTTTTGTATTGACCACTTTTGATGAATTCCAATTATGCACCATGGAAGTATATGTCAAATGGAGTTTGCACATAAAAAGATCACTCAATTTGGACACTCCATGTGGAAGTTATGCCACTTTGATTATGGGTCATTTTTGAAATTGAATGGACCATATCTTGCTAACCACACATGGGAATTTCAAGTTCTTGGACTTTTTGGAATGGTGAGATCAAGATCTTCAACTTTCATGTTGGACAAAAATCCATTTGAATCTTGTATGATGAAGTAATTTGGAGGAGAAAAAGTTTCCATTTTGGGCAGCTGCAATTACAGGTCACCTGTCATTTTAGGAAACTTCTTGTCTGACCTCCAAATCTTCAACCTTGGTCTTTGATATGTCAAATGAGACTTGTATGGACATGAATGAGGCCTTTCAAACCATCTCACACCTTCCAATCCATAGAATCGGGCACAGTTGACCACAGTTGACCACAGTTGACTTTCTATGGTTCCAGCTGAAATCCAGCTGAACTGTTGACTTCTGAGCATCCAATCTTTGGCCAAATCATTTCAAAACGATCCTTAGACCATATGAACTTGATAAATCCATCCTAGGGCCCTGTTCCAATGAAAATAGCACATGCTTGCTGGTTTGACTGATTCTCCTGACCAGTTTGACTTAATCTTGTCAGCTGAGCTTGCACTTGGGCAAATGGACAATGCAATGTTATGCAGTGGACTATGTTATGTTAATGACCTAATATGAAATGAATGTACAAAATGATGGGTGCAAATTTGAGGTGCTACACTTGGTATTCAATCACTTTTCACCCTGATCATCTGAAAGCCGAGGCTATTCACATCGACAGGTTCACAGTGGATTGAATAGGAGCAGCTGTAACGCCTCAAAATTTGCCCTCCTCTCTTGGGACTAGCATAACATATTTGCATATCATTTTTAGGTCATTAGGCATTGCATATTGCATATCATGTGGTTACATTGTGCAAATCATCCTCACAAGTCTTGATCAGAAGATGAAGAGGTTATGTGCAAGCCTAGGGTTTTATTGACTGATCATTAGCCATCTGAGGGTGGTGGTTCAAATTAGGGTTTTGATTTCTCAAGGGGATTGAGCTATATCTTGGTTGAGGTGATACATCATCATTGTCAGGATTTTGATATCATCCAAGAGGTGCAAGTGTTTGATCATATACCTTGGGATTAGGGTTTTGACCACTGGTCAACCCTAATCATCTGCATTGGGCCAATCAGGGCATAGCAAGGAGATGGGGTCTACAATGGATATGGGGATCATTTCATGTTTGTATTGAGCTTATGGAGGCTAGGGTTTCACCATTGAGCCATTTCATCAGAGAATTGAGGCTCAGATTGATCAGTGCATTGCCAAATTCATCTATCAGTTGAAAAGTCAACTGTGGTCAACTGTGCTTGATTTTATGGATTTGGAGGTGGGAGAGAGTTGGATACACTTCATTCATGTTGAAACAAGTGTTATTTGACATGTCAAAGCTCAAGAATGAAGAAAATAAAGTCAGGACAAAAGTTGCCAAAAATAGAAAGTGACTTGTAATGGAAGTTTCCAAAAATGGAAAGTTTTTCACCACAAAATTACATGTCCAAAAACAGCTTCAAATGGAAATTTGTTCAACATGAAAGTTGTAGATCCTGTTCTCACCTTTCTAAAAAGTCCAAGAACTTGAAATTCCCATGTATGGTTGGCAAGTTATGGCCCATTCATTTTCCAAAAGTGCCTATAATTAAAGTGGCATAACTTTCACATGGAATGTCCAAAATGGATGATATTTTTATGAGCAAACTCCATTTCACATGTACTTTCATGGTGCATAATCAAAATTCACCAAAAATGGTCAATGCAAAAGGTCAATTTTCAAGTGCAACAATTAAAATCCAAGGGCAAAATGGTCCAAGTTGAGAAATACATGGAATTTTGGAATGAGGATTTTTGCAACACATCACAAATGCCAAATAGAAGTTGTTTGAGCTGTCATGAGCTGTCATGGTTCAATATTTGGCAAGGGCATTTTGGAACTTGCACTTAAATTTCACATTATGTTAATCACATGAGTTTTTGCTAATTGGTGATTAAGAGGATGATTAGGGTGAAGTATAAGATGCTAATCATAACTGAATTGCAAATCATAATCACAATTCTCAGAAATCTAACTAACTTTCCCTCCATTTTCTCCAAATTCATCAAGAACTTCATCAAACTTTTTTCACAAAATCTCCATCAAATCTCAACCAAATTGCAAAGTTCTTGTTGATTCGTGTTCCTTGAGCCTTTCTCTACATCTGTTTTGGTGAATTGGTGCAAGAAACCTTCAGAATCGTGACTGTTGCAAGTGAGCATGATAATGGCATTTTGAGATTTCTCACACTTGGAGCTGTTTTGGATCAAGCTAGGCGTGGCATTCATCTTCCTCAACCTTAATCTCCGTCTGTTTTTGGTTTTGGCTCGAAAATACATCAAGAATCATCACTGTCTTCAACCTAAGGTGCAAAATCGAATCTCACCTTTTCTTAAATTGTTAGGTGGTTTTTGTAGTTCATTCATCATAGATCAACATGATATGCTTGGTTTTGGATTTGGTTAGCTATTGAATGAGTTATTTCGATTTGAAGTTTGATGTTCATATCTTTAATTGTTCGATCCCTTCGCTACAGTAGGAATTAGGAAATTTGAGTTACATATTCATGATCCTTGTGTTCATATGGTTCCAATGGTTATAAACATGTTGATTTTGGTTACGATTCATTGTTCATGATTTTCTGGAATTTTCTGGATTTGTGTTTGAAGAAGATGACGAGAAATGCGTTTTGATCTTCCAATTTCGTGGCCTTGTTTGAACTTCTGTTTCCCGCTATCTCCAGCCTCTCACAGCGTGCCAACACATTAATGAGAGGCGACGTCGTTTTGATGTTGTTGCTGATAATTACGCCTTTGCCATTTTTACATATTAATTATATTATTTCATTTGTTTTTCATTTCAATTTCATTTTTGTTACATGATCTTTAGAAAATCATAGAGACTTCATTTTTTATCCAATTTTGGTGAGATTTTTTGCACCATGCTCATGATGATGTGAAGAATTTAATGATGATTTTTGTGAAATTTTTGCATGTGTAGAAAAATAATTGGCTTAGGGTTTGTTGAATATGTCACATTTTTGTATGTTTTGCCAAAACCATCATGAAATGCTCATACCTTTAAAGAAATGGATGAAAATTTTTGTGCTTATTCTGGACATGTTGATGGTGATTTTCATGTAGAGTTTGTGATTTTTGGATACTTGGTTAATTAGATATGATTTTTTGATTAAAGGTGTGACAATTTGTGTCACACCTAGCTAGGTCAACTTCATGATTTTATTTGCCTGGCCTAGAGATGTTGATTTGAGCTGAAATTTTGTGTGGATGATCATTGATATGTCGAGATAACATGTGATTTTTGCTGGAATTTTGGTGGAGTTTTCTAATTGATTGATAATTTTCTTCTCTGTTGGATCATTTGGTAACCTTGTGTGACACATGTTGGTAATTCATTTGTGAAATGCTCATATTGTATTGGATGAAGATGAAATTTGACATGAGCATTCTAGACACATTGTAGGACATCATGGTTTTGATCCCATTCATTTCTTAATTGTTGTCACTGTTTTATGATTTATGGAATTTGATGCTTGTGTTGATGCCTTGAATTGGCTTGTATAAATGTGTCTGGACTTCTTGATTTTCATTGACCTACTTTCTTTTGTCCAATCGAGCTGAAAATTGATATGCTATACCTTGAATGTGTCCTGTTTAGGTGTGAATTTTTGTGGAATTAATTGAATTGATTTGGTATGCTTTTGAGTGAGATAGTTCTGTTTGGTCTTTTGGAGTTGCAAATTGCATGATTAATGTTAAATTGTGCATGAAAGGATAATGGTGAATGGTATGAGCATGGGACCAATTGCATTTGCTTCTAATTTGTTTGAATGTGATTTTGGATAAATTGCACTTGCTGTTTAGAATTTTTTTATCCCTTTTGGACCCTAGGCTTGGCCTAGTGGTCTAGTTTCTCACATTTGGTTTGGATTTTCAGGTTGAAATGCAAAAGGCTTAAGGGAAAAAGTGCAAGTTGATTAAATTGAATTTGTTTGATGTTGTCCACTAACATTGGCTTTGTGTTGTAGGGTTAGAAGCTTGAGTTTGAGCTCATGGCTTGCACTTATGTGCATTAACTTGTGTTGTCTGTATAGATTGACTTTTGCTGTTTATTGTTGGTTTGTCTGAGTACTGATGATACTTGATTGATTTCAGGTACATTTAGTCGCTTACAGTTCCTTGAGAACTTGCTTGCTGTTGCTTGGTTTTTAAACCAGTTGAGGTAGAATCTCTATACTTCATGTAGTCTGGAAGACCTGGCTTGTTATTTAGCCAGGCAACTGTCTGAAGTCCTCCTTAAGAGGCGATGTTTGTGATTGTTTACTTTTGTGCCAAGCAGGTAAAGACCTCTATGAGGCAATTGGCGGAACCCAAGGGATATGCAATCTATCCCCCGCTGTTCTGTTGAGTCGTCCCTTTGCTCACACCACTGTGTTGATGCATTGGGACACAAACCCAAGATCTTGTACTTTGTACAGTTGTGTCAGAGTCTTGAGCGTAGAAGGGTCCCTCCATTCTGGACCCACGCTCCTTTGTCTGAAGCTCTCCCTGATCAGGGATAAGAGCTGTGAAGTCTAATCTTCACTCACCTTTCATCAGCTTCACCTTAGCCTCTCAATGGCAAGGTTAAGAGCTAACTCTACCCTGTACAGATGACTTGCTTCGGCAGTCGCACCCTTGTTTGAGCCTCACTTCTGACTGGATATAGTGTGTGCTATGTGAAATGTTTGTTTTATTGTGATTGATGCTTGCATGCTTGCTTTCTTCCTGGATAGGATTAGCTTGCTGTTGTGCAAGTAGGTAGAAACCACAACATAGGGCAATGATGCATGATAACACTAGGCTCGAGTACAGCTCCCTGGTAGTGTGTCTCCCCTTCGTTTCTGGCTAGAATTTCTTTCCCTTTGGGGGGAACTACGTCGCCCTGATCCTCATGCCAGATGAGGTACGTAGGCAGGAGACCGTGCGAGGTCTCTCCGAGCACCCTTTTCTTTTTTTTGCGTGTGTTTTGTTTGCCAGCTATCAGGCTCGAGTTCCCGACTCCCTGTTAGTCTGTGTGTTCAGTTTCTTCTGACGTCTCAGCGTCTCTTCTTGATTGCTTGATGACTTTTAGGTCCGAGTTCCCGACTCCCTATTAGTTTGTGTGTTTCTTTCCCGTTCAGGGGAACTACATCGCCCTGATCCTCGTTCCAGACGAGGTATGTAGGCAGGAGACCGTGCGAGGTCTCTCCGGGCACTTTTTTTTCTTTTTGTGTGCGTTTGCTTGTTATAAGCTTGTGTGTCGGGATATGGACGTAATCCCAGCGATTGGCTGTACGTATCCTGATTGTGTTTGTTTGGTTCGGAAGCCGATGTAAGTCCAGTGATTGGCATTCAGGCTCCATGTTTGTCTGTGTTTGTGTTTGCTTGTTTGGCGTGCGTGAGCCGAACTACGGCAGCTCTGATTCGCGTTCCAGACGAGATACGTAGGCATAGGATGCGACGTCCTATCGAGCTCTCTTCCTCTTAACCCCACCTGTGTTGTCTTCGGTGCGTGTGTGTGTGTGGTGTTTTAGCAACCTTTTCTTTTCTTAGAGCGTGGATCCCGTCGAGTACGACGGACGTGAGGGGTGCTAATACCTTCCCCTTGCGTAACCGACTCCCTTACCCTTTCTCTTTGGTCGCGAGACCATGCTTTTTCCAGGTTTCTCTGAGCGTTTCCTTTCCTTATCTTGGGATAAATAACACGCAGTGGCGGCTATGTGTTGTGTTTTTGTTTCAGCCCGCCGGTTGTTTTTCGCGGATGCGACAACATCTTCCTTCCCCGAATCAATTTTCTCAAATCTGAGGCTTCCCTCATCCATCAGCCTCTGGACAGCCTCCCTCACCAATACACACCCATCGAGAACAACGGTGCACGCAGCACAACAGTCATCACAGCCCGGAAAGACCCCATTCTTCAACAGTTGCCTCTTGACCTCAGCCAACGGAGTCTTCAACTGATCTACATTTATCTGCCCGATTCTGCCCTTATCCTCAGAAATTGCATTCACCCCCATTTGACCATGCGCGGGCATGGGATTAGCATTCACATTTGGAGATGGAGCAAAATTGATTGCCTTAGAATCCACCAAGTCCTAGACCACATGCTTAAAAGCTTTACAATTTTCTATGTTGTGTCCAGGGACACCTGAGTGGAATTCGCACTTGGCATTCTCATCATAGCTGGGAGGCCTTTGGTCGGGTCTCACCGGAGCCAAAGTTCTCAGCTGGACCAACCCCAAGTCCTTCAACTTCTTCAACAGGAATGAGTAGGTTACATGTGGCCTATCAAATTGACGATCAGTCATTCGTCCTCTCACTTGATATCCGGCCCTCTGCGGTCTCTGTTGAAATGGTTGTCGTTGTTGTTGCGGTTGTTGCTGTTGCTGTTATTGATTATCAGCAGGAATGGTTACCGCAACAGTGTGCTGGTAGTAACGATCCCTACTCTGTCCCCTTTGGGTATACACAGCACTTTTATTACCCTCCTTTTTCCTCTGACTGTTTCCAAAGGGCTTCTTCGACCCAGACGACGAAGCACTACCCTGGATTTTCCCCATCTTTAACCAACTCTCTATTCTTTCTCCGGCCACCACAATATCAGCGAAGTTGGTAACCGGGCATCCAACCATTCTTTCAGCAAATGCCCCCTGAAGGGTACCCATAAACAGATATGACATTTCTCTATCCACCAACGGAGGTTGGACCCTGGCAGCCAGCTCCCTCCATCTCTGCGCATATTCTTTAAACCCCTCATTAGGCTTCTGAGACATACCCTGCAGCTGGGTACGACTAGGAGCCATGTCAGCATTAAACTGGTATTGTTTAAAGAATGCATCACCAAGATCCTGCCAGCTCTTGATGTCGGAAGACTTCAACTTGGTGTATCATTCCAAGGACCCCCCAGATAAACTGTCCTGGAAGAAATACATCCAAAGCTTCTGGTCCATTGTATAGGCAGAAATCTTTCGGACGAAAGCCTGGAGATGAGTTTCCGGGCAAGAACTCCCATTATACTTGTCAAACGCGGGCGCCTTAAACTTTTGTGGGATCACAATCCCCTCAACAAGCCCCATATTCGACATGTTAACAACCCCCGGAGTAGCATAGCTTTCAAGAGCCCTGATTTTCTCCGCCAACACCTGAATCTCTTTATTTGGTGGTTGGACACCGTATTGCCCGAACTGTTCATTAAGCACGGAGAACTGGTCTTCTTCTCTATCTTCCTCGGCCCCGAAGAAAGGAGGAAACAGACTGTCCTTCAGATTGTTACCCATCGGACCCGGTCCACCGCCCGTGGCAACACCAAAACCACCCCCATTATTTGTCACCACACCAGCAGTTGTCTTCTTTCCGAGATCTCCTCTATCCCTGGAACCACCAAGGTCATGGTTGGAGACACCCTCTAAATTGATACCACTGTTGGCAGCTGAAGCCCGCTCGAGCTTCTCCACTTTATCAGCAAGTGCTTTTTGCCCCACGGCAAACCCTTGCATAACATTGATCAGTTCATTCATTTTCTCCTTCAGCTCGAGAAAATCTGCGTTGGATAGATCCATCAGCCTGGATGTGTTGCGTCTAGTAGGGTATCTGTGTGGACGTGCTGCGTGCAAAGGAATGATTCTACGTGCACGAGCAATGATTCCTGAAACAATCAAGCACGTTAGAAACTGACACCTGCAAAATAGAAGACAAGTTATTATGATTCATGCATGAATGCAATGTCTATCCATATGAGGAACACTCTGTCTTCCGATCCTGGTTTCATCGAGACAGATAATAATTCGGCAGCCATATTCTGATATTCAATCATCTGGTTTTGCCATACAGAGCAGAGATATATGATTTAGCAAAGATATCACCCGACCATGTGTGTGCTATGTGAGTAAAGCATGGCAAAGCAAATAAAGCTTGAAGATCGCTCACTGAATGAAAATAACCACTGTATACCAAAAGTGCACTACAAGTGCAAGAGTCATACATCAAGTCTGATACAAATCAACTTACAATTCTCCAGAAACAGAAAGGAAATACAAGCAAGTGAATTCCGTCAACATGCCTGACGGTAATCCAACACAAATAAGAAAGGTCTAAACTGACGAAGGTCCCACAGAAGGCCCTACATCATCAACCATCCTGGTAAACTTCACGGCGAACCTGAGCCCAGTGTTCTCCTGCTGCAATCTCCCCACCTCCTTCTGGTGAATCTTCATCTGTCGGAAGTAATGATCCCTCTCAGCAAGATAATGATCTCTCTCTGCAATATAATGATCTCTCTCAGCAATGATCTTCACGTTCTCTGCCCCCTTAATCTTCAGCTTTGCCTCCCACTCAGCGATAAGGGTTCTGACTCTGTCTTCCCTCTGATCCCTCACAAGGATTTGTCTCCTCTTCTCATCTTCGATGACCTTCGAAGCTCTAGCCAACCTCTCCTTGGTGATGTCGTGCTCCCTCGTGGATGACTCTAAAGCTTGGATGACCTTGCCATAATAAGCGGTGTCTATCTCAAACCGCTTCACCTCAATAGCATGTCTCTTATCATGGTCTTCCATTTTCCCTTTGATTTCCTGATTAGCCATTTGGATTCTAGCAACACTCATCTCCAATTCAGTCTTCTCTGCATGCAGCTGATCTCTCTCCCTCTTCATCTCCAGGAACTCTTCCATGCTGACAGAAGAATGAGATTCCTCAATCAACGGATACCAAGGATCACCGACAGGAAATGGTAGACGAGTGAGCTCCACTCTCTTGCTGAGCCAATCATCAAACGGAGGAAAAGACCTATTATTAGCTCTACCCCAAGAAAACTTGCCTTTCCTTTGAATGCTGCGCCATGCATCAGACACTTGCCTCAACCGTGACTGGTTACCCTCAACCGGGAAGTAGAAAGTTTCCTGAATCTCACTCTTGAGAGGAGGAACCTCCATAGCGAATCCCATTTGTCTCTTAAGAAGTGTCGGGTTATAATTAATGCAACCCTGAACTCCTATAAGAGGCACATTGGGAAAACCCCCACAACTGCAAATGAAATCTTGTCCAACCCCACTACTGTGAGTCCAAGCTATGTCTTTGGCTCGCAAACCCATCAACTTGGTCGCCCAATTTACAGTATGGTCAAGAAGAACAAAAGTACCCTTGGAAGGCAAATATCCCATGAACCATTTGTATAGTAGCTGAGCACAACATCTGATCAATCCCCCACGCCGCTTCTCATTCCTGTTATGGACCGAGTAATAAACATCCCCAACCAGGGTAGGAATAGGATTCTTCTGAGCAAACAAGCGGATGACATTAATGTCCACAAAGTTCTTCTGATTAGGGAACAGGATGATTCCATAAATGCTCACAGCAATCAAAGCACAGACAGCTTTCCAATCACCCAAATCAGCATACTCTTTGGCTTTAGCCTCCAAGAAACTTAGATGAAAATCGGGCAACTTCCCCTTCTCCTTCAGACCTCCTTTAGTCACCTCTGGACTCAAATAAAGAGCACGGGAGATCCACCAACATCAGGTTCTTCCTTAGTAGCATAGAAAGGAACCTGATTTCTGATCTGGATACTCAGAATACCAGCATAGTCCTCTATCAAAGGCCCCAACAAGTAATCCGGGAAGACGAAACATCTCAAACCAGGATCATAAAACTGGAGAAGAGTATGGATGGCGCTCCTATCCCTGTCAGTGAGCCTGAAAACCATCTTCAGAATACCCCCATAAGTCTCACGGAACATCCCCACATGGTCAGGTGTAATCAATGCTATCATATCCTTCAGCACACTGATCTCTGGATCAAAGAAACTGTAGACAACATCGTCCTTCAAACCGGGCCTCATATCTGAGCAAAGAGGTCTCTCAACCAGGATCTCAATCAAGAATGTCCCCTACATATGGATAAACATGAGTTAGATGCGGATAAATGCAAAATGAGAATGATGCTGATGCATGAATGCAATGCATTGTGCCATCCTCCAAGTCATCTGATCACCAACTGTACAGAAGCCCCGGTCTCTGAACTGATCACAACCATCTGAGGTACTGAGTAACCACAAATCCGACTTGGGGTTCCGAAATAAACGGAACGGAAGGATACATCACCATCATCACCATCATCACAGAGAAAACACTGAACTGATAGCCACAACAATCTCTGAATCAACCCAGGGAATCCTGAAATAAACGGATCTCCACTGATAAATACCGCGGACAGAATTCCGGCGTCTCAGAAATAAATCCATAAATCCGACTTATAAACAGGACTCTGATCAATAACTGAACCATTAGTCACCACCAGAACATGCATCTGTAAGAATCAACCCTCCCCTCACAGATGAATTCTAATCAGGTCATCCTAAGGCGGATAATGGTCTCGACAATCGGGCAAAGATACTCAACGGGTTTACCCTTTCGGGTGTGCCGTTGCAGCTCTCATAAGATCGTCTAAACCAAAGATCCGGGAAAGAACGGTCACCGAAGTCAATAGCTCAAAAGAGGTAACCCGACCAAAATGGAATACTCCACAATGGAAGAGCTCTCTCAGATGAACCTCGTCCGGCTTGTGGTATGTCACGTCGCAACAACATGCCCAACCAACATGTGAGGAACGTGAGACCACACTAATCCTAGGTGTATACTCGGGCCTGGGTTTTAGCCCCACTCAGAACACCCACCCCAAATCAGAGGAACCAACCTGTACAAAATTGGCACAATGATAATATGATGCATGCAAACATATATGCAAATAATCACAGTGTGATAATCATAAATTCAATAAATAAAGCAGCACAGGCAACCAAAACTATCCCAGAGAGCGCTAGGAGTGACTCTCTTAGGGAAGATGGACCAGCAAGAGGTCAACTTCTAGTCCCCAGCAGAGTCGCCAGCTGTCGCATCCGCGAAAAACAACCGGCGGGAAAAACAAACAAACAGAGCCGCCATCGTGCGTTATTTATCCCAAAGGAGGGAAAGGAAACGCTCGAAGTAAACCTGGAAAGGAAATAGTCTTACGACCGGAGATTACAGGGTACGGGAGTCGGTTACGCAAGGGGAAGGTATTAGCACCCCCTCACGTCCGTCGTACTCGACGGGATCCACGCTCAACAGAATAGAATAAGGTTGCTGAATAACTGCTCAAAAAGAATGCACCCACACTGGAGTAAAACACAGATGGAAGAAGACGGAAGTGGGAGGTATGAAAAGTATTTTAAGCTGCGAGCAAGCATTTAAGAGTTATACCTGACCAAGGTCTTTATAGGTATTTCCTATCCTTAGGAGGGTAAGACTGTCCTTACTATTGAGAAGTAAGTAGTCTTATCCTTTGGATGTAAAGGGACATCGTAGGGTCGTCGATTGGTCATTGAAGGCAACATTTGTAAGGATACCTTAGCATTCGAAGGGACGATCATCATTTAACCGTAGGCTACCACGAAGGGTCATCGAGGGACAAAGTCATGTATTCGAAGGCAACATTCGAGGGACTATGATGATTTAACCGAAGGGTCTTTGCTAAGGGTATCCTTACATTCGCGGAGCATGGCCGTAATATCGTAAGGCAACAAAGAGAGGGCCCATATCGTATGTTCGAAGGCAATGTAATCAGTAAAGTAATTAAAATGAATCTTCACAAGGGTATCCCACAAATAAAGTGGAATACCTAGCAAACTGTCTCTTCAGGAGTATGTGAACCCTCACAAAATTCAACAAACGGGTTAGAATACCAAGCTAGGGTGCAACCAAGAATCGCACCAAACAGCAATAATGGTGTCAGGCAAACAACGTGTAGATGCAATAGAAAACATGTCAATCAAGTACAGAACAGATTAGAATGCAACTGGAAAAAACGAATACTGTCATATTCGCTACTGCCTCGCCTAGCGAAGGCTTGGCGAACCCTCGCTACATGTTCGCTCAGCGAAGTGCTGGCGAACGACTGCGGGTTCTGGGTTCTCCTTTGATAACAGTGCGATTTCCGGAACCCCAAACCCTATGGCATCCATTACAGAAATTACATGGTTAAACATTCAAAATATTGTGTTACACGTTCATGCATACTTAAACCCACATGCAAAACCTAATGAGAAATTCAATCATAATGCCTCATGTATTTGCAGATATCAAATTAGGAGCATATAATTAGTGGGGGTGTGGCAAACCTGTTTGCAATTAAGTTGGGCGGAGGTAACCTTTGTGCAGATGAGTTTCCTTCGGGGTATCCGGGGGTTACTCTGAATTCTCTTCGTTAGCCTCCAGGGTTTTTCCGGTTGCCTCTGTTAGGGTTTGCTTGTTCCCTCTCTGTCCACTGTCTCTCTCTCTCCGTCCGTGTGAAGTTCTGGTATTTATAATAGTTGCGTCTTAGTGGGCTCAAAATTAAGCCCAAAATTTTCTGGTATTTCGTGAGCTCGCTAGGCGAGTGAGGTAGCGAAGGATTCGCCTAGCGAAGGGTTTGCTCGCCTAGCGAGCATGCCAGTTTAGGTCATCTTCTGGATTTGGTAACCTGTGCGCTGGACCCTTGTTCCTTTAACATTAATGTCTTGAAAATGGATTAGAATGTCTTGAAAAATGTCCTGAACACTTAACGGGCAAATTTTGGGGTATGACAGCTGCCCCTGTTCAATATTCATAAACCGAGAGAATTAGAATGGTATGTATGCCATTCGTGATCTGGAGGTGGAAGATTATTGAACACTTAGAATGCCCCAAAAATTTACGCTTGTTAATTAAAAGTTAGTCTTGATGGAGATGGGCTTAAAAATGCCATCCAGAAAGTATGAGGATGGAGGCTTCAGAGTGCGTCGTACATTAGACCATATCTGAAGACATGGGTGTCATACTGGGTCTTACGCTAGACCGCATAATGAGTCATCCATTAGGTGATATTAGGGTGAGCTGAACCTGATGAGATAAGGATCTGAATGGGTCATACACTGCTGGGGATAAAGGATCAGAATGGATCATACGCTAGATCGTATCTGAATTGCAGAATGAACCGTCCGTTAGGCTGCATCTAGAGAGGTAAAGATCAGAATGGATCGTACGCTAGATCGTAACTGAGTAGCAGAATGAGTCGTCCATTAGGCGGGTGACTTCACTGGGGATGGAATATCAGACCGGATCATACGCTAGATCGTATCTGAGTAGCAGAATGATCCGTCCGTTAGGCTGTATCTGGAGAAATAAAGGTCAGAATGGATCGTACGCTAGATCGTATCTGAGTAGCAGAATGAGCCGTCCGTTTGGCTGTATCTGATAATAAAAGGTAGTCGTACGCTAGACTACACTTCAGAATGTACCGTGCGCTAGGTAGTATCTGAGGAATAAAGATCAGAATGGATCGTACGCTAGATCGTATCTGAGTAGCAGAATGAGCTGTCCGTTAGGCTGTATCTGATGATAAAAGGGGGTAGTCATACACTAGACTACACTTCAGAATGTACCGTACGCTAGGTAGTATCTGAGGGGATGAACATCCAAATGGGTCGTACGCTAGACCGTATTGGAATAGTTGAAGGAACCATACGTTAGGCTGAATCAAAATGAACCGTACGTTAGGCTATATCTGATAATATTTGTATATGTTGTATTTGTAATAAATGTCTGGGATGGGCTTAAAGATGCCATCATTAGGAGGATGTCAGAATGCTCATCAGAATGAACATCCATATGGATTATATTTGAAAGATGCATCTGAGTCTAAAATGTAACCGATGAGGATGTCCGTCTGAATGAACCTTTATTTTGACTGTATCGGGAGGATAATTAACCTGAAAAAGGTTAGCCTCATGCCATGTCATGATACTTGAGATGTTTTATGCTTTTGAAAATAAATGTGAACATTGCATGCATGTATATGATGCGAAATGATGCATGAATGAATTATGCGTCTGAAAATTTTGCCAGGGAAAAATAAATCCCCATATTCTGATTGGAGATATTTGTATTGATGGCCCTTTCTTAGCTGGGGATATCTGATTTCTTGTCTGATGGTAGAAATATTCAACAGGACCTGGCTGGGGGATAAAAGAGATGACCAGTCTGTCTAGTAATGCCAATTTCTTCTGGGAAATAACTGGTTTTGCTGGGGAATAGGATTAGCAACTGGATTCATCGGAAAGCATGGTTAGACTTTATCCTCGACCCTAAAGTCTTTTAGTAACTTCTATTTCTATTTTATGCATGTATTTTCGGTAAATATCAATCATGTTCAAATGCATATATTAATTCGAATTAAATCAATGGACGTTTATGCAAACAAAACAGAGAAAGTAAAACAAGAGCATCTTTTTGGAAATAAAATTGTATTGATTTTGAAAGAGGGCCTATAAACAGGCAATTTGAGTACAAGGAGACAGAGATCCTAGTAAGAGGAAATTGTCAAGAAAACAAAGAAAAAGCTATGCAGAAAAAGTCCTATTGATTTTAATTCCACTATTGTCATTATGTCTTCAAGCCTCTCATCTCCTGCTGTCGGATAGAAGTGATTGGCTTGTTCAGTCCCTTTGACTTGGGTGAAGCTGACCGAGAACGGGACATAGTCATACGCTTTAATCCCTAATTTTTGCCTGGACCGCCTTTTCAGGTTTTCAGTCCACCAAGATACCCTTTTTTGCCCAAGCCGCCTTTTCAGGTTTTCGACTTGCCGGGTGTACATTTTTATATGTTTATCCCTAGTTTTTGCCCGAACCCTTTTGGTTCGCCAGGATGCCCTTACTTTTGCCTAGATACGTCGACCTAGCGGGTCTCTTTTATGCGTAGTATTTTTTAACTATGTCTGCGTTCACGGGATGTGGGAAGTCTTCGCCATCCATTGTAGCAAGCATCATGGCTCCACCAGAGAATACCTTCTTAACTACAAACGGCCCTTCGTATGTGGGAGTCCACTTGCCTCTAGAATCACCTTGTGGTAGAATGATACGCTTTATTACCAAGTCGCCAATTTGATATACCTGTCTCTTGACTTTCTTATTAAACGCCTGGGTCATGCGCTTCTGATATATTTGTCCATGACAAACAGCCGCGAGTCTCTTTTCATCAATCAAATTTATCTGATCGAGTCGAGTCTGAATCCATTCATCTTCATCTAAGCCTGCATCTTTCATAATTCTTAAAGAGGGAATCTGAACTTCCACTGGTAAAATGGCTTCCATTCCGTAGACTAAAGAGAAAGGAGTTGCCCTTGTCGAAGTGCGCACTGAAGTGCGATAACCATGAAGAGCAAAGGGTAACATCTCATGCCAGTCTTTGTATGTTACTGTCATCTTTTGTATGATCTTCTTAATATTCTTATTAGCAGCTTCTACAGCGCCATTCATCTTTGGCCGGTACGGAGAAGAGTTATGGTGTTTTATTTTGAACTGCGTGCAAAGTTCAGTAATCATCTTGTTGTTCAAATTAGTACCATTGTCAGTGATAACTCTTTCAGGGATGCCATACCGACAAATAAGACTATTCTTGATGAACCGTGCCACCACCTTCTTGGTGACAGAAGCAAATGAGGCTGCCTCTACCCACTTCGTAAAATAATCAATAGCAACAAGAATGAAACAATGTCCATTAGAAGCAGTAGGTTTAATCTCTCCAATCATATCAATGCCCCACATTGCAAAGGGCCAAGGTGATGTCAACACGTTCAATGGAGTAGGAGGTACATGTACTTTGTCCGCATAGATCTGGCACTTGTGGCAAGTTCTGGAGTGATGGTGGCAATCAGCTTCCATAGTAGACCAATAATACCCTGATCTCAGAATCTTCTTGGCCATCGTATGTCCACTAGAATGAGTCCCAAAAGTACCGTCGTGTATGTCTTCCATAATCTTTTCTGCTTCCCTTTTATCCACACAGCGAAGCAAAGTCGAATCATGATTACGTTTGTATAATACTCCATTACTCAAAAATAATTTAGCGGAGAACTTCCTCAGAAACTTTCTGTCATTGATGGATGCCCCTTCAGGGTATTCTTGAGTTTCTAGATATCTTTTTACTTCGTGGAACCAAGGTTTCTCTTCTACTTCATCAGTATTCAGTTCATAACAATATGCTGGTTCATCTAATCGTGCAATGGTGATCATGGGAGCTTCATTGTCCCATCTGACTCTGAACATAGATGACATGGTAGCCAATGCGTCTGCCAACTGATTCTCTTCTCGTGGAATATGTTCGAATGTAATCTCTTCAAAGTATGGGATTAATGTTAACACCCGCTCTCGATAAGGGATGAGATTCGGATGTTTAGTGTCCCATGCTCCTTTGACCTGACTGATTACTAAGGCTGAGTCCCCGTACACACTCAAAAACTTGATTCTCAGGTCTATAGCAGCTCTGAGTCCCAAAATACATGCTTCATACTCAGCCATATTGTTGGTACAGTCAAAACATAGTCTAGATGTGAAAGGCGTATGGCAACCCCTGGGAGAAATAATTACAACACCAACACCATTGCCCAATGCATTAGAAGATCCGTCAAAAACCATAGTCCATCGGGATCCAAGTTCGGGTCCTTCATCTGGTCCAGGTTCTTCATATTCAGTAACAAGCATGACATCCTCATATGGGAACTCAAAATTCATAGATTGGTAATCATCAACTGCTTTATGAGCCAAATGATCAGCTAACACGCTTCCTTTGATTGCTTTCTGAGTAGTATATTGGATATCATACTCTGTTAGGATCATCTTCCATCTTGCTATTCTTCCGGAGAGAGCAGGTTTCTCAAATATATATTTGATAGGATCCATCTTAGAAATCAATAAAGTGGTATGATTCAACATATACTGTCTTAGTCGGCGAGTAGCCCAAGCCAAAGCACAACAAGTTTTCTCGAGCAATGAGTATCTTGTTTCACAGTCGGTAAACTTTTTGCTAAGGTAGTATATGGCATGCTCTTTTCGACCAGACTCGTCATGTTGCCCCAACACACACCCCATTGAATTTTCTAACACGGTCAAATACATGATTAGAGGTCTTCCTTCAACTGGTGGCATCAGAATTGGAGGTTCTTGGAGATACTTCTTAATTCTGTCAAAAGCTTCTTGACATTCATCATTCCATACCATCTCTTGATTTTTTCTTAGTAATTTGAAGATGGGTTTGCAGGTAGCAGTCAAATGGGAGATAAATCGGGCAATGTAATTCAAGCGTCCCAAGAAACCTCTGACTTCTTTATCTGTACGGGGAACTGGCATTTCTTGAATAGCTCTCACCTTAGCCGGGTCAACCTCAATTCCTTTACCACTGACAATAAAGCCCAAGAGTTTACCGGATCTTACTCCAAAGGTGCATTTGTTCGGGTTCAATCTCAACTTGTATTTCTTCAACCTCTCAAACAGTTTGTATAAATGATCGAGATGTTCTTCTTCAGTATGAGATCTAGCTATCATGTCATCCACATATACCTCTATTTCATGATGGATCATATCATGGAACAAAACCACCATAGCACGCTGGTATGTTGCCCCTGCATTCTTTAAACCGAATGGCATTACTTTGTAACAGAAAGTGCCCCATTGCGTCACAAATGTAGTTTTCTCCATGTCCTCAGGTGCCATCTTAATCTGGTTATAACCTGAGAATAAATCCATGAATGAGAATACCTTGTGTTGAGCGGTGTTATCTACCAGAACATCAATGTGCGGGAGTGGAAAGTCATCTTTGGGACTCGCTTTATTCAAATCTCTGTAATCTACACACATTCTCACCTTACCATCCTTCTTTGGCACTGGTACCACATTAGCAACCCATTGAGGATAAGAAGTAACAGCCAGAAAACCTACATCGAATTGTTTCATAACCTCGGCTTTGATTTTCTCAGACATTTCAGGACGCATGCGACGAACCTTTTGCTTAACAGGACGACAATCTTCCTTCATTGGCAAACGATGCACTACTATATCAGTATCCAGTCCTGGCATGTCTTCATAAGACCAAGCAAAAATCTCTATATAGTCATGTAACATCTGAATCAATCTTTCTTTGACACTGTTTTCCAAGCCTGCTCCTATTTTGACTTCTTTCTTGTCTATTTCAGTACCCAGATTTACAGTCTCAATTGATTCCTCATGCGGCTGTATAGTCTTTTCCTCTTGCAGTAACAGTCTGGCAAGCTCTCCAGGTACTTCACAATCTTCCTCACTTCCATCCTCGGCTTGGTAGATCGGATTTTCAAAGTCATAATGAACAGTAGCAGAATTATTATCAACAGGATCCAGAGTGGATATGGATCTGCAATTTGTTACGTGAGTGTGTGTAAGAAAGCATAGCTTGTTTAAAAGATGACAGGAAAGATAAAGAGCGCAATATTTGAATGCAACAAGTCCATTGATTTATTGAATGTGGATATGCTTATGAAAATGACAAAACCCTTAACAAATTAGCTATTTATGCCCCGGACATAGACATAATGCTTTAAGAAGTTCAATTGTAAAAATTAAAAATTTGCAACACTAAAATAGACAATAACAATTACTCCTGACTAAAGGAAATCGGGATAGTGTCTTCAGCCTTCCAATTATTGAGTCCGTCACCAATTATTGGGAAAATCCAGCTATCCAAGTCGCAATCACTATCAGCATCTTCTACAACATTAATCTGATCTTTGACTACCTTTTCAGAGCTAAATCCCAGGCCAAATCTATCAGACTTGTACGGTACATCGATCAGTTGACCCCAGCCAGTACGACCACCATCTTCGACCACGGCTTGAGCGTCTTTCAGAGAAGTCATAGCAGGAGGAGCACGAATAACCTTGGGCATACGGGCGGTTGGCTTAAGGACAGGACTAGTTAGAGGAACTACTTCAAATGATTGAGAAGGAGTCTCAAAGAACTCACCATCCATCTCGACGTATCTGAAGGTATGCACACTACTAACAATATACTCTTCTTCTCCACACACAGTGACAATCTTACCCTCTATTGGATACCTCAGCTTTTGATGGAGAGATGAAGCTACAGTACTTGCCCCATGAATCCAAGGGCGTCCCAGCAAGCAGGAATAGGCAGAACGAATGTTCATTACGTGAAAGGTAGTGTTGAAAACTTGAGGCCCTATCTTGATAGGGAGAACCACTTCACCATGGACAACACTCTTCGCACCATCATAAGCACGCACCACAACGTCACTAGGCTTCAGCTCAATGCTTTTACAGTCAAGTTTATCGAGCACAGCTTTCGGTAGCACATTCAAAGAAGAGCCATTATCGATCAACACATGAGACAAGGTGATCCCCTTACACTCAATGGAGATATGTAGAGCTTTATTGTGATTCTTTCCTGCTGGTGTCAGGTCAGCATCGGAAAAGCCTAGGCCATTGTCAACAGCCAAGTGAGCAACATAATTTTCGAACTGATCGACGGATGTCTCCTGAGGTACATGAGCAGTCTTCAAGAATTTTGTCAATGCATTGGCATGAGATTCAGAAGATAACAACAAGGATAACATCGAAATTTTAGACGGAGTATGCCCCAACTGTTCTACTACATCAAAATCACTCTTGCGGATGATTTTCAGCATTTCTTCCATTTCCTGTTTGGCAACATCTTCGGTAGTAACTTCGACTGGTGTCCTTGACTGATAAGGATTGATTACTGGTTCCTTTCCTCGAGTTTCAGGGACGGGAGGTGAGATTTCTGGAGAAAAGATCCTTCCACTTCGAGTAATTTTACTAGTCCCAACAATGTCAACGTTATTGGGATTAGCAGAATTATCATCTTGCTTTATGTCGTGGATGTAAACATCACCTCCATAATTCCACGGAATGGCTTTGCTTGAGGAATACGGTACTGGGCCAGGTGCAGTAATAATTAGGGGAGCTACCTTGGGCTCAGCAGTAATCTTCACAGGCGCTCTAGTAGCGGTAATCTTCACAGGCATTCTGGACCTAGCAATCACAGATATTTCTTTAATGGGGTTCTCCACCTTAGGAATCTTTTCTAAGAGAATCGTACGATCATCCATCAGCTGTTGAATATCAATCCTCAGTTTTAAGCAATCATTGGGTCGGAGTATACAGAGATCGCAATTTTCAGCACAACCTGGAAATAAACCAGCTTGCAATAAATTCTTCTTGATGATCAGGAGAGGAGATGCTAAGTCAGCTATATTAGAAATGTGAGAATTGTCATCCACAGCATTAACAGTCTTATCATGATTAGGCATAGGAGCAGTGATGACATTAGGAGACTCCGGAGGATCAAATTCAATTTCTCCAGCGTCGATCATATCCTGAATCTTATTCTTCAACAACCAATAATCGTTTGTATCATGCCCGGGGCTATCGGAGTGATATGCACACCTGGCATTGGGATTATAACGAGGAGAAGTAGTGTTGGGATTTGCAGGAGGATCTCTGAGGGTAATTAAATTTGCTTTTAGCATACCCTGCAGCGCTTGTGCTAAAGTCATATTGATCTTCGTAAACTGTCTTCTTGGCCTGTCTTGTCTGTGTTGGAAGTTTTGAGATGGCGGTGCTGAAATCGTAACTGCTCCAACAGCATGGTCACGATTTTTCTTGTTATGACCCCTTTGACCGTACACAGCATTTGATTCGTTCCTCCCCTGATAGGACTTTTTGGTGCTTGCAGAGGTAGCCACCTGTATTTTTCCACTTCGAATGCCACTCTCAACACGTTCACCTGTTAATATAAGTTCAGTGAAACCCGATGAGGAACTTCCCAATAGATGGCTGTAGAATGGGCCAGTCAGTGTACCCATGAACATGTCCACTAATTCTCGATCAGCCATAGGGGGTTTGACTCTGCCAGCCAAATCTCTCCATTTTTTAGCATATTCTTTGAAGCTTTCTTTAGAGCCCATCGTCATATTCTGCAGCTGTAGCCGAGTAGGCGCTAATTCAGAATTATACTGGTAGTGCTTGTAGAAAGCTGTCGTTAAATCAGTCCAGGTGCGGATGTTAGAACTCTCGAGTTGATAATACCACTCTAACTGTGTGCCAGACAGACTCTCTTGGAAGAAATGGATCCATAGCTTCCTATCAGTGGTCTACGGCTGAATCTTTCTCACATAAGCTCTCAGATGCATCTGAGGACAAGACGTACCGTCATACTTAGTGAAAGCGGGGACCTTGAATTTGCGGGGAATGACCACATCAGAGACCAGACCTAAGCCTTCGAAATCCAGACCGGGCGCCTTCTGACCCTCCATAGCTAGCATGCGTTCTTCCAGCAACTTATACTTATCATCTTTTGGAGAGTACTGTTCATTTTCATAGTCTTCATCATCGTCCTCAGGGTTGAAGGGATCAACATTTTCCTCTTCTGAATCATTTTCTGTCTCCTCTTCGTGATCCTTCGGAATTCTAATCTTGACTCCTGCGGCCTGTCCTTTAAGCCTTCTTCCCAGGTTAATGTAACTCACAACTTTCTTGTCTTTCTTCTTCTCGAGCAAGAGAGCCTTCAGCTCCTCCTGCCCCTTGGATAAGTTCAGGATCATCTCCTGGAATTGAGCATTCTGAGCCTGGAGATCTTTGACAGTTTGTTCGAGAGCCATCTTTCTGTTTAGAAGGAAGACCGTGAGAACATTGATCCTTTAGAATACCTGTTATGCGATGTTATGTTATGCTATGCAATGTATGAAATGTTTTCAAGGACTTTTGGAATTTAACTTTGCGTAAACCACCAAAAAGAGGGAAACTTTTATTAATAATTTCTTTAATCAATGTTCATTACAAAAAATAATAAAAATACAATGAAAGCTCAAGTCTCCCAGGGACGGCTTCTTTTTGGGCGGAGATATGCATTGAGTCTTCATTCCTTATTAAGCTGGCTGGTGAGCTCTAATACTTTCTTCCTTTCTGCGCCGAACTGAGTTTCAAAAGTATCCCTTTCCTCTCTCAACTGGATCCAGGATTTCTTCAATTCTTTAACATTGGTAGGCATATCTGGATAAGGAATGATCTGAGGGGCACCTCCTTCAACTTTTGGCTCGACAGTCAGAGGTCCGATTGCAAGATATGGCATGGTAAGCTCACGAGCTCTGGCGCGTACCCATCTGAGATAAGGTTCCATAGGAATAGAGTTTTTCTGTCCTAAAGTACTTCTTTTCACCATGCCCAAAGCTCGTACAAACCTTTGACGGAGACCTTGAGAGTCGTTGTCATAGTCAAACACAGTGCCCTGAATAATTATTTCATGTGGACCATCTCTTCGAGCATAACCAAACTGACGTAGGGCTAAAGTTGGGTTATAAGTAATACCTCCTCTTATCCCCAGGAGTGGTACGTTAGAGAATTCTCCACAACGGTCAATGATGATAACATTTTCTTTGGGTTGAGGACACCAATGGATGTCTGAATGTGAGAGCGACATTATCCTTTGAGACCATTTCAAATTTTGCTCATTCTTTAAGACTGATTGAGGAAGGTGCAAAATAAACCACCTAGATAATAAAGGTACGCAGCACATGAGAGTCCCTTGCCTTTTCATAGTACGAGTGTGAAGGGAATGCAAAATGTCTCCAAGCAAGGTGGGTACCGGGTTATGAGTGAGAAATATCTTAACAGCATTCATGTCTATGAATTGATCCGGATTAGGAAATAGCACCAAACCATAGATTAGTAGGGCTAGAACATCTTCGAAAGCATGGACATTCATAACTTTTAGGAATTCTCGGGCCTTATTTATCAGAAATTTGGCAAGTAAACCCTTAACTCCACTTCTTGTTACCCAATTAGTTTCAATGTCAGACTTTGTCATGTGTAAAGCCGCGGCAACTTCTTCAGACTTCGGAATCCTTTCTAAACCACTGAAAGGTGTTTGATCAAGGATAGGTATCCCAAGCAGCCTGGAAAGCTCTTCTAATGTGGGTACCAATTGATAATCGGGGAAGGTGAAGCAATGATGTTTAGGATCAAAGAACTGGAATAGAACTCTCATCATATCTTCTTTGAAACCGGTAGTAACTAAATTGAGGAGAGAACCATGTTTCTTGATGAACTGAGCATGATCGGGCAGTTCTGACACTAAATCCTTGAGTTGAGGAGAGGTCGCCGCAAAATTGATCCGGATGGTCTTCCTGGAAGCCATAGCCTGTTTAACAGAGCAAAGTTAAATCCCTAAGTCCTTGAAATGGTTAGTACACTGTCATGATGTCATGATGTTATGATGTTATGATGTTAAGTAAGTAACAAACACAAACAAGTCACACCGCAATCATTCCTAGGTTTTAAGGCTTGCATGAGTTCCATAGGTAAGTACCCTCCCCACAGAAGTTTGGTTGGTTCCACCTGTCCTAGAATAGTAACCGGGTTCTAGAAGGATCTCAAATCATCGACCTTTCCTTAAGTCCACTTCAGTGCAACACCAAGCGGTTGACCAAAATTTCCCTAAAGTCCAATCTTAAAGAGTGTAGTATCGAGTATCAACCAACCCCAGTCGGAACCGAAGTCAGTTATCTCACTACTTTCTAATGGCTAGGATGAGTCAATTAGGGTTCTAAAGGTCTGGTTAATGCTTTGATGACACCACGCAGACGCCAAATTTTTCCTCAAGTAAACATGAGGAACATCAGGACATATAAAGTGTCACATTAACCGTAGCCATCATTTTAACCATTCCAGTATACGCCGGACAGTCGCGATGATCTCTTGCTACTTACCTAAGGTACACTAGATCCGGGTGTAGGATCTTTCACTCAAGCATAGAATACCCAAACAATCCCTTAAAAGTAAATCAGACGAAGGAACAATTCGAAAACATAAATGACCTTATTTTTTCTTCTTTTTTTTTTTTTTTTTTTTTAAGGTAACCTCTCTTTTTAAGTCCCCAGCAGAGTCGCCAGTTCTGTCATACGGTGAACTGACTTTTGTGTTTTGTTTTGAAAAACAATGTCGCGGATAGCAAGAGTCGCCACCGACTTTTCTTTTATCCAATAAGGAAAGGCGGAAAAGAACAGGAAAGACCTTGATTAGATTTTGAGTTCGGGAGGTACATTATACAAAGGGAAGGTGTTAGCACCCTTTGTATCCATGGTTATCCATGGGCTCTTAATTGCTTTGCTCACTTATGTTTTCTTTGTCCGAGAAAGTGTTTGAGAAATATGGTGTGTTTAGAAAATATTTGAATGGAGAGTTTAACTTTATAATGATTCTTGTACGAATGTATACAAAGTGTTTATCTCGTTTGATTTTGAAAGATGTTTAGAAAAATATAACTCGGCGATGATTCTGGTGCGATGTATGCCAAGTGGTGATTTTCTAAAAGATGTTTTGAAAAGTGGGAGGTATGAAAAGTATTTTAAGCTGTGAGCAAGCATTTAAGAGTTATACCTGACCAAGGTCTTTATAGGTATTTCCTATCCTTAGGAGGGTAAGACTGTCCTTACTATTGAGAAGTAAGTAGTCTTATCCTTTGGATGTAAAGGGACATCGTAGGGTCGTCGATTGGTCATTGAAGGCAACATTTGTAAGGATACCTTAGCATTCGAAGGGACGATCATCATTTAACCGTAGGCTACCACGAAGGGTCATCGAGGGACAAAGTCATGTATTCGAAGGCAACATTCGAGGGACTATGATGATTTAACCGAAGGGTCTTTGCTAAGGGTATCCTTACATTCGCGGAGCATGGCCGTAATATCGTAAGGCAACAAAGAGAGGGCCCAGATCATATGTTCGAAGGCAATGTAATCAGTAAAGTAATTAAAATGAATCTTCACAAGGGTATCCCACAAATAAAGTGGAATACCTAGCAAACTGTCTCTTCAGGAGTATGTGAACCCTCACAAAATTCAACAAACGGGTTAGAATACCAAGCTAGGGTGCAACCAAGAATCGCACCAAACAGCAATAATGGTGTCAGGCAAACAACGTGTAGATGCAATAGAAAACATGTCAATCAAGTACAGAACAGATTAGAATGCAACTGGAAAAAACGAATACTGTCATATTCGCTACTGCCTCGCCTAGCGAAGGCTTGGCGAACCCTCGCTACATGTTCGCTCAGCGAAGTGCTGGCGAACGACTGCGGGTTCTGGGTTCTCCTTTGATAACAGTGCGATTTCCGGAACCCCAAACCCTATGGCATCCATTACAGAAATTACATGGTTAAACATTCAAAATATTGTGTTACACGTTCATGCATACTTAAACCCACATGCAAAACCTAATGAGAAATTCAATCATAATGCCTCATGTATTTGCAGATATCAAATTAGGAGCATAAAATTAGTGGGGGTGTGGCAAACCTGTTTGCAATTGAGTTGGGCGGAGGTAACCTTTGTGCAGATGAGTTTCCTTCGGGGTATCCGGGGGTTACTCTGAATTCTCTTCGTTAGCCTCCAGGGTTTTTCCGGTTGCCTCTGTTAGGGTTTGCTTGTTCCCTCTCTGTCCACCGTCTCTCTCTCTCTCCGTTCGGGTGAAGTTCTGGTATTTATAATAGTTGTGTCTTAGTGGGATCAAAATTAAGCCCAAAATTTTCTGGTATTTCGTGAGCTCGCTAGGCGAGTGAGGTAGCGAAGGATTCGCCTAGCGAAGGGTTTGCTCGCCTATCGAGCATGCCAGTTTATGTCATCTTCTGGATTTGGTAACCTGTGCGCTGGACCCTTGTTCCTTTAACATTAATGTCTTGAAAATGGATTAGAATGTCTTGTGAAATGTCTTGAACACTTAACGGGCAAATTTTGGGGTATGACACAATCGCTGGACTTACATCAGACTCCAAGCACACAAACACAAACAGGAAACCGACTACCAATCGCTGGACTTACGTCAGACTCCACACAAACAAACACCAATAGGATACGGAATGCCAATCGCTGGTCTTACATCCATCTCCTAACACACACAAAAAGGTTATCAAACAGACAAGCTAATAGGGAGTCTGGAACTCGAGCCTAATAGTTGTCAAGCAAAACACACGCAAAAAAGAAAAGGGCGCCCGAAGAGATCTCGCATAATCTCCTGCCTACGTACCTCATCTGGTATGAGGATCAAGGCAACGTAGTTCCCCTCAACAGGGGAGAAACTTTTATCCTAACCAGAGACTGGGAAATGACAAACTAAAAGGGAGACTGACTCGAGCCTAATAGTTATCATGTAATCCACAATAGTCCTAGGTTGAGGTATCTAACAATCCTAACTCGCATAGGCAGCAAGTTGAAACAGCAGATAAACAGCAAATAAGCAATCACAAGAGAGCAAGCACACACACTATATGCAAACAAGTGGCTCATACAAGTCTAGGCTTTAGTCAAGGGGTCAAATCAACCTCGACAAACAAGCCAACTAGAAATGGGTGATTTGAGCTCTTAACCCTAACATTGAGAGTTAGGGTGAAGCAGATGAAATGGGAAGTGAGGGTAAGACCTCACAGCTCTTATCCCTGGCCTGGGAGAACTTGAACCAATGAAAGTGTGGGAGTCTAGAATGTGGGACTCTATTCCACATGACTGACACAACAAGATTTTGGGTTTTTATTCAAAGTGCATCAACACAGGGTGTGAGCAAAGTGAATGACACAACTGAATAGCAGGGGATGGATTGCACATCCCTTTTATCTGCCAATTGCCTCTTAAGAGGACTTTACCTGCTTGGCACAAAAATTAAACAACCACAAACATTGCCTCTTAAGGAGGGCTTCAGACAGGTGCCTGCCAAAGTAACATGACAGGTCTTCCAGACTACATGAAGTTAGAGGTCATTACCTAAGTGGTATGCCAACCACAAGCAAAGCCAAGCAAAGTTCAAATGAACTTAAAGCAACTTAGGTACCTGTGTAAACAACTAAACCAATCAGTACAGTGTTCTGACAACAGTCAACAGTCAATATCAAACAGGCAATCCCAATGTACAACAAATAAACCATAAGGCAAACTCAAGTGAGTTATCATCAACCTACAAAACAGCAAATGTTAGCAATCAATAGCAAATATCAACATTTAAATGATGAAGTATCATCAACCATGGAGATTAAGTGCTTGGTCCTGAAATTCAAAGCTCACATGTAAGTCCAAACCACTAGGTCAAAGCCTAGGGTCAAAGGTGAAGAAAAAATTCAAAACAGGAGCTGAAATTCAACACAATGCAACTTCAAACACATATTAACATGTCCTAAAAAGGACCACATCAAAATCATCAAGCAAGCCCATGTAATAAGCAAAGGAAGTCAAAGACAATTTTAAGGCTCACAAATGGACATTGAGAATGAAAATTCCAAATCAAAACAGAAATGGTTCAAATAATTCTGGAAAAAATCATGAGCATTCAACACATCCAACATGATCATCATACAAAAAAATCAGAAGCATTAGAGGTCATTTGATATGGGAATTAAATTGCACAAGTTGATTAACCAAATGTGTGACACAAATTGTCACACCATGTTAACATGTACACAAAACAGAAATGGAGCATGGAAAAAATGTCAAACCAAAACCAAAATGTCAATTGACATATCAAGAATCATCATGCAAAATTTGGTAGCAATTGGATCAATATCAAGCATTTCACAATAGAAAGAGTAAGGCAAGGTCACATATGCATACATGTTCACATAATTCAACACAATTCAAAATCCAGGAAGTGTAAAATCATGAAATCAACATCACAAAATTCTATACATTCCAAGGATCATTTTGCAAAAAGAACGGGATTAATTGGATGATTTTTCAATTAGTTATGGATTTTTAAAGTTGGAGAAAAAAATGAAATCAAATGATCATTCATGTACTAAATTGGAGGGAAAATGAAAAAATGAAGAAGAATTTGAAAAAGTGGCGCATGCTGGATTCGAACCGTGTTCAAATTTAAAGGAAGCGCTGAGTGAAAATAAAATCAAAAACGCTGGAAGCAGGAATCAAATTGAGGAACAAGGATCAAATGTGTTCTGGGCGCGTTCTGCAGCAAGAACCCTAGCGAACCAGAGATGAAGATCTTCATTTTCTTCATGAAGAAGATGATGAACAGGATGAAGTTCATCACAATTTTCCAGAATTTTACCAAATTTTCCAGAATTTTCAGATTTTTATATCATTTTGAAGCTCACGCAACGTAGATCGTAGATCAACCACTAATTCATGCTAATTCATCATCAATTAAGAGAATCGAGCAAAATAATTTTCACATGCCAAACTTGAATCACTCATAACTCACTCAATTTTTATCCAAATCGCACGAAATTTATATCAGATTGATCAGCATCAAATGCTCTACAATATTATACACATAAAATAGAGAATTAAGGTGATCAAAAATGTGACCTCTTGAAGAACAGTTATTGAATTCTGCAAATTCCAGGCCAAGCAAGCATGCAAATCCACTCCAAATCACTTGTTATGAAGTTTGATGATGAAATTGAGGCTTGGAAACGTGTAGATCTAACTCAATTTGCATTTGCCATGGTTATGTTCTTGAGCTTCACATACACAATTCTGGTCCAAACATGATGATCCAAGGCTTGATCTCTGTTAAATCAACACTAGAGAACCAGAATATGGAAGAAGATTCAAGGCTTATGTGAGAAAAATTTGAATTAAGATTGAGAGAAAATTTTGGAGGGAAATGAAAACTAGATCTAGAAATGGTGAATTGTGATTAACCTCTTCAAATTCTGTTACAATTATGTATATATACCATGTGTTAATCCTATTTTAATTAAAATTAAGCAAAGTTAATTAGGAATTAGCAAAATAAGGGTGCATGGCAAAAATTGAAAATTTGCATTGTGCATGTAGTAAATGGACGTGAACAGTGCCATGTGCTTGATCAAAGTCACTCAAAATCATTTTTTAAACACATTGGCAATGGTAAAAAGTTCTCATGATGCACCATTTTTAAATTTATGATTTTCCCTCCAAAATCTTCATGAATAAGTAAGCGATCATATGTTCAAATTTCATGCAATGTGATGGATGCTTTGGAAACTGCATGTCATGAGAAGCAAAGTGCAAAAAGAACCACCAAATTTGGAGTTATGAATCAAAAGTTATGGCCTTTTGAAGTTCCATGCATCCTTTGGCAATGATTTGATCATATCTCTTCAACCATTCATCATAAATTCATGATCTTGGACTTTTTGGAAATGGGAGAAAGAGATCTTCAACTTTCATGTTGGACAAAGTTTCATTTGAAGCTTCTTTGATGATGTAAGATCAAGTTAAATTTGAACCAAAAACTTTCCATTTTGGGAAACTTTCAATTATAGGTCACTTTCCATTTTTGGAAAGTTTTGATCTGACCTCAAATTCTTCAAGATATGCATTTGACATGATGAATAAGCCTCTTTTGAACATGAATGAGATGTTAAAACTCATTTCTCCACCTCCTAGCCCTCAGTTGACTTTCTGTTGACTTTCTAGGGCCCTAGATGACTTGAACATGCTCAGATGACTTTGAGCCTCAACCACTAGATGAAATGGCTCCAAAATGAAACCCTAGCCTGTACAAGCTCAATAAAATCATATGATGATCTCCATCTCAATAAAGACCTCATCTCCTTGAAGATCCCTGACTGGTAGAATGGCATTGATTAGGGTTGACCAGAGGTCAAAACCCCAATCTCAAGGAACCTGAGCATGAATTCTGAAACCTTTGAGGAGGAAGCAACCATGATGATGATGACATATCCTTGCCAATAAGATAATGCTCAAACTCCTTGAAGGACCAAGAAACCCTAATTGAAGCACAAACCCTCAGATGGCTAGTGATCAATTCAATAAGACCCTTAAGCATGAACCTCTCATCCTTTCTATCTTCTGAGAAAGACTTAGGAGGATGACTTGCTTATTTTTACATGATGTGCAAAAATGTAATGCCTAATGCCCTACAAAAATGAAATGCAATATGCTAAGCTAGTCCCAAGAGAGGAGGGCAAATTTTGAGGTGTTACAACGACGAAAGTAGAAAATCAAGAAATCAAGGTAACTTTCTTGAGTTATTGAAACTTTTAGCATCCTACAATGATGAAGTTGCAAAAGTTGTGTTGGAAAATGCTCCACAAAATTACAAGTATACTTCACATCAAATTCAAAAAGAGCTCTTGCAAATTCTTTCTAGTAGGGTGAAAAAGAGTATTCGTGAGAAAATTGGTGATTCCAAATTTTGTATCGTTGTTGATGAAGCTCGTGATGAGTCAAAAAAGGAACAAATGGTTCTTGTATTAAGATTTGTTGATAAAGTTGGTTTAATACAAGAGAGATTTTTTGATGTAGCACATGTTAAAGACACCACATCTTTAACTCTTAAGGAAGCAATATGTGATATACTTTCTCGACATAACCTTAATGTTTCTAACATTCGTGGCCAAGGTATGATGGTGCTAGAAATATGAGAGGAGAATGGAATGGTTTACAAGCCCTCTTTGTGAAGGATTGTCCTTATGCATACTATGTTCATTGTTTTTCTCATCGATTATAACTTGCATTAGTTGCATCATCAAGAGAAGTCAAACCTGTTCATAAATTTTTTGAGAAGCTGATCTTTGTTGTGAATGTTGTTTGTTCTTCTACAAAGCGTCATGATGAGTTACAAGCTGCCCAATTAGAAGAAATTGCTTATTTGTTAGAGATTGATGAGATTGTAACTGGTAAAGGTGCAAATCAAGTTGGTACATTGAAACGAACTGGAGATACTCGTTAGGGATCACATTACGATTCAATTTCTAGCTTGATAAACATGTATGAAGCAACTTGTTTAGTTTTTAAAAAAATTGCAAAAGATAGAGGGAGTTATGCTACACGTGGGGATGCAGATAGTTGTTACAATTACTTGAAGGCATTTGATGTTATATTTATTTTGCACTTGTCATGGGAATAATAGATATGCTTTGTCAAGCCTTACAAAAAAAATCAAGATGTAGTTAATGCTGTGAACTTGGTTCGTTCAACAAAACATCTTATTCAAGGTTTGAGAGAAAATGGTTGGGATATATTGTTCACTAAAGTGGTATCTTTTTGTGAAAAACATGGTATTGAGATTCCTGATCTTAATGATGTTCATTCAACAACAAGATTCGGACGCTCCCGTCTTGAAGAGAATCAAGTCACAATTCAACATTACTTTAAAGTTGAAATCTTTTTCACTACCATTGACAAACAGTTACAAGAGTTGAATAGCAGATTCAGTGAGCAGGCAATGGATTTGTTAACTCTTTCTTGTTCTTTATCTCCTAAGGATGGATATAAAGCTTTTAGCATTGATACTATTTGTTCTTTAGTTGAAAAATATTATCCTATGGATTTTAGTGATCAAGAGAAGAATAATTTGCAATTTCAACTCCAACATTTTCTATTTGTTGCTCGTCAAGCATCAAACTTGAATAATTTATCAACTATTCAAGAACTATGTTCATGTTTGGTTGCATCTGGACAGACTGAAACTTACTTCTTGATTGATAGACTACTTCGTCTTATCATGACTCTTCTCGTTTCTACGGCCACAACTGAGAGGTCTTTTTCAGCAATGAAAATTATTAAGACTAAGTTGAGAAACAAGATGGATGATGGGTTTCTTGGAGATAGCATGACAGTATATATTGAAAGGGAGATTAGTGCATGCATTAGTTCGGAGTCAATTATTGACGATTTCAAGTCACTCGGAACGCATAAAGCATTACTTTAAGGTAGTTTTAAGTCATGTAATTTAAATTTTTAATAATTAACTTTGTATTTATTTTAACTTTAATGTTTTATTTAAAATACTATTTATATTTTATTTATAATCTTTATTTTACGTTAGCGGTCATCCCAAAAAAATTTATCTGGCTCCGCCACTAGTTTCCAGATCGTGCATGGATAGCTTATTTTTTTTCATTTCGGCTCGGTTTGCTTTTTACTAATTTGTTTTGATTTGCTTATGGTTATTTTTTTCTTATTTGTTTCATTATATATATATATATATATATATATATATATATATATATATATATATATATATATATATATATATATATATATATATATATATATATTCCGAGTCTACATATGGATATTACCTTGTTTTGCTTTATTTTTATTTGTATGAACACTATTTGTTTTATATATACTACACTCTTGATACAATTATATAGTTTCTTTCAAAAATAACTTACACCTAAATATTCATAAGATTAATAAAAACGAATTAGGTATATTGAAAAACCTTTCCACGTTGTAACCGAAAGTTATATATATCTTGTTTTAACATAAATATATACATACTTTTGTTTTAAGTTATATATATATATATATATATATATATATATATATATATATATATATATATATATATATATATATATATATATGAGATTAATTGAAATACACTGTCAGTGTAAAAGAGTTTTACACCATCACTTAATTATAGACGTTGGATATTAAAAGAAGTTTGACTTTTATTTTAAAAAACTATAAAGTAATACAAACGGGTGATGGTGATGAACCGACGGTGTAAAACTTTTTACACCGACAGTGTATTTCAATTAATCTCTCTCTCTCTCTCTCTCTCTCTCTCTCTCTCTCTCTCTCTCTCTCTCTCTCTCTCTCTCTCTCTCTCTCTCTCTCTCTCTCTCTCTCTCTCTCTCTCTCTCTCTCTCTCTCTCTCTCTCTCTCTCTCTCTCTCTCTCTCTCTCTCTCTCTCTCTCTCTCTCTCTCTCTCTCTCTCTCTCCTCTCTCTCTCTCTCTCTCTCTCTCTCTCTCTCTCTCTCTCTCTCTCTCTCTCTCTCTCTCTCTCTCTCTCTCTCTCTCTCTCTCTCTCTCTCTCTCTCTCTCTCTCTATATATATATATATATATATATATATATATATATATATATATATATATATATAATATATATATATATATATATATATATATATATATATTATATAATATATATATATATATATATATATATATATATATATATATATATATACCTTTGCTTTCAGTTTTATATATACATTAATTTATTTTAATTTATTTTGATTAGTAGATCTGTTAGTAGGCTTTTAGTGTATAGTTTATTTTAATTTTTTTTTACACATACACTTTTTTTATCAATTTTGCTTTATATATATGCATTAATTTTATTTCAACTTTTCATACTATTAGTAATTTATTTTGATGAGTAGATTTGTTTTAATTTTGATTGGTTTTAATTATACTATTTAATATTTTATTAAATTTTGATATACTTATTTTTATCTTTTTTTAGATAGTTTTAGTGTATCAACTAAATCAATTTTCATTTTATTTTTGGATTGATTTGTTTTGAGTCCAAATGGAATTTTGTGCATCGGTTAATATTCTGCTTTGCAATATTATGTATCGACTAATTTGGATTCAAAAGATCCACACATTTGGTGGATTTTGATTACGAACTCTAACTGAATTCTGCTGTTTGATTTGATCACTATAAATGACTTTGTAATATTGTAAATACTATTATATTGTTGTTTGGTTTATTTTTCATTGCATCGCGATCTCGAAGTTAAAATTTAATTTAACTTTCGAAAGTCGCTTGAACACATAGATCTTGTTGACCAACTATTTAAAGAGTGGTTTCTACATGAATTAACTCTAAATGAGCTTAACATAGCACTAAATCTGATTGCTTTCTATTTTAGTTAGCTTTCTATTTCCTTTATTGTTGCTTTATTGCATTTTTATATCTGTGTATATACATTTATGCGTGGGCATTGGGAATTGGTTACTTAAGTGAAGTTCTCTTCCCGAACTTTTGAAGAAAAAAAAGAGAATGAACATAAGTTAGGAGGTGGTTGAGTAATGTTAGTCCTCAAGGAGCACACCTTGTATGGATAACACGAATATCCCACTTGGAGTAGATTTTTTTTGTCGAGTTCATCATAAAGCGGTTCACTCGTTGCATTGCAGAACTTCGATTATGATCAATGTCTCTAAGGACCTTTTAGAGCGTGTTCCATTTATGGTGGTTGTGTAGTATTGATACCCAAGGAGAAACACCTTGTATGATCAATGCAAAGACCCCACCTATAGTAGATCTTTTTCATGAATTTGTCATAAAGAGGTTCGCACGTTGTATGGCGAAATTCGAATTAAGGTCCATGACTCTAGAAACCCTTTTATCCAAACTTTTAGAGCTAATCTAGTGAGTGGGTTTCATGGGTACACAAAACTTAGAACTACACCAATGTATGAGGCATACCCAATTTAGGTTGCTCTATTATTACTAGTGTTACTCCATACTGCTATTTGCACATGACATTTCATTGCATCCATACGTGACATGCATTTCTCACATATCAAAAACAAAAATTATGCATTCCCTTATCATCTCCATCCAATGTGCATCATGTATTTCATTTACCAAACAAAAAACTCATCCATTCTTTGTCCATAACCCGCAACTGATTTCCTGACACCCGTATCAGACTCTAAATCATCTTCCTTTTCATCTTTCATTGTGAAAGGGTTTATATGGTGTTAGGGTATTTTGAATGGATGACGAATACTCGAATGGCCGGGTAAGGGAACTCGTATCCAAGTATTCGGGGAAAGGAATATAATGCTCTAGACCATTTCCTTTTTCGTTTAAGGTATTGTAAAAATGATTTAGATTTGATCGAATTAAGAATATTTAAGAGATTACAATTGTTTGAATATTCGAGTAAGGAAACTCAACCCAAACAATTGAGAAGAGGAATCAAAGGCTTGAGACTGTTCCTCTTTTCATCTCTAAATGAAACGGTGTTTTAAGTATAATTAAGTATCTTAGTTTAATTAGGATAAAATACTCGATATAGATCGAAGTTTTAATTTACACTTGAAACGGAAAGGGATTTAGAAATGATTTTGAAAAATATACTTGATGTTGATGAAACACCTTTGATTTTAGTATTTTTGAAAGGTTAATTTTAATAGTCATTTTGTCTTTTTCGATTAACAATTATGCATCAACTAAAATTATAATAAAATAAACTAAAAAATAAAGAAATAAAAAAGGTAACAAAAATAGGCTTTAAAAAGGATAGTTTAGGAATTATGCAAAGAGTGTGAGTGTCTTCTAGAAATTTATTTAATTAAAGAGTGAATAATTATATAATATATGCATGGAATAGTGATTTAATATATGCATGAAATAATGATGTAATAAATGATAAATATCTTGGATTTTCTATAAACATTGATTTTTTTATGATGCATGAAGATGATTAAAAAAATTCAACTGAATATTTTGATGATAAACCAAATGATCATGAATTTATTTTTCAAAATGTATAATGAAAAAAAATGCAATTTTAGTCGATTTCTTCAACATGTAAAATACTGACTTTATGTTTGCTTTTTTACTATATATGCATATATGAATAATTATGGTGACTTTATTTGATGATAAAAATGTATATAGCTAAAAATGCAAAACTGGACAAATGGACTTGTATCAGATGAATTTAAAATGCTTGGACAAAATTGGGTTATGACAACTTGATGACGTTCATTCAGCCATTTATTGATTAAGAAGTCAAAAGACTTGATTTCTCAATCTCGTTGCATCGCTTGTTTCCATGACATCATATTCTTAAGAGGTTCAGAAGATGACAATCAAGAGTATTATCATCATCTCAATTTTTGTAGAGTTTTAATCATGATTGAGAATTAGAAGTAAATGGTCCAAGAGTGATTCATTTATATCTGATTGTCTATTCACGACTATTCAGTCAGCAATTCAGTGCATTCATAAGACGTTTGCATTTTATACTTGTCATAACATGTATTTTGTTTCGCATAGTGCTTGAAATATAACTTGAAATAATTTTTCGGATCCATAGACAGATCGGTCGAATCGTTTCTCAACCGAATGTCGAATTAGCGGGCAAAAAAATTCAAAATTGAGCTTGTAGATATAAATTTTATTGATCTATGATTCACGTAGTTCAATCTGGCATACTAATTTTATTTTTCGACTATATTGTTGATCGCATTTTAATCAGTCTAAGCCTGTTTAATCGATCATTTTTTATTTTAAAATTTGATCGAAACTTGTATGTTTCCGAGAAGTTTATTTTGTGCTGATAATTTTTGTGTGTTCAGTTTTTTGGGCATTTTCTCGCCCGATTTTAATTCATTTTTTATTCGATTATTTTTGTTTTTTAACCAGAATAATCATTGAAATTAAATATATTTTTTCATGTTTTCATTTCGATTTTATTTTAAATTTTTAACATTTTAGTTTTTTAATTTTTTAAAAATTAAGAAAAGAATCATAAAATATCTCTCTCCAACCAATCTCCTTGTGACACTTGTCTTCATTTTATTTGCAAAAATTAAATTAATTTGGACCATTGGGAAAGATGACATGTTGCTCTTGGTCTAGATATTTTCTTTTTTCAACACATCATCAAACCCTCTATCACGTTTTGAAGTGTTGATCTGAACACTTTTTCAGCATCACATATCTCTTCTCTTTTTGCTTCAAAAAATATCATCACAAACCATCTTCACACCCTCCTTGCATCAAACAAATATCATCAAGCACACTTCACTCAATCATCATCAAAAATAGAACATAAAGCTCCCTGCAACTGAAACACAACATCTTCATCTATCATCTTCAACCATCACATCACGAAAACCACACATAACGACTCAGAAACACAACAACAACAACATTTAACAACGGCAACGGAACTGCATGCATTGTCAACAACTGAAGCTTCCCTCCGATCATCCACGTCCAAACACCACAGAGCACGCGCAAAATACGACAGAGGATGTGAGATCATTTTTGTTTTCATTCGAACTGTTTGAGAGACGAAAGTAAGAGAAGTGGAAAAAAACTCGCATTTTCTTTCCAACCAATTAAGAAAAGAATCATAAAATATCTCTCTCCAACCAATCTCCTTGTGACACTTGTCTTCATTTTATTTGCAAAAATTAAATTAATTTGGACCATTGGGAAATATGACATGTTGCTCTTGGTCTAGATATTTTCTTTTTTCAACACATCATCAAACCCTCTATCACGTTTTGAAGTGTTGATCTGAACACTTTTTCAACATCACATATCTCTTCTCTTTTTGCTTCAAAAAATATCATCACAAACCATCTTCACACCCTCCTTGCATCAAACAAATATCATCAAGCACACTTCACTCAATCATCATCAAAAATAGAACATAAAGCTCCCTGCAACTGAAACACAACATCTCCATCTATCATCTTCAACCATCACATCACGAAAACCACACATAACGACTCAGAAACACAACAACAACAACATTTAACAACGGCAACGGAACTGCATGCATTGTCAACAACTGAAGCTTCCCTCCGATCATCCACGTCCAAACACCACAGAGCACGCGCAAAATACGACAGAGGATGTGAGATCATTTTTGTTTTCATTCGAACTGTTTGAGAGACGAAAGTAAGAGAAGTGGAAAGAAACTCGCATTTTCTTTTTTCAAAAGGAGGGCGATCAATTGAGAGGAGAGATTGAAGGTGGATTTGAAATTTCTTTGTTTTCATTTTGAAGTAACAACATAGATGAAATGAACCTCTTTTAAAAAAACGTGTCTATGATTAAATTAAGAGAGGAAGAGGTTTTGTTATTATCTACCCAACGCCACATGTCAAGTTTTGACCAAAAGCTTGTAAAATTTGAAATCGTTTTCTCTCTTCCTCAACAGCATGTGCCGCCCCAGATTTTTTTTTTAAAATAACCATGTTTTCAAAAAAAATACGAAAATAATCATCTTTTCAAAAAAAAATCCAAAATAACCAACTTTGGGAGAGGATGCGCCGGGGGAGTTGGCGCACCCCCCAAAAAGTTAGAGGAGACGCCAGATGCATTGGCGCACATGCATTGGGCCTCATGAAGAGGCTCCAATGCTTGTGGCGCCTGCATGGCCTACATGGCCCAACAAGAAGAGGCACCAATGCATCTGGCGCCTCAGTGTTGTTTGTGAAAAGATAATTCAATTTTGCAATCAACAAGAATCAAACACACAACCTTTTCATTAGGAGTCGAGCACATTACCACTGCACCATAGACCCTTCATGTTAATTTGTTTCATCATTAATTTAATATACCGTGTATAATTACAGTAAATCAATAAATTACTAAACCTTAGTTGAATTTTTTTTCACTTAGTTTCAAAATAATGTATAATTACAATAGATTAATTTTTTTCATCTCTATATATTTGTCTTAATTATTTTCACTTAGAATTTTTATACCTATTTTAAAATTTTAAATTAACTAAATATATATTTTATTTTATTTTATCATTGTTTTAAAATATATAAGTTAAGAATATTATTTAATATTTACATTTTAATTTCTTAAGAGTACGTTAAAGTTTTTATCTATATACTTTTTAATATTTAATATTTCTAAGTTTTATCGCTAAATCTATATCACAAAAAATAAGTGATAATTTAGGTTTAATGTATTTTTTTCTTAATTTAATTTTAAAATGTATTTTAAGCCTCTATTTGTTTTAAGAAAAATTATACTAGTATTAAGGAGTATAGGGATATTCCAACTCATAATTACAAAATATTAATTTCATTATATTAAGCGTAGTAATCAATATGTATTAAATTTAATCCTAATAGCAAGTTATGGCCGAAACAAGAGTTTGATGGTATGTTTTCAACCAAATTATATTCTTTCTATGTTTTGCTTAACTTTATTTCACATTTAAAATATTCAACAAAACAAATATAGTCTACTAGATTATAACATAGAAATTACATTGAATAATAAGTGAAATAAATTTTTTTATGCGATATAATAAGAAAAATATACTTCAGTTTAAATATTTTAACATTAGTTCTGACTCCATCATTAATGGTATTGATTTTCGGTAAAAAAAACAGACTCTAACTAAAATTTATTCATTTAATATTCATTTTTAAATATAATTTAATTATAACGACGCTAAGTTCATTTTATATTATTTATTTTATCTTAAAATTTAATGTTTTCTTTGACCGACGCTACTTTTCTTAAAAAATAGACTAAATATTTTAATTTAGGGTTTAGGGATTAGGAAAACATAGTTAAAATATTTAATTTAATTTTACACTATGTTTCATCCATTATTTTATTTAATGTTTATTTTTATAAAATTAAAATATTCTTTTATACAATACTTTTTTTTATTAAACAATGTTTTTTATAAAATAAAAAAGTATATATTTTATTTAATTTTATTATAATGAATTTTAAATAAACATAAATATTTTAACTATCTACGTTCATATTTAATATGTCGAATGAATATTATCTATATTTTATATTTAATGGTATAATATAAATTTGCGATTGTACTCTTAAGAATATAAAATGCAAATATTAAATAATATTCTTAACTTATATATTTTAAAACAATGATAAAATAAAATTAAATATATATTTAGTTAATTTAAAATTTTAAAATAGATACAAAAATTCTAAGTAAAAATAATTAAGACAAATATATAGAGATGAAAAAAATTAATCTATTGTAATTATACATTATTTTAAAACTAAGTGAAAAAAAAATTCAACTAAGGTTTAGTAATTTATTAATCTACTGTAATTATACACGGTATATTAAATTAATGATGAAACAAATTAACATGAAGGGTCTGTGGTGCAGTGGTAATGTGCTTGACTCCTAATAAAAAGGTTGTGTGTTTGATTCTTATTGGCTGCAAAATTGAATTATCTTTTCACAAACAAAATTGAGGCGCCAGATGCATTGGTGCCTCTTTATGAGGCCCAATGCATGTGCGCCACTGCATTTGGCGCCTCCTCTAACTTTTTGGGGGTGCGCCAACTCCCCCGGCGCATCCTCTCCCAAAGTTGATTATTTTGAATTTTTTTTTGAAAAGATGGTTATTTTCGTATTTTTTTTGAAAAACATGGTTATTTTTAAAAAAAAATCGCCGCCCCACTTTATTTTTTATTTTTTTTTATCCTCTTTAATTATTATGATTATAATTAAGGTTAATTATATTTGGCGCCTCCTCTAACTTTTTGGGGGTGCGCCAACTCCCCCGGCGCATCCTCTCCCAAAGTTGATTATTTTGAAAATTTTTTTGAAAAGATGGTTATTTTCGTATTTTTTTTGAAAAACATGGTTATTTTTAAAAAAAAATCGCCGCCCCACTTTATTTTTTATTTTTTTTTATCCTCTTTAATTATTATGATTATAATTAAGGTTAATTATATTTGTGGGCCTTTGGCCATTCTCTCTTCTTTTTTACACACCCTAATACATGCATTCACACCCTCTTATGTTGTTCACTTTTATTTTTATCACATTTCTTTTGATTAAGTGATAGTTAATTAATTGATTTCTTTTGATTAAGTGATAGTTAGTTAATTTATTTATTTATTTTTATTACATTTCCACCACAAGGTAATTGAATTTGATCTCCTTGGAATCTGCTTATGTGTTGCAGGGTGTTTCTAGGATTATGTGACCCCTTACTTGCACATGCTCGCTTGACAAGCCTATTAGTTATTCCTATAATACTTTTTGTTATCGGGATCGAGCTAGAGCTTCTAGAAGGTGCTATGGAATAGAATGTCATCTGAGCTTTATGGATCTATCAAGACTCGCTTGATGTCTCAATTACGGTATTGCATAGTGATGACCATGGAGTCGTTGTCATGAAGGTAGACTCCAATGGCGTCACTATCAGAAAAAATGATTCTAGCCCTTGATTTTATTTGTATGGTTTTGGAGAGGCATGGGGATATCACGTTCACAACCAACACCTTTATGGCGTATTTCATCTAGGAGGAACTGGAAATTCCCCCACCGACAAAACCTCTAGCAATGGTGTTAATCGTGAAACTTAGATTTCTCTTGGCCATTTTCGAGAGAAAGCAATGAAAATGATAGTGATAATGGAGGGTGAGACCCATGTCAGTTTTACTGGAGGGTCCATGGTGGGGGTCACACTACTTACTGAAAAGATGGTTATTTTCGTATTTTTTTTTAAAAACATGGTTATTTTTAAAAAAAAATCGCCGCCCCACTTTTTTTTTTTTTTTTTATCCTCTTTAATTATTATGATTATAATTAAGGTTAATTATATTTGTGGGCCTTTGGCCATTCTCTCTTCTTTTTTACACACCCTAATACATGCATTCACACCCTCTTATGTTGTTCACTTTTATTTTTATCACATTTCTTTTGATTAAGTGATAGTTAATTAATTGATTTCTTTTGATTAAGTGATAGTTAGTTAATTTATTTATTTATTTTTATTACATTTCCACCACAAGGTAATTGAATTTGATCTCCTTGGAATCTGCTTATGTGTTGCAGGGTGTTTCTAGGATTATGTGACCCCTTACTTGCACATGCTCGCTTGACAAGCCTATTAGTTATTCCTATAATACTTTTTGTTATCGGGATCGAGCTAGAGCTTCTAGAAGGTGCTATGGAATAGAATGTCATCTGAGCTTTATGGATCTATCAAGACTCGCTTGATGTCTCAATTACGGTATTGCATAGTGATGACCATGGAGTCGTTGTCATGAAGGTAGACTCCAATGGCGTCACTATCAGAAAAAATGATTCTAGCCCTTGATTTTATTTGTATGGTTTTGGAGAGGCATGGGGATATCACGTTCACAACCAACACCTTTATGGCGTATTTCATCTAGGAGGAACTGGAAATTCCCCCACCGACAAAACCTCTAGCAATGGTGTTAATCGTGAAACTTAGATTTCTCTTGGCCATTTTCGAGAGAAAGCAATGAAAATGATAGTGATAATGGAGGGTGAGACCCATGTCAGTTTTACTGGAGGGTCCATGGTGGGGGTCACACTACTTACTAAAAAAAAGTATAGATGCGTGGCACCCTTGTGCTAGTATGGGTGGCCAGAGGCTTTAGGGTTTACATTGATTTAGAGAAAGCTCACGGTGGTGAGAAGCCATGTTTTTAGGTGTTTTCTGTAAAGTGAGTGCAAGCTCACGACGAGGTGGACCTACATGGTTAACACTCTGACGCTCAAATTAGTTCAAAATTTAAGATAAGTATATATCTTGGATTATATTGTCATAAATTTGGACCTTAGTTATTTGAGCCTTTGGTAGACCCAAAACAATAAGTATATATTACCTTTGTTCCTTTATATAAGAGACAAATTACTTTTTAAATCATTAAATAATCAATGTATTTAGCCGACCAAATATATTGGTTAATCAATTACCTAAAAAATAAGTTGTCTCTTATATAAAGGATCAAATGTAGTATTATGTTTATGTCGCACTTTGAAGCTTTCATCATACTACTGTGAGGAAAAATTCTAAAAAAATTCAAATTCATTATTTGATTAGCGGTTACCGAGGCTATTTGGTTTGTTAAAAATAAGACTCTATTCAAAGGGAGCACCGAAGACCTTCTCATATTTTTGAGTTAGCTAAGATTTTTGCTGGGGATTGGCTTTGTGCTAGTCATTTGAAGCCAATTGATTCAGTTTTAGTTAATCGGGGGCACAATCCAATTAGTTGTTTCTCTTAATTATGTTGGATTGGTTATTTTCTTTTTCTTATTTAAGTTAAATACTCCTAATATTCAATGTTATATATAAATTTTGAGATTTAAATTTATTTAAAAAGTTATTAATTAAAAAAAAAATGTGAATATTGAGATAGAGAATATAGCACAGAATAATAAAGATCAAGATAGAAGATAGGTAACCAAACCCCTGCAAAAAGATATGGGAATGGGGATGGGAAGAGATTGGGGTGCGTTAGGTGAGGTCGGTTCCCTACCACCACAAAACATTTTCATTTTCAACATTTAGTGGCCAAATTAATTTAAAGAATGGTTGAACCTTTTTATCTCGGGGTAGTTTTGAATAGAACATGATCAATAATACTATTCTAAAAGAAAACATTATCTTGCTTTCTAAAACTACGTATTTAATACCAGGGATTCAAATATTTTTGTAAGAAAATTTTGTAGGATTAAACATGCGATTTTTATGGCAACGAATATAATTATAATTTTATAATATTTTGACATTTTAATTGATATCAAATAATTGAGGAGGTTCAGTTGTGTAATGTTTGAAGGATTTAAGATTTAAGGATGACATTTTGTGTCGGGTTGGGGTTGAGATTGAGATTGACTATTTGACAGTAAAAAATAAAGAATTTTATTTTTAAGATTGTTTTAGTAGAATTGTGTGGAAGTTATTATAGATGGAGATGAAATTTCTATTGTATGCGACATATCAATACTCAGACAAGGAATCAATAGGACCCAAGAGAAGTTACTTCAGAATATACGTTTGCAGTAAAAAAAAAAGTTAATATAGAAGGTGGAAGTCAATATCGAGTGAAGATCTTGCAGAGACCAATTTCAGAGACATTGTATACATTCGCAGACAAGGTTCAGATAGAAGATTATTTAATTTTCAATAGTATCTTGAATTTTGTGATTGTATTAAAAGACTTTATAAAAATAGTTAAATCATAGTGGAAGACTACAAATTTTTAATGAGAATCCATCAGAGAGTAAATTAAGCATAAAGTGAGGACGAACATGCTGAACCACTATAAATCCGATGTATTCTCTCTATTTCCTTAACTCTTTTATATTTCATTTATAATCATATCATATGATTTATTATTTTCGTATTCTTAAAGATTTATTTTGTATAAAATTAGGTATGTGTTAGATCAAGATTTTGAATGATATTACTTGTGAATAAACTTGGAAACTATAATAATAAATTTCTTAATCAATTGAATAACTTCAATTTACACAAACCATGCACACCGGTGTTGGAATATTTTTATATATGTTATTTTAATATCCCAATTATTATTATTATTATTATTATTATTATTATTATATATATATATATATATATATATATATATATATATATATATATATATATATATATATATATATATATATATATATATATATATTAGTTATTTTATCAATTAAGTGCCTTAAATGATTAAGTGATCAAATAGAGTTAAAAGACTCATTAGATTTCATTTAGAAATTATTCAATTAATTAAATAATTGGGTATGAGCTCAAATATGAGTGAATGTCAAGGAATAATGGAAACCCTAATTGGTCATCCCACTATATATAGGCTATGGTGCCCAATATACCGTACACAAGCAAATTATCTCTTCTTCCTGTCTTAAGAGAATTCAAGGCATGAGGAATATCGGTTGAGGAAGAATCACAATAATCATCAACTTCTGGATTTTACGATTACCGTCTAATAGAATTTTCTCAATGGATCAAGGTATTCTATAATCCATTTATCAATTTTTTAATTTTGTACGTACTTGATTTCCGCGCCTAAATTATATATTATAATTTCTTGAGCATGTATGTTTTGATTAATCATTATTAATTTTATTCCAACAAATGGTATCAGAGTCTTTTGAAAATTGAAACAATTAATATTGCTGGAACAAAATTATATGTAATTGACAATTCTATTATTGTATGGGTGTCTTTAAATTTTTTGTACATAGTTATATATATTATTATATCTATAAGCATGTTTATGTCTGAATTGAATCCAATTTTATTATATCAAACCGATAGTGGTAATTTGGAATTTTAGCGAGTCAATATGTGCTCTTCATCATGTAATTATTATATTTGAGTTTCTCTCCATGTTTTATTTTGAAACACAAGTATTTTTCAGTCAGCAATTTTTATGTCAATTTGATGCTTGATGCTTGAAACTTTTTTTATATTAATGTGACTAAACACACTTGATGCTTGAAACTTTATTTTAGTTATTTATATCAATTTACTTATTTATTATATTTACCTAGATTAAACACAATCAAATGTGTTTTTTTTATTATTATTATTATTATTATTATTATTATTATTATTATCTTAACACCCTTCGAGTACAACCAGTTTGTTATACCGATATGTACATAATATATACACAATTATTAAACAATCAGGTAAACATACAATTTTGACATTACATTTGCAGGTAATGTTTATGTGAATTTTAAATACCTTCCAAGTTAGTTTATTAAATTAAAAATTGTCTAGTAACTTTGGTCGGATTAGTTGAAACAACAAGTTACAAGTAATCTCTATTATTTAAATTAGATTCAATTAGAATTACGAAAGATGTATTGTATAACTTTTTCATGCAAACTATTATGGTCGGCCAAAAGGAAGGCATAGTTTGATCGGAAATTTGCACACATGTGATGGTAAATATGTAGTAATTATCAAGTTTATCCATGTGGACAATGATTGATGTCAAAGGCATCCATTGTCTGACAGGACTTATTACTAATGTTTGATCATTACGTGCGAGTACCATTTACAGTTAATTCTTGCAATCAAAGATTGAGAATTGATGGTGTTTTGGGGTATCTTGTCTAGGTCTTATTAAATTTGCATATAAAGAATATTGTGCATGTCTATATGGTTATTTATCATGCCTACTAATGTTATTGTATGTTTGTTGTTCTTTTTCATGGATCCAGTTGTCGTTGTTGGGTATCTTGTCTAGGTCTTATTAAATTTGCATATAAAGAATATTGTGCATGTCTATATGGTTATCTATCATGCCTACTAATGTTATTGTATGTTTGTTGTTCTTTTTAATGGATCCAGTTGCCGCTGCTACCACTCCAAATTTTGTTGCTCATATTAACTTTATCCTTATGCTGAGTGAGATGAACTTTAAGTCTTGGAAAGAATTTGTGGAGACCGTTCTTGGATGCATGGATTTAGACTTATCTTTGAGGGATGAATGTCCCACCGCCTCTACTGAGAATCCAAATGAAACTAAACTAGAAAAATGGGACCGATCTAACTGAATGTGCCTCATGATGATAAAAAAGATCCATACCTGAAATGATTAGGGGCTCGATTGCTGAGAGTGAAAGCGCCAAGAAGTTCCTTGAAACTGTGGAACAATTCTTTGCTAAAAATGATAAGACTGAGACAAGTAGTACTTTGTCCAAACTCATTTCAATGGTCTATAAAGTCAAAGGTAACATAAGGGAGTACATCATGAAGATGTCCAGTCTCGCAACAAAACTCAAGGCATTGAAGTTAGAACTTCTTAAGGATTTGATTGTGCACTTGGTTTTGATCTCTCTCCTGATACAGTTTGGGAAATTCAAAGTCAGTTACAATACTCAGAAGGACAAATGGTCACTCAATGAGCTCATATCTCACTGTGCGCAGAAGGAAGAGAGGCTAAAAAGAGATAAGACTAAAATTGCTCACTTGGCTACCAGTTCTCAGAATAAAAGGAAGAAACCTGCGGGAAACTTTTCTTAAAATAAGAAGGCAAGTGAACAACCTAAGGAGACCAATTGCTTCTTTTGCAAAAAGGTTGGACACATGAAGGAGTGTTCCAAGTATGTTGCATGGCGTGAAAAGAAGGGTAATTTTCTCACTTTTGTTTGTTCTAAAATTAATTTAGTTTATGTGCCCAAGGATACTTTGTGGGTAGATTTTGGTGTTACTACTTACATTAGTATGTCCATGCAGGGTTGCCTGTGGAGCCGTCCACTAAATGATGCTGAAAGATTCATATATGTGGGTGATGGCAATAAAGTTGCAGTAGAGGCTATAGGGACTTTTAGATTATTATTAAAGCCCGATTTTCATTTGGATTTGATTGATACTTTTGTTGTATTGTTTATTAGACATAATTTAATTTCTATTTCTCTTTTGGACAAATCAGGTTATACTTGTTCGTTTGGAAATAATAAATTTAGCCTCCCATATGATTTAAATGTTGTTGGTTGTAGTTCTTTGAATGATAATCTTTATATGCTTGATATTAAATGTCCTTATAACAAAATAATGCAAATAGAGTCACATGGTATAAAACGAGAATTAAATGAGAATTCTGCCACTTTATGTCATAAGCGATTATGTCATATATCTAAACAAAGAATTCAGAGGCTTATGTCGGACGATATTCTTAGATCCCTTGATTTATCGTACTTTCAAGTATGCATTCAATGCATCAAGGGTAAGCAAACAAATAAGAGGAATTTCCATGCTGAAAGAGCTAAGGATGTCTTAGAACTAATTTATACCGATATATGTGGTATTTTCCCTACAGGTTCTTGGAATGGACAACAATATTTTATCACGTTCATAGATGATTACTCGAGGTATGGATACGTGTATTTGATTCATGAGAAATCTCAATCTTTGGATATGTTCAAGTCATTCAAAGTTGAAGTTGAACTTCAACTTGGAAAGAAGATAAAAGCTTTCAAATCTGACGGTGGTGGTGAATACTATGGTTGATATGATGGATCAAGGGAACAACATCCAAGACCTTTTACGCTTTTCCTCAATAAGTGTGAAATTGTTCCACAATACACAATGTCGGGAAAACCCAACATGAATGGAATTGCAGAACGATGAAACCAGACTCTTAAGGACCTGGTAAGGAGTATGATTAGTCATTCTTCACTTCCAGAGTCATTTTGGGGAGAATCATTAAAGACCACCATTTATATCCTTAATAGAGTACCTAGTAAAGTAGTACCAAAACCCCCCTATGAGCTCTGGACTGGGAAAAAGCCTAGCATTAGACACCTACATATTTGGGGATGTCCAGCTGAAGCGAGGCCTTATAGGCCTTATGAAGGTAAGTTGGATATAAAGACAATTAATTGTTATTTTATTGGATACGCTGAGTGCTCTTATGGGTACAAGTTTTACAATCCCATCACTAGAACAATTTTTGAAACAGGAAATGCAAGTTTCTTTGAGGATGTAGATTTTGGAGGGGAATGAGGCATAAGGAGTGTTGTCTTTGATGAAGAAACTGTTTCTCACAATGATCAAGTCTTTGTACCTATCTTTGTTCCAGAAATAGATCATGAAATAAACAATGATGTTATTCCTAACATCCCTCAAGAACAAGACAATATTGAGTTTCTTCCCCAAGCACCACTTATAGTTCAAACTTAACAACCTCGAGATCCACCATTAAGAAGATCCACTAGAGAGAGAAAGAGTGCAATTTCAAATGATTATGTTGTATTTCTTCAGGAACGTGAGGGTGGAATTTGTTTGACTAAGGAAGATCCTATCAACTTTAGTCAAATTATGTGGAGTCCAAACTCTCTTAAGTGGGTTGGTGCTATGAAGGATAAGATGAATTTTATGGCTGACAATGATGTTTGGGATCTCGTTAAATTACCTGAAGGAAAGAAACTCATTGGTTGCAAATGGATATTTAAAACCAAAAAGGATTAAAAGGGTAACATTGAGAGATATAAAGCTCGTCTTGTCGCAAAAGGCTTTACTCAAAAGGAAGAAATTGATTATAAAGATACTTTTTCTCCAGTTTCTTCGAAAGGCTCTCTTAGGATCATGATGGAATTGGTAGCTCATTTTGATTTAGATTTGAATCAGATGGATGTAAATACCGCATTTCTAAATGGAAACATTAAAGAGATAATATATATGGTGCAACCAGAAAACTTTGTATTAGGAGACCCAAAGTCTATGGTTTGTAAGCTCAAGAAATCCATTTATGGCCTTAAACAGGATTCCCGTCAATGGTATTACAAATTTCATCAAGTAATATCCTCATTTGGTTTTGAGGCTAATCCAGTTGATAATTGTGTATACTAAAAGTTCAGTGGGAGTAAATTTATTTTCTTTGTACTATATATAGATGACATCCTTTTGGAAAGCAACGATATAGGCTCATTGTACGAAACCAAGAGATTTCTAAAATAAATTTGAGATGAAAGATCTTGGGGACGCCTCTTTTGTCTTAGGAATTCAAATACTTAGAGACCGTTCTCAGGGTATTTTAGGATTGTCACAAAGGAGCTATATAGATACAATTCTGGATAGATTCTTCATGAAAGATAGTAAACCAAGAGACACACCTGTTGCTAAAGGAGACAAGTTTTGTCTCAAACAGTGCCCCACTACGAATATTGAAAAGGAAGAGATGCATAAGGTTCCATATGCTTCAGCTGTGGGAAGTCTTATATATGCTCAAGTTTGCACTTGTCCTGACTTAGCATTCATTGTAGGAGTTCTTGGCAGATATCTAAGCAACCCTGGTATGCATCACTGGATAGCAGTAAAGCGTGTAATATGCTACCTGAAGAGAACAAAATACTTCGTGCTCACTTATCGGAAGTCAGATAACTTGGAGATCATTCTGTATTCTGACTTAGATTTTGTAGGATGCCTAGATAGCAGACGTTCCACATCTTTCTCTTGGCTGGAGGAGCCGTATCCTGGAAGTCTTCCAAATAGACTTTAGTGGTTCCCTCCACCATGTTAGCAGAGTTTGTGGCTTTCTTTGAGGCATCAAATCATGTAATCTAGTTGTAAAACTTTGTCACAAGCCTACATATTATTAGGAGCATTGAAAGTCCCTTGAAAGTTTATTGTGACAATAGTGCAGTTGTGATATACTCCAACAACAATATGAGTTCTACAAAATACAAATTTATTGATATCAAGTATCTTGTTGTGAAAGAAAAAGTTCATGAGAGGCAAATTTGGATAGAACATATAGGGACAAACTTAATGCTAGTTGACCCACTAACCAAAGGTTTGACACCTAAGGCTTTTCATGGGGTGTTGGTCACATGGGTATTGGTTTTGAGATTACCTTTGATTAGCGGAAGTTTTTTCCTCATTTTTTTATGTTCTATGTTTTGGTTTTGTTTTGGTACAAACTTTATGTTAGTTTAATTTTCTACAGAAATAAAAACTTATGAGGTACTATTGTTAGAACAATATCAAGTTTTTTGTTATGTGCAAATATTGTAATTTTAAATTGCACCTAAGGAACTTCAGTTTGATCTTACTAAAGACTCCAGTAGGAAAATTTGGAAATATGCATGATTTAGAGATCACGTTGCATGAAATTTCCATGTCACTCATCCATATCAATCTATATTATCAAGTACGTTGATGTGGTGTCCGTCGGAATTCTGTCACGTTATACGTTAGTGACGACAGTCGTGATGGTCCCATTATTGATGTATGAGGTGGACCAAACTGTAAAGTTGAAATCTAAGAATAAATAGCATTCAGATGCGCGCCTAGAGAACTGTGATATAATTATTAAAATATATTGCCCAAGTGGGAGATTGTTAGAATATTTTTATATATATTATTTTAATATCCCAATGATTATTATATGAGCATATATATATATATATATATATATATATATATATATATATATATATATATATATATATATATATATATATATATATATATATATATATATATATATATATATACATATATATATACATATATATATATACATATATATATATATATATATATATATATATTAGCTATTTTATCAATTAAGTGTATTAAATAATTAAGTGATCAAATAAAGTTAAAAGACTGATTAGATTTCATTTAGAAATTATTTAATTAATTAAATAATTGTGCATGGTCTCAAATATGAGTGGATGTCAGGATGATCCATTTGGGAATAATGGGAATCCTAATTGACCATCACACTATATATAGGCTATGGTCCCAAATATACCGTACACAAGCAAATTATATTTTTTCCCCATCTAAAAAGAATTCGAGGCATAAGAAGTACTGGTTGAGGAAGAATCGCAAAAGCCATCAACTTCTGGGTTTTAGGATTACCGCCTAAGAGAATTTTCTCAATGAATCAAGGTATTCTATAATCCATTTATCAAAATTTTATACATGCTTGATATCCGCGCCTAAATTATATATTATAATTTCTTGAGCATGTATTTTTTGATTAATCGTTATTAATCTTATTTCAACAACCTGTACTTTTTGACCGGTACAGTTGTGCCCACCGCGAGACCCGATAAAGCTAACATGGACCACGCCTTCTTCATTACAATCACCATTTCTCAAGTGCATACAATACCAAAAACCACATAAATGGAAGACACTACAAAGAAAATTACGTAAGACGCCTCGTTTCTGCAAAAATACTCGCATAAAAGGGTCCCGCCGAGTGTGCCAATTTGTTTACCGGTGTTTTTGGTAAACAATCACAAGTTTAAAAGTCGGTGAGATTAACTCAAAAAATCTCCAAAGCAATTTGTGCAAATGATTTGTGTAAACACACGTGCGTGTGAATTGAATGCAGTCGTTGCATGAACGATAACAACATAAAAAAAGACTTTAAATGAAGTCAGGTTGTGATAAATGATAAGGTAAAATGCAATAAATGACATTAAACAAAACAAAAGTAAAAGTACTGTTAGTTATTATTAATTGTTAGGTTATTATTAATATTATTTGTTATTTGACTTAGTCTGCACTGATTGTGAGAGAATCGTGCTTGCAGTTTGTTACCTTTAATTATGCCTAAATTGTAGGGAGTTAGTATTGCTTAGTGGCCCTACTTTCTAGCCACCACTTAGGAAGTATTCAGTTTCTTTTGTAAGCTATTTATATAGGAGGATTCTTTCTAATAAAAGTACTGTTATCAGATTTGTTAACATCTGGTATCAGAGCGAGAGAAAAGAACTCACAAGAGTGCAACAAAAGAGTGTCTGGGATATGGGATCCGAAGTTGGATTTTCTGCACCCTCCATTCCCAAATTCGATGGAGATTACGATCATTGGAAAATGGTCATGGAAAATCTCTTGAGATCCAGAGAATATTGGTCTGTGGTGGAGAACGGTTACACGCTGCCTAGAGAAGGAGAAGTGCAGACAGATGCGCAGAAGAAGACCCTGGATGATTTGAAGCTTAAGGATTTGAAGGCGAAGAATTATTTGTTCCAATCCTTGGACAAATCAATTCTTCGAACCATCACCAAGAAGGACACCTCTAAGCAGTTGTGGGACTCCATGAAGATGAAGTACCAAGGGAACGATCGGGTCCGGCGTGCTCAGCTCAATCGACTCCGACGAGAATTCGAAGTGTTGGCTATGAAACAGGGGGAGTCAGTTAATGACTACTTCGGCAGGGTGATGACCATAGCCAATGACATGCGAAATTGCGATGAAGACATGACAGATGTCAAAATCGTAGAGAAAATTCTGCGAACACTGACAGAGAAATGGAATTACATTGTGTGTTCCATTGAGGAAGCTAACGATGTTGATACACTCACAGTTGATGCCTTGCAAAGTTCCCTCTTGGTCCATGAACAGAAGTTTAGGAGGGAACCAGATGAAGAACAAGCGCTGGCGGTTTCTTATGGTTCTTATGGTGACACCGGTGGTCGAGGTCGAGGGAGACACACCTTCAGAGGAGGAAGAGGTCGTGGACGAGGCCGGCAGAGCTACAACAAAGCAACAGTTGAATGTTACAAATGCCACCAATTAGGGCATTTTCAATAAGAATGTCCTAATCTTGAGAAGACGGTTAACTATGCCGAGATGAGCAAGGATGAAGAGATGCTTCTTATGGCTTATATTGAAGCATCAGAGGAAAAGGGACATACTGTATGGTTCTTAGACAGTGGGTGCAGCAACCACATGAGCAAAGATCTCTCTCTTTTTTGTACCATGGAAGAAGGGTTCAAAAGAGAAGTCAGTCTAGGGAATCATATGAAGATGAAGGTTGTGGGCAAAGGAAGTGTTAGGTTAAATCTTGCCGGTGTCCGTCATGTTGTTCAAGAAGTGTTCTATATTCCAGAATTGAAGAACAATTTACTAAGTATTGGACAACTGCAGGAGAAAGGTTTGGCTTTTCTAATCAAGAACAATGAGTGCAAAATCTATCACCCATCGAAGGGCCTTATCCTTGAAAGCAGAATGACACTCAACAGAATGTTCATATTGCTCTCGAAGACCTCCTCGGTTGCCAATAAGTCAAGTGAATGTTGTTTCCAAACTGACATCCAAGAAATTGCTCATCTATGGCACTGCAGGTATGGCCACCTTAGCTATACTGGACTCCAAACTTTGGCGAGCAAGAACATGGTTAAAGGCTTGCCAAATCTTGGAGAAATCATTGCTTCTAGAAAAACGAATGTTGTATGCATTGGGTGTTTGAAAGGAAAACAACACAGGGAGATCATGCCAAGAAAAGCCACATGGAGAGCTGAAGCCCGATTGGAGCTTATACATGCCGACATATGTGGATCCATCTCGCCAATGTCACATGGTCAAAAGAGGTACCTCATCTGTTTTATTGACGATTTCAGTAGGAAAGCTTGGGTGTATTTTATTGCCTACAAGAGTGATGCATTTTCTACTTTCAAGCAATTTAAAAGTCGGGTAGAAAGGGAGTCCGGTTTATTTATAAAATGCTTGAGAACTGATCATGGAGGTGAGTTTACCTCACACGAGTTTACTGATTATTGTAGAAAAGAAGGGATAAAACGACAGCTCACCACAACCTACACGCCACAGCAAAACGGAGTTGCCGAAAGGAAAAACCGAACTGTCATGAACATGGCCAGAAGTTTGCTTGTCGAGAAGGAAGTGCCTAAGGTTTTTTGGCCTGAAGCGGTTAGTTGGGCGTTCCATGTGCTTAACAGGAGCCCCACCTCTGCTGTAAAAGAAATGACTCCCGAAGAGGCTTGGTCCGGAGTGAAGCCCACAGTCGAGCACTTTAGAGTTTTTGGCTGCATTGCTCATGTCCATATTCCAGATGCTCGAAGAATCAAGCTTGATGACAAGAGCACTAAGTGTGTTTTATTTGGGGTAAGTGCCGAGTCGAAGGGATATAGGTTATACAATCCCATTAAAGGAAATATCATTGTTAGTAGGGATGTCGTGTTCGAAGAAAATAAGAAATGGGATTGGAACACAAGTCACTCAGAGTTTCGCAATGATCAGCTTGAATGGGGAGATATGGATATTACTATTGCTGACCAAGAGAGTGATACAGTGACACCACAAGATCAGTCAAAGCATGAAGAAACTATTGAGTACAGTGGAGATATAGGTCACTCAGCAGATGAGAATGAGGAGGTTGAGAATGCAGCTGGAATTGAGATTGCTACTGAGGATGAAAATGCAGTAGCTACAACTGAAAGTTCGGCAGTAGAAGGCCAGCGTATTAGAAGAACTCCAAGGTGGATGGATGATTATGTGGTGAACTCTGTTGTCGCAAACTCTGACGTTGCAGCAAGTTTTGACCCCCAATCCTTTGACGAAGCTGTGCTAAATAACAATTGGAAGAAAGCCATGGATGCTGAAATTCAGTCCATCGAAAAGAATAGAACCTGGACTCTAGTTGAATTACCAAAGGGAGCGGTAAGCATAGGGGTCAAATGGGTGTATAAAACAAAATTGAATCAACATGGTGAGATTGACAAGTATAAGGCTCGCTTAGTAGCGAAGGGATATGCGCAACAACATGGAATTGATTATCAAGAAGTATACGCGCCGGTGGCAAGGCTAGACACCGTACGTATGATCTTGGCTCTTGCTGCGCAAAGAAGTTGGGTTGTGTATCAGCTGGACGTGAAGTCTGCATTCTTACAAGGTGAACTTACAGAGGAGGTGTACGTTGATCAGCCAAAAGGCTATGAAGTTCAGCATGAGAAGACTAAGGTATACAAGCTACAGAAAGCTTTATACGGCCTTAAACAAGCACCGAGAGCTTGGTTTAGCAGGATTGAAGCACACTTCAGAAATATGGGTTTCGATAAAGAAGCAAGCGAACAAACCTTGTTCACCAAGATCAATCAACAAGGGAAGCATTTGATAGTTAGCCTATATGTTGATGATTTGATTTATGCTGGAAACGATGAAGCCATGTTGAAAGAATTCAAACAATCAATGATGGAGGAATTTGAAATGTCTGATTTGGGAAGAATGCACTACTTCCTTGGCTTAGAGGTTATGCAGCTCGACAGTGGAATCTTCATCTCTCAAAAGAGATATGCCGAGGAGGTCTTGAAGAAGTTTAGGATGGAGGAAAGCAACTTGGCCCTAAATCCTACTGTTCCTGGAGTTAAAATTGATAAAGATGATACAGGTGTGACAGTAAACAGCTCCATGTTCAAACAACTTGTTGGTAGCTTGTTATATTTGACAACTACCAGACCGGATCTGATGTATGCAGTTAGTGTAGTAAGTAGATATATGGAAAAACCAACTAAGATGCACCTTTTGACAGCAAAGAGAATACTTAGGTATCTGAACGGAACTGTGTGTTTTGGGATTTTCTATCAAAAATCAGGAAATCAGGAGCTTGTGGGATACACAGACAGCGACTATGTCGGATGTATCGATGATAGGAAAAGTACCTCCGGCTATGCCTTCATACTTAGCAATGCATCTGTAGCATGGTCATCAAGGAAGCAACCTATAGTCACACTCAGCACCACAGAAGCGGAATTTGTAGCTGCGTCAGCCTGTGCCTGCCAACTGATTTGGATGAAGAGGGTTTTGTCCAAGTTAGAGTACAATGGAAGCAAAAGTCCGGTGATTTTTTGTGACAACAGTTCTACCATCAAACTTTCAAAGAACCCGGTTATGCATGGCAAGAGCAAACACATTGATGTGCGCTTTCACTTCCTCCGTGATTTAGTAAATGAAGGAAAGGTTCAATTGAAGTATTGCGGCACCAAACAACAGATAGCTGATATCTTTACTAAGCTACTTAAGCTTAAAGTCTTTCAAGAGTTGAGGAAGAAGCTTGGTGTATGTGACATCTCAGAGATAAACTAGACAGTCTAGTTTAGGGGGAGAATTGTTAGTTATTATTAATTGTTAGGTTATTATTAATATTATTTGTTATTTGACTTAGTCTGCACTGTGAGAGAATTGTGCTTGTAGTTTGTTACCTTTAATTATGCCTAAATTGTAGGGAGTTAGTATTGCTTAGTGGCCCTACTTTCTAGCCACCACTTAGGAAGTATTCAGTTTCTTTTGTAAGCTATTTATATAGCAGGATTCTTTCTAATAAAAGTACTGTTATCAGATTTGTTAACAAGTACATGTTCCGTTTAAAGAAACAAAAGACTAATGAAAAAGACTGGACACAAACACATACATGTTTGCCACTCGACTGTTTCGCTCTTTGAATCGGGTACTCTAGTGGTAATGGAGAGTATGTATGAAATTTTGCGACCCTTGATCCCATGTATGAGTATGATATTTATTCTATTTACAAAGTAACCGTCAATGACGGTTATGACCACTAAGGGATTACTGCATTTACTCCATGTTCAATCTTCAAGTTCCCACTAGTGTGTTTACATGTCATCCATGACACTCTCTGTTCATAACCCACGTTTGAGTTATAACTGCTTCCCATTTCTTCATGAACCTTTGATGGTAACTGCTCTAACATGTTGTCGACGCTGCCTATCAAAGACTCAAGAGTTGTAAATTTAGTAAGTCATTTCTCTTACGTGGTTTAGTCGTCTGATCTTCTTGAAGAAATAAAGGCTTATGTCGATCACCCTTCTCGAGATTCTAGACATGTTTCCCAATGATCCTGACCTTAGGGATTTATCCCTGAGAGCCCTCCAAACCATATATCCCTGTGTGATGGCTCGATCGATCCCTTATCATCTGTTTGTCGATGTTTTATCATTAATGTTCTTTAAGACATTTCATTGATGCTTTCTCACACTAAATGTCTTCTCATTGACATTATTTATTGACTTTCTACTAGCTGAAAAGTCCAAGTGTAACACCACCACAAATTGTTGTAAACATATTAAGGACTCTGAGTATCCCATATCCTTATAGGGATATCATGCACACTTTTACTTTTTGACAAATACAAAAATAAATTCAAATTCAAAACACTTAAAATATGCATAAATATTCATATAAAAAAGAAAAATGATAAAATCATGTGTAAAATTTTGATCTTCTAACAATTTTTTATTTGAGCTTATTTTGTAATGGTTAAAATTGAGTCCCTTATTATTCTGAGAACGCTTGACATTGACAAGTCTTGTGGTTGAAAAAGCTCTGGATTGAAACAAATTGTTTATTAGTTGTCAAAGCTTGCTTCAACTATAGATTGATTCCAAGTGATATCCGGAATATATGACTGGAGAGCATTAGCCCCTCTAACTTTACCAATCTCATTCTCACGCATATATTTAGAATATGGAATTTATGCGTTGATTTTTTTGCTAATTTAGGTATCAACACAAACTTTTTGATTACTTTTGCTTCTATTTCTATTGAGATTAAAAAGGATTTTGTAAAAATTGCACAATGACTTCCGGTGACATTCAAAAGGAGCTTGCAACTATTGTGCACATAAAGTTACCAAGGTGATTATAGAAGAGCTTGGTGATAGAAAGTTCTTCGTGCTTATTGATGAGTCACGTGATATATTCGTCAAAGAGAAAATGACGGTGATGTTGAGGTTAGTAGTTGTATTTTCCAATTTCCAATTTTCATTACCTATTATTCTCTATGCCACCAAGTAAACTTGTTGAATTTGTTTTAGGTTTATGAACTATAAAGGGAATGTTGTGGAATGATTTATTGCTCTACATTATGTCAAAGATACGACATATGAGTCATTAAAGGATGTTTTTTATGCTATTCTTGATAAGTACACGTTATCTATTTCAAGGATATGATGGAGCTTCAAATATGAGAGGTAAATTTAATGGTTTGCAAAGAAAGATTCTAGATGAAAACCCGTATGCTTTCCATGTCCATTGTTATGATCACCATTTGTAATTAGTTGTTGTGTCTTTTGCTAGTAGTTACTCATCTATTCATGATTTCTTTGAGTACATATCCTTGATTGTGACCATAACAAGTTCATCTTGTAAGAGGAAGGATGCTTTGACAGAGGCACAACACCAAGATATTTTAAATAAACTTGATAGTGGTGAGATATCTAGAGGAAAGGGATTGCACCAATCATCTAGTCTCACTAGACCCGGGGATACTAGATGGGGTTCACATCATACTACATTGCTTCATTTGGATATGGTATTCTGTGGTAAATGTGCTTAGTATGGTTGACGATGATGGTCGTGGACGATCTCAAGCAACGGGTTTGATAGAAAAAAAGGAGAGCTGTAAATTTGATTTTATTTTGAAGTTAATGTTAATGTCGTTTGGTATCACAAACACACTTTGTAACACACTAAAAGTCCATGTGTAATTATCAAATAATTTAATTAACGGAACACAATCACTTAGGATGTCACTCACAACAATCATAGTTTGCTTCATAACATGGGTTACAACAATACATTTTACTACATGCATTTGCACTTATAATGTTTACACGACATACCAATTCATCTAAATATCTTTGCAGCGGAATCATAATAAAAAAACATACCAATTTAGAATCTCATAATAGTTTTCATAACAAAATTAAAAGCACCAACTCATAAGTCTTCTCCAAGTGCTATCACACAAAAACATAAAACAAATACAATAACATGCATTGTCTCTTATGAAATTTCAACATAAAATAAATATTTTGCTCCCCACTATTACATATCAGAGCATAACAAAAGCCAACGCGAGTAAACTAAAATAAATAGCTCCAGGAGCGAACTTTCACTCACAACAGCGTCTCTACTCTTGAGTATCTGCATGATGCCCAAGTGAAGGCAACATTCAAACAGAAGGGTGGGAATTTATTTCAATAATAACAACATAGAATGTAAAATAGAGTACAACATCTACACAATCATAACATATCATATTCTCACGCCCAAATTATTATCATCATCATATATAACAACACCATCATCACACATAGTCATATTTCACACATATAATTCATTCATGTTATGCAACTCACAATAATAATCCATATGCATGTGGTACCAATTTAACATTTGGTTAGATTCCCCCTTTAGAATCCCTAACTACCCCTTCTGACTTCCCGATAAGTTTTTCGCCCCCCTTCGGACCTATGACTTATCTCCGTCAACATATCAACAATGGATGTATGGCATGGTAATAATGCAATTAACATAATAATTATAATAATATTTAGTGATCCACAATCGATCACACAATTTTAACCATGTGTAATATAATCCACCCTTCAGGACTACCACCAATATAATCAAACACGTCATCCCAATCATTCACAACACATCATATAATTTTTTAATACGGACCCCGTCCATATTAGTCACATCATTAACTTCTTTTCCACCTACTACCAACCTATGATAAAATCATTAAAAATATTTTATCCATGAAACAAAGTTACAGCCTATGTTTCAGCTACCCAACGCTTCTAATCTCATCCCAAAATGATTTAGGAGTTGAAAGTTGTTATTAAAAGTGTGCATGAATGCATTACCAAAAAGTTGATGTTTTTATGAAATTTCCACCACGATTTTAATCTTCTCCAACCCTAAAAACGTCAATGAGATCATCACCAAAAATATTTTACCCCTGAAATAAAGTTATGGCCCTCTGTTTCATCTACCCAACGCTTTAAACCTCGTCCCAAAATGATTTACGAGTTGAAAGTTATGATTAAAATTGTGCATAAAGGCGTTAACAAAAAGTTATTATTTTCCTGAAATTTCCAGCATGATTTTCATCTTCTCCAACCCCATAAACATCCATGAAATTATCACCAGTAATATTTAACCTCTGGAACAAAGTTAGATCTCTCTATTTCAGCTACCCAACACTTCAAATCTCATCCCATAATTATTTACGAATTAAAAGTTACGATCAAAACCGTGTACGAAGGCGTTAAAAAAAGTTGTTATTTTTCTGAAATTTCTAGCACGATTTTTATCTTCTCCAACCCCATAAACATCCATGAAATCATCACCAATAATATTTTATGGTTTTAAATTCAGTCATAAACATACATATATCAATCATTAGTAATATTCATATAATCATGAATCTATATACTATATCAATCCATAAAACCTTCAAACATCATCAATGGTGGACATACATGGACACTTTAAAACATAAATTTCATTCAACAAATATCAACATTCATCATCAATCCAAAGAAAATTAAACTTTCCTCTACCCTTCAATTCATATCCCTATTATTGAACTAAATTTCCACCCTTACCTTGTAATTCCAGAAAAATTCAAGTTTTTGGTTATTCTCTTTCCTAGAGCTCTCATGAGGTTTTCCTTGTTTTTCTCTTCTCTTGCCTCTTTTTCTTAAATTCAAAAAGTTTCACCTACTGTAAACTTTTTCCTTCACTTCTCTCCTCCTAAATTGAAAACCTAATTTCTATATTTCTAATATTTCACTAAGGTCCAACTTATTACTAACTTACATTATTTATTTTAATTTTCCACAATTCGCATTTTTCATCCCAAACACATTATTTCATTTAAATAATAATACTAAAATATTATTTTAATCAATTAAATAATTATAAATAAATCTACTAACCTTTAATCACTCTCCACACTTTCAACCCAATGGTCACACACCCTTGTTAGTCTAACACATCTCAATTATCATATAAATAATAATTAAATACACACATAAAATTATAATTAATTAATATAAATAATTTCTAGAAAAATAGGGTGTTACAACTCTCCTCCACTTAAAGAATTTTCACCCTCGAAAATCACCTCAAGTGAACAGACTCAGATACGAATCTCTCATCTGCCTCTCAAGCTCCCAAGTTATGTTTCCACCAGCTGGTCCTCCCCAAGCTACCTTCACCAAGGTAATCTCTTTACCATGAAATTGCTTCACTTATCGATCTTCTATTTGCATGGGTGATGCCTCAACAGTCAGGTTATCTCTCATCTACACATCATCCACTTGGATCACATGAGACAGATCCCAAATGCACCTCCTTAAATGAGATGCATGAAACGCATCATGAAGATTAGCAAGCGACGGTGGCAAAGTAATCTGATAGGCCATTTCTCCTATGCTTTAAAAAATCTGGTAAGAACCGGTGAAACACGGAGTGAGCTTTCGAGACTTCAAATATCGACCAACAATAGTTACTGGAGTAACCCTCAAAACACACATGATCTCCCTCTTGGAACTCGAGTGATTTCCTTCATCTATTATGATAACTCTTTTGGTGACTCTGAGAAACTATCACCATCTCTTGAATCACTTTGATCTTCTATATGGTCTGTTGGACAATCTCAAGTCCAATCACATCACCTTCTCCAGACTCATACCAACACAAAAGCGTCATATACCTTCTACCATACAATGTCTCAAACAATACCTTTCCAATACTCGAATGGAAATTGTTGTTGCATGTAAACTCAATCAACGGTAAAAAGCTATCCCAATCACCTTCTTGTTCAAGTACACAAGCCATTAACAAGTCCTCTAACGACTAAATAGTCTTCTCAGTCTGACCATTTATATGTGGATGATAAGTAGAACTCAAATGCAACTTCGTACCCAAAGCCATGTGCAAAATCTCCTAGAACCTCGACATAAACCTCAAATCTCTATTAGATACAATACTGGATAGAATACCGTGTAAACTGACAATCCTCTCGATATACAGCTTCGTCAACCTCTCCAATGGATAATCCAGTCTCATCATAATAAAATGAGCAGACTTCATCAACCTATCCATAATTACCTAGATAGTATCATAATTCTTCACAGTCTTCAGCAATCCAAACAAAAAGTCCATCGAAATGTTATCCTATTTCCACTAAGGAATAGACAATAGTTGTATCAAGCCCAACGACTTTTGATACTCAATCTTTGACTTCTGGCGAATCAAACACGCATACATAAACTTTGTAATCTCTTTCTTCATCCCACGCCACTAAAACATCTTTCTCAAATCCTGATACATATCTGTAGCACCCGGATGAATACTCATATCACTTCGGTGTCCTTCTTCCAGAATACTCTTCTTAAGTTCAGGCACATCAGGAACACATATTTTCTCATGGAATTTTATAACACCATTATCATCAATCTTGAAATCACCACCTCAACCTTGATTGATTAAAGCCAAATGATCTACCAATTCCAAATCAGTCCTCTGACTTTCTCTAAGCCCTTCCAAAACACCATTGGTAAGCTTTAACATACCTAGCTTATCAATCCACAACGTGACTTCATAAACCAAGCTAAAATCTCTAAATTCTTCTATTAGATCTAACTCTCTAGCCATTAATGTTGACATATGTAACGTCTTCCGACTTAGTGCATCCGCCACTATATTGGCTTTACCAAGATGGTAATTCAAACCAAAATCACAATCCTTTAACAATTTAAGCCACCTAATTTTCCTTACATTTAACTCATTCTGATTGAATAGGTACTTCAAGCTCTTATGATCACTGAACATTTCAAATCTAGAGCCAAACAGATAATGTCTCTAAATTTTAAGTGCGAAGATAATGACGACCAACTCTAAGTCACGCGTAGGATAAATCTTCTAATGAACTCTAATTTATCTTGATGCATAAGCCACAACTTTTCCATTCTGCATCAACACACCATCTTGACCCATCTTGGAAGCATCAAAAATACACAACAAAAGGTTTGGTTGTACTAGAAAGAATCAAAACTGGAGAAATCGTCAACTTTTTCTTGAGGTCTACAAAACTCTCTTCACAAGCAATATCCCATACATATGCTTGACCCTTTCGAGTTAACTAAGTCAAAGGAACTGCCAACTTCGAAAAACCTTCTATGAATCCGCGATAATAACCAGTTAACCCAAGGAAACTTCTAATCTTCGTAACAGACTTTAGAGTCTCCCAATGCAACACATCATCAACCTTCGAAGGATCAACCACAATACCACCACTAAAAATTACGTAGCCAAGAAAACTCACTTCTCTTAACCAAAATCCATACTTAGATAAATTAGCCTATAATTTCTTTCCTCTCAACTACTCCATCACAATTCTCATATGTTCAATATGCTCTTCATCAATCTTTGAATAAATTAGAATGTTGTCAATGAATACCACCACGAACTTATCCAAATACTGATGAAAAGTCTTATTCATACACTCCATAAACACACCTGGCGCATTTGTCACACCAAATGACATCACATAATAGTCGTAGTGACCATATCTCGTTTTGAACACAGTCTTCAAAATATCTTATGGTTTCACTAGAATCTGATGGTAACCTGACCGCAAATCAGTTTTACTGAAAACACGGGCACCGAATAATTGATCCATCAAATCATCAATTATCGAAAGAGGATATTATTCTTAATTGTCACCTTGTTTAGCTGTTGATAGTCAACACACAAACTCATGTCACCATCCTTCTTCTTTACTAACGATATTGGCACACTCCAAGAAGAAACACTTGGTCAAACAAATCTATTCTCAAGTAACTCTTCCATCTGTTTCTTCAGCTCGCTCAACTTAGAAGAAAACATTTCGTACAGAGCCATAGAAATGGGACTAGTATCGGGTACCAAGTCAATAGTAAAATTAATCTCACGCTCTGGTGGTAAATCACTGATGTCTTCAAGAAACACTCTAAGAAATTCATACACTGCAGGAAGATCACAAACTACTTCATTGCCTTTAGCTTCCAATGAAGCTAACATCACAAACACTTGCGCCTCATCCTTCATGGTCTCTCTCACTTGCTTAGCAGATACAAACATAAACTCTTCACCTCCATCTAACTCATATTCATGCTCTAGAGGCAAGTCACATATATCTTCAGGAAAACATCAGGAATCACACACCACTTGCATATCACCAGCGCTCACATTTCTCCTCACTATCCGAGAAGTAAATCTCAATAATACCTGATCGTTCTCACTCAAAGACATCCCAACTGTACCAGCAAACATAAATCTCTAATCCACATCCTCTTTGGATTCAAGAAACTGCAACAACTTATCAAAACAATATGTAAACACTTGGTTTAACTCCAACCAATTCATTTCAAGAATAACATCAACTTGTTCCAACGAAGATAAACCATACACGTCCTTAAGAAACACGTCAGGATATTCAACACACCACTGGCTCATCTCTAGCCAAAGCATCACCTTCCCCCATCACAAGGAATCGAACAATGAGAACACCTGGCCGTGTTCCCCCAAGGATCACACTATTTTGCTAACCGACACCATCCTCGAATCCAACCTCTCTTCGGGTTCAGGAAAAACACAATATTCTAAAAATAATTGAACTAGCAAACACTGTACTCTTGCATGCAACAACATGATATACAAGCTCTCTACAGTTGGAACATCCAAGAGAAGCATACGTTTCTCCCCCATTTGTTTCATTCCCAACCTGCAAATAGAAAACAAAATAAGCATCAACAATGTTTTTAAACACATGTCGCATACTAGGGAACAAACATAATTAAACAACATGGCCGATCGGACAGGCCTACTCTGATACCACTATGTACACCATAAAAACACGTGCGTAATTTTTTCAGAATTTAATTAATGAAATACAGTCACTTAGGGTGTGACTCACAACAATCATCGTCTGCTTCGTAACACAAGTTAAAACAAAACATTTTACTGCACACATTTGTACTTAGGATGTTTACACTACATCCAACTCATCTGAATATGTTTGCAGCGGAATCATAATAAAAAAACATATCAGTTTCGAATCTCATAATAGTTTTCATAACAAAATTAAAAGCACCGACTCACGAGTCTTTTCCAAGTGCTATCACACCAAAACCTAAAACAAATACGAGAGCATGCATTGTCTCTTATGAAATTTTAACACAAAATAAATAATTCACTCCTCGGTGTTACATATCAGACCATTATCAAAGCTAACACGAATAAACTAAAATAAATAGCTCAATGAGCTAACTTCCACTCACAATAATGTATATACTCTTGAGTATCTGCACGATGCCCATGTAAAGGCAACATTCAAACAGAAGGGGTGAAAATTCATTTCAATAATAACAACATAAAATATAAAACAGAGTACAACATCTACATAATCATACATAACAACATATCATATTCTCATGCCCAAATTATCATCAACATCACATACAATAACACCATCATCACACATAGTCATATTTCACGCATATAATTCATACATGATATGTGACTCACGACAATAACTCATATGCACGTGGCACCAATTCAATCTTTGGTTCTTCTTATGAACCCGATTCCCCCTTCGAAATCTCGAACTCCCTCTTCTGAGTTCCGAATAAGTCTTTCGTCCCCCTTCGTACATATGACTTATCTCCTTCAACATATCAATAATAGATGCACGGCATGATAATAATGCAATTAACACAATAATTATAATAATATTTAGTGATCCACAATTGATCATACAATTGCAACCATGCGTAACGTAATTCACCCTTCTAGACTACCACCAATATAATCAAACACATCATCCCAATCATTTATAACCCATCAAATAATTTGTCAATACGGACCTCGTCCATATTCGTCACATCATACACTTCTTTCTCACCTACTATCAACCTCTGATAAATTCATTAAAAATATTTTATACCTGAAACAAAGTTACAACTCTCTATTTTATCTGCCCAACGCTTCTAACCTCGTCCCAAAATAATTTACGAGTTGAAATTTATTATCAAAACCGTGCACGAAGGCATTACCAAAAAGTTGTTGTTTTCTGAAATTTCCAGCATAATTTTCATCTTCTCCAAGCCCAAAAACGTCCATGAAATTATCACCAAAATTATTTTACCCATGAAACAAAGTTATAACCCTGTTTCAGCTACCCAATGCTTCAAACCTCATCCTAAAATGATTTACGAGTTGAATGTTATGATCAAAATCGTGCACGAAGACGTTAACTGTAACAACCCAATTTTTAGTATTTATTTCTTACATTATTATATTTTATTTTATTTATTTAGAGTGTTAATTAATTAATTGGTTGTAAGGTAGTATAATAATTGATTATATTAATTAACTTGGTGTGTATATTGTGTTGGTTTAATTTATTTGAACTAAATAGAGATATTATAATACTATGTCTTATTGGGCCTAATAATTAAATTAGAGGTATCATTCCTTAAGTCCAAACATAATACTAGAATAGTAAGAGGTGAGGAGAGTGAGAAGTAGCACTCACTTGGTCATTCAAGGCAACAGAGAAAGAAAGAGGAAAAAAGTGAGGAGAAGAGGAGAAGAACAAGGGAGGAGCTAGGGTTTCCAGAAAATTGAAGAGGTAAGGGGGAGAATCCTTATTATTATGGGTTAATATAATTGGGTCAATGGGTAGAAATATGTTTAAGTTGAAATCCCTAATTTTTATGGTTTTGGAATTGTTAGGTTTTGATGAGTAATCTTTGATTTGTGATGATTAATTTTGTTTTGGAATGGATATATGGGTGAAATTGAGGGATAGATTGAGAATCCACTTAGTTTATTAAAGTTCATTACAACAATGGTAACGTTAAGAAAAATTATGTTTTCGTGTTAACGGGTTACCCAAAATGCGTTAACGGGTTACTTGCTGAAAATCTGCCCAGGAATTGAATTTTGTTTTCGTGTTAACGGGTTACCCAAAATGCATTAACCGGTTACTTACTAAAAATCTGCCCAGAAATTGAATTATGTTTCGTGTTAACAGGTTACTCCAAAAGCGCTAACCGGTTACCACTGTTGAAAAAGGAAAAATTGAGAACTTTTAAAAGTTGTAACCATTTTGAAATAAAATCTAAGTGTGCGTATTTGATAAATAGCCTATATTTGTGAATGGTATATTGTTATGAATGTGTATACGTACCATTGGTGGATAATTCATAGAGTTGAATTATGGTTATATGTGGAATGTTAAGATGGTAGAGATGATCTTAATTGCATATATTATTGGTATTTGTACATTCATTCATGGCATAGTCGGCTTTATGGTGGAAGCGGTGAAACTGTGGGTTCACATGGTAATAGACGTTGATCCTTAAATGGAAATAGGCATAGCAGACGTTGATCCTTAAATGGAAATAGGCGTAGCAGACGTTGATCCTTAATTGGAAATAGACGTAGTGACTTTGATCTTGTCCGGATCAGAAGCGTGGCTTGGATTCTAGATATTGAATCGGAAAGCGGTGAAACGTTGGGTTCACATTGCGGTACCACATGCATAGGGTCACATGTCTTGCATTGAGTCACATTAGAGTTATGTGATAATTGAATATATGCATTGATGTGATTGTTATGTGTGTATGAGATATGGTAATTGAATTTGGTGATGTTTGGATACATAACTTGGCAAAATATGTGATTATGTGATAATTGTAGTTATGTGTATATTTGGGAATATAGTAATGGATTTTAATATTATACTCCTTGAGTTTTAATGGATATTTGAAACATGTGAAATAAATGTTGGTTAGTATTATTTACATGGTTATACAAGGTGTGATGAATCCTTTAATTGTTGATTTAATCATTGTGCTTTATTATACTTCTTCATAATTATTCGAATTCTCACCCTTCTGTTTGAATGTTGCTTTTACATGGGCATCGTGCAGATACTCAAGAGTAGTGTTGCTGAAGTAAGTGGAAGGTAGCTTACTCGAGATTTAGCCGGAGAGTTTCCGTGTTTCGCTTTAGAGACTAGGTAGTGAGTCAATGCTCTGGTCATGTAACACGGGGTAGATTAGTAGTATTGAACTCATATCTCATTTGGATATGTATTATGTTATTACTTGTGAACATGTTTAATTGCAAATGCTGTTTGAGAGGCCATAGTGCCAAATAGTCAGGATATGGTTTATTTTATCTTGAGTTATTGAGAGATGATCATGGTATGGGACATGAATCATTTTATGAAATACATGAGTATTCATTATTTTCCGCTGCGAATGCATATTCTTGAATACTCATGATAATTGAAATGTGTTATTTTAAAAGACCAGGTGTATTGTATATTGATGATGAATGATGTTTGATTTTTGAAAGCTTTTAGTTTTTGGAAACTTCGATGTGACGCCCTTTTGTTTATATGCGTGCTTATTCACTCTGATTATATGTTAAGTATTTTGGAGTATAAAAAGGGGTGTTACATTAGTGGTATCAGAGCATGGTCGAACAGTTGGTCAATAGTCGTTGATGTTTTCCATCCTGTTGTATTTGATTTGTGTATCTGACACGATCGATATTGTTTGTCTGAATTGTCCGTTGAGTATCTTTGGTAGGGATTTTGGAATTGATTTAGTTTGTCTTCCTTTAGAGCAACTTGATGTGATTTGGGGTATGAATTGGTTATAATTTAATTGGGTGTATATCAACTATTTTGAGAAGACGATTATTTTTCCTGAGGTTGGTGCTAAGGAAGATTGGTTTGTGTCTGCTAAGCAAGTTGATGAATCAGTGCAAGGTGGTGCCGAGTTGTTTATGTTGTTGGCAACTTTAGATATTCGTGAGAAGAGGACGATTGAAGAATTGCCAATAGTTTGTGAGTTTGTGGAGGTATTTCCTGAAGATATAAGTGATTTACCGCCGGAACGTGAGGTTGAGTTTTCGATTGATTTAGTTCCTGGAACTAGTCCTGTATCGATGGCTCCCTATAGAATGTCTGCTTCTGAGTTGAAAGAGTTGAAGAGTCAACTTGAAGACTTGCTTGAGAAGAGGTTTATTCATCCTAGTGTGTCGCCGTGGGGTGCACTTGTTCTGTTGGTCAAGAAGAAAGAAGGTTCTATGAGATTATGTGTTGATTATAGACAACTGAACAAAGTGACGATTAAGAACAAGTATCCACTTCCGAGGATTGACGATCTGATGGATCAGCTGGTTGGAGCTTGTGTGTTTAGCAAGATTGATTTGAGGTCTGGGTATCATCAGATTCATGTAAAGGCTGAGGATATTCAAAAGACTGATTTTCGGACAAGGTATGGTCACTACGAGTACTCCGTGATGCCTTTTGGTGTGATTAATGCACCTGGTGTATTTATGGAGTACATGAATATAATTTTTCATGAATATCTGGATAAGTTTGTTGTTGTGTTCATCGATGATATATTGATTTATTCTAAGAGTGAAGAGGATCATATCGAGCATTTGAAGGTTGTGTTATCGGTGTTGAAAGAGAAAAAGTTGTTTGCTAAACTCTCTAAATGTGAGTTTTTGTTGAGTGAAGTAAGTTTTCTTGGGCATGTGATTTCGAGTGGTGGTATTTCTGTGGATCCTACGAAGATTGAAGTTGTATCTCAATGGGAAGCTCCTAAGTCTGTTGCTGAGATTAGAAGTTTCCTTGGTTTGGCTGGTTATTATAGGAAGTTCATTGAAGGATTTTCTAAGTTGTCGTTACCATTGACGTAGTTGACTAGGAAAGGTCAAGCTTTCATTTGGACTTCGCAGTGTGAAGCGAATTTTCAAGAGCTTAAGAGAAGATTGACTATGGCTCCTATTTTGATTTTACCGGATCCGTTAGAACCTTTCGTTGTGTATTGTGATGCTTCTTTGTTGGGTTTGGGAGGTGTTTTGATGCAAAAAAGGCAAGTGGTAGCTTATCCTTCAAGGCAACTTAAAGTTCATGAGAGGAATTATCCGACGCATGATTTAGAGTTGGCCGCCGTTGTGTTTGTGTTGAAGCTTTGGAGACATTATTTGTTTGGATCAAGATTTGATGTGTTTAGTGATCACAAGAGTTTGAAGTACTTGTTCGATCAGAAAGAATTGAATATGAGGCAAAGGAGATGGTTGGAATTCTTGAAAGATTATGATTTTGGTTTGAATTACCATCCTGGAAAGGCGAATGTTGTAGCCGATGCATTGAGTAGGAAATCATTGCACATGTCTATGTTGATGATTCGAGAGTTTGAATTGTTGGAGCAATTTAGAGATTTGAGTTTGGTTTGTGAAGCGACGTCTTCGTGTGTTAAGCTTGGTATGTTGAAGCTTACGCGTGGCATTCTTGACGAGATTAGAGAAGGTCAGAAGTCAGATTTGAAATTAGTCGATGTTATGACATTGATTAATCAAGGCAAAGGTGGTGACTTTCGGATTGATGAGAATGGTATCATGAGGTGTCGTGATCGAGTTTGTGTTCCGGATGTTGCGGATTTGAGAAAGAGGATTCTTGAGGAAGGGCATAGAAGTGGCCTGAGTATTCATCCTGATGCTACTAAAATGTATCAAGACTTGAGGAAGATGTTCTGGTGGCAAGGTATGAAGAAGGATGTAGCGGAATTTGTGTATTCATGTTTGACTTGTCAAAAGTCAAAGATTGAACATCAAAAGCCGTCTGGTTTGATGCAACCGTTATCTATTCCCGAGTGGAAGTGGGATGATATCTCTATGGATTTTGTTTCGGGTTTGCCGAGAACATCGAGTAATTGTGAGGCGATTTGGGTCGTTGTGGACAGATTAATGAAATGTGCTCATTTTATTCCGATGAGGATGGATTATTCGATGGAGAGGCTTGCTAAGTTGTACATCGAGAGGATTGTGTGTTTGCATGGTATTCCGTCGAGCATTGTTTCGGATAGAGATTCGAGGTTCACTTCGAGATTTTGGGAAGGTTTGCAAAGTGCTTTGGGTTCGAAGTTGCGTTTGAGTTCGGCATATCATCCGCAAACTGATGGTCAAACGGAGAGGACTATTCAGTCACTTGAAGATCTTTTGAGGTCTTGTGTTTTGGAACAAGGAGGAAGTTGGGATAGTTTCTTGCCTTTGATCGAGTTTACGTATAACAACAGTTTCCATTCGAGTATTGGAATGACACCTTTTGAGGCTCTTTATGGTAGAAGGTGTAGAACTCCTTTGTGTTGGTACGAATCGGGAGAGAGTGTTGTGGTTGGACCCAAGTTGATTCAAGAGACTACGGATAAGAAGAAAGGAATCGTATCCGGAGTTGTTCATTTGAGGTAATTTTCGAGGCCGAAAATCCTTTAAGTGGGGGAGAGTTGTAAGAACCCAATTTTTAGTATTTATTTCTTATATTATTATATTTTATTTTATTTATTTAGAGTGTTAATTAATTAATTGGTTGTTAGGCAGTATAATAATTGATTATATTAATTAACTTGGTGTGTATATTGTGTTGGTTTAATTTATTCGAACTAAATAGAGATATTATAATACTATGTCTTATTGAGCCTAATAATTAAATTAGAGGTATCATTCCTTAAGCCCAAACATAATACTAGAATAGTAAGAGGTAGGGGTGTTCGCGGTTTGGGTTGGATCGGTTTTGAGACAAAAAATCATCCGATCCAAAGATACAAAGAGCATATGGTTTGGTTCGGTTATTGGATGACAATAAAAAAAATCCAATCCGATCCGATCCAATTTATACGGATTACTTCGGTTCGGTTTTATTCGGTTTTATTCGGTTTTATTCGGTTTTTAAACAAACACTACTTCTAAATCTAAAATAATTTTAATCTTTTTTTATTTTTAAATTCTGACAAAAACATTTTCTATATGACATTATATATATATATATATATATATATATATATATATATATATATATATATATATATATATATATATATATATATATATATATATATATATATATATATATATATATATATATATATATATATATATATATGTCATACGGTGAACTGACTTTAATGTGTTTTTTAATTGCAATGTCGCGGTTAGCAAGAGTCGCCACCGACTTTTCTCTTATCCCGTAAGGAAAGGTGGAAAAGAACAGGAAAGACCTTAATTTAGATTCTTAGGTTCGGGAGGTACATTATACAAAGGGAAGGTGTTAGCACCCTTTGTATCCATGGTTATCCATGGGCTCTTAATTGCTCAATCATTTATGTTTTTTCTAGTTTGAAAGAGTGTTTGAGAAATGTGTAGGAAATGTTTTGAAAAGGAGAATTTAACTTTGTAATGATTCTTGTATGAATGTATACAAAGTGGTTATCTCGTTTAGTTTTGAAAGTCGTTTAGAAAAATATAACTCGGCAATGATCCTAGTACGGATGTATGCCAAGTGGTGATTTTCTAAAAAGGATGTTTTGAAATGTGTGAGGTGTGAAAAGTATTTTAGGTTATGAATGAGCAATTAAGGGTTATACCTATCCGAGGTCTTTACGGGCATTTCCTATCCTTATGAGGGTAAAACTGTCCTTACTATTGAGAAGTTAGTAGTTTTATCCTTTGGGATGTAAGGGGGTCATCGTAGGGTCATCTATTGGTCATTGAAGGCAACAGTTGTGAGGATACCTTAGCATTCGAAGGGACGATCATCATTTAACCGTAGGCTACACCGAAGGGTCATCGAGGGACAAAGGCAACATTCGAGGGACTATGATGATTTAACCGAAGGGTCTTTGCTAAGTGTATTCCCACATTCGCGGGACATGACCATAATACCGTAATCGTGGGGTAACAAAGAGAGGTCTGAGATTACTTATTTAAGGACCAAGTTTTACAATTAATTAGGTAACCAACCGTAATCAAGTAGGTAATTAAGTCCGCATTAAAATTAATACATTAAGATCGATTAAGCCATTAGGGTGGATCTTCGCCATAAAATTAATACATTAAAATCAATTGAGTAATTCAGGATGAATCTCCCTAAGGGTATCCCACACATAATGTGGAATACCTAGCCGGCCGTTTCTTCGAGAATATGTAAGCCTTTACACAATTCAACACACGGATTAGAGCATCGAGATAAAGGATAATTGAAAGTTGCACCATAAAATAAACACAACAGTCATGAAACTCAGGCCAAATGATGCAGAATTATAATAAATCATGATTAGACAAACATAAGATAGAACAGCAAGGAAATGAAACAGCCACTGTCTCGTTCGCCCCTGCTTCGCCTAGCGAAGGCCTAGCGAGTACTCGCTACCGACTCGCTTAGCGATGTGCTAGCGAGCGGCTGCTGGTTTTGAATTTGATATCAGTACAATCCCAACCAATTTTATGCCTTATGGATTTCATTACTGCAATTATATGGTTAATCATTTAAGGTATGCAGGTACATACTAAAGTTCACATGCCAAACTTAAGATATTTCATAAATCTAATCATAAAGTCATATGCAAATTAAGAACATAAGACAATAATAGCAATGTAAACCTGTTAGCAACTGAGTTGTGACTTCGAATCGGCAAATCGGATTGAATTGGGCAGAGATAGACCTTGGTGCCGCCGAGTTCTTTCAGGGTTTGCCTCCAGTGAGTATCAGGGTTTGCTTGCTAGGGCTCTCCTTTCTCCGTTTCCGTTCTCCTGTCTCCGTTTTTCTTCCCCTTTTTCGTGACTGAAGCTTGGCTATTTATAATGTTCTTGTTATGACCTAATGGGCTCAGAATGAAGCCCATAAATTCTGATATTCGCAAGCTTCGCTAGGCGAAGGAATTGCTCGCCTAGCGAGCCAGCTAGTTTGGGCTTTTTCTGGATCTGGCACTTCGCTGGGGCGAGTGTCATAATGAGGGGTTCGCTAGGCGAAGGAATTGCTCGCCTAGCGAGCAAGCTGGTTTGGGCCTTTTCTTGGATTGGGCCTGTTGTGAGATGGGCTTTTATTCCTTTAATGTCAGGGCCTTGCAAAGTAAGTTGGGGTGCCTCGAGAAGGTTTGGCAAGATTAATGGGCAAATTTTGGGGTATGACAATATATATATATATATATATATATATATATATATAAGAAACCAATTTAATTTTTACATGTCCGTGGAATCCGTGGATGGTGAATTTTCCAATATGACACTTCAAATATTAAATTGAATTTTCCTGCAACAATTTAATATATTTTACATGCCTTGGTGAATTTTTTGAACAATCAATTTGCATGACAGGAAAACAATTCAAGTAAATTTAATTAGTATAATATTTAATTAGGAAATCATCACCGAAACGTTTGACTTTTCATTGTCATATAATATTTAATTAGTATGCATTCTAGTAAATTTAATAGTATTTATTTGCAGAAAATCATATTTTTTAAAGCATGACCGAAACGTTTTTTAGGGGTAGGAAATCATATTTAACTATAACTATTAACTAGTATGCATTCTAGTAATAGTATGTGTTTAAACAATTGTATTTATTAGTATTTAATTGTATTTAAATTGTAATATTTAAATAATATTATTAATTAGTGCATGATGTGCTATAAAAGTGCATTGATATTATTCGAACATTCACCACAAAGAAGTCTCGAAAGGACATTTACCCCGTGATTTTATTTAACACACTATTGTAAAGTTATGTTTCATCTCTTTTATTTTATAGTATATTTTTGTTGACAAAATGACGAGTCTCTTTTATTTTAATTGATGATTATTTTTATATTATATAGAATGTGAATTTACGATCTTTAAATTTTTATTTAGACTTTATAATTTTTCTCACCACGAATTCAAAAACTATAATTTGGAGTAAATTAAAAAATCTTATTCTTAGAATAAATAGATTCTCACTTATATATATATATATATATATATATATATATATATATATATATATATATATATATATATATTTGTTAAAGTATTTTCTTTGAACAAAGTTATGTCATCAATATTGAAGATTGGAAGACATTATTTAAATACTTTAAATTTATATAATTGTTTGAATTGTGATGCAATTTATAATTTTAAGTTATTAATGTAAATTTATTGGCATTTTACTTATCTGTATTTTTTCCTAAATTAAAATTATATAAAACTTAAATTAAAATTATCCTTACCAACCAAGAGTTATGCAATCATATATAAGACGGGATTAACATCTCAGTTATTAGATTATTTAAAAAAAAAAACATAAATTCTGTATCACACCATTTAACAGAAGACTTTATAGAATATAAAATTCATAGTTAGTCCATTATTATTTTTCTTCACAAAAAAGTAAAAAGAACTAAACGACATAAAAATAAATAATGTAAGAAAAAAAAAAGCATGTTCTAGTTTTAATTCTAGGATAGGAAAAAAAAACGAGATTCTCGGCGAAAATTCTCTAAGAAGGATATTTACGGATTCTATTTCCACGGCATCAAATGTTTGATCGTTCATAAATCAATAAATATTGAAAACCTCAAAGTGGACGCACAACAAGTTCGATTCGATCGATTAAACACATCACAAATCATTCACAAGATTTTGCGTTTTTGTTTTTGACACGAGTGTGAACAAACACACTGCACTTGCATTCATCATACTTCGACACGCATGCATTCAATACAAACTTTAAGGTTCGTGTTCTTTACACATGTTTTTGTTTTTTAATATGCTTTTTCTCTGTTTTTGAAATTTGTGATTGTTGATAACTCTTTAATTACTCTTGTGTTTATTGTTGTTGTTTTATTCATCGTCTTTCATTGAGCTCCTTTGCATTGGTTTTTTAACTCTTTTTTTGGGTCTGCAAAAACAAGGGAAGATCTTAGGGTATGGAATTAATGGAAAAGGAAAATCTTTGATTCTTAGTAGAGTTTTAGGTGAATGAATAGGTGTTAATGATTATGTTTTTTAGGAAATTTTCTATAGCTGTTTTTGGAGTGAAAATGAAAATGAAACTGTACTCATCTTAAATGATAGGAAAGAGCGTTACGGAAGGGTTTTAGATCTGATTAAAACGGTCAGTGAAGAGTTGTTGTTTCTTTACTTTTTTTTTATCATAGGAAAGAGTGACTTTTGATTTCAGTTTAAGGTTTTAGGTTAGTGTTTTGTACAGCTGTGAGGAAACGTGTGTTTGTGTTTTTTTTTTTTGTTTTGAAATATTCACGTGAACCTTGTTGTTGAGAGGAAAAAAATCTAATGTTTGTAGTTCTGTTTCCGTGTTCCTAGGTGCTTATGTTTTAAGCAATTGTTTTACTTTCTTTGCTTTGTTTCTGTGTTGTTTGTTTATTGGTATATTTTATTTTATGTGTTGATGATTCAGCTATCTAGGGTGTGAAATTCATGTTTCTTTTCTATTGATTCATGTGCATGTTCATATGAATAACTCTTCCTTACTTTGGTTCTAGTTTTCGAGGAGCTGAAGTCGATTATAGTGGAGTGAAATTGATTTTGACATGTTTGATTGTTCGTTCTCGTCTAGAATTTATTTTGCCTCTAGAGTTTTTGATTCTAGCTTGAAGCTTGAATTTGGAGCTTTTGATTCTAGACTTGCTTATGAAACATGTTTTGTGTTGCTTTTGATTCAGATTTTGGTGAGTACCGAATAAAAGAGTTTTCATGACGTCGGCGAAATCGTGGAGATGGCTGATGAGAAAAAGGAGTAGCTTGCCTGATGGGGTCTGTCTGTCTGTCCTCTTTACTTCTAGTCTGATTATGACCTTGGTGTTTTTTAGGTGAATTTGTGGATAGCTAGGTGTCTTTAGTTCCGAAGATTCAATGCACAACTTTGGTTTTTAACATCGGTTTTATTGGCGCAGGGTAAATCAAGTTTCAAGATGAAACAGTTGCCTTTCATGGCAGTTGTGTGTACAGTTATGTTGTTCATTGTATATAGAACTACAAAGTATCAGTATCATGAAGAAGAGGTATTCTTCAATTCGATACTCGTCGATTTAGAATCTTATTAAGGATTATATTAGACTGTACTTATTTGATTGGTTTTTCTTCTTTGTTCATCATCGGCCACTATCAGATTGACAAGCAATGGAGTTTATGGGGAAAAACAGTGGTACCATTGGTGTCGCAGCAGGAATATCCTGCAACTTCCGAGAAATTGAAAAGCTTGCCGCGAGGTATAATACAAGATAGTTCAGATTTGGAGTTAAGGCCATTGTGGTCGAGAAGTAATTCGAGGTCGAAGGTCAGAAATTTTGCATTGTTCTTCTATACTTAAGTTCTAAAGAAGCTGCACCGAGCTAACAAAAGTCTAATTATTGTTTGGTGATAAATATGAAATTGCAGTCTAGGGATTATTCTAATCGTAACTTGCTGGCAATTCCAGTTGGTATTACACAAAAGCATAATGTCGATGCTATGGTGCAAAAGGTACTTTTTGTCGACTACTTAGGCTATCAAAGTTACATGTATCGGCTACATTCTTTATCTAATTTCATTTATTTCAGTTTCTTCCAGAAAATTTTACAATTATTTTATTCCATTATGACGGGAACGTGAATGGATGGTGGAGTCTTGACTGGAGTGACAAGGCTATACACATCGTTGCTGAGAATCAGACAAAGTGGTAAGTATTAGGTAACGAGATGATGTTATAGAAGATGAATTGGACCGCAAAAGCCTAGGTTGTCTAGTTTTATTTCTATCTAAATGTATGTGTATTCAGACACGCGTATCTGTGTGTTTGATGGTTTTTTTTCTAAGCTTAGATGTGTATTTTTGGGTTCACTGTCAGGTGGTTTGCTAAAAGATTTCTTCATCCGGATATCGTTTCTATTTATGATTATATCTTTCTCTGGGATGAGGATTTAGGCGTGGAGAATTTTTCTCCGTCAAGGTACGAATGATGCTTTTGTTTCTCTTCTGTTTTTTTTTTAATACTATTTGGTGTATTCTGCCTCTGGTGTGATGGTGTGAAAATTGGCTTTGGATCTTCTGACATGATATATGATGAAAATGTTAATCTTGTTCTGTTTGTAAGGCTAATTCGGAGCCTTTTGGAAGGCTTTTATTCTCGAAAAATAAGGAAAGGATGAGTATAACGTCGTGCTTTTGCAGATACGTTAAAATTGTGAAGGAAGAAGGTTTGGAGATATCACAACCAGCTCTTGACCCTAATTCAACAGAGATACATCATAGAATCACAATTAGAGCTAGAAACAAGAAATTTCACAGGTGATGATTTATCGTCAGAGACTATTCATATCATATGCAGTTTATTCATCATTGCTTGTCGTGCTTACAATGATTTTTTTCATTGGTGCAGAAGAGTCTATGAACGCCGGGGAAGCACAAAGTGTTCAGATGCAAGTGAAGGGCCACCATGCACCGGGTAACTCTTCCATTCTTTGAGCCCGGTCGAGCTGTGTAGTTTTTGAAGTTTTATGTGTTTGACCTGCATATAGTATAATATTGTTGTGAATGATAGACACCTGAATACAACTCGTGTAGGTTTGTGGAAGGTATGGCTCCGGTTTTCTCTCGATCTGCATGGTATTGTACATGGCATCTCATACAGGTGATACTATTTTCACGTTCTTGGCAGTTGGCATTCGATATTTGTTTTTCTTAAACGGTTAATGTTAGTATTGTTTCTGTTTTCTCCAGAACGACCTTGTCCATGGATGGGGAATGGATATGAAACTAGGATATTGTGCACAGGTGAGAATTACTACCGCCTTTCACAAGAGATAGTTATTGAATATTCTTTTCAACATTTTTAACGAGACATCTGTGCGTTAAAGTCTCTTTTTCGTATGAGATGCATCTTTAATGAGATCGATTACGTTTTCAGGGTGATCGAACTAAAAAAGTGGGAGTTGTTGATAGTCAATTTGTTGTTCATAAGGGGATACAAACTCTTGGTGGAAGTGGTCATGGTGCAACCAAGGTATTTTCCTCCTCTCCAAATATTCCGTTCATATTTTCTATCATTTGTACTAGTATGTTGTGGATCATTTGCTTCTTGTGACAATAATTTTCCTCATTTTTCGCAGGTTTCGAGTCTTAAAAAGACAACTAAGGTAAAAAATTTAGTTAAGACATTTAGATAGTACTAGTACTGAAGCTATAAACCTATTTCATTAACTATCAGTGTTCTAAAACTCATTTTTTTTTCTTAATTTGGTTAATGACAGAAACAAGGTGGAGCGACTGTTGATGTTCGAACCGAGGTGAGTGTTTTGAACTACTTTGGAAATCGATTATTTTGTTGAGAAGTGTTCTGTAACATGAAAATGACACTGTTTATTTGCTGACATGAATCGAGTAGATACGAAGACAGTCAACATGGGAACTTGAAGTCTTCAAAGAACGTTGGAATGAAGCTACTGCAAAGGACAAAACTTGGGATGATCCATTCAAGAGACGCATAAGAAGGCGCGGCAGTCACTAAGGCCATGTTTGTTTCTGCTGTAGATTGCGTTCGCGCCATACCTCAACATGGAGCATGACCAGCGTGAATCCAAAGACATGCTAACTCGGTTGCTCCGATATGTTAAAGTTTCTTTCACAGATGTTATCTTTTTTATAGCCATAGTTGCGTATTTTGTAGCTCTGTGAGTTCTTAATTCAATTCATTTTTGAAAAATAACACTTTTCTGTTTATATTCTTTTTGTTGTCAAGCCCCATTTTTTCTTTCTTTCTTGGCACTCTTTTTTCCTATTCTATAATTCACAATCCTCCAAAATGCGACAAATATGTTTTTAAGGTTCATTGAATAATGAATAAATTTAAAAGTATAATATTACTTACAATAGGATATTATTGTTGATATGGATGAGGTTTTATGTAATGGAGTTGGTGGCTCTGAATGGGATAAGGTATAGTGGTTATTGATTTTAGTTGTTGTCTTGGTTTGACCTAATGATATTTTCCTAAAAGCACTTAATTATCGATTTTTTGTAATGTTGTTTAAATGGCAATTTGTTGGTTTTTTAAAGTAAATATTTTCAGAGTGAAGACTATGCAAAATTGTGTCCCCTAACAATTCAGTCTTTATTTTGTCATTTATATATTATTATAAAATGTTAACAGGGTTATTTCTATGTACAGGGTTTGTTACACATTCATTATATAGCCCAGGGATTTATAACATACATCTTCATATTCATCAATGGAAATCCAAAAAATTTACCCAAAAGCTCAGAAAGCTAAAAATAACAGATTTCTCAAAATCACAATCATAAGCGCAAATACTTAAATATCTTTTATCCTTCACTGCTTTGAATCCCTTAAATATTCTCTAAATCAAGATCAAACCCATCAATTCCTTGAAACTTCAATCATGATTACCAATTGCTACTTTGCTACTTGAAGATTATAGACAAATTTTAATTTATGATTTTGTATCTTCTTTTCTGTTACGGGTTGATTGCGAGGTCCACATAAAAGGTAATCCTTCATTCTAATAACTAGACAATTTTGTCCTACAATGCATTATCGGTATGATTACCACACGCACCACGACATCCAAGTGGTTTGAAACTGTTTTTATGCAAGTGGTTTGAAACTGTTTTTAGTATATAAGGATAAAACATGTCATTTCAGTCATTCAATTTTTTTCCCATTCACGTCACTTCTCATTTCTCTCATTTACTTTAGCCTAATTCTGCATCATATTCTATCGCATCGGGTCATATTCTATCGCATCGGAAGTACTTGGCCACTATAGTAAGACATAACTTCACCACCTTAGCTTACTTTAGCGTGAAATACTAATCTTGCAGTTCCGCGTCATATTCTACCGCATCGGAAGTACTTCGCCACTATATATTCTACCGCATCGGAAGTACTTCGCCACTATAGTAAGACATAACTTCACCACCTTAGCTTACTTTAGCGTGAAATACTAATCTTGCAGTTCCGCGTCATATTCTATCGCATCGGAAGTATTTTGCCACTATAGTAAGACATAACTTCACAACCTTAGCTTTTATTTCTAATTTTTAACCAAAGAATGATATCGTATGTAATAATTTACTTTTAATTTATGCTAATTTCTACGGAATAACCAATGTTCCTCTACAAAAGGTACATATCACTAGTATTCTTTGTTGGTGTCGATTACTACAAAAGGTACATAACCAAAGTGGATTACTACCACACCTAAGGGATTGTGAACTGCAAGCACTTCGCACTAACTCTGATCAAAATCGCGATGATGTGGTTCAACGCCTTTCCAAATGGGAGGATAAATTTGTGGAATGATCTCTGTGATATCTTAACGACCCACTTTGTTGAACGAAAAACTATAAAAATAAGCTTTCTCATACTTTCATTGGAAGGCATTTATACAAAACTAATTTGATACCCAAGAACATGACAATACCTGGACAATTGCTAATCTCCCACAGACAAGAAATTTATTGGTTGTAAATGGGTTTTTCAAGGTGAAAGAAAACCCATATCGCATAGTTAAAAGATTCAAAGGCAGACTAGTGGCAAAAGACTTTCATCAAATGTAAGGATTTGACTTTAAGATAACTTGTTCTCATGATCTTAAACATGTAATGTAACCATAAGGATTATCCAAAAATTCGTTTTCAACCATGCATCCTTAAATGGTACATTTGATATGGAGGTCTACATGGAAAAACCCTAAGTCTTTGTGGTTGGTGACTCGACCATAGTGTTCAAGTTCAACAAAGCTCTTTATAACCTTAAACAGATCGCTAGACAGTGGTTTGAGACACTTCAGTATGCTCTCATTCATTTTGGATTTAAGATTAGCAGTGTGACCATTCACTATCCACTTCGTTTCAAAATATCCAAGTAGTATATCTAATTGTTTATACGGATGATATCATTATCACAAGAAGCTCTGCATCCCTTATTGAGCAACTAATCATTAAATTCAACATTACTTTTCTCTCAAGCATTCCATTGACTTAAACTACTTTGTAGGAATAGAAGTTCATAAGTAGTCTAATGATAATCTTCTTCCCACTTATTCCAAGTATATCAGGGACTTGCTCAAAAGAATAGACTTTCGAGAATGTTATCCTATCTCCACTCATATGCAGTTCCCTTGCTGACTCGACAAGTTAGGTTCTAACCAATTTCATGTTCCCTTCATAAACAAGTGAATAGTTGAAGTCCCGCAATATGTCATATTAACCATATAAAAGATCTCCTATGTAGTTAATAAAGCGGGCCGATGCATGTCTTGTTATATTAAAGCATATTGGTTTAAAGTAAATAAAAAGATCCTCAAATATCTCAAAGGAACAATTGGTCATGGACTAATTTTTTGTCTGACCCTATTATACACTCATCCCTTTGAAAGCTTTCTGTGATTCTGATTGGATAGATGATCCTGATGATAGAAGATAACATTAAAATATGTTATTTATTTTGGTCCTAAATTGGTTTCATGGGGAAAAGTTTTACTCAACTAACCCACTTTTTCAAAAAAAATCCTAAAATAATTCACTTTTCAAATTAATTTTCAAACTACCGCACTTTGAAGAGGTGGCGCCAGATGAATTGGCGCATGCTCTCTAAGTTAAAGAGGTGTCGCCAATTGGATTGACTTATGCACATGGTGTTGCCAATCCAATTGGCGGCCATGTGTAAAAAAGGAGAGGAGGCGCCAATTGGTTTGGCGTCTCTGTGTATTGCATAATTTTTTTTGTATAAATAAAGGTGTTGCGTGATTCATTTTTTCACATCTCTTTTCATTATATTGCAAACATGGTTCGTTTTCGTCGCCGCTATAGAAAAATGATGTATTTGAGAGACAAACCTCCGATGGAGATGCTCTTCTGGAATATCTGTTGTTTCAAGCAACTACAGAGCGAGTTGGTTCGTTGGTTAGATGGAAACATACCTAAAGGCAAAAAAATAGAAGTATTGAGAGACTCGATGTCTTACGTAGATGGGTGCGAGTAAAAAATGATAAGGATGCTAGGGAAGTGATATTTGGACCAAATGATATTAGTTTTATTGTTGTAATCAATTAGAAATGTTATTTTTAAATGTTGTGGTTGTTGCGCAAAAAGTCAATTGTTGACCAAAAGTCAACTGTTATTTAAATGGTCAATTTTGTAGTCTTCGTACATGTATGGACTTTGAATGTGATTGTATGAAATAATATTTGATATTTGAATGCATTGATTGTTTGAAATGAATTGTATGGATATGAAAGATATTGAAATGAATGAACATGATAACATGAATCAATGGACACGAATTTTGAATGAATCAAGACCTAAGGACCAAAATGGATAATGATTAGGATCTATCCAAAGATTCATGGACCAAACACCAATGAAAATGACATGGAATAGACTAAGTGATGAACTTGATGAATACCTAATCATGGATCAATGAACATGACCATAACTTGGATGAATAATGCCAAGCATGAAACAAAAACTCTATCAAGGCCCAAGATATACAATGAACTAGGTCATAATCAAAGATTCATGGACCAAACAACAATGATAATGCAAATGGAATGAATGGCATTGGCCAGATGAAATAGGTTAGGCATGGACTAAGCATGAGGATATGATAAAAGGATATGATCAGATGCAATGCTAGGGATGAATTGAATCAAGTGGAAGTTGTGATGCCATGAAAATGGGCTTGGACCAATGAACATAGGCAAGCAAAAGATGAACATGTAAGGCCATGAAATGAATGCTAAATAGACCAAAGAAACCTCCATAATAGACCATGAACAAGTGGGCCTTAAATGGATCTTGACCAGACAAGTGAAGCATACACAATGGATGATGTAACAACCATATGGCTACCAAACACCACAACAATCATTTCAACCTTTCCTCGACGCATCATTCACACCAATGTCTCCCTTCAATCGTCTTGGTCGCCCTCCAATAACTTAAACATAGGCCAACTACTTTGGCATGGTTCATGAACTCAGCTATGGCGCTAGCGCTTCATTGCAGGTGGTGGTGATGTTCTTGGGTCCTAAAATCCTCAAACACATGAGGTGAATCATCAACGTGGGTTAGGGTCATGCGTTCGGGTAGCTAGGGGATGTGGTACCGGAGGTCGGTTAGGTCATTTCGGTCAACGACATTAGTCTTTATGGTATTCGTATGTAAACACATATTAATATTAATAACAATTGACCCGATTTTGACTTTTATCTAAAACGTACATTATTTACAAAAAAAATTACACAACACACGTAGATGTCAGACCAATTGGTGCCTCCTTTAAAACCTAACACACATACGTCAATTGGATTGACAACACCATGTGCATAAGTCAATCCAATTGGCGCCACCTCTTTAACTTAGAGAGCAGATGCCAATTCATTTGGCGTCACCTCTTCAAAGTGAGGTAGTTTGGGAATTAATTTGAAAATTGAGTTATTTTATGATTTTTTTTAAAAGTGGATTAGTTAAGTAAAAAATTCCTCATGGGGTTCTAGAAAATAACTTATTGTAGCAAGATACAATATTTATGTATGATATAGAAGTATGACATGTGTTACAAATGAGCTTATATGGATTCAAATCTTCTCCAAAAATAAGTGTTCAAGTGCAAACACCTTAAATATTTTGTGACAATCAATCGTGTGTTCTCTTGGCTCACGACCCTATCTTGCTTGACATGACTGATCATATAGAGATTAGTTTATTCTTTGTCATAGAAAATATCATTGTTAGGCATTTCTTTGTTATCCATATTCCAGGTATAGATAAGTGAGCATATGTGCTCACTAAACCTCTTTCATACTTAGATTTTTCATGTTTAAGGAGAAGTAAAATGTAACTCACAAACTCAATGTGACTAACCTTTCTTAACAGTTCAGTCTCCATTAAGCTTGTATGAGGTATAAAATATATTTTCATAATTCATTTCTACAAAATCGGTCTATAAAATGAGAGATGTCATTTTCACTACTGCGAGAAAAAAACCCTTTTTACCCTAGTTGGAAAAAGGATTTTACCTCAGTTTGACATGTGAGGTAACGAAGGGCGTCATGAAAACTTGCTATTTTTTCCTCCGGTTGTAATTTCATCGAGGGGAAAATTGTATTGATCATTGGTTTCATCCCCCAACAACAACATTTTTGTATTTTTAAAAGTAAAAAACGCACGCAACATACCTCTCGGATTTTATTATTTTCCAAAGGAAAAAGTAAATATTTATCTCGGTTGGAAATAACAACCGAAAGGTAAAACATATTTTTTTTCAATTATAATTTGTTTTAAAATTTTAATTTGACATTTAGTTTTTAAGACATAAACTATATAGAGATTTTGTCACAGAATCAAAATATTTTACTTTAAACAGAAAAAAATCAAAGACATACAAAATATCAAATTATATTGTTTACAAAACCAAATGTACACATACAAAATGGCACATCAAGAGAACCTATATACATATTTGAAAATAGAACCATAATGATAAAACTAAATACATGTGTAATAGAAAGACTATACACGACGTTTACAACTGTCAAGAAAAACTAGTATTAATGAAACTCATGAAAAGATAGGAAGCAACCGGTCCAACGTGATCGTATGTCATATATATCTTCTTGTGTGAATGGTGTTGGATCGTTAAATCACCTATAAGTTTTTAAAAAATAAATAAATTAGGATAATCCAAAAACATTAATATTAAGGGCCCGTTTGAATCAGTTTTGCTTTTCACTTTTTAAAATATGTTTTATAAAATTATTTTAGAAAAGTATTTTTAAGAAGAGAACTATTAAAAAATTTATTTGGTAACATGGCTTTTCAAAACTGTTTTAAAAATGAGAAAATAGAAATATTTATTTGATAAATTATTTTTAAAAACAGTTTTAAAAATGAGAAAATAAAAAATGATAACTCAAATGAAAACAGAAATTCAGAAATCCAAAATTAAAAATGAAAAACATGTTAAACCTGTTTTTGTTTTTCACTTTTAAAAACAATAAAAATGAAAGAGTTTTTAAAAACAGTTTTCTAGAACATTGTAATCAAACAAATTTTTAATTTTATAAATTTTGAAAACAAAAAAACTGTTTTTAAAAACTAAATCAAACACACCCTAAATATTCAATCTCAACATAAATCTTTTACTAGCTTTAGAACAAGAACATTAACTTAACAATCATAAATAAAGTACATGCATATGGATAACGTTAAAATATTAACCCATGAATTACTAATGTCTCTGGTGACAATATCTAACACATAGTTCATAACATATTATCCATACCAATATTTGTTGGGTTGTTTCTGTATCTACAAATAATTTTCATATAGTTATTAATACACACAGAGCACAAGTAATACATTAGCAAAAATAAAAAAATGTCAAAATGCACAAATAATACTTATTTTTGGAAAATATAATCTTTCATTTTTACCACTTACTTTACGAGACACTAAATTGCATCCCTCCATAGCTTTACACATAGATAAAAATCAAACATGAATTAAAATGATATAAAACTAAAAGTAAAACTTGAGTATTACAAATAATACCACTTACGCACTTAAAACGTCTTGCATCATTGAATCAAGATCATAATGTAACGAACATATCATACTTACACTATTTTGCTTGGAACATATAATTATTAGTTTCCATTATGAACTGTATAAACATCTAGAATAATTAATGATGTGTATAAACTTATTTTGTATAAACTTCATTGTCGCGACACAAAAAATACCTGAGCACAAGGAACGCTCGAAATATAAACAAAATAGAATCGCCATCGAACTTCATTTATTCGTAAATAGGGAAAGGGAAAACAATGATAAAACCCATAAAAACAAAAGAAATGGTCGTTGCAACTAAGTCGAGTTCGAGAGTTGGTTATGTAAGGGGAAGGTATTAGCACCCCTTACATCCATTGTACTCAACTGGACCTATTAAGTTAGTTTTATGTTAGAGTGCTAGTGCGATATTGTTTGCAATCTTCTATTATTGAGTGAGAAAATAGAAAAGAAGAATATTTTTATCAAACGGGTGTTTTTAAATATTAATGTGTCTGACAAGATTTCTCAATCCTACTCCTACTTATCTCCAGGTGCTATGGAGAACTCAAGACTATGTAGTTCTACTTAGAAAGAACTACATGGTTGATTGCTTTTAAAGAGTGATGTTTAAATCACATTTGAGCGATTAAACATTTACTTGCTGGTCGCTCTTGGAGGCTGAGGTCTTTGTTTGTTTTGTGTAGAAATTGATGTAACATACTCTTTTCTAAAATTATTTTCAGGATCGCACAAGGACGAAAAATAAGTTTGATTGGTTGATTTGCTTTTATCAAGAAGTTTTGATATTTGCAGAAGGTGAGTAAACATTTGAGCTGAGTTGTGCACCAAGCGCACGTTTATTCGGGGTATGCATGGATGTGGTCCCATTGTCCTCTTATTCCAAGTTTGGTTAAAGTGTTTTTTATTTGAAAGACTAATAATCGTTTTGAATTCGGTGTGCTCCGAACGCTTGATCATAAAAGGGTCTAAAGAGATGTACATCTCTTGATCCTTTATCTTTCAATTTTATCACGATAAAAGATTTCAATCAACGATTCGACGTTGGATCAAGTGTTTCAAATTTATTATAAAAAGAGTTTAGATGTGACGGGGGAGATGCTCGATGTTGCATTCAATTTGGATTTGATTTGGGAAAAAGACTCGATGTTGGATCGAATGTTGTATCCTTAACTTGTCAAATGGGATACAATACAATAATTAAAAAGACAAGCTCAATAAACAATTGTAAATAAAAGGTCTCGTTGTAAGAAGATCGCGGAGAAAGCCAATGAACTATAAATAAAATCAAAAATTTGAACTACATAACTTAGCACTATGTTAAGCAATCATAAGACGATTCATGTAGAAATCACCATATATGAGGTCGTTCAACAAAACTCTATGCGTTTAGGTAATTTCTAAAGTTAAATTGAATTTTTAACTCCGAAATTACCTCGCATCTCTGAAAAACCGATGATTTAAACGACACAAATTAAACTAAAAGAATTTAACACTATAAAATCATAAGACGATTCATGTAGTAATCACTCTATCTGAGATCGGTCTACAAAACTTTATGCGCTTAAGAAATTTCTGAAGTTTATATTAAGTTTTTCTTGAACAAAATTAAAATAAAGAGTTAACTCAATAAATAATAATAACAATAATCGTAATAAATAACAATAATTATAATAATAATAATGATAAATAGTAAAATAAATGATAATAATATTAATAATTATTATCAATAATCAATAATAATAACAAAAAATAAATATATAATAACAATAACAATAACAAAACAATAAAAGTAAATAATAATCAATAATAAAATCAGCAATAACAATAATAATAATTAGTAATTAATAATAATAATAATAATAATAATAATAATAATAATAATAATAAATCAATAACATTAATAATCAAATAATGATAATAGATTTTTAGCATATAAATATTTGCTCAAACCAATTTTACACAACCAATCATAAATCTATCAGCACAGCCAACATACAACATAAATTGTGAGCTCCATAATTCATTGATTACAACCTTCCCTAAATACTGCAAAGTTTATGTAAACAGAAACAATAATAACTTATCAACTATGATGCATAGCTACGGGTACGGCCAGTGCGGGTGCATGTGCCGATACGGGATACTACGGGTACGGCCGGTGCGGGTGCATGTGCCGATACGGGATACGGCATCTAAAAAAAATCAAGGTACGTTAATAAAAAATAATATTTTTTTTTTAAATGTATAAATAAAGAACTAAATTTATAAATTCATAACAAAACTTCACTATAAAAATTTGAAAAAATAAAAAGTAATATTAAGATACAATAACAAAAATATTAAAACACATAATATATTGATATTTGAGAAAATTAAAAATTTCATTCAAAACCAAATCATGAAATAAAATGAAATACCACGAGTACGGTACAAGTACCCGGTACGGATGAGTATCCGATGCTTCAGTACTTATCAATAAGAACACTTGACCTATTTGTGTAAACTGAAACATAATTATAATATTGTAGTTTACCAGTGCATCAATCTCCTTTCCATAATTTCTTTTTAACACCTCTGGAGCCACATAGTAGTATGCACTTTCAACAAGCTCTCTATATACTTTACCTGCACATTTGCCAACTAGAGCCACATAGTAGTATGCACTTCCAACAAGCTCTCCAAATACTTTACCTGTACCTCTGGAGCCACATAGTAGTATGCACTTCCAACAAGCTCTCCAAATATTGTACTCCAATATAGGCACATTACTCTAATATTATTGCTATAAAACTCAATTATTTGCCAACTTTCTTCAACATGTGAAATGAGCATACTCATGCCTTGAAAAAATACAGGAGATTCATAAGATGCCAAAAGTTAAAGATTCATCCAAGAAAAGAATAACTATGTCATTTTATTTTGATCAGTTCAAATACTTACACAACCAAAATCATATAGAGTATATTACATGTGCCAATCATAAATCTGATGAGATTCCTTTTTCTCGTTCTAATTGAAGAAATTGTTCGCCTATATCAAACGGAGGGAACAAAACATTACTTTTCATAAATTAATCCATCATAATTAAACTCAAGATACCAAAAAAATAGGGATACAAAATTCAAGAAAAACTAACTTCACACAAAAAAATTTAGCTTAGATAATTTTACCTTGCGGCATCCAAGTTTCTTTAACCGTATCACACCGCTTCCTGCTACTGAAAGTTGTGTTTATACCAATCACTACAAATGCCTTCTTCTTAGAAGCACCTTCCCCAAACCGGTGGCCGAGCGCATTACTACTAACTGGACCGGTCGGATTTGAATTTCGATGGGCTCAGACCACCCATTCGAGATCGACCGTCCAAATCCATGTTAAACCATTAACCTCAATCCGGTTAACCCGAAAATCCAGCCAACCCGAATTGTATCTTAGGGGGCCATTTGGATAGGACGGATTGGAGCTTTTAACTTGCCACACCCCCAATTAAATCTAGCACCCATATTTTTAAATTGTCAAAACTGTCATAGATCGAAAATTGAATGAAATTTCTGTATAAAATTCACTGTAGGCAAAAACGAGATTTTCGGTACGAACAAAAATTTTGGTAGTTTATTTTGAATTTTTGATATATCGGAAATTTCAAAATTTCCAGAATATTCCAATTAATTTTGAAATTTTGAAATTTACTAGTTGATACCGAAAATTTACTAATCGAGTGTTACAAGGTGCGCGTGACCCAAATAGCATTGTCTACAATAGTGTGGTCTCTGTCTATATACTTCATTGAAAAAAAGAAAAAATTAAAAAAAAATAAACAACTACCAAAAATTTCAGAATTTTCTATAAAAAACAAATTTATATAACTCCGAAAATTATAAAATTTCTGATAAAAAATAAAGTTTTTATTCCTATCGAAAATTCCAGAATTTGTGGTACAAAACAAATTTTTTATAACTACCGAAAATTATAAAATTTCTGAGAATTTTAATAGAGTTTTGTATCGGAAAATTTGAAATTTCTGATATAAATGTTAAAATTAATACCGAAAATTTTAAAATTTTAGATATAAAATCCCAGAAATTTTGACATTCACAATATAAAACGTATAAAACGTATTGTTTTTAAAATTTCTGATAGTGTAATTCAAATTTTTAGTATTGTCCCTGACTTTTCAAAATTGCACGTGGGTCCTCTAAATTTGAAAATTTAGTGAAGAGATTTTGTAAGGGCATTGTTGTCTTTTAATAGGCAATGAAGGGTGTACTAAACCGCCGAATCGAACTGAACTGAACCGCCGATTCGAACTAAACTGAAATTAAAATAATTAAACTGTTATATTTAGTTAGTGAACCAAAGGATATTGTACAAACAGTTTTAAAACCGAACTGAAACTGAAACCGAAGCAAACCAAATCATACCAAACTGAAACTAAAAATAAAAAATACTAAAAATATATTTTAATTTTTTTTAATTTATAAATAGTTTAACGGTTCTATCTTTAATAAATGTTTCGGTTAAAAAAACTTTTAATAGATCGATATAGTTTGCAATTTCAAAATGGTATATCAAACTAGTAATTATGATTCGATTCAGTTATGAATAAATTGAAATTGTTGAGTTCAATTTGAATAACTTTTTATTATAATTTAGGTCGATTCAATTCGATTTCTATCTGAAACATAAACAACCCTAAACAACCCTACTCTAATAAGGATGCTTTCAGAAAACATCTGAATGTATTTGATGATCCAGAATAAATAGACAAATGTGAAGTTATCTCAACACCATATATTACAATGTGATACTAAATGGATTGAGCACTTGCAATAAAGATACGAGTTTTACTTTTTTATTAAGAAAGATAATAATATTAACAAAAAATATCAAAATAAAAAGAGAAATAAACTAAATCAAAATCAATACATGAAACTAAGTTAAGAGAGTGATTTTAATAATGAATATGCTCATTCCATTTTTTACTATAAATTATTTTGGGGAAAAAATTACACCACGTTTTATAATATTAATAAATTATTTTTTATTTTTTATTTTTTAATTATATAAATTTATCTTATTTGTATTTATTTTTCTATTATTAATAAATGAAATTTTTTGAAAATCTTTTATTTTTTTTATTATATAATAATTATTATTTTTTGTAATACATATGAAAACTTGTAAGAAAATAAGAAAACGGAGGTAGTATATCAAAAAGAATGTTTGAGTTGAAGTATGGCCAAGAAGTTTCATCACGACGTATTAATGAAAGATTACTAGCTCCAATTCAAAATAGAACTCCAAGCATTGACTTTGGCTCAACCAATCTCTTTCTATACCGTTGAATAGAATTTTCTTTAGCAAAATAAAAGTTTATTTGTTATGGGAAAAAATTGGACATGATTGAAAACATCTAGAATGTCGCGAATGAACGTAAAAGGCACGTTTGTGTGGCCGTCTGTTAATTTTAGTTAGCAAACCATTCCATTGATGTGGAGATTTTAACCAACTATCCTTCATCTTCCATCAACACAGAGATAAACATTTTCTGTTAATTCAATATTTTGATATTTGTTTTTCTGACTTATTTAAAGACTATTTTTACATTTGTTAGTAACTATAAACATATGTATTTTTGTAATTTTTTTAATTTGTATGTTGTATGTAAAATTTGTAAGTAATTATGTATAAAATGGTTTGATATGATTGCATATATCAAGAATTAATATCACCAGTGTATATTTTGTGGGATCAGCTTAAACTTATTTTAGTATCTCATAATCTTACACTTCTTTATAAAAGAATTATTTTTACTTAAAAATAATAATCTACGAAAGAAGTGCATTGGACAAACAATCTATAATATGTTAGCATTTTATGTTTTTTTTAGCATCTTGCTTTACAAAAATATGTTAGGATATTGTAATTGTGAAATATAATGAGAATGATTCTCTCACAATCGCGAGTGTAAGAGGTTTTGTTTAGATTGAATATATGAAATTAGTGGAAATTTTTCTAACTCTAAAGGTTGAGATATTTATAGATAACTTTTTAGGTCAAGTAATCGTAGAGATACAATCTTTTCTTAACTTTTCAACAAATATGTTGGAGCAGAGGTAGGAATGGTTCTTCCTCCTTGAATGAATGAACGTTTCATTCTTCACATGTATGACTATAATTGACCCCTTCCAAGACACCTCATATGTTACGTATTGTTTAGATGGATGAGTAGTGGACATAAATTCGGGTCGGGCGAACCAGGAATGCTCCAACCTGGCATTTTCACAATTCATTTGCGATGTTTAGATCATGGGTTGTTCCTTACATGAGTCAAATAAATTATCATAGTACACGGTCCCTTAAGCATGAGACCTAGGAAGGGTGAAATGATTAAATTAGATGCACGCCATTCTATTTGGAGACTATAAGTGTGAGTTCTTCAAGTGTCTCTTGTGGTGAGTCCCTCAAGCGTTGTTTGAACGAGTTCCTTAAGCATTGCTTGGAAAAGCCATGCAACATTAAATACTCTGTCATGATGAGATTGTCTTGGAACGTTATAGATCTCGCGAGCCTTTAATCTTACTACACACGTCAAAATTGATTTGTAGATGACTTTAGTCCCTAATCGTTTGCGCGTACCTATATTAGGGAAATGATTACCTACGTGACCTAGGTATTTGTCTTTATAATGAGGGATTATGTTCAGTTTCTTCTCTACGTTATCTCCATGCTTTCTATATTACCTCATTGCAAATTTCTTCTTAGGTTCTATCAAATTCAACTCCATCATCCTTCTCTCATCATCCCAAGTGCAGATATTTCATTTCTCCTTTTTTCTTCTTCATCCTTTTCTTTTTTTGAAATGACAATTATAAGAGATTTAGACGAGAATGAAAATGTGATAGAGCCTACTAATGATGTGGAGAGTATAAATATGTTGAGGCATTATGTTGGAAATTTGAGGCAGCCCGACGAGACATTTGATTACAAACTTGTCAAATTAGGAATATTTGGAAGTTATAGTAGTAGTTTTGATTCTTTTTTTGGTACAAATAGTATTTTCGTTTCTAGTATACAAAAAAAAATTCAGAAACATATAATACCAAATTACATTTCAAGTTTTACATTGTTTTGAAATTTTATTTCAAAATTACTCGCAAAACTCTCTCTCTCTCTCTCTCTCTCTCTCTCTCTCTCTCTCTCTCTCTCTCTCTCTCTAATAAATCTAGAAATAGAGTTTGGAGCCTATGGTTTATTTAGTTGTTCCAGCAATCCCTTTATTTCATAGAGGGCGCCAGGATTGTCTTCTATGGCCTGAAATCGATCCATGTTGACAATCTTGGTTTTCAGTTGTTCGAATAGCTCAACAAAAAACATCACTAGAGGGTTTGGCGCTAGGAGTAGTTGGAGTCCATCTACTATTTATGAGCATCTTGAAGGCTTATATATGGCTCTCCTACATACATCCTCTAGGCCTCATTGATTGCGATTGGTGTCGAAGGTGTTGAAGGAAAAACCAAACTTAGACTTTCACTGGTTGTGGGTAAAGGCGTTGGAGCAGGAGAAATGTGAGTTGTCTTCTCCTTAACTACATCATGCTGAGACTGGCTAGGACCTTAAGTTTATTGATCTTGACCAACATTTGATTCTGCTTGTATTGGGCTATCATCTTGATTCCCTTATGACTGGCCAACATGATCCGGAGTCCCTGGTTTTAGTGTGCTCTTTTCTCGACCAGTCGATTGGTGATCAAGGTTAGCATCCCCAGAGTCAACGTTTTGGTGCCCTGACCTATCAATCGATGGTCCTTGTTATTAGTCTAGAGTTGTTTTGTCTGATAGCTCTGTAACATTTCCCTAGGCTACTTTTCTATGGCTTATCAACAAGTATCCTTCCGACTAGATTGTCAATATTGGTTGAACTTATGGAAAGATTTGTATATGTGCCGACCAATGGATACTAGAAGCAACATTTATTGAAGGAGAATTAGTAGGATGAGGTTGTGTTGTTGGAAACTCAATGTTTAGGGGTTGTTCTTGTGAAGGGAAGTCAAATAAAAATATAGAAGGTAAAGGTGGAGATTGAAGGAGAGATGAAAGTAAATCTAAAAGAATACGTCAATGAACTGGAGACCGGGACTTGAGTAAGACCTCTCTAGGCTTTTGCTAGGCGGAGGTGGTTTTGTTTGTTGTTTTTTCTTTGTGGTTAGCTGGGGCATTCCTCTTCTCCATGCCCTTCATCATCAATGTTAACAATATTTTCTTTTATGAATTTTTGGGAGTTGCCCTCAGGAGTATTTTCTTTGCTTTCTTTCTCTTTGCAACGTGGTGAGGTTCAGAAGTTTCAATAATAACTTTACCCTTATTTTCTTCTTTCCTTATAATATCCATGTTGGTTTTATATTTGGGAGGGATAGGTTGAGTCGAAACCAATATTTCATCACTCCTACTATTGGGTGCCTTATTTTTGCTTCCTTCCTGAGATATTCGAAAATTGTCAGTACGATGAAGGATACATGCAAAGAAATGAAAGAAACTAAGGAGGTAATTTAAACATGTGTTTCTTCATTGTTGGAGGCTTCAGTTTCTTTGTTCTTTTTGGCTTCTTCTTGGCCGATACGATTGTGGAGGAAGTACTTTCTCTCTTTTGACCCTGGAAGATAAAAGTAAAGAGGCATAAGTTTTGCAAAAAGGTCTATACTCTTAAGAGAACAAAGGTATAGAAACTTACATGTGTTGTTTCCCTCGCTTGGTCTTCATTGTTAGTTGTCACTTTTTGTTTCTTCAATTATTTTGGATTAATGAGGATGGATGAAATAGCTATACACTTTTTGGATTAATGTGTTCCAAGACTTGAACATGCTCGACATCGACATGGAAATGTCCTTTATAGTTATCCATGTGATACTTAGTCGACACTGCTCTATGTCGAGGGTTTTTTAGTTCATTATTTAAAGCTAATAAAGACCCACATGGGAGCCAGTTTGAAATTGGTAGTCGAAAAGCCAATCCAAATTCACAGGTTCGCAATGAGGGAAGTTTAGAAAAATAAAATTTTAAAAGAAAGTTATACCTATTTTCTATATAGGGATGGATTTTCAACTTTGGAAGTTTTTCTGTAACTTTATATTTTAAAGTAACATCTGCATCATAAATGGTTCAACGAATATCACAAGGATTATATACAGTTTCAAAATAACATTTGAATGCTTGAATTTTCTTGATGTGCGTACCTTTTATTTTCTTCGTCTGATTCTGCATAAACAAAAAAGCATCTAATAGGTGTTGAACATAACTAAAGGATCTGTCATGCTTCAATAGTAAGCGAACCACCAGTCTTCAAATTATTTTGTATAGTGGAAAGAAAGGGAGAATTCGAAAAGATTGACGTGTAGAGACTTTTTATTGAAAAAGTTTACACACTTTTGGAGTCATTCTTCATATGTCTCATTAGTAGCAACAAATACATACTCCTCTTTTGCAATAAGGGATTTTGGCAAAGAATTGGATGAAGCCAAACTGCCTGGCTACCAAGTTTAGCTTATAAGCAGCCATACTAATACCTGATCAGGAAAAATAGAGTTTGGTCGACAAGACGGAGGGTTTGAAAAATTCCATCCAAATGTCGTCAATTTCTCTTTTCACAAATTATCCTCAAGAATTTTTCGAGTTTAATCTCTTAAGTGAATCAAAATCATGATTGTTTACTAAAAAGAACAGTAAACAAATTGACACTGACTGATGTTGATTTTTGCAAAAAAATGCATGTGTGATTGAATAGTTAAAATGTGTGTGTGATTGAATCAAACATTTGAAGATTCAATCACACACACTTTTTACTCTCTTTTTTCTCAAAAAATCTCATTTTTCTCTCAAAAAAACTCTCAAGAATCAACAATGGCTTCTTGTTCCATTACTAAGCGTGCACCACAAGTTCAGTCAGCTGCTAAACTCCAAGGTCCAATTCCCATGGATGGTCGCACCTACGTCCTAGAGCCTCCCATGCAAAAGGAAAAGACTACCTTATGTCTTTCTCATGTATTAATCCTTTCCTCCCTTGCAGATACTACTCATGCTTTAATGGATTCATACAGGTTGCACAAAATTAGGTGCTACCATCCCTGAGAATATGACCTTGGAGTAAGGGATCAATACATGAGAAAGCCAGATGAAAGTCTTTTCCTCTTTCATGGGAGGCTTTAGGATATAGGTGTGACCATCTATGAAAATAGGACCTTGGAGTTTAGCAGCTGACGAGGCTTGTGGTGCACGCTTAATAATGGAACATGAAGCCATTGTTGATTCTTGAGAGTTTTTTTGAGAAAAAAATATTTTTTTTTATAGATAAAAGAGAGAAAAAAGTATGTGTGATTGAATCCTTAAATGTCTGATTCAACCACACACACTTTTTGCTGCACAAATCAACATCAGTCGGTACCAATTTGTTTACTGTTATTTTTAGTAAACAATCATTGAGTTTGGTTCACTTAAGATATTAAACTCGAAAAAATATCAAGTACAATTTATACAGACATGTGCAACAAAAAGTCTGTGTAATTGAATCTTTAAATGTTTGAATAATGACAAACTGGACATAAAATCCAATATAAATAAGATTTGGGTGAAGATAATAAATAAAAAGCGTGATAAATGTCATTAAAGTAATATGTTTTAAATAAAAATACTTGAATAAGTTAAAGAGAGGACAAAGAATCATACATTATCTCACAAACTATTTCTCTATGTGACTTGGATGCTTTTGTTCTATAGAGAATATATGAAATTTGCGACCTTGATCCTAACAATGAGATCAACTATATATAAAAATACAATAGTAACCATCGACAACAGATATCTCCATAGGATTTTACATCTATCATATTATGTGGGCTTCAATGCTCTAACTTGCTTACACGCGTCTTCAATGTTAAAACTGCTGCAAACCACCCATCACGCTGATAACTTCTCTTGATCTTCTTAACTTCCTTTGTCGAGAGTCTTTGGTCGACTCCTATAATATTGTTGTGACATCTTCATATCACCTAATCTTTGCACTTAAGAATAAGTCCATAACATATGGTGAATGTGACGAACTCGGTCCTTGTCGAAGTGTTGATTTGTGTAAACCCCTTTGACATTTTGGACATATTTCGAAGAGAGTGTGATCTTAATTTTGTGGTTTTATTCTTGAGACTCTTCCAAACCATATTGCGTGGGCATTAAAACACACTAAAACTTAAATCATCTGATAGGTCAGTCAAACCATCTTAGTCGACATAATTAGTATGTCAAAGCTATATTTAAGATTCTTTGTGATAACCAGGAAGATAATTCTCGTGTAATGAGAAGATTCTGTAGGAATTATGGTCCCATCGTGGTGGTCGACTGAGGGCGATCTGGCTGGCCCATAATTTTTCATGATCTTAAGGTTTCTACCTGACTAGACTACAAAAGTTGTGATTGCTTGTTTAACTATCCCTATGACCTCAAAATAAATCCACTTATGAAGATCAAATCTCTGCTCTGAAATAACTCCTTCATAATTGTATACAAACGAACCTCAAGGATGAATAAATACATGAATAAATTCATTCATTTTTTAACCTAAAAACAAAATGGCTTAACTTAATACTCAAACATATTGGAAGAACATGAGAAGAAATCCCTAAATCTCTAACACTTTAAGAAAAGACTAAAACTCATAAAAAACCATAAAACCCCACATTAAGATTCAAAACTTTAGAGAGAACATGTGAAGGAATCTTACACGAACAGAACATGAGAACCTAACAAGCCCTAACTAAGAAAGGGATGAAAAAAATGAGACTTGCTAGAATATTTATCTCATTTTGTTCCTCGTTTAGATTCATTTAAGAATACTTGTTTTTGACAGAACATGACAGCACACATGTATATATTTGATACAAATATTATACATAAAGTCAAAGAATGTTTATATTGATTAGACATAATTAGTTTCCTATTATACAATTGTAATTCTTGTATATAATACATGTTCATGATCAATAATAAGGCAATGAAATATTTTCCTATATGGTATCAGCTAGGTTTTAATCCTTATTCTTTTCTCTTCCGCTCCAAACAATTCTTTTATCTTCCACCATGACTTCAACCACTGAAACCTCTTCAAACAAGACCACCGACACGGAAACACCAACACTTCAACCTAAATTTCACTCTGCCTTTGCAATTACAAACGTGAAAACCATTATTCTAATCACGTTAGATAACAATTCTAGTCTTTATCTCTCTTGGTTTGCCCTGTTTTAGGTTCAAGTGTGTGTCCACAACGTCCTTGATCATGTTATCCCTCCCACTGATGCGGCAACCCAACAAAAAGTCGCACAAACAAAGACCAATGATCCAAACCTCTGGAACCGTCTCGATGCTGTTGTTTTACAGTGGATGTATGCCACAATTACCCAGGATATTCTTAGCTTAATCCTGGTGCTTAACGACACCACCGAAATCTGTTGGAAACGAATTGCTGCTATGTTTTAAGATAACAAGCATTCGAGATCAGTCCGCCTCAAACATCAATTCACCAACACGTACCTAGAAGATTTCCCTTCGACAAAAGCCTATTGTAATCGCCTTAAACTCCCCGCAGATCAACTTGCAAATGTTGATTCTCCCGTAAACAACACTCGTCTTGTGTTGAAGATGATTTATGGACTGAAAGATTCATATGCAGGATTTGTCACATACATTCAATAACACTGTCCATTACCAACCTTTGAAATGGAGAAATCGCGATTGGAATTAGAAGAATCAACGATGGCCCAATGTACTTAAAGAGAATCTAGCGCCATCCCATCTCCGATGGCCCTACTCGTGAAAACCCCAACATCAAACAACTCCTTAACCTCTCCCGACGCGATTCCCGCTCGAAATTTAACTGCACACAATGGAAGTCGCGGTAGCAGCAACAACAGAGGAAGAAACAACAACCGAGGTAAAGGCCGAAGCCCTGGAAGATGAGGACGTAACAACCACGGAGGTACACAATTCAATAATGGTGGTGGACGCGGTGGCCCCAACTTGGGGTGGCAGTAATGACCTCCATCTATGTATCCTTGGCAGCAGTGGCAACAACAATATGCACCTTGGGATCTTCCTCCATCTCCGTATCCTTCTTATTGGTCTAGGCCCAATGTTGGCCCAAAAACTCAGCAAGCAGAAATCCTTGGAAATAGGCCATAACCTGCTGCCTTTGCTTCAATTGGGGCGATCCCAACAGATATTGAAGTTGTTTTTCACACTCCCCATCTTGCTCAGTCTGACCCATCTTGGTACATGGACATTGGAGAAACATCTCATATGACATTCACACAAGGTAATCTCTCATCCTATTTTAATTTGAGCAAAAATAATAGTATTATCGTAGGAAATGGTCATTCAGTTCCTATTCATGGTTTTGGAAATGCTAACTTACCCTCAAAGCACCCTCAATTAACTTTATCAAATGTCTTCCATGCACCAAAATTGATTAAAAATTTTATCTTTGTTCGTAAATTCATTACCGATAACCATGTTTCTGTTGAATTTGATCTGTTTCATTTTTCTGTGAAGGACTTTCAGACGGGGATGGTTCTAATGAGATGTGAGAGTCAAGGCCAGCTATACCCCATCATCAACAAAACAAAAAATAAACACACTTTCCCTTATGAGTTTGCAACTTTATCTACCTCTGTCTGGCACAACCGTTTGGGTCATCCAAGAGCATCTATTTTAGATTCTCTTAGGAAAAATAAAATGATTGATTGTACTCCTAATTCCCAGTTCGCTTCAACTTTTTGTCCTTTTTGTCCTCTTGGTAAACTTGTTAAAATGCCATTTATTGATTCACATAATTCTACTTTCATGTCATTTGACATATTACATAGTGATGTATGGATATCTCCTGTATTGAGTACTGTTGGTCATAAAATTATGTGCTTTTCTTGGATGACTATTCGAATTTTTTGTGGACTTTTCCAATTTCGCAAAAATCTCAAGTTTTTCCAACCTTTGAAAAATTAAGAGCATACATTAAAACTCAATTTCAATTGGAAGTTAAAAATATTCAGTGCGATAATGGTAGAGAATATGTCAATAGTAGATTTCAAAAACTTTGTGAAGCAAATGGAATTTCATTTCGTTTTTCATGCCCTCATACTTCATCTCAAAATGGAAAAGCTGAACGAAAAATCTGTTCTATTAATAATATAATTCAGACTTTACTAATTCATGCTTCTTTACCTCCAAGTTTTTGGCACCATGCCTTACAAATGGCAACTTATTTGTTGAACATTTTAGTAAATAAAAAGTTAAATTATCAATCACCTCTCAAAATTCTTTTTCAAAAGCACCCATCCTACTCTCATCTACGTGTATTCAGTTGTTTATGTTACCCTCTATTTCCATCCACTACTATAAATAAACTCCAGTCTCAATCCACACCATGCACTTTTTTTAGGATATCCTTCCAATCATCGCGGATACAAATGTTATGATTTATCACAAAATAAAATCATTCGTTATCGCCATGTCATATTTGATGAATTGGAATTTCCCTTCTCCAAATTGCACACTCCTAATCCAAAAAATTATCAATTTCTTGATAATGAATTATCACCTTACATCATAAACCACCTCATCACTCAACCTGACCCACATCCAATAACACCGGCCCACATCACTCATCAACAATCTCAAGCCCATGATCAATCAGAACCGGACCAGACTACCTCTCAACCGGCCCAGACTTGGCCTTCCACATCTACTCCGCCAAACATCCCACTTCCTCCCATTTACCAACCTACCCTTAGTTCTGACAACAAACCAGTTACGAGGAGCCAACATGGAATTTTTAAGCCAAACCAAAAATACATCAATCTTCACACCGAATTTACAAAATCTCCTCTCCCTCGTAACCCAGTGTTAGCACTAAAAGACCTAAATTGGAAAATGGCTATGGATGATGAATACAATGCTCTTATTCAAAATAAGACGTGGGATTTAGTGCCCCGTCCACCTGATGCAAATGTTATTCGTTCTATGTGGATTTTTAGGCATAAAGAAAATTATGATGGTTCTTTTGAGAGGCATAAAACCTGACTTGTAGGTAACGGTGCAAATCAACAGGTTGGCATAGATTGTGGAGAGACTTTTAGTCCAGTTGTTAAACCAGCCACCATCCGAACAATACTCAGTCTTTCCTTATCTAAAGCATGGCAAATTCATCAGTTAGACGTCAAGAATGCTTTTCTACATGGTGAACTCAAAGAAACAATGTATATGAATCAAGCTTTGGGATTTAAAGATCCAAATCATCCTCATCATGTTTGTCGTCTGCGAAAATCTTTGTATGGGCTCAAGCAAGCTCCAAGAGCTTGGTACAAACGATTTGCAGATTATGTATATTCTATCGGATTCTCTCAAAGCAAGTTAGACAACTCTCTTTTCATCTATCGGAAAGATACTCACATGGTCTATCTTCTTCTTTATGTGGATGACATCATTCTCACTGCTTCTTCTGATGATCTTCGCAAGTCTATAATATCACAAATCAACTCTGAATTTGCTATGAAAAACTTGGGACCACTATATTATTTTTTGGGTATTGCAGTTACTTGACATGATGGTGATTTGTTCTTTATCTCAGAAAAAGTATGCAGATGAAATTCTTCAGCGAGCAGGCATGTCATCATGCAAATCATGTCCCACTCTGATTGACACTAAACAAAAGCTTAACACTAAGACTAACACTCCCTATGAAGACCCATCATTATACCATAGCCTTGCTGGTGCTCTCCAATACCTCACTTTCATGAGACCTGACATCACATATGCGGTATAACAAATATGCCTTTTTATGCATGACCCCATGAACGATCACATGCATTCTCTTCGACGCATTTTATGTTACATTCAAGAAACTAATCACTATGATTTACATCTCTATCCATCATCCACTACATCATTGATTTCTTACACATATGCTGACTGGGTAGGATGTCCCGACACTAGACGCTCTACTTCAGGCTATTGTGTTTTTCTTGGAGACAACTTACTATCATGGTCGTCTAAACGTCAACCCACATTATCCCGATCCAGTGCTGAAGCTGAGTATCGTGGAGTTGCCAATGTCGAATCTGAGTCATTCTGGTTACGTAACCCACTCATCGAACTACATTGTCCGATACACAAAGCTATTATGGTATACTGTGATAACGTTAGTGCCATATATCTTTTCGGTAATCCTGTTCAACATCAACGTACAAAACATATCGATATGGACATTCACTTTGTACGTAAAAAAGTAGCTCGCAGACAGATACTCGTCTTGCATGTTCCATCGCGTTATCAAATTGCGAATATATTCACCAATGGTCTTTCTCTAGTACTCTTTCAAGATTTCCGAGACAGTTTAAGTGTACGCCAACCTCTCGCTTCAACTGTGGGGGTGTGACAGAACATGACAACACACATGTTTATATTTGGAACAAATATTATACATTAAGTCAAAGGATATTTACATTGATTAGGCATAATTAGTTTCCTATTATACAGTTGTAATTCTTGTATATAATACATGTTCATGATCAATAAAAAGGAAGTGACATATTTTCCTATAGTTTTCCTCATTTTGTTTTAGAAAATGATCAAAGTTATCACACTATTCTTCTTCGCTTCGCTTGTCCCTCGCTTCATGTTTCGTACGTCACTCATTTCTCCCTGTTCTTAATTCTAAGAATGATCTAAATTTAAAAAAAAAAAGTTGAATTTTAGCCCACACCAACAAGTAATTAAGTAATATATGAATCCACCTTCCTCATTCCACATCAATGACAAATGATCTTTTAAGTTGACTTTGATTTATAACTTTGACAGCGAAGAAAACATAAGGTTGTTTGAACAATTGAAAAATCAAAATGGATGTTTTTAAAGTTATAAGATCAATATGAACCTAAACGATTCGAGATGAAAAGAATTAAACATGTATAATAAAAACATTTTGATTATATATATATATATATATATATATATATATATATATATATATATATATATATATATATATAATATGTTTAAATAAGTCATTGTTTTTAGACCATGAATCAGAGAAAATTTAATCGGACCCAATTTATGACTCTATATCGAAGTATGAATACTCCTTCGATAAGTCTATTCTTCCTCTACATTTCAGGGCGTATTAAGCTGACTAAAAGAAAAGACCCTTCTTCTGTCATTAAGTCTAAATTCCAAATACACCTAAAACTGCTCCCATTTTATTATATTCTTTTGTTGTTTTCTAGACATTCTCTTCCCTTGCATAAGAAGATTCAAATATTTCAACCTCATCTCAACTTCCTCATTCATCCCAATCTCCTTTCTACACTTCTCATCACCGCTTCCATTCTCCTCTCATCTTCTCATGGCAGGTCGTTACGACCCTAACCCCTTCGACGAAGAACAAGTCAACCCCTTTTCTGTAAGTACCCCTTTTCTCAATTCGATCTTGTTCACAGATCTTCGCAATTTCGGAATTCAAATTATTCTACTTCATTCTCTGTTTCACTCGATTCGTCATACTTACTATGTTTGAACTGGTTGCAGTTTTTCTGTTTGATTTTACTTTTTTTTTGTGCATAAAAGATGGTTTCAACTGAATTGTAAGAAACTGTGTAGCTACGATCCTTCACTTTGTACTGATTTTCACTCTTGTGCTTTTCAATTCATACATCAATTATGAATTGTCATATAACAAGATGAAATAGTCACACATATAATGACACCGCTGACATACCTTCACTCAAGGTTTTAAATAACGGTTGATCGTGGTCTCATTGGTGTCGCATAAGACTTTCGCGATTTCGATTGGTACAACTGGTGTGACACTGATTGCTGTCACCGTGCCATGAATTGATGATGATTTATTCTTTATTTGAAAAACTGTAAATAACTGTAGGTACAACGTTTTATTGTGGCCGTTTTCGCGGTGACGGACAGTTTTTTAAGACCTTGCCTTCAGTCTAAAGTATCGGTGCTTCTGCTATTGTGATGCCTTTGTTTGCAAAGTATGAGTCAAAATGTTTGACCTATAACGTTTTGGTCCCTGACCAACGTTTAATCCATGTTAAAGGCTTCTGTCATACTTCAATGAAGAGTTTTAAATTGTTAAGAAGTGCTTGGATTTCAATTTCTTTCAATAAACATTCATGATACCGTATTATGGTGTCTTGGCTCATATATTCGACATCACTTTTGTATGAAAATGTTTTGGTTGCTGTTGTTTTTAAATGTTGTTCACTTTATTAGTAAAACCTCTATGAATCATTCACAATTTCTTGCTCATAGGTTATGTAAATGTTTTAAAATTTTCAGAATCCTAGAAGTGCTGCCTCTGCCACAAATTCAAGACCTGCACCTCTAAATCCTGATCGTGCTGATTATAACTATGGCTTTGGACCGACTGTTGATATACCTCTTGATACATCAACGGTATGTGTAATAAAAGATTTTTTTTGTTGAAATACCGATTCTTTTTATAAACATATTTCTGCCTTTGTTGCATGTTGTTTTTTGAGAATTGATTGTTTTCTAATGTTGTGTTTAAACATTAGGATGGGAAAAAGAAGGAAAGGGATCTCCAAGCGAAGGAAGCTGAATTGAGAAAACGGGAACAGGTATACAATGGGATCTAATGACCTCTATACATGTACAATATTGTTTTATGTTGAACGTTGGTATTCCTTTTCTTGCCCTTGATATAATTTTTTCAGAGCCTTACTTATGAAATTTTTATCTTGGGAAAACTAGTATTTACAGTGGAATCTAATTCCTATTGTTGAGGTCTAAATTATATGTTCCCGAAATTATTATTTTTCCTGTGTAGAAACAATTAGCTAGACCAGTGTTTAATGGATATTGATAAACAACTATACATATTTTACTTAATTAACAAACCAGTTGATTAATATAAACTAAATTATTACTATTTTAAAAAAAATTCAAAATTGTAATGCTTGAATCTTTATTATTGGAAAGATCCCAAGTCCCATGGTTGAAGATAGAGTCTTGAAATAGTATATATAGAGTGACAACCCTCACCTTACAAGCCGGTGTTATAAGGATGAGTTAGGCCAAACTCTAATATTTATGATTAGTATTATATTATTTTTTAAAGTTTGGACAGTATTATGATGACATTTGAAATGTCCATTAGAAGATAAGGTAAGTTGATCTCTGGAATAATGCATCTTCTTAAACATGTTTTTCCCTCTATAGATCTTGGTGTCTTCTATTTGATGTTTAGAATATATATGTTGAAATTTATTTTTCTGTTTACTCAGAATATATGAAGCCTTGACTGCTAGTTTCTTATTAACTATACATGCCATGAAATTTACCTACATTTCATTTCTTTTGATTTGTCAAAATGCAGGAAGTCAGACGCAAAGAAGAAGCCATTGCACGAGGTAGTTTACGTTTCCGGTATTTGGGATTACGTTTAATTGTTTCTTTAGTTGTTTTTTTGTTTGTGTCGGCATTCAATTGAATGCCAGAATAGAACTACTATTGAGGATTCTCTAGATATGCGTCGACTTATTTTACACACTTGATTTGTGAACTTATCTCCTAGAAAAGATTGGACTGGTGCTTTTACCTGACAATCGATATCTGAAGTTCTACTTTTATCCTTGGTGTGTAATCACTTTGTTTTGCAGCTGGAATTGTTATTGAGGAGAAGAACTGGCCACCATTTTTCCCAATTATTCATCATGATATCGCAAATGAAATTCCAATTCACCTTCGAACATTGCAGTATGTTGCATTTTTTTCGTTGTTAGGTAAGTTATCTGATCCTGTTTTCTTCTTGTGGGGAAGGTTATTGGTAGAGCAAAGGTAGTACTGTGTTGGAAATACCTTCATCACGGTCCGTCCGCCCCTAGTTGTCTAATTGCAGCATTTGGGTTGTCTTCATTGCAACCTCCAGCACCTTCACTGTATTGGTGTGAAGTGGTGGATTTAGTCCCACATTGCTTAGAGATATGACATGTGTAGTGTTTATAAAGCTTAGGCAGCCTAACCCAAATTCTGAGACTTTGAAAGAGTAAACAAGAGGTTGCATCGTGCAGCACTGCCCGATAAGTATTGAAAGCAGTCTTTTCTTTTTTGTTTTCTACACCCCTAATATAATAATGAATGCCCTATAATTAATATATAAATGACTTAAACCTGTTTTCTTGAGTATATCAGTGGTATGATGAATACATTCTCTATTTAGTTCTTTTTAGTTTGGTGAAAATGCTTTTTCAATTTGATTATGGTTATAATATAAAATGAATCTATTAACAAATATTCCACAGCTCAATCTGTTGTTATACTAAAAACAATATGTAATGTGATACAGTCCATTATCAATGATGGTTGATGATAGATTATATGATGCAGGGTTAGTGTTGTGCCTTACATGGAATGTTGTATCTGTCACTGCAGCTTGGATTAAGGGAGAAGGTCAGTTTATATATGGAGAAAAATCATTATGGGTATTGAATGGCTCGAAATACAAACCTGATTCAAAAAATCCCATGCACGTGTAACTCGCTTTTGTTTGTTTTAGGTGTAAAAATATGGTTTCTTGCTATTATCTACTTCATAGCAGGAGTTCCTGGAGCATATGCCCTGTGGTATCGACCATTATATCGTGCATTTAGGTGATTATTTCCAATACTTATGTGCATTTGATTGTTCGATTTTTGTCAATAAATTTTAAAATTTCAAGCATTTCTTTTATATAGCTTCATTTTGTGTATGGCCAAAATTGTCAGGTTTGGTGACGTGACGCCCATAGTAATTCTAAGAGTAACCTTAGAAGTTTTAAATTAGTTATTTAAATGAACTGATGCATTAAAACTTTTATCTTTACAAAAGGGGAGAGTTTTTTTTTTAATCAAACCGTTGCATTATTCTGTCATCTCATTCTGCAAAGATGATGTTGTTCACTGTTAGATATTCCCTTATATCTATTGTTAGTTACAGTACAGTTTCAATAGTTAGTTAGATTAGAAGACCTAGTTACATAGAGAGTTTGGGAAGGAAAGATGTTTAGCATTAAATATTGAGGGTAGAAAGGGAGTGGCATGGAGAATTGTTAGCATTGAGAAAGCTGAGCAGTGGCCCGGTTGTTGGGATTTAGATGATTATTGGGCATTTGGGCCAACACTGTTAAGAAAGATTTAGATTTAAACAGTTATAACTTATTTAGATAGTTTATGATAGTCTACTTCACTTAATGGAAAGAAAGGCTTTTGTTATCATTACTTTGAAAAATATAAATTAATTGTTTTCTATAATCTTCAGTCTTCTATTTAATTTTTTTGGTTTCTCTCAAATCAATTTAAGGTTATTCCTAAAAATATTTCATTAGGAAAAAGCAATGTGCTCTAGTAATTTTCTGTATCAATTTATTATGGTTATTCCTGAAAATATTGCATTAAGTAGTATCAACTATCTAATGACCTATATGAAATGCCCCAACTGATAAACAGTACTTATGGTAGCATTCATGAGAACAAGTTAATATGGATATTATGGCCTAGCAGGTCACCCCCTTGGGTGTTCCCCTCCCTGGCCATGATCCCCCCGACGTAGCAAGATTGTGCATCCAGCCATTGACATATTCATCTTTCTGATTTGATTACTCTCTTGATCGGGGATCCTTTGCTTTGTTACTTTTGCAGGACTGACAGTGCTATTAAGTTTGGATGGTTTTTCATGTTTTACCTGGTATTGACTATTTTGCTTTATGCATATCAGCTTTAATTTGTATTTGGACAAAATTTAATTAGCCTCATTTCTTTTTCTGATTACAGCTTCACATTGGATTCTGTATCTTAGCTGCAGTTGCTCCTCCTATAGTTTTCAAAGGAAAATCCTTGACGTATGTTGACTTCCTATCCACACACACACGCCTCATTTAACATGAGTTTGTTGCTTATTACTAATTTCATATGTATATAGCTTGTATTATCCTCATTATTTTGGCCTTATGCTTAGTGACATCTTCTTATTGATGCAGAGGCATTCTGTCAGCCATAGATGTAGTTGGTGACTATACTTTGGTTGGGGTAAGTATGCTTGTCTTGAAGTATTCATGATTCCTGCGTGTGTTTCATTGTTATATGTCGTAACATTTCCAATTTGTTTACACGATTTTACACATGCTAAGCCGGTTTAACATTTTTCACACAAGCCACATTACAGTTCTAAAGCAAATACTGCAGAATCCAAACAGTGAAAAACTTTCTGCTTCTAAACTACTGAAAATTGGTTTTATTTTTGTCGACTTTCCACTTTCTGCTTCGAAACAACTGATAATTGGTTTTGTTTTTGTCCATTTTCTTGTAGATTTTCTACTTCATTGGATTTGGATTCTTCTGTCTTGAAACATTGATCAGCATCTGGGTTATCCAGGTTTGACTACACTTATATATTTAAGCTTTTTTTCTTTAGACAGATGCATCTTTCGCTTAGAATGCACACAAGCAAAGCACCTGCAACTTGCTCACTTTTTGCTTTGGTTGCATACAGCAAGTATATATGCACTTCCGTGGTGGTGGTAAGACTGCTGAGATGAAGAGGGAAGCTGCACTAGGAGCAATGGGGGCTGCACTAAGATGAAGCACTTTGTGAAGGCAGTATGAATGTCCTGTGTTTGGTTGTGTTGTAAATTACTTATAGGAATTGTGATAAAAATATTTCATTGAGATTTTTTGTTTCTGGTTCTCTCTTGTTTGATATGCTACATGTTACATGTATATTATAAGCAGAAAGTGTAGACATTAAGGGGTTGGTTAAAACATGCTACATTTTATGGAGTTATATATAGTTTTGTTGACTAGATCTTTCACTTTGTCTGGACACATGATGATATTTCTAATTCAATGTTGAAATAATCTGCACTGTAATAAATATTCATTATATTTCTAATTCAATGTTGAAATAATTTGCACTGTAACAAATGCTATGCTTGCGCAATAACAACTTGAGATGATACTTTGTAATTTGTTTTTTTCTTTGAATTGGCATTTTGGGTATAAACTAGTTTGGGGAGAATTCAAACTAGTTCCACGAACAAAGCATGATGAACAGTAACCCAAAAAGGGTTTGATCGGTGCCGGCCGGTTCAGCTACGTCTCGTGTTCACAATAACACTTAAATGGTTTGACCGACGACAACCTTCTGTTCCGACTGTGCTTTCAACCACCGGTGTTTCTCTTTGAGTTTCACATATTTTCTTTAGTTTTCCGGTATTGTTGCTATTTCTGAAATTCAATTTGGAGTTATGTGGGTCGTCTGCTTCTGTTTATACCTGGGAGTTGGATTAGAGTTGTCATGGAGGAACAAAGTTATTTTTTATTCTTTTCTAAATGTGAACGAAGTTGCTGGGTCGCCTTTGTGTGTCACTTTGCTTAGAAATTTCAATTTAAGAAATGTGGTACATATTGATGAAAAGTACAAGGTTAGTCTTGAATCATTTAAAAATCATCTTTATGGAAGATTGATTATGTCTAAAGGAGTTCCTCCCCTAAAACTTCAAGACTTGTGTGGTAAACTAAACGTTTTTTTTTGAAGTCGTTAAGTAAATGAGAAATTGTTTCTTTAGGAAGAAGTTTTTATGAATTTGTTTTTTCTTTTGCTGAGGATGTCCAGCGTATTCGTGTGTTGTTTTCTTGGAGCCTAAAGACAGATTTTTTCAAACTATTCAATTGGACTCCTGACTTTAATCCTAATAACCACAAACAAGCAACATTTCAATGTTGGGTTCGTTTTCTTGAATTGCCTCGGGAATATTGGAGTCCTAATATTATCTTTGCAATTTGGATGCTGCGAAAAGTAAGTGCCCACTAGAGAGATCTTTTGGACATTTTGCAAGAGTTTTTGTTGATATTGTTTTATCTGCTAAAATCACACCTTAACTGTGGGTCGAAAGAGAAGATTATGCTTTTCTTGTTAACGTTGAATATGATTTTTTTTCACTTTTTTGTTTGCAATGTCAAAACATTGGTCATGGTTTTTCGTCTTTTAAACTTGTTAAAATGGATCAAGAGAAACATGTAACTAATGAGAAGCATAAATGCATGGGGAATAAGTCTATGCGTGTTTAAAAAGAGGATTTAGGAAAGGAATTAGTTGAATGTGCAAATGCTACTAAAATATGTTTTGATAATAATCCTCTTTTAGGATTTGTTGATTGTTTGAAAATCACTTTTGATGATGATGTTGTGAGTATTGATGTGTTGCATCAAGGAGACTTGAGTGTCCAAGGTAATGAAAATTTGTGTGGTTTAGCTGATATAGAAGTCACTGATCAAGGTAAAATTGATAAGAATAATGAGGGAGATTCAGATTCAGTTGACACTTTCTTCCAAGAGGATCATCAAGAGGAAGTAATTGCAGATTCACTTATTTTGGAAGGTGACTCTATTGTGGTGGCAGACTATAACTTGTTAAATTTTATTGCCTTTGTTATTCATGACATTCAAGTTTTAGGATTTGTTTCTACAGAGGCCCAACAAGCTATGAATTTTCTGAGTGAATCTTGGAGTAATATGGCTAAGAAAGATGAGATGGTTGATTTGGATGAAAATAGAAATCAGCCGATTCAATTGGTGGTCTAAAAAAAGGAAGAACAAGAAGAAACCGCCTGAGGCGAGCAAAGGTTTCAAGGGGGGTGCCTTCAACCGTCAGTCTTACTAGTTTCTTTGATAGATTATCTCTCATGTGTATTTGTTTCTCTTTTTTTTTTTATTTTTCCTTCTCGATAAGTTCTTTTAGAGAGTTTTAATTTTGTCTCCCTTTGCCTTCTCTTTGAACTATTTTCTTTTGTTAAATATATTTTAGTGATTAAAAAAAATCATCATTGATTTTCTTTGAAGTACAATACTCATTTGTAGTTTCATAGTTTGTCACAAAACTTATAGTTTCTCATGGTAGGTGTGGTAATGATATTGAAATTATTTTTTAATTAGTTTTACATGTCATGTATTTTATTTTATTGAAATTATTTTTTAATTAATTTCACATGCCATATATTTTTTATTTAAGCTAAAATAGTCCGTTGATCCCTGTAAGTTAGTGAGTTTTTGATTTTGGCATCTATAAATATTTTTTTTGTTTGAGTTGTTATATCTCAATTTTTGTGTTGCTTTTAGCCCTAAAGTCAAAATCCGCATGTTTTTTGTGAATTTTATCTTTAGGGACTAAAACCAACACAAAACTGAGATATAGGAACTCAGGTAAAAAAAAAAGATACAGGGACCAAAATAAAAAAAGCTGCTAACTTACAGGTCCGAAAGACTATTTAAGCCTTTTATTTATATTAAATTATGTGAAATATTTGATCTCACTCTAGTATGGTCGAATGGTAGCTTATCGGTTCGACAATTTGATAAGACATTAGCATGTCGCCAAAGTCTGTTCACATGTTGTAGTCGAAGTATGCTATGATTGTTAGCATATCGAATTGGGCTTGTTTGTTATGCTCAATTGTTTAAGTTAGCATGTTCTCTAAGTTAGCTTGTGTAATTGGCTTGTATGTAAAAGTCCATTAGTTTAGTATATTAGTTTTCTTATAAATAGCATACTAGTCTCTCATCATTGCACAACACAAATCCTAATTAGGGTGAGAGATGTTATTTGCTATTCTATAATACTTGTAATCTTGTTTCAAATAGGAAGTAAAGAATAGTTGTTTATAAATAATTTCATTGTGTTCTTAGTGTTTTCTTCTTTTCCACCCTTGTGGATTTCTTACCGATCAAGAAACCAATTATATTTTGTAATTCCGGCATCATTTTCACAATAAATTGGTGCGGTGAGCACAGAGAAGATGTCATCAACAAAGTATGAGATTGAAAAGTTTACCAGGGTGAACGATTTCGTTATGTGGCGCTTGAAGATGAAAGCCCTACTAGTTCAGCATGGTTGTTTGGAAGCGTTGAAGGGAGCCGAAGTCACGGACGATGCGTTAACAAACATAGAAAAAAGAAATCTAGTTTGTTCCCTTGATGTTATAGAGTTTTTCCAAGGTGGAGATTTGTGAGATATTGGATTTAACTCTAGTATGGTCGAATGGTAGCCTCTTGGTTCGACAATTTGATAGGACCTTAGCATATCGTCGAAGTCTCTTCACATGTTGCAGTTGAAGTATGCTAGGATTGTTAGCATGTCGAATTGGGCCTGTTTGTTATGCCCAATTATTTAAATTAGTTTGTTCTCTAAGTTAGTTTGTGTAATGGGTTTGTGTGTAAAAGTCCATTAGTTTAGTATGTTAGTTTTCTTATAAATAGGATACTAGTCTCTCATCATTGTATAACGCAAATCCTAATTAGGACGAGAGAGGTTATTTGCTATTCTGTAACACTTGTAATCTTATTTCAAAGAGAAAGTAAAGAATAGTAGTTTATAACCAATTTTATTGTGTTCTTATTGTTTTCTTCTTTTCTATCCTTGTGGGTTTCTTACCGATCAAGAAACCAATTATACTTTATAATTCCGACATCGTTTTCACAACAAATTCTTTTTTGAGTTTGTAGAGTACTAAAATATTATTAGTAAAAAAATCATTATAAACATTTACCCATAAAAATTGATAATTTTACAGCCGATAATGAAGTACATTTTTTAATTACTAAAATCTATCAATATATTTGTAAGAGTTAAATATGTTTGTGATTCTCCTAAATATCTCAAATTTTGCTTTTAGTCCATCAAAATATTTTCTTCAAAGAATAATCTTCTATTAAAATATGGCTCGGTAGATTATATGATTATCGTGCTTGTACGATGTCTTAACACTGTAAGAACACCTCTAACAAGAGAAATATTTTTTTTGGAAATGTTCCTATTAACATGTATTACATAAATTTATTGTATGTGCTATGAGTTTTGATTATATTAGTTATGTTTGCATAACATGAAATATGATTTTGATGATAGAATGATGACACATGTGATATTTTTAGATGAGTTGAACACATGGGAAATGGTGTAAGTGTCAGAGAAGAAAATCATATTGTGAATGATGATTATGAGAGCAATATCAAGAAGGAAGACGGGAGAGAAAATTATGGTGTAATTGCCGTAGATTTTGTAAGGAAAATGTTAAAATCATGAACTTAACGAGACCCCATCATATTCTTCAAAGAAATAGTGGATACCTGTTGAGTTCTTATGCTTTTATTTTGAAAACTGAATTCATTAGATTATTAAAGGGCTGATCTCATTTCTGACACCCTAAAACCCAAATTCTTTTATTTATTTTATTGTTATAACATATAAAATATAATTTGTGAAATATTTATTTCATATAACAAATAGGGTATCACATTGACACAAAATAACAAAATGTTTCTCATATATGAGTATTTATTCAACCATTAAATCAAACATAATAATTTTGAAAAAAATATGAATCCCGACCTTAATGTCATAATATCAAAGCCTTATTACAAACCAACACATACTAGTTAACTTAATAGTTCAACATACATAAACATAAAGGAAACTAATAGATTGATCTTCTACACCATTCTCAATATCCTTACAACAACGTAACTATTCCTCATCTCAATATGAGAATATCCTACACATAGATTCAAACCATAGGAAACATTGAAACAGAGGGGTGGGATACATTCTACAAGTTATAAGGTATAATAACAACAAAGGGTAACACAATTTACAACACACAACATTACACAATCATACAAGATTACATAGAGTTACACGACATACGGAATATACAATGAACTCTTATGAAATTCACTTTATCCTTTACTCCATATGTATGTGGTACCGGTCATTGAACTCATGGCTTATTCTGGAAGGGCATGTGGGCTACGCTACATACCACACCATTCTTCCTGAGTTCTGTAGTATAGGAGTTCATGTGAGCTATGTTCCATACTAAAACACTCTCTCTAGACGTTCATAAACTCTCAACTTTCTAGGAGGACATGCGAGCTACGTTCTTACAATGACACTCTTTCTAGACACAAGCCTACTCTCACTTTAGTATGATGCATGATGATTATGCATAGACGAGTTCCTCTAAAACCTCCTTCCTCTCTTGAAACACATTTACCTTGATTACCGCATTAGGTTTTTTCACAAGGTTTTACCATACATTTACTGTAATTGCCTCATTATGACTTCACAATGTTTTCATCAAACCTTCAATTTGCCGCATTTGGGGCTTCACAATGATTTTAACAAATGTAGGACTCATGTCCTAAGGTTTACCTCAAAATTATTTATTATTCACTGTATTACTCATACATATAAGCATCATGAGACCTTACCACGAGATAAGTCTTTGCATTAGCTTTCTAAGACATTAAATCGTGCCTCAATCGTAGTTCCTAAACTCAAGATATGCCTTTCTCAGTAACTCCCAAACATTCGATTACACATTTGGTTTAATTGATTACACTGTTGTTATGTTTGAGTTTTTACAGCTGTTGAAGAGATGGTAATCAATTTTACTTTTCGTGTAAACGATTACACTTCTGTTCTCTCTGACTTTTTACAGTTGTTGAAGGGTGGTAATCGATTACACCCTAAGTGTAATTGATTACATTGTGTGAATTTTCACTTTTTTTACAGCAGTAAACACATACAAACTCAATCCAACCCCAATAAACAGTCCCAACACGACTTTACCGAAAATAATACATTACAACATCAATTAAACATCCATAAATTTATAATTAATAAATGTCATCTTCTTCGTTTCTTCATTCACTCACACATACATCTAGTAATAGAAACTTTAAGTATTCTTCTTTTATTTCTTCCTTCCTCTTTGGTTATGCCCCAAAATCGACCCTGATAACTTTCATTCATAATCAAACAAACAAAATAACAATAATGTCTATATCTTCTATTAAAGTATGTCTCGGTGGACTATATGGTTATCGTGCTTGTACGATGTCTTAACATTGCAAGAACACCTCTAACAAGGGAAATATTTTTTTTGGAGATGTTCCTTTTAACATGTATTACATAAATTGATTGTATGTGCTATGAGTTTTGATTACATTATTTGTGTTTGCATAACATGAAATGTGATTTTGATGATAGGATGATGACACATGAGATCTTTTTAGATGGGATGAACACATGGGAAATGGTGTAAGTGTTAGAGAAGAAAATCATATTGTGAATGATGACTATGAGAGCAATATCAAGAAGGAAGATGAGAGTGAAAATTATGGTGTGATTGCATTAGATTTTGTAAGGGAAATGTTCAAATTATGAATAACTCAATGAGACCCCATCGAATTCATCAAAGAAAGAGTGGATACCTGTTGAGTTCTTATACTTTTATTTTGAAAACTGAATTCATTATATTATTAAAGGGATGATCTCAATTGTGACACCCTAAAACCCAAATTATTTTTTATATTTTATTTTTATAACATATAAAATATAATTTGTGGAATATTTATTTCATTTAACAAATAGGGTATCACATTGACACAAAATAACAAAATATTTCTCATATATGAGTATTTATTCAAAAATTAAATTAAACATAATAATTTTGAAAAAAAATATGAATCCCGACCTTAATGTCACAATACCAAAGCCTTATTACAAACTAACACATCCTTTTGTGATAATACTTATGTGTACAATTACCCTTTTGCCCCTATGTCTATATTGAACACAGGGCATAAACCGTGTCATCTTTGTCCAGTTCAATATTGGGCCCGTAGACATTTATCCTGTTACGCAGGATGAGCAAATTTCATTTAGGTCACTCATATCCCTCATCATGCTTTGTGGAGTACCCATCAACTTTCTTTATGGTCATCCAGTTACGGACAACATTTGATCAGCAATAAGCCACTCGACTCTACATCTAGGGTCCATAGTGGTTTTAGGTCGAAGGGTGGTATACATCATTATCACCATGAGAATAACTTATGACACTTTGCATAACATTCTATATAGTATTCTCATATCGGGTCAATCCAGTATAAATATTACTCTTAATATTCATACCTATGTTTAAGACTTGATAACTCCTTATCCATGATCCATGAGATATGATCATCAGTCTATATACATAATAGTCTTAATGCTTTAACATTATCCCACTTCACAATAAAGCTCGACTACGGATACTTTAAGAATAGTGTTCTTATGTTTAATGTGATATCATGATTAAGTCATACTTGATACATTAAACGGACTAACTATTCTAGGGACATTATTAAACAAACATAATAAAGAAAAAGCCTTTTATTATTAATAAATAATTCGATACAAGTATCAAAAGTATTGACCTCTAGGGCTTACACCAACATGGTCTTCTACACCATTCTCAATATTCTTACTACAACTTAACTATTCCCTAGTCTCAATATGAGGATATCCTACACATAGATTCAAACCATAAGAAACATCGAAACATATGGGTGGGACACGTTCTACAAGTTATAAGGTATAATAACAAAAAAGGGTAATATAATTTACAACACACAACATTACACAATTATACAAGATTACACAGAGTTACACAGAATACAAAATATACAATGAACTCTTATGTAATTCACTCTATCCTCTACTCCATATGTAAATGGTACCGTCATTGAACTCATGGCTTATTCTGGAAGGGCATATGGGCTACGCTACATACCGCACCATTCTTCCTGAGTTCTGTAGTTTAGAAGTTCATGTGAGCTATGTTCCATACTAAAACACTCTCTCTAGACATTCATAAACTCTCAACTTTCTAGGAGGACATGCGAGATACGTTTTTACTATGACACTCTTTCTATACATAAGCCTACTCTCACTCTAGTATAGTGCATGTATGATGTCTTAACATTGCAAGAACGCCTCTAACAAGGGAAATATTTTTTTTTGGGAAATGTTCCTTTTAACATGTATTACATAAATCGATTGTATGTGCTATGAGTTTTGATTACATTAGTTGTGTTTGCATAACATGAAATGTGATTTTGATGATAGGATGATTACACTTGTGATCTTTTTAGATGGGATGAACACATGGGAAATGGTGTAAGTGTCAGAGAAGAAAATCATATTTTGAATGATAATTATGAGAGCAATATCAAGAAAGAAGATGATAGTGAAAATTATGGTGTGATTGCATTAGATTTTTTTAAGGGAAATGTTAAAATTATGAATAACTCAATGAGACCCCATCAAATTCATCAAAGAAAGAGTGGATACTTGTTGAGTTCTTATGCTTTTATTTTGAAAATTGAATTCATTAGATTATTAAAATGACGGTCTCAATTATGACACCCTAAAATCCAAATTCTTTTATTTATTTTATATTTTTATAACATATAAAATATAATTTGCGGAATATTTATTTCATATAACAAATATGGTATCACATTGACACAAAATAACAAAATATTTCTCATATATGAGTGTTTATTCAACCTTCAAATCAAACATAATAATTTTGAAAAAAATATGAATCCCGACCTTATTGTCATCATACCAAAGCCTTATTACAAACCAACACATACTAGCTAACTTAACAATTCAACATACATAAACATAAAAGGAAACTAATAGATTGCTCTTCTACACCATTCTCAATATCCTTACAACAACATAACTATTGCCCAATCTTAATATGAGGATATCCTACACATAGATTCAAACCATAGGAAACATCGAAACAGAGGGGTGGGATACATTCTACAAGTTATAAGATATAATAACAATAAAGGGTAGCATAATTTACATCACACAACATTACACAATCATACAAGATTACACAAAGTTACACGACATACAGAATATACAATGAACTCTTATGCAATTCACCTTATCCTCTACTCCATATGTATGTGGTACTGGTCATTGAACTCATGGCTTATTCTGGAAGGGGGTGTGGGTTACGCTACATACCACGCCATTCTTCCTTAGTTATGTAGTTTAGGAGTTCATGTGAGCTATGTTCCATACTAAAACACTCTCTCTAGACATTCATAAACTCTCAACTTTCTAGGAGGACATGCAAGCTACGTTCTTACTATGACACTCTTTCTAGACACAAGCCTACTCTCACTCTAGTATGATGCATGATGATTATGCATACACTTATTCCTTCAGAACCTCCTTGCTTTCTTGAAACACATTTACCTTGATTACCACATTAGGTTTTTTCACAAGGTTTTACCATACATTTACTGTAATTGCCTCATTATAAATTCACAATGTTTTCATCAAACCTTCAATTTGATTAGCACATTTGGGGCTTCACAATGATATGTAATCGATTACACATTTGGTGTAATCGATTACAATGTTGTTCTGTTTGAGTTTTTGCAGTTGCTGAAAGGGTGGTAATTAATTACACTTTTGGTGTAATCGATTACATTGTGTGAATTTTCACTTTTTTACAGCAGTAAGCACATACAAACACAATCCAACCCCAATCAACAGTCCCAACACGACTTTACCGAAAATAATACATTACGACGTCAATTAAACATCGATTACACAAAATCCATTCATCATAACACATATTCATCAAATCAAATTATGATATTAACATTCATACAAGTAAATTAGGGAATACCACATCAAATTATCCAAATAAGTTAACTCATTAATGATATGAGAAAGATTCATAACCTAGGGTTTATGAATAATCACCTCGTATGAAAATTCCCATAGAAATTAGATTGGATTTAGGGTTCAAGGGAAACCCCATTTCCTTAAACGCTAAAATACCAATGTTATAGAATAATCCCCCTCTACCTTGTTATTGTAGAATTTTCTCCATGAAGCTCTCAATAATGGCGACAACCCTCCTGTTCACAATCTCTACGGTGATCTTCTTGGTAAATTGAGGGTTTCTCTTAGGTTTTTAGATAAGAAAGATTTCTTTGGAGAAGAAGAATGTGAGTAGGGTCTCTCTCTCTCTCTCTCTCTCTCTCTCTCTCTCTCTCTCTCTCTCTCTCTCTCTCTCTCTCTCTCTCTTCTCTCTCTCTCTCTCTCTCTCTCTCTCTCTCTCTCTCTCTCTCTCTCTCTCTCTCTCTCTCTCTCTCTCTCTCTCTTCTCTCTCTCTCTCTCTCTCTCTCTCTCTCTCTCTCTCTCTCTCTCTCTCTCTCTCTCTCTCTCTCTCTCTCTCTCTCTCTCTCTCTCTCTCTCTCTCTCTCTCTCTCTCTCTCTCTCTCTCTCTCTCTCTCTCTCCCCCCCCCCTAAATAATCATTTTAATAATAATAATAATAATATTAATGACCTTAATAATAATAATAAATCATTAAAAAATACAATAAAATAGAAATAATAATAATAATAATAATAATAACCTTAATAATAATAATAAATCATTAATAAATACAATAAAATAGAAATAATAATAATAATAATAATAATAATAATAATAATAATAATAATAATAAATAATAATAATAAGAAGAAGAAGAAGAATATTTTTTATTTATTTTTGGGGTGTCTGAACCAAAAAGAAATTCCAATTAAACACAAATTGTGAAGAAAAAAAAATTAAATTTGGAGAGGATTGTTGGAAAAATGAAATTGTATATTTTTTGTTATTATTGTTGAACTTGTGTTTTACTATCAAATATAATTATTCGTTAAAAAAATTAATTATTTTAAAATTTTGTACTTTAAGTTTAGTAAGATGATGAAGAAATTAGGGCAGATTGTAATGTTCTTAAATTTAATACTATATCTAATAAAAATATGTTTGTTGACTTGAATTTATTCAATGTTTTGTAGTTAAGTTGGATTTCTATTATGATATGATATGCATCATAGTCTGCCTTTAAAATTGTTCAAAGTTTGCCTTTAAAATTGACCATAAGCTGCCGTATAAATTGGCCAGATTTTTTTTTAATAAATTGAACAAAATTTGCTTTATAAATAAAATAACATATAATATTGCTTTATTATACCAAATCATAATCTATTAACATAATATTGTCACTACTAAGAAAAACTAATCTTATCTCGGTAGAGAAAGTGATTTTATCTCCGTTTATTGGTCGAGGTAAAGAATAATGTCATGGAAAATTTGTCATTTTTTTCTCGATTGATATACCAACTAAGAGGAAAATTATACTCGATTGATATACCAACTAAGAGGAAAGTTGTACTGTTGATAACTTTGATCTTCAACAATTACTTTTTTATATTTTTAAAATCTGAAAGTGTGCGTCGTTTTTCCTCTCGGTTGATTTTATGATTCGAGGTGAGATGTATGTATTTATCTCGGTTGAGAGTTACAACCGAAGGGAAAAACATTGTGTTTTGTAATATTATATAATTTTTATTTTGACCTGTATATATACATATTTTGTGAGAACATATATACATATTTTGTGATAGAATACACATGTTTTTAATAAGGCAGCAAACCAGCCAAGAGTATTTTATATATACAAAAATATATTATTTACAACCAACCCAAAATTGCACACATACATTTACGACATATTAATCTACGTTACTAGATAACAATACAAAAAGAAATTAGTTTAAATCATAAGTAAAAATAGGAAGCAACCGGCCTAACATGAATGAATGTCATCTATATCTTCTTGTGTCAATGACGTCTCACCGTTAAACACCTATAATTTGAACAAATTTTAAATTACAATAACACAACAACATCAACATTTAACTTTCAATCTCCATAACAACAACAATAACAACATAAATATTTTACTAGCTAATAACAACAAAATTAACTTAACCAACAAAATTATCTTTACTCATTATTCCCTAATGTCTCCAGAGACAATATCCAACATATGTTTCATAACATAATATCCACACGCATATCTATTTGGTTGTTTCCACGTCTATATATAATTTTGTACAGTGATTAATACACATAAAGCACAAGTAATACAATAGAGAAAAATTTAAAAATGTCACAAATAATACCACTTACTTTTGTGAAAAATGATTTTTTTGGCTTGTTTATTTTGACTTTTGGGAAAATGAATTTTGACTTTTTTATGATATATATTACTTAACATATTCCTAACAACACATCATTAGAATAACATCATAAACATTTTACTTAAAACAATATCGGCAAAGTCAATACTAAAAAGGAAAAACTTACTTTACTTAAATTCATGATACATGCAAACTTTACTTAACTCATGATATATATGGACTTTTGTCGATGTCAATAAAAATAAGAAAAAACCTATTTTCATCCTTATCAACATAATCAAAATAACATAATATATAAGCAATGAGCAATCTACACAAAATAAAACCAACATTTCTAAGTTACGTGCATGGATAAAATGAGCGAGTTACGTACCAAATATGTGATGAACAATATAAACAATGGGGAATGAAGCTTCGTTGATGTTTGGTTGTCTTGTTTCAAGCTACACTTAAGGTTCAGTGATATTATGACGTTCAAAGGGAGGAAACATGTATGTGTTGGAAGAGTTGATGTTCGAACATTTATGTGTGTTGGAAAGATAAAGTTTTGAAAATGATTATGAAATATGGTTTAGATGTTAGGGCGTTTAGATGGAGAAGATGAAGACGAAAATTTTAGGGTTAAATATGTTTGTGGTCCTTCTAAATATCTCATATTTCACTTTTAGTCCCTCAAAAAATTTCTTTTAAGGAATGATCCTCCTAAAAAATTTCATCCACACTTTTGGTCCCTCATTCTAAAACCGTCGTTAATTCAGTTGCTAAGTAGTAAATCGTCACTAAAATTGTCGTTAAGTTGTAGGAGGGACCAAAGGTGTCGATGAAAAATTTTAGAAAGACAATTTTTAAAGAATTTTTTTTAGGAACTAAAAATGAAATATGATATATTTAGGAGGATCACAAACATATTTAACTAGAAATTGTATAAAATATATTTTTCGTAAAAAACCGTTCGGTTTTGTAGGAGAATGAAGATGAATTAGTTTTGAAAAGTAAAAGAATAGTTAGAGTTTAGTTCTGAGAAATACATTCAAAAGATATTTTCTCTCCGTTGGACAACCGACCGATAGATCCATTTAAAATTTAAAAAGAAGAAAAAAAATATCTTTTTAAATAGATAACTAATATTTTCTCTCAGTTGGATAAATCAACTAAGAGAATAGATACATTTAAAAAAAATTAGAGGCGCCTTAAAAAAATAATAGATACCTTTTTTAATAAATAAAAATTATAAAAGTGACTTTTGAAAGTAAAATAGATATATTATAAAAAAAAATAAAAGTAAAAACTATAAGAGCGGGATGTCTAACCATATTTCATCTTGGTTGGATGTAAAAACGGAGAGAATATGTGACATATTTTTAATTAAAAATTAAAATTAAAATTAAGGCACGTAGTGAAAGGGATTACACCTCAGAAGATAAGATTCTCGAGGTAAATTTTTGTTAAAAAATATCGTATTTGTAGATTTATGTCAATATTGTCTTACACAAAATCAATTCCCAAAAGAGAGTATTATTTTACAACTTGAACACAAAAACCATAATATAATATCAAATCCAAAATATTCTCTTAGACAAATTGTAATAAAATTAATCCAAATTATTACAAAATAGAACAACTTAATCAAACTCGCACAAACGCTCATACAAAGTTAACAAATTCATTGCGAAAGCCCTTTAGATATCTCATACAATGTCTTAAATTTCCTAATTGAATCAATATAAGATCCAATATTCATCTTTTTGGTCTGATAAAAGGGCTTCATTTTCATTATCTTCTTCTGCAATTAAAACACTATCACATATCTTTTTCAAGATAAAAAGTTGCATGTTTTTTAAAGGTCATTATTCTTTCACTATTTCTAAGTTGATTTGTCACTTATTCTTTAGTTTCTTTCTCTTTTCCTATAATAAAATAATATTATTTCAACATCATATTAAATGTAGATCAAGAATTTAAGAAACAAAATAAAATGTTCAACCAAAGTTAATTCACTGGATCACAAACACATGACTTGTATGCAGTAGGTAAGTATTGATCATTTGGATCTATTCCAACAATAATTAGTAATATTCATCCATCTAATTTTATAAATTACCTACATGCTTTTGTCAAAACCTTTTTACTACCATCAAAATAGGTAGAATACCTTCCAATTCTTGGTTGGAAACTAGAAGCACGACTTCAATATTTAACGTTAAAGTATTTCTAAGTGAAATTTTCCTCAATTCAACATCACATGGCCATAGTAACATGTATTGTTGGTTTGAATCGCCTTCAATAAATTTTATAGTAAGTTGTTTAACTTACATGCCTTCAATAAATTTTATAGTAAGTTGTTTAACTTACATGCCTTACAACCAAGGATCTCAATTGCATACTTGATCCTTACATCTGACACTATCTCTGATAACTTCATCTTGATATTATTTTTGAATTTGTCAACCATTAGTTTTACAACCCAAAGTGCTTTGAAATTTTTGTTGAGGAATACTTTTCTACATTTGTGCTTGGGAAACAATGTTTTCACTCTAAATATTATTGTACTTGCAACTCTACTACACATCAAAATATAGTCACACCTCATCTTATGCTTACATATCACTCTACACCCCTACCATCATTTATTTAAAAATATTAGACTTCCATGACATTTAACACATTATCCTCAAGTATTGCATCTTTGAACTGCTTCGTTTAGGAGAACTCCATTCCAATATTGAATGTGGAATTCTTAGTCATATGTCATTTTCTTCATTATACCTGATCGTAGGACTATCCTCACTACTATCATACTCTGTTGCGCTGTCAAGTCATCGGTAAAGTATTCAACTCATATAACGTGTTATTTTCCCATCTTTGGTGTAATAAAGCCACATATAATAGTGGTTTGGTGTTTGTTCCATGAAATAATTTCATAGCACCATCAACATTATGTAAGTTAATCTTTTCCTCACTATTGTAAAATTGTATACCTCAAATTGATTCATCATTTAAGTAATCACATATATAATCATGATCAGGTGATCACCATCATAAAAAAAAATATCATTTCCCTCATTATTCTCTCTAATTTGGCCAATAAATGTTGTATTTCCTACATAAAATTTTGATTCAACATACATTTTTACATCACACTTGTTATCTTCAGCATACTTTAACATTTGACATATGCATCACTGTCATTCTTGAAAGACTTTAGTTATTCATCCAAAGTTCTACTCTCACGTTTTCATCATAGTTTCACTATATCTTCTTCAAACATGAAATCCATTCCCTTGATTAGATCATGAGCTTAAAAAAGAATCAAAAGTCAGAATATTGACCTTTATAGACACTACACCTCACCACCTTTGTACCTAAACTCCGGGTCTTTGACAACATAATTTTTAGTATAGAATACAACTTAAATTAACTCATGTGTAGTAAATAAAGCAAACATTACAATGTAAATACCATATAAATACAAGACAATGTACATAATATGAATACTTCCTAAAACAAATGGCATTAAAAAATGTAACATAGACAAATACCATGAAATACATGATAGACACTAATATACAATTAAATATGATAACGTACATACAAATACGATACAGTACAACCTAAATGCGAATATAATAAAAATATAATACAAATAAATACCATGAAATATAAGATACATGTTAATATATGGTCAAATGGTAAGTTCAAAAAAGTTAAGCACACATGGACCAACCTTTATGATAAATGATTATTTTATGGCTTCTTATGTCTTTAAAGGACCACCAAACACATATTTCAATATCCTCACCAATTTGAGGCACCAACACTTTCATTGTTTAGGATAAAATACATGCATTTAGTTAGGGATGGAAAAGCTGACGTCCATCCCGTTTAGGTCCCGCCCCTTTTAAACTCGTCTAAAAGCATAGCAGGTCAACTTAGGTGTGAGCTCAAAAGTCAGACTCTCCCTGTTTATTAACGAGTTAGCAGGTTGGCTGACTGGTCTGCCAATTTTTTTTTTCTTTTCTTTTTATTTGATTTACTACATAATTTATAAAGAATTTAATCATTATCAAAGAAGTTGACAAAAGATATTTTTTAATAACGCATAATATAACATTAGGAAAATTGAAATGAACTTCCAATCAAGAAAACAAAAACAAAATATGAGTCATAAATAAAAAGGACAAAAATAACAAAAGAATGGTATATGTTAATGGATGTTTACTTATAATTTTAAAAGTATAATATTTTATACACAAATAAATTTTATTTACAAGTGCTATGTTAATATTTTGGAAGACATTTTTATCAAAAAACATCATCCATTGATAGATACGCAACAACAACTTGTTGACAATAAAAAACTAATAATTAATATATTGGAGAAAACTTAGGCATAACAAGAACAATAATCAATCTAAATCAAACATTAACAAGTAAAGATACAGACACTTCAAAGGCACGGTTATAGTCTGAAGAGGGAAATAATTAAGATTTTGTGTGAAGTTTGTCTTGATATCAAGATAGTATAAATATACATTACTAGAACTACAATAAATCTAAAATTGGTTTGTAAATGTGTCATCTCTACAAAGTTTATTGAGATGTTTAAGTATTTGTCTCACTTTGCATGTAATATCAAAAATATATTGATTGAGAAATGAGGGTGGAGTGGAGGGATAAGCACGACGGCATATGAAACAAATGAAAAAAAAACTAATTTTGGAAGGATATAATAAGATTATATATGTATAAGAAGAGGGAATGTTGAATTTTTTTACCATTATATAGAGAAAAAAATTAGTGGATTAGACTCCTCAATGCACTTCATTCTAAATAAAAGAATGGTAACGCGAAGTCCGTGGGCAAAATCCACTCTGGCCCGTCCAGTTCCATTTTTTAAGTGCATTAGACCAGACAATCCAACTTAAAGCATTGAGCTGAAAACCATGGTCCGACCCACCAAATATAATGGGTTAAACGGGATGGTCCAGCGGACCTGACCAATTTTACCACCCTTACATTAAACTCATTCAATGCAAGTTTAATAACAAGAACTTTAACCGTCTACAAAGATCCTAATAAAGAAATTGGTCTAAAATCAACCAAGAAAGAGATTTAGCTTTAAGGATCAACATCACTAAGTAAGATGCAAAATTATGAAGTAGAGAAGTAAAACAATGGAATTGATTGAGCATGATCATCAAATCATCTCTAACAAGTGCTCTAGCAATCAAGTGTTTTAGCAGCTATCTAAGTTCAAGTCATACAAATTAATATTGTGTTATACTTCCGAAATATTAAAAAGCAAAGAAAGGTGTAGGGTTTTGTAGCAACAAAAAAGCGTGTAACTATGCTCCACCATAAAGCAAATAACAAATGTGGCGTGACCCACCCTAAATATGACTTTGAAAATTGAACGTATACATATGAAAAACAACTAATTTTGCATTGTTTGAGAGTGTACTTTCAAAAAATCTTAAAATACAACACCATGGCTATATAGTAAACTATATAATATTCTCTTTATATATATTAATCAAAAATACACTCCACAATATCGACATAGAAGTAGACATAATCAAAAGCACATAAGCTCCATAGAAAATTTATCTACTTTCTATTTATTTATCTAAAAGTATATGATCAAAACCATATATTATGAGTCATTGCATACACATAATAATATTCTAGTACTATACTCTAGTACTAGAAAACAACAACTCTTGCAATACATATCTATAATAAATGCACTTTACTCAACAATAAGCACTACACTTGTTCTTGCAATCAATGGTACAACCACCACCACCGCCGCCACCACCGTACCCCTTACCGGAATGGCTGAAAGAAGAGAAACACTTAGCTGGACATGTCAACTTTTTCTGATAACATGGACCTTTCTCAGTGCATACAACAGAAGATCTTATTATACCATTCTTAGAGTGTCCTCCATTCGGACCTCCATACCCGGATCCATATCCACCTCCAAATCCATTACCGAACCCGTTTCCAAAACCCGGAATATTAAAACCTCCTCCAGGTCCAAAAACACCACCTGGTATACCACCACCTTGGTTGTTATTGTTGTTGTCCTTAGGGTTAGGGTTAGAGTGTTTGGTTTGAGTAGAAGGAGAAGATCCAGATGAAACGGATCGGGTTGCAAAAGAGGATGAAGCTATGAGAATAAGAGTAGTGAACAAGAGAAAAGTGGTCATAGGTTTCATTTTGTTTTGTTTTTTGTGTGTGTTTGGTTGAGTAAGAATACGATATGAAATACTATGAGGAAAAGGTAGATATAGAAATAGATATAGATATGGTGAGATGAATAAATATTTAAATATGTTATAGTGGAATGAATGTAAAGATGCATTAATGAGATGGTGTGGAGGACAGGTGGGGAGATTTAATTAAGATATTAAAGTCGGTTGCTGCCTCCATTTATTGCACTATGCTTTATCATATGACATTTTGAGTTCAAAGGATAATTTCTACTTATGTGCCCAACATCACTAGTGTGTCAAATTGAAGGATCATGTGTGTTGTTACGTATCAATTTGAATTAGGTTTTGTAAAAGTAAGACTGTGCTTTTTACTTATTATGGTCATCCACTATAGATATTTGATGCATGTGGATTACTAACTCCTCGTTTTGTTTGGTGGAGGAGCATAATCGAGATGTGGGTTAAACTCTCTTAACCTTTATTTGAAAGTTTAGAGGAAAATAATAAAAATAGAGGAATTTAGTTGGAGAGGGCTTTATAGGAATTATTTTTATTTTAAAATCAAAATCTTCTTAATTTGAAAATTTTAAAAGTTGTATTGTAGAAAGAGTGGGGAGGATTTTGAAAGGTTTAGACAAATTATTCGTAATATCAAATGAAATTTATTCTTCATGATAAAGTATATGATTGTCGGTGATGATAATACGGAATTTTTGAAGTGGTTTATCTTCAAGTAAAATATATTTTTTATGAGAGAATATGATAGTTTTTAAAACTACGATTGTCATTGAAGACAATGTGAAACTTTTTGGAGTGATGCAGTTTCAAGTGACTATATTTTTTATGGTGGAGTATGATTTTCGGTGAAGACAATGAAAGTTGGTGTATTATTTTCAATTAAGATGGAGATTGATTGAAAATATACGTGTTGATACTCTTTATGGTGGAGTATGATTGTCGATGAAGACAATGAAAGTTAATGTATTATTTTCAATCAAGGTGGAGATTGTTGGGATTGATTGAAAATATACATGTTGAAGAAGTTTCATATCGATTAGTTTTGTGAGTGAAGAGAGAGCCTAAGGTTATATATAGGATACAAATTCTTTGAAGTCTCACATCGTTTAGCTTTGTGAAGAAAGATGGATTCCAAAATTATATATAGGATTCAAGTTCTTTATTTAAAGATGTAACAGTCAAAAGCACTTTAAATTTGTATTTTACTTTCTTTGTTCTCTATATACTTTTGTATTAGAATGTTAAATATTTGTTTTGGAGAGCGTGAGTGTATTGGGGTCTGGGTTAGTTGAGGGTATATCATGTGTTGTAACAATTCTTACAGTATTATTCTCTAGTTGTTTATTGACAACGATCATGGTTTTTTCTTCGATTTTGAAATTTTCACGTTATGTTCGTTTTTCTTTTTTCTCGTGTTTTGTTTATTTATTTTTTCAATAGTGCGTAGTGCAAATAGATCTCTATTTCTCTAAAATATATAATTCTATTTATCAGAGTTCTATTGGTCGCTCAGATAAATCTGACAGTTAGATTGCAATTTACGGTTCATTTCTCAAGTATTTAAATCAATTTTCATTCCCACGCTACTTTTTATTTTCTTATTGATTTAAGCGTTAAAATATTAACCTTACAAATCAGCTCTATCTCCACTTATCAAAAATTTCAATTCCAATAGAATAAACACCACTTCACCATTTACCGAACTATTTCTAATGTGATCACGAAATGCTAATAAAGAAGTGTATGTCATAATGATAATTTGATTTTTAATATGTAATTTTTTATTTATATAAGAAAATAGACAACGTTAGATACATATAAAGATACAATTAATTTAATATTTTTTATAAAATACTATTATCAATAATTTATTTATATTAATATATTATTAAAAAAATGTTATTATACATTAAACTATGACCAATTGAGTTACTCCTCTCATCCTAATTTAAATTTTAAATATTAAATAAATTATTAAATATGAAAAATTATTGTGGCTTTAAATAATTGATAGTCGGATATTATGTCCAACTAAAACTTTAGGTAAAAAAGTGGTCATCTTTTAATAAACATACAATTTTGAGATATTTAACTAGTGTATTAAAATGACTGTTATTACATATAGTAAAAGTAATTAAATTAATCTTCTTTTGGTAGAACAAATTTAACTGAACTATATTATACTGATTAATCTTGTTTTGGTAGAATAAATTTAACTGAACTATATTATACTGATTTTGTTTTTCATAGAAACAAATTTAACTCATTTCATTAAAGAGAATAGCATCACTACAAATAAGTGGAAAAGATAAGTGAACTATTTTTCAAGATGATGAAACCGTGTGAAATCCATTAGAGATATATTCTTAAATTCTTCTATGGTGATGCTGTTAGTTGTACAAGAGGACCTACAAACTTTTCCACTAGTTAACTTGTCAAGAAGTCAAAAATTGTGGTGCCAAAAAATCAACAGCATATTGAATGCAATAAATGAAGTTTCTGACTTGTACAACCCAATTTGTTCATAAGTCAAATATTGGGTTGAACTTGCTCCATCAATGCTTGTCTTACAAACATCTCAACGTGACATTCAAATTTCCTCTGCCACCCCAACCTATTACATTTATTTACATCTATGATATGATATATGACAACACATTTCCATTTCCATTTCATCACCACCATATGAAGTTGTTCGCTTCAGGACGTTGGCCTCCCAGAGGCAAGTGACCTGGGTGTACTCCATAAGGTGGACGAGCCTTGTGGAACACGCGACGTGCAGTTACTATTGAATAAGAATCCTCCGCATATGACTTAAACACGCGACGGGGTATTGTAAGTGATAGAGTGACATTGCTGCCATAATCCACATATTCAACCTGATTCAACCTCTGTCACTTCAATTCGTCCCTCCTAACCCACGTGTAGCCGGCTTGCCATAAACACTATCATTAGGGTTTCAAAGACAAATATTTCAATTGACAGTGAGTTTGACAAAATTTCGTCAGATGGTGTTAGCAATATGTCAACCCATAACAAACTATTAGCATTATTTGTTATTTATATATACATTTAATTTCATTCATATAGAAAAAGTCTCAAAGGCTAGAACATCCCCAACTGGCATCAACAGCATCAATGATCTTTCCATGTAATGAGGCGCCAGAACACGCGATTATACCGCGATCTAACCCTTCTAAATATACACCTTTTGAGAAATCTAAGGGAGATCCTCCAGCATCTGTTACCACACCACCAGCTTCTTGTATGATGATAACACCAGCAGCATGATCCCATATTTTCTCCTTGTAACCCGTCCTCGCAAATTTCATGAAAACCTCTGCATCTCCGCGCCCTATTGCTGCATATTTCACCATGCTGTATACTCTTAACGGTTGTTTCCTGCACATACCATCAACAATCACATAACAAAGATCAAGACGTGAAAAACGGAGAGGCAAAGAATTAAATGTACCTGAGACCAACACTGTGAGCCAATCCTTCGGTAAAAGAATGACTTGAATTGGCTTTCTCGACTGGTTCGCAAAAAGTGGCCAATGCTGGATTGTCAATGGGAGATACAAAAACCTGTTTTGCATGGTTTGGCCACACAAACATCTTATTCACATGGATCAGTGGTTGCATCCAAGCCTTTCCACTACCCTTTTTAGCATATAGAACACAACCTTTGTTCCAACTTTCAGAATTCGGAGAAGTTAGCTTTGATACAATCCTATGATACCGATGTTGATAGCCTAACCATTCTTTTCTCATTGGATAATTAGGACAACCAAGAACACCAAGCACCACTTCTCCGTTTTCTATGAGCGCTAGAGCTACAGCATATTGATCTCCGCGAACAAACCCGAGCGTGCCATCAACAGGATCCAGTACCCAAAATCTTCCAGAGGGACCACCAGTTGAGTTACACCGACTAATGATTTCGAGAACTTCTGAAGTCGTTAGTGACGATTTTGGCTTCTCAACACCAAATCGAGGCGCGTCAGCTAGGCATTCGTTCACAGTGTTAACCACTGATTCTAATAATTCAGATGCATTAGATTTGGAAAGAGTATGAACATCTTCTTCAGCTACAATTGATATGTTTTCGCTTCCTAGACACTCGGATAATATCCAGCTGACAACTGCTTGGACACTCCAATCTATTCAAAAAGCATAATGAGGTTTTATCTACAAAACTCAGAAAAATTCCATCCATCATACAACCAAAGTAGTACAGAAATATATTGAAAGTCGCAACAAAAGTTTAGTGATAGCTCATCATACATTGGAACTTAACAGTGAGTGGTTTGCTTAGGAAACAAGATAACGCGGTCTAAATCACTTTATCAATATTGCAGAGTAAAATTCAAGAGCGAGCGAGCGACCGTGAAAGAACACAGAACCAGGTGTATATATGGAAAAAAGCCAACAATTCTATGGGAGATCAGTGTTATCAAAAAGCGGCACAAAGCGATCCAGCATAGAGGAATATAAACAAATCAATGTTGTTCGGCTATACGCTATTTAATAAAAGTATTGTCAAACAGCGGCGCAGCAATGCTGTCGCCTAGCAGAATCCACTATTTTCCGCTATCTGCAATTGACAACACCGTGACATATGAACCAGCTTATGGGGCCATATATGAACTCCACAAGATTTTCCATACTTATGCCATGCTCCTATTCTCTTTATTCAAAACCGCCGCATATTTGTTACAGAGTCAAATATATTACTGTTTTACTTATAGAATTTCAGCAACCAACTTTATTATTTCCCTTTATGAGAAATGTGAAATCTAGAAAATCCATTAACCTCCAAAATTATTTCCCTTGATAAGAAATGTGTTTATTTGTCATGAATTAACAGAGAAAAATCAAAAACTAATGTCACCCTATAATCAACAACAATGAAATCAGAGCAAAGAAGAACAATACGAAATGACCCAATTGAGGAAAAAGAGACTCACCAGCAACAGTAACAGGAGAATTATCATCCTTAGACTGAACCTGATGATTGGTTTTAGAAATCAAAATGTCTTGAACTCTCTGACAAAGTGAACAAGCCATTTGAACTGCTCTAACAGCAACATCCAATTCCTTGGAATAACCTTCTTCGTCTTCTTCTGATTCTGAGAAAAGATTCAATTTTTTCTGACCCTCTTCCTCCATGACAGGTGAAGAGAATGTTTGGTCGAATTTCGAAAGAAAACAAATGCGGCTCCTTGAGATGGAACATGAACCTCGTACAAGTGGTTGTGGTTGTACAACGTGGGTGAATGTGAATTCATGGGTGTTGTACCTAGTTGTTTGCGGCAAGAACATAGGTGGTGAGATAATTGTGTTAGAGAAAGACATGTTGTGTATACACTACGCAACACACATTAATTTCTCTTTCAATCTTAGAATTTGGTATCAATATTCAATGCTACTGGTAGTGATTTTTCTTTATGTTGAAATTGATATTGAAACAAAACTTAGTGGAAGATGAGCAATGATAATTACTCAGACATCACTAACCTTACCCTAATAGGTCATATACTATTTATTTATTTTTCTTTTATTTATTTATTGATAAAATTGCATTGAGGTCCATTCAGTGAGGGGTTAGGGTTACTTTTCATTTTAAAATATGTTTGACACACAAAAATATTATTATTCAATGAGTAAATAAGAATTCACACAAAAGAAATGGAGAATAATGATGATGTCATGGTCTAATGAAGCTTTCATTATGTTATTATTAAAAAATATTAAAAAATTTAGGATAATGTTAACTTGTGCCCTTAGGAAAAAATCCATAAATGGAAAAAATTTATTGAAAAAAACAATAGAATCATTAATTATGACTTTGTATTAAGGTCACCGCGCAAATTCCAAGACCTTTTTAGTTTATTTATCTCTTAACTTGTGCCCTAAGGACACAAGTTAGCATTACCCAAAAATTTATTATTGCACATAACATAACTAAAGTCTGTCTTTCTCATTTTACTGAAAGTCTTCTTTCTCATTTATGAAATGAATATAAATACATTCATACGTCATAAATGTCATTTAAATATATTTTTAATCTTTATAAATATTGAAATTTTCACTTTTAATCTCTAAAAAATATTTCTTTCAAACAATTATCTTTCTAATATTTTTCGTTCACACTATTGGCCCTCCTATCAACGTCCGTTAATAGAAGTTGACGTGGTATATCGCATGGAAGTTTTTTGATGACTAGATGCACACACGGCGTGTTAATGTGACATACCACATCGCTAAGGTCACACATCATACTTAAACCATAAAAATTCATAGCTAATTGATAGCTAAAGTTGTAACTTATCTCTAGCAAATTCAACAACCAAAAAATTTATCCAAATCTAATTACAATTCGTTGATGATTTTAGTTGAGCCAGTATTCTCAAATTTGTTAAATTATCAATTAAAAAAACAATACAAGGATTGTACCATCATAGATTGTTCTTATTAGCTAACACAAGAATAATTCAATATCCATCTCTTTTATGAAAATACTATTTATAACCTTTTAACATAAGGAAGCCACTACCAAGTAACCTACTTCATGTATTTGTGCAGGAATTTTCTATGGAAATCATTCCTAATGGTGTCATTGATGAATCGCTTAGCCAACTTGATTTCACCACGAACTTGATTTTTGAAGACAACGTCATCATCCCACCTAAGTCAAACAAAACTTTTAAAATGAGATCATCATAGCATATTATTGGATCACTCAAACATAAAAGTGACGTTAAAAATTGCATGTTGCTTCTTCCAAAACATATTAGAAAAGCGTCCTTAAAGTATTGTTTAAGAAATCAAAAGAGGATTAAGGAAAGTAAAAGCAGTCATTTTGGTTAGGGAGGCAGTTTGATAAATATCTAGATTCAAACCTTCTTTTGACATCGAACGACGTGGCTTCTTTTGATTTTAGATCTTCCTCTTGTTGTTGTCATTCCTGCACAAAAGAGCTAGTACCTCACACTAACAAACTAATTAATCTTCAACTATGTTGTTGTTTTTTCTGACCACTTCCCTTGAAACAGTATTATAGTTTTTAATAATTATGATATTCCTTTAACTCATTAATCTACAATTGCAACAATGCAAAAGAAGTACATGAAGGATGATGATGATTGATAGGGAAATGCTAATTATTCTCTTGCAATGTTTCAAGGAAATAACCTCCAGATAGTTTCACTTCATTTGTTGTTAAGTTGTTTGTGTTTTGTGCTTGCATTTGTATGAGTTCTGAAACCAATGTGAACATAACTAATAGCATGTGATTTCCATTACAGACACGAAGTATTGTGATAATGTTTGTATTACTAATAAAGTGGTGTGTTTAAATTAACTAGGGATTATCTAGGAATACAGATTAGCTACCATTTATGGGTTTAGGTATGGTGTTAATATAAATTTTTTAAAATGGAAACAATTGACACGTGGCATTCATGCCAGCATCTTTTGACACGCTGGCATTGCCACATGTATGCCATGTTATTAAAAAATTCAACATAGCATGCCATGTAAGTCTCTGTCAGTGGAAACTAATGGGATGAACCAATTTCAAAGACGGAAAAGTTTGTGATGACCATATTTTGAAGGAAATTTTTAGAGTGACTAAAATTGAATGTTGGCATATTTAACCCACTATTTAATTATGATACAACATAGTTAAAAGAAAACAGTTATAACAAAATATAATATTTTATCACATCCCCGTTGTCGAAGCGGAAGGTTCACAGACATTTAGATTGATCTGAAAATAATCAAAGAGAATGTGAGGAAGCCTTTTGATGAAGATGTCTGGAATATGGTGTCAGGAGGGAACATGAAGAACACATGACTTGCCATGAGCTACCTTTTCCCGAATAAAATGAATATCCATATCAATGTGTTTGGTACGCTGATAATGCATAGGATTAATAGATAGATAGATGACACTAACATTGTCACAATACACCAAAGTGGCCTGAGGAAGAGGAAAGTGAAACTCCAGAAGAAAATTGTGAATCTAACACGATTTAGAGACAATATTTGAAACACCTTATATTCATCCTCAACACTTGAACAGGGGAAAGTAGGTTGTCTTTTGAAACACCAAGAGATGAGGTTTTCACCAAGAAAAACACAGTAGTCAGATTGTGAACGTCTGGTGTCAAGACATCCGCTCTAATCAACGTCAGTGTAATAAATAATCTTTGTAATGGGAGATGGTGATAAGTATAATCTGAAATGTATGGTGCCCTAAACATAACGCAAAATGCGCTTGATAGTAAGCATGTGTTTTGAGGTGCATGCATGTGAAGACAAACTTGTTGAATAGCATATGATATGTCATGTTGAGTGAAGGTGAGATATTGTAAAGCCCCTACAAGACTATGATACAGGGATGGATCCTCATAAGAAGTTCTAAAGGAAATTCTAAGTTTCTACTTGGTGTCAACTGGAGTGGCTGGCAGTTTGCAGGATACCATGCCATCGCGTTCAATGATCTCGGAGGCATAAGTGATTTGATTTAGAATGATACCATCAGGATGACGAGATACTACAATACTTGCAAAGTAACTCAGGGGGCGTAAATCCTTCATCACAAACTCTGAGGCCAAGAGTGACATGATTGTTTTATGAAGGTCATGAGTGGAAGTAATGAGGTTTATGTGATCCATATATAGAAGAATGTAGACCATTTCAGAACCCTGTCAAATGAAGAGGGAGTGGTCTCATGTGCTATGGCGGAAACCAATGGTGGTGACATAGTAAGAAAAGTGTTGGTATCATGCATGAGGTGCTTGCTTGACCATAAAGTGACCTCTTCAAGAGACAGACATAATCTAGATGATGAGGGTTGTGGAAACCCAATGGCTGATGCATGTAGACACTCTCATGAAGATCACCATGTAAGAAGACATTTTGTACATCCAGTTGATGAATGGACCAAAATTTAGAGAAAGCAGTGGTGAGTATTGTCTTAATGGTAGAAGACTTCACTACGGGGATGAAAGTCTTATCATAATCCACACCTGCAACGGTGACCTGCCATCACGTACAAGACGAGTCTTATAATGCTCAAAATATCCATTAGAATTTTTCTTGTGCCAAAAAATTCACATACAACGAATAAGATTAGCATCACGAGGTCAAGGAACTAAATCCCACGTCTTATTTCTAATAATAGCATCAAATTCATAATGCATTACGAATGTTCAATTCGGGTCAGATAAGGCTAGCTTATGGTTTTTAGGAATGGGAGATATGGTGGGATTAGGTAAAGAAACTGAAAGGGTGAATGACATGTTAGGTTTGACAATACCTTTCATGCTACGGATGGTGATGGTCCGTGTAGGTGGAGGTAGATCCGGTCGGGATGGTGATTGTGAGAGAGGGGGGCCGCGAGCTATGGTCTGACCGGGGAGGGATCAAATAGTGGTTGTGAGTTGACTAGTGACGGTGGTCGGTCGGTGGTGTTTGTCGGTGTTGCTTGGTTATCTGTAGCAGGTTGTAAATTTTGACTTTTTCCATTGATGTACAAGGTAAGGATCTAATTCATCATTTAAGAATTCATAGAAGTTTTGGGAAGGTGAATGTATCTTGGTAAATAGAAATTGGGTTTCATCAAAGATAACATGCCGCAAAGTTATTAATTTTCTGCTTGATAAATCGAAACACTTGTAGCCTCTATGATAAAGTAGAGGGATGTTATAACTTGTGAATATTAGGGGATGGAAATAAAGGATAACACAGACAACCAAAAACTCTTATATGCGTGTATGTGGGTTCTCAGTGATATAAGAGTTGTGTCGGTGACTGACTCTGATGTGTTTTATGGGGAAGAATATTTAAAAGATAAGTTTCCATTTGAAGAGCATAATGCCAGAAGGATGAGGGAACAAAAGAATGAGCTAACATAGTTTGTATCATATTATTAACGGTTCTTATTTTTCATTCTGCTTTCCCATTTTGTGAGGATGTATGGGGACAAGAAAAAAAAACAAGGCCATTATCATTGCAATATTTGTGAAAAAGCTCATTATTATATTCAACACCATTGTCATATTGAACACATTTGACATTTTGAAAAAATTGTGTGTGAATAAGTTTATAAGTGATGTAAACGTTTCAAATACTTGAGATTTTTTACTAATAGGAAAGGTCCGCGTGAAACTTGTGAAATCATTGAAAAATAATACATAATATTTATGACCATCGGAACTTAAAACCAGAGACGTCCACAAATCACTATGTAAAAGATCAAACGGAATCAATGTTATAGTTTGAAAATTAAAAAATGGCAATTTGACATGTTTTCCCAAAACACAAGAGTCACAAACATCACAAGAATTAAAAGGTTCACAATATATGAACTTATTATTGTGAAGGGAATGCAAAACACATACCCAAGGATGACCAAGGCGACTGTGCCAAAGACTGGAAGTAAGACCGATAAAATCTGAGGGACTGGTGAATGAATAAAGATATATGAGGTTGTTACATCTCACGAGAGGAAACCCTGTATGAAAATCAGATACACAAAATCCAAAAGTGTAAAAGGAAACAGAGACATTATTGTCAGTAGTGATTCGTCGTGCAAAAATTAAATTTTTAATAATTCGAGGGGGTATGCATGACATGGTTTAAATCAAATGGTTGGTGAAAGGTGGGTATTTTTGTGTGTCCGGTGTCGTGAATTGGAATCCCATGGCCACTTCCAACAATAACTTTCTTATTGAAATTACTCATAATAGAATAAGACGAAAGATTACCTTGTAATACCGTTTTGTGAGAAGTCGCGCTAGTATCCATGTACCACTTATTGTCAGGAGTAAGGAGAGACATAGTATGCAAAGCGGTCTCAATGTTTGTATGTTTTGGAGTTGATGTAGTAGATGCATATGCTTGAGGACATTGTCCTAGGATGCCTTGTTTCTTTAAAGGACTGGTGGGACACGTCCATTGAGAAGTGTGATACATGCAATGAGGCATAGCCCATATAGGCGGAATCTAACCCCATGGTTGCCAAGATAAGTACGACAGTTACTACTTCTAAGGAGGAGATCACCAGGAGGGAGGGGCATTGGGAGCACCTTGGGGGCCACCGAGTCGAGAGCCACCATGATCACAATGTCCCACACCGCGACCTTGATTGCTATGAGAACGGGAGTTGTTGTCAGTGCAACGGTTTCCATTTTAGGAGACATCATCAAATGATCGTGGATGAGTTGTGTGCATGGCAGTATCAGAGCCAATGCTCGTCATTTTAGCCATAATAGCTTATTCCAAAGTGTGCATTTAGTGTGCTTGATAAAAAATAAGGAGTGTGTCGCAGTTGGAAAAATAATGAGTCGCCACCATATTTTATTCGTTCCTAAGGAACATGTAAATAATGATAAAACCAATAGTTAAATGAAGAGATTAGGGTTTAGGAGTCTGTTAAGCAAGGGGAGGTGGTAGGCACCCCTCACTTCCATTGTATTTAATGGGATCCTCTTCTAATCTTAAGGTTAGTGCATGTTTCTAAAGGGAATGTTTCCCTATATTTCTCATCTATTTATTTATTATGAAAATGCTATTATTTAGAAGAAAATAGTTTGATTAATACTGAAGGGCACAAAAAATGTTTTTTGATTATCGTACTCTCTAGAATGTTAAGACTCTATGTCTACGTACCCCCATATTAGGTGAAGGACCCGAGTATCGTAGCTCTTCTAAAAAACATTTGTTTGTTTGTTTGATTTTAGATCTTGAAAAGGTTCTCAACGCATCGGAGACAGAGAAAGTGTTTGATTTGAAAATGCCTCAATGCACAAGGGCAAAGGACATAAAATTTAAATGTGTGGAGTTGATTTTAATTAATTTGATCATTGTAAAAATATTATAATTAACTTAATTAAACATTAAATTAAATATTATATATACATAACTATTTTTTTATTGAGCAAGGATTAAACAAAATTAAGCAGCAAAAGAAATATTAACATTGTAATTAAACCCTAATTAATCCTCATGATTATTGTCTTAACCCTAATTATATCTAAAAATTAACTCTAATCATAAAAGGTTATTCTAATAACATATTTTTGTATTTTTTGTTGATATTTTTTTAGATTTAAAAGAAAAAGGTAAAAACTTGTAATATTATTGAATTAAACGAAAAAATATTTTGGTATTTTTATTATTACGAATTATGTTTAGATAATTAGAAACATGTTCTGATTAGTGTTAAAACATGTAGTGAGTTAGAAATTGAATCTACTTTGTGATTTGAGTAGAGTATTATTTCTTGAAAGTAAATGTGTTTTTTATTTTAATTTGAAACCAATTATTAGTTTTTTAATATGATATTTTAGTTATGAGTTAATTTAGAACGAATTTATTTACAGATTAATTTAAAACAAATAAATTTTTGTTATGGATTAATTTAAAACAAATATATTTTGGTTATGGATTAATTTTTAAAAAAAACAATTTGATATTAACATGCATTGAAATACATAATTAAACACAAGCATTATACAATATAAATGGATAAACATGAGTGAGGGACCAACCAACAAGGAGGATGTTTTACCTGGTTAGCAAAGAGGCCAAAATCTTTGATTTTTGATATCTTCTTTTTCACGTATTTTGCTCCTGACTTTCTCTTAATTCTTCTTCTTTTGCTTGTTATTTGTTGCAAGGTCTTGCTAATGGAGTGGAGGCATATGGTTTAGTTGCAGTTATTCTTCAATGTGAAAAGCAACAATTTTTAGGGGCTAAGTTTGTGAATTGTGGATAGAAAAAAGTGTAGAAAACTTATTTCATTTATAGATAAGTATATGTCAAAAATTAAATAAGATTTGAATATTTTTTGAATTATTTCATTTGACCTGATTTTATCTATTTCTTAAAGGTTGTGTCAATGAATATGGATGGATTCATGACTTTGTGAATAAATTGAAATAAAATTTGATTTTGATAAATAAAAATAAAAATAAATAATGTGATAAATGTAATAGTAAAAAGCCTTTAACTTTTTTTGATTTTATATTGATTTTCCTTAATTTTTAGACTAAAAATCATGAAAAATCAATAATACAATAATTATCAAAAATAAAATAAAAAAATCGAAAATAAATAAATAAATAATAATAAGGTGCAATTTTAATTATAAAATAAAACATAAAAAGGAGAGAGAAAAAAACCTAGAACTAGAGGTTAGGATGAACTCTCTTTAGGGAAGGTTAAGACTCCCCAACAGAGTCGTCAGTTGTCGCAGCTGGAAAAATACAGAGTCGCCACTATATTTTATTTGTTCCTAAGAAACAGGGAAATAATGATAAAATCTGTAGTTAAAGGGAGAGACTAAGGTTCGGGAGTCGTTTAAGCAAGGGGAAGGTGTTAGGCACCCCTCACTTCCATTGTACTCAATGAGATTCTCCTCTAATCCTAGGGTTAGTGTGTATTTCTAAAGGGAATGTTTGCATATATTTCTCATCTATTTATTTATTATAAAAATGCTATTATTAGAAGAAGATAGTTTGATTAATATTGGAGGACATAGAAAATGTTTTTTGATTATCATACTCGATAGAGTGCTAAGATTGTATGCCTACATACCTCGATTTTTTTACTAAAATAACCCAGTTTTTTAAAAAAATCCCAAAATAATCCTGATTTCAAAAAAAAACCCAAAATAACCCTGATTTTAAAAAAAAATCCAAACTATCCCATTTTTAGGAGGAGGCGCATTGGCGCCTCCTCCTCTTAAAATTAGAGAGGAGACTCCAATTGAATTGACTGCACCATGTCCCATAACCAATCCAATTGGCGTCTCCTCTCTAATTTTAAGAGGATGCGCCAATTGGATTGGCGCGTCCTCCTAAAAGTGGGGTAGTTTGAGAATTTTTTGAAATCGGGGTTATTTTTGGATTTTTTTTAAAATTAGGGGTATTTGGATAAAAATTTTCACATACCTCCATATTAGATGAAAGATCAGAGAATCCTAGTTCTTCTATAAAATATTTGTTTGTTTGTTTGATTTTAGATCTTGAAAAGGTTCTCAACACATCGTGAGCGAATAAAGTGTTTGATTTGAAAATGCCTTAATGCACAAGGGCAGATGACCTATAGTTTGAATGTGTGGAATTTTTTTTAATTAATTTGATAATTGTAAAAATGTTATAATTAATTTAATTAAAATTAAATTAAATGTTATATATACATAATTATTTTTTTACCGACCAATGATTAAACAAAATCAAACAGTAAGAGAAATATTAGCATTATAATTAAACCCTAATTAATCCTCGTGATTATTATCTTAACACTAATTATATCTAAAAATTAACCCTAATCATAAAAGGCTATCCTAATAAAAACCTTAATTATAAAATAACATATTTTTGTATTTTTTTTTGATATTTTTTTAGCATTAAAAGAAAAAAGGTAAAAACTTGTAACATTCTTGAATTAAACGAAAAAATATTTGTCGTTTTTCTTATTGCGGATTATGTTTGGATAATTAAAAACAGGTTGTGATTAGTTTTAAAAGAGGTAGTGAGATAGAAATTGAATCTAGTTTGGGATTTAAGTAGAGTATTATTTCGTGAAAGTAAATATATTTTTTATTTTAATTTGAAACCGGTTATTAGTTTTTTTAATATGATATTTTAGTTATGAGTTAATTTAGAACGAATTTATTTACGGATTAATTTAAAACAAATAAATTTTGGTTATGGATTAATTTAAAACAAATTTTGGTATTAACATACATTAAAAACAAGCATTATCTTGGAAAATATCAGTCAAACATTTTCATGCCTCCATTGTAGTGGAGTCGGGTTCCATTGTAGTGGTGAGCAAATAAGTGTAAAAAATCCACTGAAGAATAGTGGAATCGAGAGTGGTATATAGTTCATGCTCGGCATCGGTAATAGGGGCCGATGGTGCCTTGCCTTTAGGAGGAACATTGTAATGTAGAACCTGATGGGAACAAGCATGGATGCGAAAAAGTTCAGCCCGAGTGCCATATTGGTCCTTCTCTATCTCTAGAAAACATGGGAATATGGTTCCTAATGTTGGAAACAACAAGAACTGGATGGAAATCCATTTTGGAACCGACCTATGAAGGAGGCGTGATCTTGGGATGGCCAGAAACACCATTTACAAAGGTCGTATGATGGTTGTTGTTGGCGGTGTCGCTGCTTTTGGAATCAGACATGACGTGCATGAAGGAAGAACACGGGATGAGGGAACGGGAACGAGGCACAACAGAGAGGGCGATACATTTTTGGAAACCGCGTGTGGTTGGTGGCACATGGATGAGAGTGGTGCGGCAGCGAAATTATATTTACCACAACAAATAAAGGTAGAAGGTTCAAACTACTCAGTTATACCGACTTAAACTGGTGTGGAGATAAAGATGACATAAAATTCACCATTGGATACATGTTTATGTACGAAGAAACATCAATCTCTTGGTGTTCTAAGAAGGAACTCGTCATGGCGCTCTCTTCTTGCGAGACCGAGTTCATTGCAGCGTCTATGTGTGAGCGTCAAGCTACATGGTTGCTGAATTTGGTGAAGGAGTTATGCAACGAAGAGTGTGTAGTTGGGACTTTGATGATAGTCAATGTTTCTGCTATAAACCTTGCTAAGAATCTCATTGCACATGAGAGAAGCAAACATATAGAGATGAGACTTCACTACTTAAGAGAGCTTGTAAGTGAAGGAAATTAAAGTTAGGGAACTGCAAAAGTGAATACCAAGTGGTCGATTTGCTAACCAGAGGAGTAACAATTGAAGTGTTTAAGAGATTGAAGGAGCACATGAGTATGAAAGACTTGAGTTAAGGTGGTGTGTTGAAATATTAGTGTAATTCAAGTAAGTGCAACATATTGCAACAATGTTTATTATTAGGGAGAGATTTGGAGCAATTGATTGCTTCAAATGTGCAACTGGTTGCATCCATTGCAGTTTGTGTATTTTCTAAAAGAGAAATTTAGCGCAATTAATTGCACTAAATATGTAAGCGGTCGTAGGTTTGAGAGATTTGTTTTTTTATTAGTTTGTCAGTTGTATTATTTTATATGATGGTTTAAATACCAATGTTGGATAACTAATGTAAAAATGTCAAATTTTCACTATAATTCTATGCTTCTCTCAAACTCTCCATTATTCACCCTATTATTCTTATAATTGGGGTTTTACCCAACAGGACGCACTAATTCAATTCATAATTTTTTCTAATCAAAAGATTTCTTTAGTTACTTAGTATCTTCATCTCCTAAACATGTACCGACATATTTTGATTAAATTTATGAAAGAGACCGAACAATTTAAACCTAAAAGAATAGAAGTTGTTTTCGCCAAACGATTACGTGGGAGGCTAGTGTGAAGTGTCCTCACAAAGAGAAAGCTAGCATCCACTACTCAGACAATTTTCAGTATGTGGACACAGTTTATGCATCTCCTTGCCATGTCCACGTGTGTAATGTATTTGATAGTACTAGATTTTAGTTAAGGTGAACACTCCGGTGTGGCACAACAGAAACCACAGAATAATTTTTTGATAAATATCAAACAAGAGTCCAAAGTCGAAACAAGTGGCATCGCAGGGTAGTTTAGTAACAACACGTTCTAAAATAGAAAATATCTAAACGTGGAATGAAGCTATAATACTTATATATAGAGTAGAAGTAGAAAACAAACAATCACACACATTAACAAATTCGACCATCTTTCTTTCAGTTCAGCATAGCAGAGATCAGAGAAAAGATAAGATGCAGGGTGAGGGTGGTACAGCTTTAACTGCAATGAATATCAACGGTGGAGGAAGAATCATCTGTGACCGTCCGATTCCAAAGAGAGGTCAGGTAAAGCTTGGAATTGTGTCGGGATTTGCCAACTCAGTTGTTTTCATGTTCACACCATCATGTATTACTGCACCGACTCCAGTTCAGCTTTTACTTTAATCTCTAAACTTGAAAAAGAACCAACGGTGGTTGAAAATGTTGTATATATACCTTTTCAATGTTTGAGAAACTCTTGAAATGCAGTTCTATTTAAGAAATTAACTGTGCTGATCCTTTATTTTTGAGATAGTATAAGTTATTTTGACTCATCTGGCTTGTTTGCGCTTGTATCACGGGAGGACTTCTTCATTGATTAATCAACTATGTATGTACCGTTTTTCTCTCTCTCAAATGTCATGCAAATCTTTTGAAATTTAACTTAAATTCAGAAAAAATCAACTAATTCAAGTGTAATTCAAAAGTACTTAAATAACGAAGGACAATATCAGGGTGTTCAAAAAACTGATTTTCTTTTAATGACTCAGAACCACTGTACCATTTTAAAAGACCAGTCCACTTAAAAAAAAACAAATGGATACAATTAAGTCAAAAACCAATATACTAACCGTTTCATAAATTGGTTTAGAAATCGGTTTCTTTTCTCTTCAGTAAAGCAACGTGCATACAACACACAAGTTTAAATAATTTAGTCATGGTATTGGTGTTGTTCACCATACACTAATCACATCCTATAAAAACCCTAAAATGTCATTTTTATACTCTAGATTTTAAAACTCGCACCCATTTTACAACAAAATCACTAGCATCACAATTTTTTTAAAAATTGGTCCAAATTTCAATCACCAAATTAACTTTACATGCGTATTTTATGTTTTTCTTAAAATTACGACTCCTAATTCCTATCTTCCGATAAATCACATGATAATATTTTACTCCATTTGATACGAAGTTAGAAGAAATTTGACATTTTTTAATAAACTTACATTATCAATTGTATATAAATCAATACGCATGTTCTTCTATTTTAATCTTATTATTGAAGGACAAATATATATATATATATATATATATATATATATATATATATATATATATATATATATATATATATATATATATATATATATATATAAAATACAAATCCTAATACAAAAATGTTAAAATATACAAATAAAATCTCACTATTGTGTATATTTAACGTCTATGTTCCTCTTTTGTCGTTGGTACTGCAACACATGTCATGCCTTTGCTATAATGACATGTAGAATGGCCATCTGAGGAGTGTCTTCATCAAACTTTCTCCTAACTATGACTTATCTCCCAATAGACACAATGCGATGACATATCAGTCACACATCCTTCAAGAAGGGAGAGCCTTGCTCTATCAATTTAAACTTCCCAAACATGTTTGTCATATGCTACTTACATCATCAATATAATCAACACTCCTTTGTTAAATAACAAATCACCTTACTAAATCAAAGTTTTTTATCTCCCTTTGTTATGCTTCAACCTTATAAAGCTATAAGATCAAACTTGCTTGAAGAGCAAGAAAGTCATTATTCTTAGGTTATAATGCCCCTGGTTTCAAAGGATTTGTCCTCTTAGACCTTAACTCGAATGAAATATTTATCTTAAGAAATGTTACATTTCATGAACATATTTTCCTCTATCATGACCATTCATCATATGTCTCTCACAATTGGTAATATTTTACTAACTCGCATAATAAGTTAGATGCCACTCATTCAACATTTCCTGCACAACATCATGAATCATCATCATCAGGTACTCCTTATGCATTGTCTAGTTTCCTTTCTTATTCTCATTTGTCTCCATCTCATTGTCATTTTAGTCTTTCTATAACTACTCACACTGAACCAAAAACATACAATGAGGCAAGTAAGTTTGATTGTTGGAGACAAGCCATGAAAGTTGAGCTTATTTGCCTTGATAAAAACTTGTATTGAAAAGTTGTTGATCTTCCATCCAACATCAAACCTATAGGCTGCAAATGGGTTTACAAAATCAAACACAATTCAGATGAAAGTATTGAAAGGTTAAAGGTGAGGCTAGTGGCTAAGGGATATAACCAAATTGAAGGTTTGGATTATTCTGATACATACTCACATGTTTCTAAGTTAACCTTTGGCATACTTGTTTTGGATCTTACATCAATTCACACTTGGAATTTACATCAGTTGGAGTTAACAATGCTTTTCTTCATGGTGAATTGCATAAAGATGTCTACACGACTATCCCTCCTGGTGTCATATCTTCCAAACCCAATCAAGTTTGGAAATTGATAAAGTCTTTATATGTCCTTAAGCAAGTTAGTAGACAATGGTATCAGGAGTTAACTTCCCTCCTTATCCATCATGCTTGGAAATTGCTCATTCCAAGCAGGGGTTTAATTGTGCCAAAGAAAGTACTGTTTGGACCTTCTTGCAGACTCGGGCCTCATTGGTTCCAAATCTACATCTACTCTATCATATCCCTTTATAAAATTATGTAATGATGATTCTGAACCCTTTGAAGACATTTCATCCTATCGAAGACTCATTGGCAAGCTCATATATCTTAACTCAACCAGGCCAAACATTACCTACATCAAAGAACAATTAAGTCAATTCATATTCAAGCCATCGATTACTCATCATAATGCAGCTTCTAGAGTCTTGCGATACCTCATGTCTTGTTTTGGAAAAGTCGCATATTTCCCTCAAAATTCCTCATTACATATCCTTGGAATATCTGATGTTGATTGGGCAGGTTACAGAGATACACATCGCTCAATTTCAGGCTCGTGTTTCTTCATTGGTCATTCCCTTATATCTTGGAGAAACAAGAAACAACACACAATTTCCAGATCTTCGTATGAAGTTGAGTATCGAGCATTAGCAGCAACCACTTGTGAACTTCAATGGACCTTGTACCTCTTGCGTGATTTACAAGTAACTTATATCAAACCTACAGTTCTATATTCCGATAATCAGAGTGCATTGTATATTGTTGTTAATCTCAACTAAACATTTGAAAATATATTGTCACATTGTAAGGGGGAAATTCCAGGCTAGCATCATGAAGCTACTTCCTTTTTTATCACAAAGTCAACTTGTTTAACTTTTTACCAAGTCTCTCTTACCAAAATTCTTCTTCATGTCCAAGTTGAACTTGATTAATATATGGGGGGATATTAACCCATAAGAATATTATTGGTGATAAAATAAGAAGTTAGTTTAGAGGTTAATTAGTTGAGGAGTTTGTTAACTTGTGACATAAATTACTATCAATGAAGTTCTTCTTCTATGCAAATATTTAGTAAAAGCTAAATATAGAAATGTCAGTTTCTCCAAAGAGTAATAATAGGAAAGTAACAAAGTTGATGAATCATGTTTAAGTGAAATTTTGTTCTTATAATTTATAGTATAAATAATACTATATAAACTCATAACATAACAACAAAGCAATACAAAATGTAATAAATTAAATTTGATTTCATAAGTTTAATATTTATTCTTTAAACATTTATACTTCTTCATATAATTTATTGTTCAAACTTTATTATTTTTTGTTCAACTTTAGTGAGAGTTTTGTTTTATATTATTATTAGAATCCAAATATCTATAACGATTCTAAGAATTGACATCAGAACAAACGTCAAAATTTAAAGTGGTAAATTTTTATTTTTTGAAGAAAATGGATTATACTAGTGGAAGAGTCAAGGTTGGGAAATATAAAATAGATAAGTTTAATGGAAAAAATGTTTTTTTCTATTGGAGGATGCAAATGAAAAATTTGATTATTCTATAAAAGTTGCATAAAGCCTTGGTAGAGAAAGAACAAAAACTCAGGGATATGAAGAATGAGGATTTAAAAGAGCTAGATCTTGAAGCTCGAGCAACCATAACCTTATGCCTTAAGAGGGATGTTGCATTCTTGGTTAATGAAGAAGCAACGGTTGTTGGCATGTGGTCAAAGTTAAAGAATAATTTTATGACAAAAACTCGAACAAATCGGATCTATTTGAAACCCAAATTATATACATGCAAGATGGATGAAGGCACCTAAAGATTATGTCAAAAAAATTGATAGGATTATATCATACTTGAAGGACATATAATATAAGATTGATGAAGAAGATCAGGTGGTCATGTTGTGTCTTTCATTATCAAAGTCATATGAAAATATAGTTCAAACATTGATGCTTGTGGATGATACTCTAACCATGGATGAGATTAGGACATCACTTTTAGTGAATGATCTTCAAAAGGCCGCTACAAGTGGGATGTTTAGAATTGGAAGATAATATAGAAAAAGGTCAAAGATAGTTTTCTTCTAAAGGGAGGACTAATGAAAGAGGGCATGGAATGGGAAGCAAGACTATATCAAAATCTAGAACTCCTGCAGAAAGAACATGCTTTTCATGTGGTGAGTTTGGGCATATTAAAGCAAAATTTCCAAATAAGAGGGTATTATTTAAGAAACAAATGAAAAACGGGAATCATCAAGAATTTTTTTATACCATTAGGCCAAAGAGGAATTATAAACCAGTTCATAAGTTTGAGTCAAACAAACCTCTAAGGCATTATGGGCAGGTAAACTTAGTAGAACATACACTCTCGGTTGAAGATGATGAGTCGGTCACCTTCAATAAAGCTATCAAAGACAAATATAAAGAGAGGTGTTTGGTTTATATGGAGAAAGAGGTGCAATCTTTGCATAAGAACAAAAGATGAGAGGTGGTCTCGTTCCCCATGGAAAATATTGTTATTGGTTGTAAGTGAGTGTACAAAACAAATGAGGATCCTAACAAGTTCGATAGTATAAGGTATAAGGCTAGGCTAGTGGCCACGGGATTTTCACAAAAAGAAGGGGTTGATTACAACGAGATATTTTCTCCATTAGTCAAACATACTTCTATTCGAGTGTTATTAAGTCTTGTTGTGCATGATGATCTTGAGTTAGAACAACTATATGTCAAGACAACCTTCTTACACAGTGGTTTAGATGAAGAAATCTATATGTATAAACCCGAGGGATACAATGTAGAGGGTAAAGAGAGTCAGATATGTCGCTTGAGGAAATCACTTTATGTATTGAAGCAATCTCCTTGCCAGTGGTATAAGTGATTTGACCCATTTGTGTTAAATCAGGATTTCTCTAGAAGTGGTTATGATTGTTGCGTATACATTCGTAAGCTTCGCATAGGTGATGATTATATTTATCTTCTATTGTATGTGGATGACATGCTCGTTGCTTCGAAAAGCAAGGTGGAGATAGATAGGTTAAAAACTTAACTTGGTGAAGAGTTTGAGACAAAAGACTTGGGAGTTGCAAAGAAAATATTAGGTATGGAGATTAGAAGAGAGAGATCAAATCAAAAATTATTATTGAGTAAAAAAGGCTACATTGAACGAGTTATTGAAAGGTGCTAAGTCAGTGGTGACTCCATTGGCTCCACATTTAAGCTCTAGTAAACAATCTCCCATTACACGGAAGATAAGGCATACATGAAATGTGTTTCTTACACTAGTGCAGTTGGCAGTTAATGTACACCATGATGTGTACATGTCCAGATATTTCACAAGCGGTTAGTGTTAGTAGATTCATGGCAAATCCTAGAAAGGAATATTAGGAAGCAGTGAAATGGGTTTTAAGGTACTTAAAGGGTATCATTGACACATGTTTGTGCTTTGGTGGAAATACATGTCAATTAAACTGCTTTGTTGATTCCGATTATGTTGGTGATCTAGATAGATAATAATATACTACTTGTTATATATTTAAAATATAAGATCAATGTTACAAGCTACAGTGACACTATCTACTACAGAGGTTGAGTATATGACCTTAACAGAAGGAGTGAAGGAAACATTGTGGTTATGGGGTCTTCTAGAAAATTTGGGTATTAAGCAAGAATATTTGGATATAAGTTATGATAGCCAAAGTGCGATTCATTTGGCTAAGAAACAAGTTCATCATGCTCGCGAAGCATATCAATGTAAGACATCATTTTGTACAGGATGTTGTAGAAGGTCATATATTCTCTTACGAAAATACACACTTATGAGAATTTTACATACATGTTAACTAAGGTGGCAAGTTCCAACACTGCTTAAACTTGCTAATTACTATTTTATATTCGTCCAAAATTTAAATATTTCAAATAATGATCGAGATGGAAAATAATGAAAATATTTAGCAAAAGCTAAATATAAAATAAGTAAAATCGAAATTGTCAATTAATGTGTAATAATAGGAAACTTAAACTAATCATGGCTTTGTTCATAACATCAAAAATACAACACTACAAAGTAAAAAGTGTAACGGAATAAATTTGATTTCATAAGTTTAATCTTTCTTTTAAAAATATTTAGAGCTAATTTGTTTTAACTTTTAAAAAAAATCTTTGTATTTTTTAAAATAAATTTTACAAAAATATTTTTTGAAATATTATAAATTTTTTTAAATTTATTTTTTTATAAATTAAAAGACTAATTTTGATATACTATAACATAAATTTATATTATTAAAGATCAAAGTATACTCAAAATTACAGTTTTTTCAATTATTTTTAAGAAAAATTATTTGAAATAGCTTTAAAACTAAATAAATTTTTAAAATTTTGATATAAAAAAAGTCAATAAAATAATAAAACGTCTAAAATAACATTTTAAGAATAATTAGTCAAACCAAATTTTTATTTAAAACTTTTATAAAAAAAAAATTTATAAATTTTTTTCATATACTATACCAATCATTAAAAATTAAAAAAAAAAAAGTCCCTTATACTTCTTCGTACAATCTATTGTTCAGAGTTATATTATTTTTTTGTTCAACTTTATTATTAGAAGCTAATTTTCTGCTGCGGCTTGCCTTTGAAGCATTTGATTCAGTCACGATTTTTTTTTTGTCAGAACCTATGATTTTTTTTTGAGCAAGTACCTGGCTAGTTTTGGAAAAGTATTAATGTTGCCAAATTTTGTCTCAATACAAGAGATCAAACACACCCCTAACCTTTGGAGTTTATGGGGTCATGCAATTAAGCTTACAGTAATGTTCTCCTCTTCTCAATGCTTGTGGAAATTACCCTTCCACATCAGACAATATTTCTGAAACTCAGAGCTTACAAATTGAAACATTAGACCAGTGACTTTCGTTTAAAGGTCTCAACAAATATGAATACACAATCATTATTTTACATTCTAAACATAAACATAACAAAGCTTCAAAGCTAGATCACTGAAAAATAAAACATGCTCTAACTTTCAGACCATTCATTCTGAGCATAATATAGTGCATCTAGCCATCATCTGATACATTTGCATGACATAATCAAAACTTAATGAATGTTTGTATAGGAACCAAGTTCGAAATAATCACAGCGGTGATTCTGACAATCTCACACTTAATTAGGCTTGAAGAATTTCAATTTGAGTCCATCATTAACCATGCTCCAAATACCTCCAATAGAAAAGGCCAAGCTAAAAGCAACTCCTAACCAACCAAGAATCCAATTGAAATACCAACTGAAGCTATATTTCGTCGGCTGCTTAATAAGAACCCACATGAAGCAAGGATATGCAAAAGTGACCGGAAGAGTGAGTCCTCCTAACAAACCAGCAAGACTCGAGAGGAAAGGAAGTGCCACTCCTATGAAAAAGGAGACAAATCCGAAGAAAACTCTAAAACCTGACCGAACCCATATCGAGCAAGGACGGTTCGTTCGACTGGTGTATCCGGCTTCAAAACTGTCAAAAGCAGGCATTGAGTATATCTGAAAACTGCTCAAACAGCTGAACACTACAAGAAGGAAAGTTAAGGCCAGAATTCCTCTTGAAATGTCATGACTGTGAAATGCATATAGAGCTGTCAAAATCCCTCCATTAGGCATCTGTTACAAAATCATAATTTGTTCAGAAGTTTCCAGGATGGCTTATGAAACCAGTTTGACTTTCTTTTATTATTTTTGTTAGAAACTGCTTATACATAAGCACTTATATGATAAGAGTTTACTTACTTGGTTCCCATAGGCCCAAAAGCCTCCAATGGCCATAGGGAATAAGCACATTGCAATGAAGAAATAAGCAACCTTGGCTCCTTTCCACATAGGCACACGAGCCGGGTGCTTAAACGTCGAAGGCATTGTGGCCTAAACAAAAACAAAGTGCATATCATCAAATACTTATTATAAATTTGAAGTAAAAACTATACAAGTATATATCCAATTCATTTTTACCTGAATTTCTAGGACCAAATTGTGTCCTCTGAAAGAAAATGCTATAATTCCAAGTGCATTCAAGGCGAGAAATAATGAAGACGAAGGCGAAGCCAGCGATAAAGGTTCGTAAGAGATAGAGGGTGGTCTTTGTTGGCTCACGGAAAGAACCCAAACCATGGTGGAGTAAGTAATGGCTGTAACAGCTCCTATTAGTGAAAGTCCTGCAATTGAATTGAGGTTCGGAAGCTGAGAAAGAACGATAGATAGAGAAGTGAAAACAAGGTACCACTCCACTGTGGTTAAAGGATTTGAGGTGCATGTTGGACCACAAACTATTTGGAAAAACAGTTTCATGGTTTCCCCTCCGACAAGAATCAACGCAGTTGCAGTTCCTGCTGATAAATAAACAGTCGGGAAAAGTGCAAGCCATACTCCTAATCTTTCTCCTGCAATACAAGGTAGAAAAATTATAAGCCGAACATTACTACACCGCAGAGATAGCACGTGTTCGAATAACAGCTCTGGTTCAAAAGTAAACGAATACGAAAAACGCAAACAAACTTACCAAATGCTGCTTGTGCTAGCTCCACATATCTGTTGTACCTTTTACCTGGAACTGCTTCATGCAACTGAACCAAAATCCATAAGGTATAAAGTTGCCAACAATATGCCACGGTTAGGGAAATAATTCCCCAACTCCTGAAAAATATTTGGACACAGCATTACTTAGTATGATGATGAGACTGAAATGTTTTTCTAACACCACATCACTCCATACTAACTTTTTTTATCAGATCAATTCAACAAATTCTACATTCTTTTGTATGAGTGCTTATGTGAAAGCTACTTATATAACAAAAGATAAATCAAATCAAATTGTTTTTATATAAGCTATAAACTATCCTGAAGAGCTTGTGAAAATAAGTCTAAAAATCAATTTATGGTCATGTTATAAGTTGTTTCCATAAACTTTCTCATAATCAAATAGTCTCAGAAGTGCTTATGACAATCAATAAGTTTAAATAAATCTAAGCAACTAGTAAAAAAGAACTTGCATAAAAGGTGCTACCATAACAGTACTAGAAATTATAGCAAAAGATAAACTAGTACTAACCATTAAGCAATTTGATGGCCAACACAATGGTCCATCAACCAATAACAAAAAGAGAGAATATGGACATAACTCAAAAAGTTGCTTAAAGCAAGGAGCTAATTTCGCTTTAAGAAACTCAAAAGATAAAGGGACAAATTAACAAGCCTTCTCCCCTATCTCTTTCCATTAAGGCATGCTTGTGAAAAACTTGGCCCACATTTCAAAATCCCTTCTTTTTATGTCTAGTAAAAGGACAACATATTGGAGATAGTGAACCTCTTTTTTTATCCTAGAAAATGAAAGTAAGGTTTCTGCCAGAAAGTAATAGAAAGAGAGAAAATAAAGATACATCTCATAAGTAGTACTTCTCAACCTATTGCAAACAGAGGTAAATTAGCTTAAAAAATGAATCCAAACTTGTCTAAAAGATTTAAAACACATGAATCATAGTAAAAGGGCATAGCATAGAAAACAGAAAATGTAAGAAAATTATTACCAGCCAAGATAAGCAAAAGCAACAGGCAAAACAAGAGCCTGAAAACCAACACCAGCATTGAGATTATGAAAAGTAGAGTAATGAGCATTTCCATTACGAGACTCAGTGATTGGAAGCCAAGCATCTTGAGGGTTAAGCTTTGTCAAATGACCAACTTCCTCCAAATAACCCTTCATATTTATAAGAACCCTTTTCATTGGTGTCCCTATAGGACTCAAAAACCTTGGCGAAATAAAAGATGTTGGTGTCCATGCATTTGATGATTTAGCTTCCTTTGATCCCTGTCTCGGTGACCTTTGTCCTGACGGTGTCAGTATCTCAGGTGTGGACACTCTTGGTGTCGCAGGTATTGATATCAGTTCTGTTTCAGGTCTCTCCTCCATCACAGAAGTTACCTGATTCAAATGAAACTTGTTTTGGATACACACAAAAAGAAAGTTGAAAAATGAAAGAAAATGAAAGAAAACGAATACTACTACCTTAGTGTAGAAAGGTTGTGAAATGAGGTTAGAACATTAGTTAATGGTATTTAACGTTGGAATATGTTTTTTTGGTGTTGTTTTCAATTGTTTGGTCTATAAGTGTGGGAATATAAAATGATTTGTGGGTACGAGAAACCATAATGATATATCTGACTTTGTTCACTTTGTTTGAGGAGAAAAAGGAAAAGTTAGAAAAGAGTGTATAGTTGTGTTGTGTGAGTGTGTTTCTGTCTCACTCAGTTCATTGCTTTGAGGGTTGCAGGGACATGTTGAGTGAGTGTGTTGGTGGGTCTCTATGGTAATGAAAGTGGCCGAAAGGAAGAAGATGGTTTGTGACCGTTGATGAATGGTGTGGTGGGGCATGTGATGATAGAATGAATGATGGTGATTGAATTGTGATTGAAAGTTGAGAGAGAGAGAGAGAGAGAGATGAGTCATGTGAGAGGAGTGGACAATGAGTGGTGTGTCTAATTTAATCAATGATGAGACTTGTCATGATACATCAAAATGGAATGTTTAATCAAGATGTTCCAAAATTGCTTGGGTCCATCATAATGATTTTGACTTAGAGCACTATTTGCACTAGAGTAGCAAAGGACATCATAGGAAATAGAAAGTGTGTCAAAATGGGGCGAGGCAAGTATATTAGAGGTGATTATGGAAGATAGTTTGTCTTGCCCCGTAAAAAAAAAAAATAAACAAAGCATCTAAAATACAATGTACAATAAAATTTAATTGATAAAATGGAGAATGTGAGTCAAAAACCTTAATTTAACGGCATTTTCACATATTTTTTACAGGCTAAACGTGATGGTCCCATTTATTTTATGGCCTCTAATTTACTCCCAAAATTTATTAGACAATTTTAACTTTTCATTTGTAATGATAATAAGTTTTGTTTGAAGTGAGAGGGTTTATATATATAGAACAGATAAGGGAATTGTTAAACCTTGGAAAAATATGACCAAAAACAAAACCTTGTAATGGATGTGAAAGTAGGAGCGTAAAAACATGGAAAAAATAACATGTCTGTCAGAAATTACAGACAACCCCACCACCACGTGTCTTCCTGTCTTTGCTGCGCCTCGCATGTGATTCTCGTTGACCATTTGACCATATAAGCATGATCCTGTGTTCATGAGTACATAGATATTATTGTGTTGCTTCATTTCAAATGATTTCTTTAAGCATGAAACAAATAATATCATGCTGTTCTGCATTTAATTACTCTATCATAACTTTTTTCTAAGTTTTCTACATTCTATGTATGAGTGATACTACCAACTAGATATTTACCTCGTGCTTGAAATTATACTTTTGGAGTTATAATTTTAAAAGTAAGTAATGGTATTTAAAAATAAATTTAATTGATATATATTGTCAGTGTAAAAGAATTTTACACCATCAGTAAATTATAACAGTTGAATATTGGGATAAATTTGACTTTTATTTTTAAAATTTATAAAATAATGTAAACGGGTGATGGTGATGAATCGATAGTGTAAATTTTTTTACACTGACAATGCATATTAATTAATCTCTTTAAAAATATTGAAAATTATTTGATGAAAATAAAAATTAAATTATGGTGGTTCTTCACGAAATAAATTCTCTTATTATATTTTGAAATAATTCTTTGTTTTTTCAATTTTAATCAAAAAAAAAAAGTGATGATGTGTCTATTAATTTTAATATGTGACAGAATTAGACTAGTGTGGACAATTGTCATTCTATTTTATATGTTATTTATATTTTTTATATTTAATTATTTAATTTAACTTTATTTTTAAAATAAAAATATATATAAATTAAGTTAAAAATATATACAAAATAACAAAGTCAATAAAATAGGAAAAATACTTCATTTTCACGAGCTTCGTCTTTCTCAATTACTCATTACCTTCTCATCCACATCATTCTCCTATTTCTTATCGACTTCAATAATATTTATCATTCCCACTCTCTTCTTTGTAGTGTTCATCTTCTTTGGTTGAATTTGGTTTCAAATTCAAATTATTCAACTGCTAAGGAAAAGGTTTGGTTGATTTGATTTTAAGGTGGGTTGAGAAGGAACACAAAATTTTGCATTCTTCGACTGGGAAGGAAAGGGTTTGTTTGATTTGGGTTTGGGTAATAATGAGGATCAAGAAATTCATCGGCTGTGGAGGAAGTGGTTTGGATCAAAAAGTTTAGTTGATTTGATTTATGGGTGGTGGGTGGGGTGATGAGGAACACATAATTTCTATTATTCCCTTACAATTTACATGTATCACTCAGGGTTTTGACGGAGATGAGGAATCTTATGTAGTTAAAAGTTATTGTGAAAATGATGCCACAAAACAAAGTATAATCGGTGTCTTTATCAATAAGAAAACCACAAAGTGAGAAAGAGAGAAAAGAGAAAAAAAGTTGATTCAAAGTGGTATAAAACTATGAATTTGTGATTCAATTATAAATTAGAGAACAATGTTTACAATTGAATCTCAACCACATCACTTTCTCCTTTTTAATTAGAGTTATTGAGAAATGGGGAGTAGTATGTTATTTATAAGAGAACTAAAACCCTAGCTTTTCGACTAACATACTAAACAAATATGCTAACAGACTATCCCATTTCGACATGCTAGCAACCTAGCATATTTCGACAACTAAACTAACTCTTCGACTTCAACAGATTTTGATCCAACACTAGCTTATAACTCATAAGCTACAAATCTCCCCCTTGGAATACAACTCTGAACCATGAAGCGAACTAGTTGTCATCATGCAGTCTTATCAATTGCATACAGTGGAAGAACTTGTAACTTGGCAATGTCTTAGTGATCATATCAGCATCATTGTCATCAGTCGAAACCTTCAGCACTTGGACTTTTCCACGCTCGATTGTCTCTCTGACAAAATAGAACCTAACATTGATGTGCTTGGTTCACTCATGATAGGTTGAATTCTTCGACAGATGTTTGTCACTTTGACTATCACATTTAATAGTGATTGTGTGACCTTGAAGTTTCAGCTCTTTAGCAAAACCTCCAAGCCGCACTACTTCTTTTACAACATCAGTAAAGGCAATGTATTCACCTTTAGTGGTTGATAAGGCAACAACCTTCTGAAGTGTTATTTTCCAACTGATTGTTGTGTCAAACATAGTGAAAATATATCCAGAAAGAGATTTTCTGGAATCCATATAACCTGCATAATCAGAATCGACAAATCCTTCGATTTCAACTTTGCTATCACTCATGGCTCCACAATAAACTAGGATCCTTTTATATATCTTAGAATCCACTCCAAAGGTTGCTAGTGCGCCTTTTCAGGATTGGCCATATACATCCTTACAAGGCTTACTTTGTATGCTATGTATGGTCTCGTACAGACCATAACATACATCAAAGAACCTATTATACTAGCATACTTAATGTTATTCATATTGTATCTTTCGACTTCAGTACTAGGACTTCGAGTCGTACTCAACATGAATTAAGGATTTGTTGGTGTTACAACGGGATTTGAATTCGACATACCGAATTTGTCAAGAATATTCTTTAGGTATGTCTCTTGAGATAAGCATAATCTTGACTATTTTATATATCTTTGGATGTCAATCCTAATAATTCTGGCAGCAACTCCCAGATCCTTCATGTCGAACTCCTTATCGAGATTAATTTTCACCTTAACTACATCCTCGATATTGTTGTTTGCTATGAGGATATCATCCGCATAAAGTAACAAAATAACAAATGAACTTCCAGGTCGAAATCTTGAGTAAACACAATGCTCAAACTGGCTCCTAGTGGAACCTACGTGTGCCATGGAGTTTCACAGAATCACTGTGATTTAGGAGACCTACTCACGTGAGGTGAGAGGTTCTGCTTATGACCGGTGATGTTTGGTAGCAAGTGTATGATTATTGACGATTGTATGTTAAGGCGGTAGTGAGAGTTGTGCTCTTTTGGGGTGTTTAGAATATGTATTACTTGAGGTTCATTTGTTCTCCTTGAGATGAGATGTATTTATAGAGGTCTCTAAGACATAGAATTTAAGTCACCCTTCATGGTGTCAATCCATTCCTTCTTCTCCGGGGGAAGTTATTGACCACCTATGTTTTAGGAGTTAGCGGAGACTCCTTCTTTATTGACACCGCGTTAGGATTTCCTCTGGGTTGGTTTCCGAGTCATCCCCTAGGCGATGAAAATCCTGGATGAGGGCACCCTGCTGCTTTAGGGCATCCATAAAATATAACACTACACAAGGCATATACCATATTACCCTTTTCGATTTAAATATTGAACTCTTAAATATTTATCCTATTACGCAAGATGAGAAAATTCCATTTAGGTCACTCATATCCTTCAACATGATTTGTGGAGTACTCATAAACCGTCTTTGTAGTCATCCTATTATGGACAATGTTTAAATGACAATAAAGTATTTGAATCCGTATATATGGTCTATAGTGGTTTCAGATTGAAGGGTGGTATACAACATTATCACCTTGAGAATAACTTATGACATTGGCATAATATTTTATGTAGTATTCTCATGGTGGGTCAATTCGATATAAATATTACTCCTAATATGTATACCTATATGAATAATTGATAACTCTTTATACATGATCTGTGTGATGTGATCACTAGTTGATCCATATAATAGTCTCAATGCTTTAATACGATCTCACTTCACAATAAAACTTGACTACTATTTTTTAAGAATTGTGTTATTATGTTTAACGGGGCCTCACGACTGAGTCACACTTAATACTTCATCAAACATACTAGTTACTATAGATAATTCAATACAAGTACCAATTTTAACAAAATAAAATAAAATAAAAAATAAATGACTTATTATTAATAGATAATTCGATACAAGTACCAAATTTTAATCACACAAGTTTTTTTAATAGAAAATTTCTTCTACCATTATTTCTCTCATTCTTTTATAAAGTCTTTTTCTCCAGAGTTTCCTTAATGCCAAGAGAGTGAAAAGTTCAATCTGAGACTTATGTTGTATTATGTTGAAAGTGTTTATTCAAGAGTGTAGTTCTCTTGTGATCACCTTGTAATAAGATTTGAAGATTGCAAACTAAATCTAAAAAAGTTTGGGTGAAGATATTGAGTTGAGCCTATGAAAAAGTTATGATATATGTTGTAAGGTTTGTGGATTGATCTTGTTCAAAAGTTAAAGTTGTTGTGATGTTGTTTGGGTTGATCTTGTAAAATTCTCAAGATTGTTTTAGTGAAAATCTCAAGGGGGACTCTTAGGGAATGGAAAATGCCAAATGGTTTAGGCCAAACCAAGATAATTCTTTAGTGTGGCCTTTCTATCCCATATCTCTTTTATTTTTATATTATCTATTTTATTTCCGCTACTTATTTATATATCTATTCTCTTCTCTATTATTCGATTGTCCATTATCTACTTTCTTCCACCATCTAACATAAATATTTTTAAAATCAAAAGTTTTATAAATTAATTTTTTGGAATTTTGGAGTCACTTAGTCAACAACATGAATCTCTCCATTCTAAAGGGAGAATGTGGAATGCATCCGGTCGACATGTTAATTGATGTCGTGACTACACATGCATTCTTACCTTCATGGACGAATATTCAAGCTAAAATAAAATATTTGTAGCAAATGAAGATATCCATAAAACAACCGTCATATGACAAGGTGTGCCATGGATTTATGAGAAGTTGTTCATGCCATTTTTATTGAAGAATACATGTGACACTTATCAGAGATAAATAAATTTCATATTTTATGACCTCATTGGTAAAAGTATATATATATTATGTGGTGATCTAGTCGAACAACTTTCGAAATCATTTGATAAAATTTTAACAAGCCTTGAAACGAATGGCGTGGCATGATTTGAAGATGCATCCAACTAAGTGTATGCTTGGGGTCTCAACTAAGATCATTCTGAATTCACTAGTACATTACAAAGGTATGCAAATGTTCAAGAGAACAACTAAGGTAATCTTATGGATCTATGTGCTTGCAGGTACATCAGTCTGCAACCGTCAGATGACCATATTGGCTTTGATGATGACAATATCTTATATTTAACGACATTTAAGTCCTTGTCTATCAATAATAAAAAATATCTTTTTGAGATCAAATTTCAAACCACCTCAAAGATGACAACGCATAAGGTCAAATGACATTTGGTAAAGTCTTTGGTAACAATGTCCAATAACCTATGATGATGGCGTCTGATCAAAGAAGTTATTTAAAGCTTCATCAATTAAGAATGGTCAAGTTCCAAATAATATTCTAAATCAATGATGAATCAAGCAAGATAACTTGAAGCTCCAAAGTTGTGAAAGAGAGGAAGTGTGAAAGATCGACCAATCTTGTGCTCAGTGTGTGTCTGAGTGATTAGTTTAATGTAAATGTATAAAAGTATTCATCGAGATACTAAGGAAGCCCTCTTTCTCTCTCTCTCTCTCTCACGCACACGCTATACACACACGCGCGCACACATACACCCCCACCACACACACACACACATTCAAATATGTTTCGAAGCCTCTTTTATTTGATAAAAGACCTAATAATATTTTTATACGTGTCCTTAGTTGATTATTGACTTGTTTAATCAATTAGGGGAACTTTTTACATTTGTTAATCGATTACCATTTTAGGTTTAATTGATTAACACATTTGTAATGTGTATAATCAATTAGAGAAACATTTAATCAGAATAATGACGATGCAATTTAAAAATTTTCCCTATTAGGGATGTCTAATCGATTAACTAGGATTAATCTATCAAGACATTAAAAAAAATTGGATCATTTTCTTTTCAAGCCAATTTTTCTCCTTTATATAGAGGGTTTATCCTCTCTTTATTTTACATCAGATTTTGAATTGAAAACTTTTTTATCTCATTTTATACCTTATTCTTCTTTATTTTCTAATTCTTCACTAAAGTTGCCTTAGCGACAAGATAGTGAAAACACTTATGTGAGTTCAGTTGTACTAGCATTGTGTTAAGTTTGTATTCTACTAGAGAGGGTGCTTTCTCTTGATTTATATCTGTGTAACAAGTTTTTGTTTTGTTCTCAAGCTTATTCAGCTCTGCGTTTGGTTCTTGAGATTAGTCCGTTAAAGTCTTTGTTTGATTCTTGAGATTAGCATGATAAAATCTCTATTTGATTATTGAGTTTAGCATGTGAAAAAATATACTTAATCATAGCCTTATAAACACTTTATTTGATTCATGAGATTAAGGAGTTAAAATCTTTATTTTATTTGGTTCACGAGATTAATGAGTTAAAATCTTTTTTTGATTGTAAGAAGATTTGTGAGTTTAACTTGTAAAAAATTCTCATATCTTTTAATAGAATTCTCAAGAAAAAACTCTTAAGGATAAGAGTTAACCAAATAATTAGGCTTATAAATCTTTGATACATATTTTCTTCTCATGATCTTTTTATTTTCATCTCTTTATTTCCTTTACGTTGTACTTCTCTTTCTCTCCCTTTTTTTAATTCTTTATTTCTCTCCCTTTTTTTAATTCTTTATTTCTTATTCTATGCTTGTTTTATTAAATTAACTTAAACAGTTTTATAAATCAAATTTTTATTAGACATCATTTTTTAATCATTTTTTAACCGGCACAACTCACGCCCATTGATGTTTGGAGTCACTTGATCTACATATTTTAGAACGAGGCCACCCCGCACCAAAAACGAGTTGGAATGTATCTTGGAAAATACTAAATTTATAGAGGTACATATTCACTTGGGGCTATGAAGGCCATTTCAAGAAAAACTAAGGCAACCTTAGAAGCGAGGCCACGATGCACTAAGGAAGAGTTGTAGGGTCTCTTGGAAAAGATTACCTTTATGAACAGGTTAATATCCACCTGGGGGATGAATGAATTTTCACCGCGTGAGGAGTCGACCAACCAAATGTCTTTGATCAAGTCAAGGAAATATTGGTTAATCCATAGGTGCTTGTACCATCAGTATTAGGAGAAGATCATTGAAGTTGTAGATTAAAGCTGAGGAGGAATGCATCAATTTTATGATGGCTTAAGATAGAGAATGATTTACTATTTCATTCAAATTCTATTCAATATGATTTGCAATGAATCACTATTGATTTCATGCATCATCTGTCTCCAATGCTTTAATTACTTAAAACCAAAAGCTGGCCATATATAATCATAAATGTAACTGATAATAACATATTTATACATATGTTGAGTTGGCTTTTTGCATGTGCTTCCAAGCTCAATAATGTGAGAAACTAACAATTTGTTGCATTTTGATATGGAGTTAACCCTATGATCAATTGTCATTAACAAATTCAATCAACTAATTTTCTAGTCACATTTTTTATGAGTATGCTTAAGTAGCTGCTACAAATCCTTCTTTAGAATCTCCAAACACTTGGTTCAGAATCATGGCTAATCGAATTCCACCTTGAGCAATTCGTTGCATCACAAATGGCATCCTTGAGTCGAAGTACTCTTCTGCAAAAACCACACATGCAACAAAATCCGTTAACATATAGTGAATCTGTTAAACTCGTGCTAACCGTAGTTGAACTAACCAAACCAATCGATAAGTGATTAAATTTATGGTTTGTAACTTTGAATTACCTGCAAGAGTTGTTCCGGATTTAACTCCTTCATAACCCCATTTGCAAGCAATTTGTATGCTCTCTTTAGCCCAACTACATGATTATTCCAAAACAATCACATTCAATATAAGAAATCTAATCATTAACAACAAAGAGCCAAATAGATTGATTGAATTCAAAGTGAAAGCGAAAAGGTTCTCACTTATTCACACAAAGAGATAGATCATTACAATGTTCCCAAGAAGCAACATCTTCTGACCAGATTCCCTGCATACAAGAAACAATAACTTGTTGATTTTATTTCGAATCAATCAAAAACTCCACGCGCGACAACAAAGTTTGATTATTCCTACATTGGTATAGTTCTTCTCAATGTCTTGGAGGAGGAGTGTCACATCTTTGTCATAATAATCTGCTAATGCAGTGAGAATAATTTCTCTGTCCCACACCTTATAATCATAAACAGCATAAAAACAAAAAGTCAGTTTCCTTCGCCTCCAAGAATCTTGAATTCGCTAAGCGAAACTGTTTCGTAAACAAGTTTTCTAGTAACATAATTTTATCTTACATGATGCAGATTAGATTTGTGCCTATACCAACGTAGATCAATCGCGTTTCCACCTTTGTCCGAGGTGAATCCAACATGCATCGGCTGAAAGAGAATAATAATTTTATCAAATTAACTTTATCGAGTGTATTCACTATTAATAAATATAAAATGAATAAAATTAAAGATCTTCGTGAGACAAACCTGATGAATATCTCCCATGAAGTGCGCCAAGAACAATAATGCCTCAGTCATATTATCTGCAATCACTTAAATAATCAATATTAAGTAAAAAATTTGAAAGAGAAAAAAATCATCGACACGGGACCCTTACATCGCCGATCAGAAGTTCCTTCTTTGTAATGTGAAAGTTGAGAAGTGAAATTTTTGACAGCTCCGGCGACACACATATCTTCATGACAGTCCCCTATGTTTGTTAACATCAACAAATTCTTGCATAAGTAATAAACATTTTTGAGATTTAATAAGAACATGAACATGTCAGATATCAAAATAACTAGATATAAACAACGCTTACTCGAATACTGAAAACCACATTTTTTATCGGGCGTGTCGATGAAATGAAGTGGACTAGTCCATTTATATTTGTACCAGTGTCTAATTTGGTCAGGCCATACACATAATGCTGATAAATTACCATTCACAGAGGGAGGTAACAAATGATGAATTGCTTCTGATGCTTCAGGCTTTAAAAGTGCCTATAAATTCGTAAAAAAATCGTATTTAAACATAAATTACTTTACGTTAGCGTTCAACCGATTTTTAATATGTTGTTACCTGTGCAATTAGACATGTCATTTCATGACCCTCTTTGCTCCATCCGATGACACCAGGTAGTATAATAAAAGAAGAACATAACAGCAACATAAATCCAAATGGAAGAGACAGTATCAAGCCTTTCAATCTAGCCATATCTAATATTTTCTAATGACCTTATATTTTTCAATTTGTTTTCCTTATGAAGGGTACATTACATTACATGCATATATATAGTTGCATTTATAGGAAAATTAGCTTCAAAGGACACGTTATGGGAATATTATTGAGTACAAGATTGAAACACCTATGTGTTTAAGTTAAGTTTCAAGTTGACCTTAAGTACTATTGAAATGGCATATTCTGGTATATACAAGGTAGAAGAGACATTATATAATATGTAAATAATTGAGACATGTGAGAAAGTGTTGTGAATTGGGTGTTGAGTAAAAGGAAGCATAATTTGAGTTTTGAGAAATTGGAGTTCTTTGCTTATGGTACACTGTTACCTACCTTACCTACATGCAATTGCAAGCAACATGTTTGTGATCACACGATATCCATGACTCAATGATGCAATTGTAAAACTAATTTCCTAAAAATTTATAATTGAGTTAACATATTTGCGAAGTCGAAGTTAGTTCTGAGCATCTATTAGAGTTATATTTTTAGAGATAGAATTAGTTTCAAGGTTGAGTGTAATATTCCGTTTTATACCAAAAAAATATATTTGTATATTCTCATGTAAAACTGATTTAATTTTAAAAATTAATTATGATTTAAAATTAGAAATTAGAGTTTTTGGCTTTCAGAATTAATTTTAATATTATTTTGTATTCAATTTAATTTTACATTGAAAATCAATTTATTGTACCATAAAACTAAACATACAATAAATATTGAAGCCAATAAATTTTGAGATTTTATGCTAACACCCACATTTTGACCCCATACACTCCTATATATTTTCACGATACCTATATTATTTGTCAAAATTTTATCAAAAAGTTCGAGCGAAAAATAGAACAAGTAAAAAGGTCAATACAAATCATAAAGTTTAGTAATATATATAAAAAAATCTGATATACCGTATATTTCAAGCAACTAATATGTGGTGAAATAAATCGGATTTTAAAAAGATAAAAATTTACCAGGACTTTCGTTAAACATTGAAAAATCCTATAGTTATAAAAGTATTGATTTTTTTTCAAAATTAGCCATAAAAAATCAGACTTTTAGTGAATCTCTTAAAAAAAATGATAGTTTAAATTGAAGGGTTGAGATTTTGCCGACAGTTTTATACGCCTACGATTGCACCGACCGTTTTGTGAAGTCTAGAATGAATCCAAAGTTGTAGAAATAAAGGTCGTGTGTTGTTAAGTAAAACATTTTACAATGCTTCCGTTTTTTATTAAGGCACAAGTGTATTTCAATGGGGTGAAACCTCTTATAGAGTTTTGGCTCCCAGAGGGCACCACATGTCTCGTCCTCCTAAGATTCAAGTTAAATAATATATTATCCGACACCGAGAACAAAAAGATGAGTAAGATCGAGTTTCGTGCAGACTGAACTGATATTCATGAAAAATGTGAAATGCAACTTTATTGAATCGAAGACCGATGAAGATTTGAAAGTTATGTGGAAACATATCAATGTAGACAAACTAAGGGATCGATCGAGTTTGATGTAATAATTTCTAGATCTGTCGACGACATGATCAAGATGTTGGAATGTCAAGAATCAACTGATAGTGTTTAGGTTTTCTTATTTAGTCTTATTTTTTAAGTTATGTAATTATTTGTCTAAATTATGTAATCATTTGTCAAATGTTGTTATGTTCATTATGCAATAATTGAATTGTCAAAATGTTATCCAACAAACCATGTTGTGCAAGTGTGTGAGTAATACCACACATAATATACAAATAATACAAAAAATGATAGTAAGGTCTAAATAGGCCCCCCACATACTAGATGTGTTGCATGCGATGCCAAAGTATAAACCTCACAATCTGGGCTCACCAAACCCATGATGTTATCCATAATGACTACTATCATCTGCCAGTGCTAAGCCTCATCCGCACCACGTGGATGCGACAACACATCATCAGAAGGCCCTTTAACATGAGAAGGTCCACCATGAGAAAGTACAACATCATCTTCATGTTGTCTGGGTGAGATGATACGAGGGTGTGATATAGTAAGGTTCCATTCCAAGTACCCATCCACACACTCCACAAGGAACTGAACATCCACTACATGTTCTCTAACGGCACATGCCGAACCCAAATTGTGACCAACAAACTAGTTATGAATTCCTTCATATGAAATAACATGGAATGGTCATGGGATTTTCTGGGCATATTCAAACTGGCGCAAACACCTCTTAGGTAAGTGTAAAGCCACTAAGGTCTTCCATCGCAAATTAAAAAAACATTTAAGTGTCATTAAGCTCATGATGCACTTTATGGTCTGCTTATGGTGTCCAGTTTACACTATCTGCAGTTAGTGTAACAATCCTCTTCATGTACTCTGCAACACCTCACAGGTGTGCATGCCTGCCCCTCCATCTTTTGGGCATTGCGGACTCAACAATGGTAAAAAATAATTTGCCTTTCACAAAATGGATGGAAAATGCTCGTATATCCAGCACTGCACAATAACATGGACTCAGATAACCAACAAAAATGTCATAAAGAGAACTAAAATAGTAAGAAATAATAGTTTTTTATACCTAAAACAGGCTCATATAACCGGTAAGTTGCCTTATAAAAAAATAATTTTCACTCCAAACACAACATATATAACAGTCAGTGCAGCACACCCGCATACCCAGCTACAATGCTTAAGGAGACGAAATAACCACATGTACTTCGCATCGACATAAACATGTGACTTATCCTCTAAGATAGTACATCTTATAAGATGTAGCATGTATACCATAACGGTTGTCTCATACATACCCTGATGCACTAGATCGACATACATATCATGTAGCTAAGATAGGCAAAAGTGAGCACCCTTATTAAAACTAAACTCATTTATCACTTACTCCTCAGTAACCCCAAGTCATGTACAACAGTCATACATGCAAGCTCTTGGCTAATGATAAGAGCGATGAAGAAACTACCTACCAGCGGAAGATGGAACAGAGATGAGACATCATCCAATATAATTTTCATCTCACCACATTTAAGATGGAAGAAAGATGTCTCCTTGTTCCATCGCTCAACAAAGGTTGCCAATAGATGACCATTGATCATTGTCAACAAACATTCCACGAAGATCACAATCATAAATAGTTACCTTGACTTCCTCTAGCGTCAGGACATCTAAGAACATCTTCTCTCCCTCCCCCTATGAGCGGGCACCTTCAGCGGAGGGCGGTCCTGTAAAAAACAAAGTAAAAAACGTCATTTATTTTCAACGTATGAATAATAAATAAAGTCATATCATTAGCATATCATATACATACCTCTCCTTGGCATAATTTGAATGCCACATGATCAACATATCTAGTGAGCGAGCACAAAACAATCACTGGACCCTATAAGAAAACTTTCATCTGCGTGTACAAACAACTCTATCAAAGCCGCAGCAGTGACCTTTGTCTCAATCCGAGGAGTAACATTCATATCATTCGTAGCAGGTGCCTCAATAGCAGTTTGCGGAGTAACCTCTATAGTAGTCGGAGCCTCTGTCTCTGAAGGATGTGACACCTCTATCTTGGCCACCATCTGTCTGTCATTCTCACAACTGCTTGGACATCCTTAACAACATGGCCATCATCATGATTTCTACTCTATCTAACAACATGCATAAACTATCTACATCAGATACTACGGGGTACACAAAATTGTTAGTCCGGCAATTGCCTCTTGCGAGAACCGATCAGAGATACTCTACTCGCCCAGAGATGCGAGACATCAACGTTATTGTCCCTCGCTTGAGCCCTCGTTGCAACAACTTCAGTTCTATCATGGTACCGATAAGCAATCATGCAATTCGATCCTCTAGTCCTTACTCAAAAAACAAAACAAAAATATTTAACCTACCAAATTTTTTGAAAAATTCGGTTAAACCATGACAATTTTCGGATTTATTGAAAAAACCAATACAAACAATACGTGTTACCATATTTTTTGAAAAAACCATTAAAATGCCTACTCTTTTCTGATTTTTTTTTTAAAATCTATAAAAAACCATGCTTTTTTTTAATCAAATTTTCAAAAAATTCAAAAAAATATTAGCATTTTATCTATTCTTTCAAAAGAATCTGATAAAAATGCATGCAAAACATGTGTTTTTACCGGGTATTTCCAAAAATGCGGTAAAAATTCTTGATTTTTATCTAAAGATCTGATGCAAACACATAAATTTGATAAAAAATGATTCTTATTAGTCATAAATGCGAGTTTTTCCCCATATACCCCAAAGTTGAAAATAAATTCTCACTTTGCCCCACTATGATTTTTTTTCCCAATCTACCCCTTTTTATTATTGGGCTCGTCCATCCATTGAACGAGGGCATGAAGGCCCATTGCGCCTTGTGTGGCCGACGGAATGAAGAACTTTTTTTTTAATTTTTTAATATTTTTAATATTTTATTAAATAGTTTTCTAATTATTATTAAATATTTTTTAATTAATTCTATATTTAATTAATATAATTGATTTTTTAAAAAATAATAATAATTTTTTTATAAAAATATTTAAAATAAAATGTAAATAATAATAGTTTTTTATGATAATAATTTTTTTTTGATATTATTATTTTTAAAATATTAATAATAAAAATGATTATTTTTTAGAATATTAATAATAGAAATAATAATTCTTTTTTAATTCGTAAAAAATATTCCGAATATAGGTTAAAATCTTTTATAATTTAAGACGGATAAAATATTATTTATCAATTTTTTTAAATTATTTGGGACAAAAAAATATCATTTATTAAAAAAAATAATACTTTACATAAATGAGTATACAAGAGACAGAAAAGAAAAGACGAATTCAAATAATAAAAATATGTGATATGAAATAATACGAATACTATTGTCATTATTATAAGTAATAATTTTTTTTAGATATAGTAAATAATTAAAGTATTATAATGATTAGATATATCATTTATTCAGTAAAATTTTTTTTAAAAAAATCTTATTTATAATAATGACAATTATTTACCTATTTCTAACCTTATCTATAATAATTAATATGTTATGTTTTTAATAATTTGTCATCAATGTTAATGGATTTCAAATATTTTTAATAAATATCTCAAATTATAAAAGATATTTTTAATAAATAATACTTTCTCCGTCTTAAATTAAAAAAGATTTTGAGCCTTTTTCAGTTTATATTTGGAATATTTCATATGAATTAAATATCAAATACTTTAATTATTTATTATATCTAAAAAAATTATTACTTATAATAATGACAATAATATTCTTATTATTTCGTATCAGATATTTTTATTATTCGAATTTGAATGGTCTTTTCTTTTCTGTCTCTTGTATACTCATTTATGTAAAGTATTATTTTCAAATATTTTTAATAAATGACATTTTTTTTGTCCCAAATAATTTAAAAATATTGATAAATAATATTTTATCCGTCTTAAATTATAAAAAATTTTAACCTATATTTGGAATATTTTTTACAAATTAAAAAAAAATATTATTTCTATTATTAATATTCTAAAAAATAATCATTTTTATTATTAATATTTTAAAAATAATAATATCAAAAAAAATTTGTTATCATAAAAAACTATTATTATTTACATTTTATTTTAAAATTTTTTATAAAAAAATTATTATTATTTTTAAAAAAATCAATTATATTAATTAAATATAGAATTAATTAAAAAATTATTTAATAATAATTAGAAAACTACTTAATAAAATATTTAAAATATTAAAAAATTAAAAAAAAAGTGGGAAGAAATTAAAAAATTAAAAAAAATTAAAAAGGGACAGATTGAGATTTTTTTTTCAGAATGGGACAAAGTGGAAATTTATTTTCAACTTTGGAACATATGGGAAAAAAGTCCATAACTCCAACAGTCTCTTTGAAAAATGATAAAAACAAAAGATTTTTAAAAAAGTCAAATTCTCCCGATAATTCTGTAAAATAAATTTTAATATTGTTCAAGGTTAATAGGATAAATGCATAAAATGTCTGTGGCGTGAGGTCAAAGTGTAAGGGTGCCAGTATATAATCTCATATGTTTTGAATAGTTTCCTCACTCGCATGGGCTTCATAGTTTTGGCCCAAGAATAAACCCAATAAGCCCACAAACCAAACCCTAGTTAGTGTAACCTTAACACAATATATTGAAGCCAGAAACCAGTAAAAACCCTAGCGAACTCTAGCAGCGGCACAGACAGAGAAATCAAAAATGAAGTTCAATCCACGAGTGTCGAGCAGCCGTCGCAAGAGCCGCAAGGCTCATTTCACGGCACCATCCAGCCTCCGCCGTGTTCTCATGAGCGCGCCTCTCTCCGCCGACCTCCGTGCCAAATACAACGTCCGTTCTATGCCGGTGAGGAAAGACGACGAAGTTCAAGTCGTCCGTGGTACATTCAAAGGCCGTGAAGGTAAGGTTACACAGGTTTACAGGCGCAAGTGGGTGATCCACATCGAGCGCATCACAAGGGAAAAGGTGAATGGATCCACCGTGAATGTTGGTGTGAACCCTTCCAAGGTTGTTATCACAAAGCTGAGACTTGATAAGGACAGGAAATCTCTTCTTGATAGGAAGGCTAAGGGACGTGCTGCCGCTGATAAGGAGAAGGGTACCAAGTTTGCTCCTGAGGATATTATGCAGACTATTGATTAGTCCTTCTCTTTTTTGAGTAATTGTGTTTTTTTATTTTATTTTGGTATTAGAAAATTATTATATCAAACTTTGAGGTTGTTCTTCTTTAATTTGTTATGTTAATCAAACTTTTTGATTTATCTATGCTTTTAGTAATCCAATTAATCCACCGTTTAATTCCTGTGTATGAATTAATTATGTTAATTCTGTACATGGTTAAATATTTTCTGGTTTTATTTGTATTCGTTAATGTTTTTATGCGTTAGCTTACCGCTTTTGTGTGATGAGAGATTCTAGATCCATTAGGTTTATGGAATTATGGGTTTTTTCTAATCCTCCATGATTACCTATCATGCGTTTAGACTAGTTCGGTTTTAGATATTGTCTGATTCTTTCTGTTTAGAACTATGGATGATGAGATTATCAATTTAACAGTTATCCCTGGCTGATGTTTCAGGTGCTGATAATTTGTATTCTGACATATTTCTGGTAGATACTTTAATTTTCTTAAGTTGCATTCAGTTTAGCTTGATATATTCTGTGTCTTGTATTGATATTATTGTTCTTATTTAGTTTTTATGCAACATTTACTCTCAGCTGCCATCATTCTTTTTTTTAGTTAAGTGATTTAATTTGATTTCAAAGTTTTGATTACACAGCATGTGATTAACTATTAGTTGCTTTACCCCATTTTCTTGTTTCATACTAAATAGACTTTCTTGTGTGCAACTTTCCAATCCTTATTAATCTATTTTTAATGCATCTATTTAGTTTTCGTTTCTGCTAAGTGCCATGAATGATGAGATTAACAATTTTACAGTTATCCCTGTCTGATAACCTAATGCTGAAATTGTATATGCTCTGACATGCTATCTTAGCTTTCTAATTATCCTATTTTTTGGTGTTCTTTGACTGCAGCTTAAACTGGTTATTGTGTATTTGTATGCTAAAAAGTATGACTGAGTTTGTTTAAGATGCAATATGTTTGCTTGTAGAATGTCTATTTTCTGAAGTTTGAACACACCTCAGAGTCATTAACTCTTTATTCTGTCTAATCTCACTGAACTTCTTTTTAAGTGTCAGAATGGATTTTTGATAAGTTGCCTGTTATACATGCAAATGATTGTTAAAGTTTTCTTTCCCTTTTTTTTGTTTTGGATAATTTGTTTCTGTTTTTCAACCTACCATGCATGATTATATGTATTATTCCTACTGTGGAGTTTCTTTTTCTTTCTGCCAAGCGCCATGGGTGATGAGATTGACAATTTTACAGTTATCCCTGTCTGATAAACTTGATGATGAAATTGTATAGTCTGACATGTTCTTGGTGTCCAATTTATGAATTTGACACTTATGTTTGATAAGTGTTGGCAGTTCAATTCATGTTTGAACTTGGATAATCTTTATTTTTTTTTATTTATCAAAATGTTATGACCAGATTTGCACTTTTCAGTTCCTGTCTGATAATCTAAATCCTAAAATTGTGTTCTTTTACATGCACTTGCTAAATCTGTGTACATGGTTTCTATTTTATAATCTAAATACTATGTACGTTCTATTTTATTTGAATTTGTGTGATATTGATTACTATGTTTGCTTGATGAAGGAAGATATTTCAGTTCTTCGAACTATAAATATATATTTCCATTTTTTGACTGATGTATTTAATGTAAAAATCTGAAATGCATGCTTGCATATAAAGAGTGAACAATGTTTAAACATGAGTACTCAAACATAATCAAGGTAAAATAGACATTCGTTTTATCTAGAAAATGTTACCTATGTATTTAGTCATAATTTTTGCCTCTATAATTTGATTTGCAATCCTTGGAACAATTAATTTTGTTTCATTGCACAACTCTTCAGAGGGGTTACAATCCTTCAATTTCGTCATATTGGGGTTTGGTAGACTTTAGGCTTGGTTGCTCTTTGTCTTGAAAACATTATGACAATAAAAAAGTATTTGATACAATGTTTTGTTGCATATTAACCTCGAATAAAGTTTTATAATTGATTTTGAAAACATTATGACAATAAAAAAGTATCTGAAAACTAACAACTTACCTCATATCTGTTATTGTAAAAGGTTCTGATTGGATTGAAATCTACTATTAACTATCGATGTCAAACCTAGTATGTTGAGATGGTTTATTGGGTTGGGCCTTTTTTTTTATTGACATTTCTCACAAATTACTAACTTAAAACCAGGGATGTTCCTGGTTCATGAATTGAATTGAACCGAACCATATTAGTGGTACAATGCAGTTTTTAAAAACTACTTTAGTACAAAAGTGGTTAATCTGTTTAAGTGATTCGGTTCAAAACCAATTTAGAACCGGTTCATAATTTTAAACCAGATTAAAATCAATTATTTAAAAAATTGGTTAATTTTTTCACCAAATTCCAAACTGCTTTTTTTATATATTTATAAAAAACTGTTTCCTTTTTATTTTTATAATAAAATTGAATTTTCAAATTAAATTCAAATATGGATTTTAAAACAAATTATATAGCAGTTTTTTTTAAAAAAATTGGTTTAAATAGAAATTTTTGTATAATCAATTGTGAATGTTCCGTATCATTTTTTCTTTATTGGAATTGTCGTTGAACTCATACATGTATTTTTCTTTGACACTTAAAAATAAAAGTTCTGTACATTTCCTTTAGGATTACAATGAATGACCATCACTTTCTTTAACCTTCCATTACTTTAGGATTACAATCAACAACTATGCTTTCTTCACAAGAAGTTTATAACGATTACTATATTATTGGCCTATAAAATTACATACAAAATTTGAAACAGAACAAGGTAATTGTCACAGTCGTGTTCAGCTAACAATTCCATAATCAACTTTGCTTGTTAATAGCAGTTAGTAAATTCTATGGTTTTTCTTCTATTGAAAATGAGCAATGTCTTGTTGGTGTCTTCTCACTGCAGGACCATTCAAATCAATATCAAATGTAATTTTTTTCTATGCATAAAACAGTGCAAACAATATTATCCATTAAACTTTTTCGTTTCTTAATTAACAAACTCGCAATGGTTCTATTTTGCAAGAAAGATGCGACAAGTGGTAGAGTAATGGTTCCATTTTGAACATGAAAATAGTGAAGTGACAATCGTCTACGAAAGATGTGTGCTCGTTGTCGCCTCCATTCGAGCCCACATCGCTCATGATTTTCTACGCAATGAAATAAAATTTAATCAACAGAGTTGAGAGGTGGAAAAATGAGTATTGGAAAAATTAGAATGAGTAAATACACACTACAAACATTTGAATTGATTGATCATAGTCAAGAATTATCAATGGGAAGAGTAAGTTATAGTAACAAATCATCTCCTTCATGAAAATATGTAATAGAAATAAAATTGGTTGGGGAGAGTAGGAAACTAACGGTCAGTATATCTTACCCTAAATCATCAACAACTGACATAAAGGCTGAGCAACTTTCGACATCTGGCGTAGAATATAGTTCTACAAAAGAAAGAATGAAAATTTAAAATGTAACAATAAAGTAATAAGACACTAGTTTTTATATCTTTTGACATCTTACCATCCTCAATTCGATCAATATTATTAAGATATTCACTACTAAGAAAAGATGGAACTACTCCTTTGAGCCAATCTTCAGTACAAATAAGTGCTTCCATGCTAGCCGATGTTAAAGAACTACGATATGCATCAAGGATCCTTCCTCCGGTACTGAAAGCTGATTCAGAGGCTACACTGGATATCGATATGGCTAAAACCTCTCTTGCAATGCTTGCAAGTATTGGATATCGGCTTGAGTTCACCTTCCACCACTCTAGCACTTCAAAATTTGGAGGACGAATTTCTACTTCTTCTTGAATATACTTTTGTAATTCTGTCTCTGATGTGCTGCACTTATCTGATTGATAGAATTCAGCACAATGGTAGCATTAAAACCACCGGATAGATTAACTGAACTACTTAGACGAGACACTGTCCTACCAGAGTATTCATCAAAAATAGACTTCAAATATGAACCCAATTTGATTTTCAAATATTCTGCATCACTAGTATCATAAATCCTAGCTGCCATCCATACCACAAGCTTCAATTTATATCTAATGTCTAATACCATTGCAATCAATAACAACATGTTAAGGTGGTCAGGTTTTCCCCAATATTTATTGTACCTTGCCTTCATCTTTATAGCCATTGACCTTACCTTTTGATCTTCCGAATTACACATGTTCAAAATGCTTCTTCCAACACCAAAAACCTCAAGCATATACATGTTGCTTGTCACATAAGAAGATCCTAAAATACGCTCTATAGCTTCATGAAATATCTATAGAAATGGAAGGATTAACTCAACATGCTCCAAATCTTCCGGTCTAGACACTCCGTTGTCCTTACTCATTTCATTAAAATATTTCCGATTTCTGAATTCTAACTCTGTAAAGGTCTTATTATGTTTTAATGCACCCTTTAACATTAGATATGTTGAGTTCCACCGAGTCTCACAATCTCTCTTAACATAACCTTTATATCCAATTGTTTCATGATCAATACATTTCTTAAATCTCTAAAACCTCGAAGGAGTACGCCTCACATACCTCACCGCTGCACGAATTCTTACAATTGAATCATCAACTTCTTTCATCCCATCCTTTACACTAAGGTTTAATATGTGGGAACAACAACGTGTATGAAGGTATTCTCCATTCAAAACTATGTCATTCTGAGAGTGAAGCAATCTTTTGAGATGTTGAATTTCAACGTCATTTGAAGATGCATTGTCCACGGTAACACTAAGCCCACAATTTAGTTCCCAATCATTTAAGCACTTCTTAACTGTTTTGGCCATAATCTCTCCTGTGTAGTCTGTGACTTGAGTAAAATTCAAAATATTTGTTGTAGTTTCCAATTGTTATCAATGTAATGCCCTATGAGACACATGTAATTAGAGTCTTGGGTAGATGTCTATGTGTCTGTAGTGATAAAACTCGACGATAATTTTGTGACAAAATAGTCTTCATCTTCGCTTTCTCCACGTCCCAATTCTTCAAAATATCACGTGCCAGTGTATTGCGTGATGTGAACTTAAATTTTGGTTGTAAGCCATAAATGAACCTATGTAAATATGAATGCTCTACCTTTTGAAACGGAAGTTCCATGGCTACAAACATTTTTGTCAAGTCCATTCGACTAACTTCTTGGTCAAATTTGGGAACCAAAGGGGATGAATTAACAATCACTTCCCTATTTTCCATTGAGCTTGAAGATGGTTCATGCATCGTCACATTCACTGCATTATCTGGATTATCACTACATCTTCTCAATGGTCTAGCATAGCGCTTGTTCCACCATTATACTTGATTAAGGAGCCACAATGCTTGCATTTTGCTGACTTTGACATTTCTGTGTTCGGCGACATCGGTGTAAAATGATTCCATGATTCTGACCGATTTTTACGCTTTTGAGGCAACAATCTAGCATTATTAGAAACTGGAGGTGTAGAACTAATATGTTCTTCTGTCTTAAAGTCCATAACACTGTCATGACCATCCATATCGAAATTACTAGAATTTTGCTGAAAAGTTTTAAGCATCCGTCTGATCTATAAGGAGAAGCTAGCTGCAAAAGCCATAAGATAAATTGTTATTCAATTTTTTATTTATTAAAAGCGAAATTTAATTTGTTTATTATTAATAGTTAATCATATTTTGTAATATAAAACAAAACATCAAAAAATTAGTGAAAATCATTTTTGACAAGTAAATTGGTGTATTTATAGCTGAGTTTGAAATATGGAAACTTCTAAAGTGAGTGTAGAAAAGAATCAAACTTTTCTTAATATGTCTTCATCATTTTGACCAAAGTAGAAAATAACACTAATTACTAATAGACTAATACAAATATTATAAAGTTTTCCAATGAACACTCCCTAAGTTTCTTTGACAAACAATTGTCATTACAATATCAAAGAATATAAAAGAAAGAGATAATAATTGACTTTGAATGGAGTGAAAGACATGCATGATAAGAGTGACAATGGAAAGTGAAAAATGGGGTTGTAAGAAATGTTTGAGTGAAAAAGGGGGCTGTAAGAAATGTTTGAGTGAAAACTGACAACAAATATAATTTTGATTTCATTTGCATAGATAACTTACATAAAGAGAAAACAACATAAAGTACAAAATGTTGACAGGAAGCAAAATAGTCTTTCAATTTTACCTATCTAGAATTATGTTAAATAATTATCCACCCTCGCATAACCTGATAAGAACAATAATATCTCATTAGTTTAGGATAAATGACTAGTTTAGCTTAAAAGTTATATGTACTATCCAACTTTAAATTATGCTCTTATTTTGAAGATTCTTGAAAACACGTACTTGTGATGAAATCATTTACAGGCAAAATTTCAGGAGAACACAAATCAACCAGTAGATTAAAATTCAAATAAAACCCTATCAAGACTGAAAGTAATTTTCAGATATTATTTCAATTCAAAATGAAATTGAGAGCAGAAAATAACAGGTTTACCTCAAAAAGAGTCAAGACAAGAGTTTCTATGAACAAGATCCGAGTAGAGAAGGTGAAATCTGATGAAATCGAAATCGAAATCGAGTTAAATCAAAACTGAGTGAAAATGGAACATATCGAAAATGAAATCGAGTGAAATTTGAAATCAATTGAAATCGAAATCGAATCAAAACAAATAGAAGGTGAAATTGAAATTGATGTTGAGTTTGAATTGGAGAGAAGATGATTTAGGGTTCATATTTCATATTTGGGGAAGAACATGTAATGTGAAAATGAAAAGGTTATGATAATAATAACTGATTAAGAAATATTAAAAAATTATAATTAAAATATTTAATATTTTAATATAATGATTTATTAGGTTTATTGAATTTGTTAAATAATAGTATTTATATTTTAGATAAAATTGTGGGAAGAGTTTATAAGAGTTTAAACTGGTTTTTAAATTCAATTAGATTAATTGAATTGGTTAAAATAAACAATTCAATTTATTAACCATTTAAATAGTTTAAGTTTTTTATGGTTCAATTCAGTTTAGATTAGATATTTGGATCGGTTAACCAAAATTTTGAACACCCCTACTTGAAACTATCTATGGTTGATTTAAAAGAGAAATAATTATTGGAAAATTTGAAATTCTTTATGATATAGGCAATTTCTAGGTGTTTTGTGGTGCCTATGATTTTGCAAGAACCACTCTTTAGCTTTTAGGATAAAATAATATATATTTTTGTATAAAATCATTTTCTATATTGAATGGCTATTATTGTATTATATATAATCGATTTAGTAATACACATACTGTGGAAGAAACTCAGTGTTATTTTAAATAGTTTTACAAATAAGTAGGAATTCAAATAATTTTTCAAATAGAATTCAATTGTGATTGTTTGACCACTCCAGATAATTTTTCAAACTAGAGAACTTTAAACAGTACTCTAAAGAATAAATATTTGAATTTTTTTTCAAACTATGAGAACTTTTAACAATACTCTAAAGAATAAATATTTGATAAATTCAAAGGATTAAAAGAAGGAAAGTTAATGCTCTAACGATTTGAGAACATAGAATAAAGAGAGCTTTTTTTATGTGTTTTGTGATAAAAACATGAGTGAACGATGTTTTTAACATATGTGTTTAAGATTTGATTCATTACATTATAAGATTCTGATTCAGGAAGAGTAACTCAAACATTACTCTTGCAAAGTTAATATAATATTTTATTAAGACTTATTCTACAAGTCTAGGAATTTTTCCATGTCCACGGTTATAGAAATGAGTCTATCAAGAGCAATCAAGAGCAGTTATATAGTTACGTACTCCACTTTTATAGAGCAATCAAGAACAGTTATATAACTAGGTACTTCACTAGTATGATCATCTCATATTATTCCCACCTTGTTATTATCCATACAACCTAATTTTTGAGATATATGATCTTTTAGGTGAAATTACTATTATGATCCCACTTATCTTTAGGTATTAGTTTCATCTTCTTAGATATATTATCCATAAAACCTAATTGGTTGGTGTAGGATTCCCAAAGAGTAGCTTCCATTTCATTTGCATTAAATACAAAATATCATGAATAGTTAAGGTGTGAAGTTTATTTAAATGAACATAAGTTGAGAAGAATAATTAGAAGAAAAAGTGCAAATAATTTAATAAAGACCATTCATCTGATAAGCTAATGTTGACTAATGTTGACGCATACCTTTTTGAGTTATAAACGATATATGTTTGGTGTTCTCCTAGGCTCTGTTTCCAAACTTCATATTCACGGTTTTGAGTTATGAACTGAAATTGGTTGCCCTAACAACATGATAATCTTGATATCTTGTAGAATCATTTCAAAATTCATTTGTCCACTACATTCTTTAACGATCCATAGATTAACTACATGAACTGCAAGTTCTTTAACGATCCATAGATTAACTACATGAACTGCAAGTTTCCATACGTTATTATCCTAAAAGGCTTGTGATGAAAAAATATTTTGAAAAAGAATTAAAGCTTGTAGGGATGAAATGATGCGATGAAGGGTGAAAGAGGGAATGAATTGTGTAAAGGAATGAGAGAGAGGAAAGTAAGTGAAATGAAAATATAGAGTGAAAAAGGTTTCCCGTTGAATAGGGGAAACAAGAAAAATAAGAAATGTTTTAAAATGAGTGGTAACACGACAAATGGCATCAAATGGGGCAAAATAGAGTTAAGGGAAATATATTAATATTTTATTTTAATATATTTTAAAATAAATATATTATTTTAAAATATATATATATATTATTTTGATTTTAATTATGAGATTAATTGAAATACACTGTCAGTGTAAAAGGGTTTTACACCATCAGTTAATTATAGACGTTGGATATTAAAAGAAGTTTGATTTTTATTTTAAAAATCTATAAAGTAATATAAACGGGTGATGATGATGAACCGACGGCGTAAAACTTTTTACACTGACAGTGTATAGTAATTAATCTCTTTAATTATTGTATTTTTTTAAATTTAATTTTGATTCTAACAAATATAAATTATTTTGTTTTTGTTTCTCGTTCATTTATTTTAGTCTCTTGCAAAATTAATTTATATTACAATTTACTTTTGTGACATTTATGTAATATTAGAATTAGTCTCTCCAATATAATTAACAAGACTTAAATTAAATATTTTATATATTACATGAAAAAACTATAATTTAAACTAATTTTAATTATATTAAAACTAAAAAAAAACAATTATAAAAAGAAAAAAAAACATATATTTATAAGAGAAAAAACAAAAAAAAATTATAAGTGGTAAAATGCAATTTGCAACATTTTTTTGGGTCAAAAGTTAAAATTCATCTTTTAGAAATGAATAAATGAAATATCAAATAAGTTGAACATATATATATATATTTTTACATTAGTAGGTGTGTAGATAAGAATTTGCATATTATTTTTATATAATTATTTTTTATTTTGTAAAGGCAAAGAAATATATCATTAATATCGGTTCCTATAACACACCATAAACAATGATATGACGCGAAACAAAAAAATAACAAAAAACTAGACAAAGATATACAAAGGACAACCAATTACCACAACCATACCAACCAAACTTAGCCACACCAATCAAATTGCATACCAACAATACTAAGTGACTTATAAAACAAAATAAAACACTAACGCTGCACAAGGAAACCACTAGCAACAAACTGAACACACTACCACCAAATTCAACAATCCAATACACCTAAACAACACCAAAGGCAATCAGCAAAGTTTCAACATATGCAATCAAAAATCAACTGAAAATCAAACTTTCTTAACATAGGACACACCCTAAAAAATCAGTTAATATTGTGCACCAAACCGCCAGGACAGTTGAAGAAGTAAGTCCTTGATCAGACACTCAAAATCTTCTTCACTCTTTCAAACAATAGCTCACCACGAGACTGCTACAAACATGCTCCGACCACTCCCAAAGCCAACAAATTACCTAATAATCAACACCTAACCAACTCTAACACGCAACCAAACTAGGCGGATCACCAAACTGCACCAAGAATTGCAGAAACATAGATATGGACCTATTAACTACTTAATCCCTACTCCAACATATAATTGGCACCAACAATACCAAAGGAAAAAAGAGCTCCTTAAACACTCAAACACATTACTTTCCCCACCTCAAAATGAAAAAAAACAACAACAAAAAAGCAATTATTCATCTCTAAATCCTAGACTTGCCCTTAGATTCAAGCACCAAAGTGTTATGTTATGTTCCATTTCCTTTGCTTTTATTTTTATCCATTTCCAAATATGCATTTTCATCTTCTCGACCAAAATTTCAGGCTCAACGTTTTTGTTTTGAAATAATTTTTTGTTTCTCGGTTTCCAAATATTCCACACACACGTGAACCAAATTACTTGGGCCTGATTACCAATTTTTCTGCCTCCATCTAACAACCCTTCAAATTGTTTCAAATGTGAAATATTATCGTTATGCATCGCCGTAGATATGCTTAACCAAAGACACACATCATACCAAGCTCTCTCAAAAATTGGACATTCAAAGAATATATGAGACACTGATTCATCTTTACCGCACTCTCTTACACATTGACTAGATCCATTACTAATCACACCTCTCTTAATCAAGTTATATCTAATAGCTATTCTATTTTGAAAGATTCTCCAAACTAGATACGAAACATTCGATGGGATAACTTTACACCACGCCTTACCCCAATCCGGGTTAGTCGGGTTAACGGATTGAGACAACAACTCTTTATACACTTCCTTGACTGAGTAATTGGACTCTTGGTACCACTCACCAATATTGTGGTGCAGAATACAATTCCACCAACTAGAAGAATTTCTACTTCCACTCAGTGTTCCATCATCTCTCACCCCGTATCTATTAACTAAGACCTTATACCATAAATATTTTCTCTCAAAGTTTACTTTCCACTCCCACTTTTTCAAAAGAGCATAATTGAGATCATGGATTTCCTTGCCTTAAATCGCATGTCATCTTAAATTCCTTCGTGGGACTGCCATTTACAAGCACCGAAACACATGACGATGACTTTTCATGAAATCTCATGTTTGACATCACAAAATCCAAAAAATCTCAATCTATTGAATCGTATATCTTCTCGAAATTCCCCTTCAACAATATGACTTTTTTTTCTCTTTTTAGCCTCATCCACTATTTCATTTGCGACTACTATCTCATCTAGAATTTGTCTTCCTAAAATAAAATCCAATTGAGATTATGATATTATGACTAATCCAATCACTTTTTTCAATATGTTAGCTAGCACTTCTGAAATCTGTTTGTATATGCATCATACCATTGATATAGGAGGATATTCTGATATCTTAGTTGGATTTTTCTTTTTCGGTATCAATACAATAAACAAACTATTCACCCCTTTTACCATTCTCCCTAAACATCATTTTTTATTTCTTTCCAAAATTCTTTGACAAAACTAAAAGATAAGCCATCCGGCATCCCCACACCACTGTCCGAATTTCTTCTTCTAAAAATCTTCTTATTATTGAATCTTCTTTATGATCAACTTCAATGTTTTTGAAATTCATATTAGTCGGAATTGATCTCAAACTAACTGCTGTGAATTGGTTCTTGTTAATTAATCTTGCGCTCACTTGTAACTAAAAACACCTGTTAAAAAAACAAAAAACAATTTTTTTTAATTAGATTATTATAAGAAAAATCGCCAAAAATTAGGCCTAAAATAATAACTCCTCTCCTTTCACAACACTATAAAGAGGATTAGAGAAGAGAAGAAGAAAAGTTGTGTGGAACAATAAACCAATTACAAAAATGAAGGCAATTGTAATAACCTCACCAGGTGGACCTGAAGTTCTTCAACTCCAAGAGGTTGAAGACCCTCAAATCAAAGACGATGAAGTCCTCATCAAAGTCCATGCTACTGCCCTTAACAGAGCTGATACCCTTCAGAGGAAAGGTGGCTACCCTCCCCCTCAAGGTGCAAGCCCTTACCCGGGTCTTGAATGTTCTGGAATCATTGAATCCGTTGGTAAGAACGTTTCCAAATGGAAAATTGGTGATCAGGTATGCACCTTTTTCATAATTTTAACTCAATACATTACTTTTTCGAGATGGGTTTTTCTTTATATTCAAAATTCATTTCTGGGTCTGTAAAAAGTTTTAAGCTTGATTACTAAAGATTAGGAAATTTACCATCTTTATTATCAGAATTATTAGGTCTTGTTTGGATACAATACAAGTTAATTCAACACTTATAAAATAGAACCAAGCTGTTTTTTCAAATAAGCCGGAGCTTATGAAAATAAGCTGAAAAGAGCTTATACAGATATCATAGGTTTAATAAGCTCTTTCTTGTCTCACAAGTGCTTATGTTGGTAAATAAACTTAAATTATTCAATCCAAACAGCACTATGTGAGTGTGTTGTCATGTGGTTATGAATGGATATTATGAGGTGTGGTTTCACTTCACAGGTATGTGCTCTTTTATCTGGTGGTGGTTATGCTGAGAAGGTAGCTGCTCCTGAAGGACAAGTTCTTCCAATTCCATCGGGGATTTCTCTCAAGGATGCAACTAGTTTTCCCGAGGTTGCGTGTACTGTGTGGTCGACTACTTTTATGACGAGTCGGCTATCTAAAGGGGAAACCTTGTTGGTAAGTCATTGTAATCAAGTTCTAACTTTTCAGGAAAATACAATAATATGCACTCTACTCCAAGCATGATTATTGAAGTATTTTTTCACTGATTCTTGCCTTGCTTTTGATCTTAATATATATTTATCTTCAATGACTATTTGTTTATTTGCTAATCGGTGTTGCCTAATAGTTAAACTGTTAACTTTATTCATTCTCAGATTCATGGAGGTTCAAGTGGAATCGGTACATTCGCAATTCAGATAGCTAAGTACATAGGAGCGAAAGTATTTGTTACTGCAGGTTCAGTATAAATTTTCATTTTATTAAACGTTTAGTCACTTTTTTTGTATGTTTAAGCATTGGGATTAGTTGTCTACCTCATTGTCACTATTTCAAGTGGTTTTCATCCCATCGCATATATTGTTATATTGAAATTCCAAGCGATGTTTGCAGAAATTTTAATCTAGAAATTGCTTAGCAGGTAGTGAAGCGAAGCTAGCTTTTTGTAAGAGTATTGGAGCGGATGTTGGTATCAATTACAAAACAGAGGACTTTGTTGCAAGGGTGAAGGAAGAAACTGGTGGTCAAGGTATTTTACCTCTAGGAAGCGTGGCCATTAAATTCCAAGCATTCCTCAACATTATGTGACATTGTACCACTTGCATCCAGATGCATCTGCTAATATTATCTTTGATGTGGTGTGGTGGCAGGTGTCGATGTTATTCTTGATTGTGTGGGAGGATCCTACTTTCAAAGAAATCTTGATAGCTTAAATTTCGATGGAAGGCTTTTTATTATCGGCTTTCAAGGGGGTGTTACCACACAGGTCGATCTACGTCCTATACTTGCCAAGCGTCTCACTATACAAGGTATTACAGATTCTGGTTCATGCCTTATACTAATAGATACCCCTCTTATTGCTCAAGTCACTTTTGCGAAAATATATTTAAACATAAATCACTTTACATTCGAGTCATATATAACAGACTCAACTTTACATAAATCACTTTACATGTGAGAGGAAACATTAGACAATCATATTTTTAAAGTGGTAACGGTATATACGTATCAATAATTCATGAATGTAATATGGTGGATTATGTGTAGGGGCTGGCTTGCGAAGTAGAAGTCCTGAAAATAAAGCTGTGATCATTAGTGAGGTGGAGAAGAATGTTTGGCCAGCAATAGCAGAAGGAAAGGTTAAGCCTGTGATCTACAAGACTTTCCCTCTTTCTGAAGCTGCGGAGGCTCACCGGCTTATGGAAAGCAGTCAGCATATTGGAAAGATATTGCTCCTGCCATGAAAGACGACAGCATTTGAGTTTAGACGTTTGTGTGTTCTGCTTCAGTGTTGAATAAAGTTGTGGTTTACAATTACAGTGAAATGTGTAATTTAGTTTGTGTACTAAGAGGATCATATTTTGTTTCCTTATGCTTTTTTCACAATGAGATATGGAAATTTGAATCAAGATGATATGATTTGATGTGTTTTCCTTTAGTTGTTTCTTGATTTTCTTGAACTATGATTTGTCACCTCCCGCTCAGTTCTTTTTCTTTATTGTTTTTAAGATCATGAGTATGATTTGCTATAAACATTTGTCACCTACCTTGTAGTCTAGAAATCTTCACTCAAGCTCACTTGATTCCAAATAAATATTTTATCTAATAAGAATAAGAGGAACCTTAGCATATTAATCTATATCAAGAGTAACAAAATCAGTTGAGAATATGAAATCATCAATTTTTACTACCACATCTTTCATTGTAACATATGGGTATGCCAATGATCTTTCGGCTAATGTCAATATCATCTAGGTTGGTTTTGTCTCTTCTCCCAAGTTTTCCTATCAAGGGTAGTGTCATCAAGTTGATATCTGACCCAAAATTATTCAGACTTTTCAATTTGGGGAGAGCTTTCTTTGAATTATAACACTACATTCTTCGGTTAATGCAATTGTTTCATCAACCGGAAGTCATATTTTCTTGGTCAGTAACTCATAAAATTTGCATAAACATGCATATGTTGTAATGCTGATTTATAGGCAACTAAATATCTTTATATTATGAATTTCTTAAATTTCCCATTTTTTTCTCAAGTGATGTAATAAGAGGGAACTTTTTTCTCTCTATTCCATGTTCTCTTTAATTTTCTTTACTACTTTTTCAACTTCACCCTCATGCTAAAGTTTAACTTTTCTTTCAACCATCTTTGTCTCAATTTTTTTTTAGATTACTTCATCTTATAATGCTTAAAACTCCTTACTTGCAACCCAACATCATTGCAGCTTTCATGTAGAGGGTTATCACGAGTATTACGTACTGTTAGTCTGAAAATTTGAACTTAGCATTTTGATATGGAGGTGTGATATAAAGGTATGAAAATGATGAGTGTAAGATGATCATACTATATTTTCAACATATTAATTGTTTTGATAGGGGTGATGAATTTGACCCATCTATCAGGAGCGATGAATTCAACTTGTCTATCAAATGTTTTAGGACTTGGTATATTCTTGAATCCAAAGATTGGACGACTCAGGAGCATTTTGACACCAAACTATAAGATTTGACAAGAGGACTCTCCGACAGAGATAATTAAAGGATTTGAAGACAGTTTCGACGAATGATAGTTGGTTAAGACAGTTTATGAACCAGAGACAGGTGGGAGCAAAGCAGAGGACAAAAGTCCACATAATAGTTTAAGTGTCGAATGTTGGATAGTTAATCGTTGTCGACAGTTATTGATGTACATACTATATAAGTAGATTTAGTTTCTCTAATGAGGGTTTACATTTTCATTCTATTGTCCTTAGAATTCACATATCTGAGTCATAGAGATCAAGAATTCGTGAGAAATGTATGAACCTGCGTCCCACTTTTAATTCACTTTTTTTATTCATTTGTTTTGTTATTTTTCTTCATTTACTTCATTTCTTTTAAGCTATTCTGCATTTTATTTCTTTACATTCTTATCCAATCTCTATAAATTCAAAGATAGAACCTTTAGGTACAAACACTTTTCTTAAACATCTCGCACAAAATTGTCAAAAAGAATTGTTGAGCCCCAAAACTGTATTCATTTATTAATTCAAATGTAGCAATATATACTACACCAGTTACAAAGTAACTGTCTCCTAAATACTTGGTCCTCAATGCTACTAACGTGCTAACAACTTTGACCTAGCAAATACACTAACTGTAAAACAATTAAAAAATAGGATTGACTCAACATAATTTATAAATAAATACTTGGTCCCTTCTTTATGTCGTTCCTCAATACTACTATGTTCTTCCTTTATATCGTTCCATTCTATCGTGGAGTGTAGGGTGACACCATCTCATGCATAATCCCTTCTTTTTCACATAACTTGTCGAAGTTTTTAGACACATATTCTCCATCACCATCAGTCCTCGAAATCTTGAGCTTTCGACCACTTTGTCTTTCGATCATAGATTTAAACTTAGAAAATACCTCGATCACTTCACTTTTCTTCTTGATCAGGTAATCCATAATTTTTTATTGAAATCCTTTATGAAGTTGTTCTTGTGTTGTTTCGCCTGCACACATTCCTCACACACCTTGTTTGCAATGTTGATTTCTGGTAATCTTGAAACCATATTTCTTCTTTTCAGATCTCGGATGTCTTTAAAATTGAGATGACCAAGTCTATAATACCATATCCATTCATCCATGGTAGTTGTAGTTGTAAGACACTTGTACTCCATCATATTAAGTTCAATCTTGAAGGTTCTATTCTGAAACATAGGTGCCTTCAAGATTAACCTTCCATCTAAGTCGATAACTCTCATCATCTTGTATTTGATCGACACTTTGTAGTTCTTTTCGACCAACTGTCATATGCTGATCAAATTACTTTTCATGTCTGGTATGTACAATACATTGAAAATTACTGACCTTTTGATATCTTTCCTCATAATCAAATCACCAATACCTTCAACTGCTAGAGTATTGTCATTTGTAAATTTCACCATGTTTTTTTATTGAGGGTTTCATGTTGACAAACCAATCTTTCCTACAAAGTCATGTGTGATGAGTATCCTGAGTCCAAGTATCATTGGTTCTGGAATCTTTCTTCATTTCTTGTTGTGACCATCAACAACATTTATTCTTCTTCATACTTTGCAAATTTTGCATTAGTTTCCTGATTGTTTTCAAGATTTAAGAAACACCAACAAAAAATTGAAAAAGAGAATAAATCGAGCTTTATTATGTAGATTGAGTAAAAATTGTCACCACATCTAAGATTCTAATCGAATAAACCAAACTCTTTAATACATATTAACATTAAAAGTTTATCAATATTAAAAATTTACATAGAAAGAAAGAAGACAAAATAGTTTAAGTTTCACTAGAAATGACAAAATTATCACAATATAAAAAAATATAAATTAAAATATCAAAAAACTAAATTATCTTTAATATAATATATTATCCGGATAAATCCGTACAACATTATTTATCTTAAAATATTTACCTTTTCGTCAATAGCATTATCTAAAAAAAAAAAAATACCAAATACTTATTATTAATTGATAATAATAAATAATAAGTGGCGTTGATAAATATTTTTTAAGTAGATTGTGGATTTTTTAATCAATTCAAAATTTACTTAGTTTGATTTTGAAGTCAACCATACTATTTACAAGATTTTACATTTAAGTAATGACCGTCAAAATGAATTGGCACCTGACATTCTCATTTTTTATTTTAGTATTAATATTTTCTTTCCAATTATCATAATTTTCAAAGTACAGTTTGCATTTATGATGACTAAGTAACTAACAAAACTAATTTGTTTACATTAATGATGTCTAGTAACTAATTCACATAACAAAACAAGACTACGTTGTTATAACAAACTTGGGAAGCAAGAATCGTTTCAAGTTCGGTCATTTAAAGAGTCGGAAGTACTAGAATCGTTTCTTCATACATTCATAAAGTAGTTGTTGTTTGTAACATTCAGAAATCGAAATTACTAGAAGATCTTCATCGTAGTAACATACAACAACATTCCCAAGTCCAAGAAAACCGAAGATGAGGGCTGTTGCAGTAGCCCTACCTGGTGGACCTCAAGTTCTGCAAGTTCAAGAAATTGATGAACCTCAACTCAGACACGATCAAGTTCTCATCAGAGTCCACTTCGCCGCCGTTAACAGAGACGACATTTCTCTCCGACAAGGCGCTTCCCGTTTCCCTGAACATGGAACTCTTTTCCTAGGTTTTGAATGTTCTGGAATTATCGAATCCGTCGGTAAAAGCGTCTCCAACTGGAAAATCGGTGATAAGGTATATACATATTCATCCATTCATTTTATTTCAATTCCATTTCAATTAGCCATTCACCTTGATTATGAATGGATGTTTTCACAGGTTTGTGCTCTTCTTGATGGAGCTGGATATGCTGAGAAAGTAGCTGTTTGTGAGGGACAAGTTTTTCCGATTCCGACCGGGGTTTCTATGGAGGAGGCAGCCAGTCTTCCCTTCGTTGCATGCACTGTCTGGTTAAGTGTCTTTGTTACCAGCAGACTATGTAGAGGGGAAACCTTGTTGGTAAGAATGGTTCTTGAGATTTTTGCCACTGATTCTTGCATTTCTTTTGATGTTAATATATAATTAACTTTATGACTTCTCAGATTCATGGAGGTTGGGGCGGAGTCGATGCATTTGCAATTCAGGCAGCTAAGTTCTATGGATCAAGAGTAATTGTTGCTACAGGTTCACTATTTATTTTCATGTTATTGAACTTTTACTCAGTTTCCGTGTCTTTAAGCCTTGACAGTATTGAAATTTGAAGCAAATTTGATTCTAGATATTACTATATGCAGTTTATGATGATAAGATAGGTTATTACTTGAGTCTTGACCCCGATGTTTGCATCAATTACAAAACTGAGGACTTTGCTGCTAGAGTGAAGGAAGAAACTGGTGGTCGAGGTAATTAATATTGTTGATATGTTTGGTTGCATGGAGACTCATCTGGTAATATTATTACCATTGATTTTGTGGCAGGTGTGGATGTGATTCTTGATTGTATTGGAACACCTTACTTTCAAAAGAATATTGAGAGCTTGAATGTTAATGGAAGGCTTTTCATTATCAGCACTCTAGGGGCAACTTTGTTTACACAGATGGATCTAAAGGTTTTAGTTACCAAGCGTCTCACAGTAACGGGTATTACAATCTTTTTAGTTTTCTGAATGTAAGTATTTTGCCTGCACAATTCACTTAAAAACACGGTTTGATAATTATGTTATGTGCAGGGGGTTACTTGCATAGTTGGTGTGCTAGAAGTAAGATATTGATCATTGATGATGTGAAGAAGAATCTTTGGCCTGCAATTGGAAAAGAAAAAGGAATGATACTGCCTTTGGTCCACAAATGTTTCTCTTTTTCTGAAGCAGATGAGGCTCACCGGCTTGTGGAAACTGGTCACCAGATTGGAAAGATATTGCTTATCCCATGAAAACCATGGTGAATACTCGACCGATGTGTACATGAAACAGTATAGGATCTTTTGAGTTTTAGACCTATGTTCTATCCATGTACATGAAACAACATATGTTGGATTGTTTGTTCGATCGATCTACATGAAACAACATACTTTTGGATCATTTGAATTTAGACCTTTGTTGATTGATGTGTACATGAAACAACATATTTTTTTGAATCAATATTTGTATAAATGAAACACGGAGTTTTGATTGAGATAATTGTTGAATGCAATTTAAATGTAGAAGATAAATGTATGTTTACTAAGTATTACTTCATCGGTCTCACAATGAGTGGTTCGTTTAGAATAAATGATAATGTCCTAAAATGAATTATCTATTTTAATTTTCAATGCATCTTTTTTATTTTTACCCTCTAATTAATATACTATTTTCATCATTTGTAATGCAAGATAAAAAGTAGTTTAATATAAATATCATTCTCTTTATTTCATTTATTCTTTTTTCTTAATCGGTGTGAAATTGTCAACTAGATTCCTCATTATCGAACATAATGAGTATTAATATGTGATCATTCAACTTCATATACAAAATCATGAACTTTAATGGATCCACATGCAATATTTTAAGTAGTTGTTTCTTCATGGCCATCAGATGTTGATGAATCAGTTTGACCCATTTTGTATATACTACTATTTAGAAATTATATGGTCCCATATGGGGCAACTCACCATGAAAATTATACTAATTTGATATCTTCAATATAAGTAATTTTTTTTTACGATTTAAGCATATCTATCTACCCGATCAGTCATAATAATAAGGAAAAGTTGTTATATCAATGTCATGATTAAATTTTATAAAATCGTTGTTTAAATGCTAAAAACCAACCTTACATAAAGACCGTTTAATTGTTGTTGCTTTCTCTATAGTCACTCCTTGAAGATTATATCAGCCCTTGGATATCGACTTCATGCAATTATATCAGCCCTTGGATATCGACTTCATGCACATAAAAAATTGATTTCGACATGTTGCAAATATAACAAACATAGATAAAGAGTGTCTGATATTAATCAAACGGTTAGAGATGATATTAATTACGAGTACCGTTCCTGCTTCAACTGTTCCTTTCGTTATGTCATCTAAACTTGACCTTCCAATAACATTACAAAAAGGTATTTGATCTCATCATCCTAATCCTAAATATGTTTGTGTTTAAAATTATGACCGTCTCTCTATTTCCTATTTCTCTTTTATGTTTATTTTGGATTCTTTGTCTACTCTTAAGTCTATAGGTGAAGTTATGGTTAATCCCAATTGACGTCAAGCGATGGTAGAAGAAATGACTGCATTGCATTCAAATAACACTTGGGACATTGTTACTTTACCTCCAGACAAAACTACAGTGGGATGTGGATGTGTTTATACAGTGAAAGTTGGACCAAATGGTCAAATCATTCGTTTCAAAACCCGTTTGATAGCCAAAGGATATACACAAATATTTGATCTTGATTATGGTGACACTTTTTCTCCAGTGACAAATATTAGTTCAGTACGTCTCTTTCTTGCAATGATTGTTATTCATCATTGGTCGCTTCATCAGTTAGACATTACAAATTTCTTTCTACACGGAGAATTGAAGGAGAAGTTTATATGGATCAGCCTCCAGATTTTACTATTCCTGGAAGTTCTAAACTTGTTTGTAGGCTTTGTTGTTCTCCTTATGGACTGAAACAGTCCCCATGTGTTTGATTTGGTCGCTTCGGCTCTTCCTTGATACAATTTGGTATGACTAGATGTGAAGCAAATCACTCTGTTTTCTTCCTTCATTCCTCCACCGGTCAACGCATCTTTCTTGTGGTCTGTATTGATGACATTGTTATCATTGGAGACGATACTGGGGTATCCAGCGACTCAAAACTCATCTTTTCAAAAAAATTCAAACAAAAGGTATTAAAGTTGCTCAGTCCTCATCCGACATTGCAATCAACCAGCGCAAGTATACCTTAGACATTCTCAGTGAAACTAGTATGCTTGATTGTCGTTCTGTTGATACTCCTATGGATTTCAATGTCAAGCTTCTTCTGGGCCATGAGGAGCTATTGAAAGACCCGAGAAGATATCGATGACTTGTGGGAATACTCAACTATCTTACATGCACCAGATCAAATATTAGATTTATGGTGAGCATTGTGAGCCAGTTTCTGAGCGCTCCCTATGATAGTCATTGGGATGCAATCATTCAAATTCTTAGATATATAAAGAATGCACCAAGAAGATGACTATTATATGAAGATAAAGGTGATGCTAAAACCATTTATTATTCAGATGCAAATTGGACGAGATCATTTTCGGATATGATATCTGTTTACTGTGGAAATTGGTAAACAACCGCTGGTCCTCCCTAAGCCTTAAAACTAAGAGTTACTTGCAGGATCGACCAGTTGATCCTAAGACATGTGCTAGTGTAATAGGGTGACTTATTCAATTCGACAGACTATTAACTTTGTGAGAAACGACTTCTGACAAAGTATTGAACAAGCACAGGTTTTTTCCACACGAAATGATGATGTTATAGCCTATGGGTGACTTGTGACCGACAACACTATAACAATCAAAAGACATACACAACGAACACGCTTTTGGTGAATTCTATTATCGTAATAGAATTAGTGTCGACAGTGTAGACGACAACGTAAAATGATAACTCAAACGTAAATGAAATTAAAATAAAGTGTTCAACGGGAACAATTGAGAAATAAGGAAGTTGCATTGAAATAAATGTGGTGATTCACGTACATAACACTCTTAAAAACTCCTGCTTCCTCGCGCTGGGAATATGAAGTTTTTTACAAGTGATTTTGGTACAAAGTGAACACCCCGAGTCCTCTGTGGGATCCCCTATTTATAATAAACTAAAGAAACTGTCTACAAGCAAAACTACTAAAAAATAACAGACGTCGTGCCACACGATCTAAAAACTGCTCCATATTTTGGCGCTTATTCTCCTTGTAACTGCTAGTCATTTTGAATTTCAAAATTATCTCGCTCAAGTACTTACGTCGACACCATCTCCTATGTGTTTGATACAACCATGAATTTCTTAAGTCCCAATCTCCAGTTCAGTCGACAGAACGGATTTCGACCAAACATGATTTTTCTGTCGGTTTCATCTCCTGGTAACTTATGGTTTTCCCAACTCTTGCTTATCTTGGGCTCAGCTTTCTTTCAAACCTCCCCTTGGTGGGGTATAATCCTTAAATCCATAAGGAACTTTCATTGATTACGCCTCTAACATGCCCTATCAATTTCTTGTGGTAACAATATCTACATACCGATATTGTGTTCTGATTGGAGGTAATATGATCTCATGGAGAATCAAGAAATAAAATACAGTAGCATTATCTAGTGCTGAAGCTGAAGCACTTTCATTGATTACGCCTCGAACATGGATGAAAAATTTACTCTTAGAACTTAGGATATGAGATCTTCATAAGACAAAACTCATATGCAATAATCAAGCAACACTTCACATTACATCTAATCCGATTTTCCATCAACGTACCAAGCACATAGAAATAGACTGTCATTATGTAAGGGACAAGGTACTATCATAAGAAATCACCACATATTTCGTAAAATTCGAAGACAAATTAGTTGATATATTTACAAAGTATCTTAGGGGTTCTCAAGTGGATTACATTTATAACAAGCTCGACTCATATGATATATAGGATCCAGCTTGAGGGGGAGTATCGTACCTAAAAAAAAAAGAATACGACCCTGGGAAGCGTAATCACACGCTCGTGGAACAGACTAACAAAGTCACCACTGAAATTTATTTATTCCCAAATAGGAAAAGGGAAAATATCGAAAAAACTCCTAAATGAATGACTATGATTATGGTCGTCGTAACCAAATCAGGGTTCGAGAGTCGATTACGTAAGAGGAAGATATTAGCACACCTCACGTCCGTTATACTCAACGGGATCCATTTAGTTTGTTGTGCGCGTTAGTGTTAGCTTAGAAATGTTAGACTTCCCGAGTTATTAAAAGGAAAAAAGAATATGACAAAAAGTTTTATTTTTTATTAGGGTGTCTGACGAGACTTTGGATCTCGCTCCTACGTATCTCTGGGTGCGATGGAGAACTCAAGGCTTACGTAGTTCTGGATAGAAAATATTTATTTGTTGGTTGATTTAGAGAAAGCTATTTTGTTTCAATTGACGGAAAACCATTGCTTGCTACCCAAAACAAGTGAGGAGCAGGCATTTGCATCACATTTAATGGGTTTCTACATATCAACATTCATGGGAAAATTCCACTTATCTCAACTCACATGATTGTGGATGAAGCATTGTCTTGCATCGTCTCGAGACAAAATATCTTTCGTTTTTGAAAAAAGGTTTTGAAGGTCATCACACGGCGGTGAGAAAATAGTTTGATTGGTTGGATGACGATTGCTCGAATGGTCGAGTAAGGCTACTCGTATCTAGACAATCGAGAAGATGAATAGAAGGATCTAGACCATCTCCCTTTTCATCCTTCATTGAAAAAGGGTTTAGATATTGTTAAGGTATTGTGAGCATCATCAAACAATTTAACGTACCTTCGATCTAAACTAAAATAAACATGAACCTGAATTTTGGCTTCACAACCACACCAACTTATTGGTTTATGCTCTCTTTTCCTAGATACCAAATTTATGAATTTTCAACTCTCATACGTTCTTTATGACAAAGAAACGTTTGTTGGACTAATACGCCTTTCCTATTGCTAACAAGATGACTCTTTCCACCAGTAAATCCATGTAAACATGCGTACCAATTATAAAAATTAAAAGCCGCCTCACGATCAGGAAAGTGGTACCTCATCATTTGTTCAGAGCAAGTCTCTTTGAAATTTATTTTCTCTAAATTAGCCATCGAATCAAGTGCATTCTCAGCATCAAAGTTGTCTCCATTTCCATTATTGTCTGTCTCTCCTACTTCATCTTCTAAGCATGACGAGTCCGCGTTCTCCATAAATAAGTCAAAAAAGTTTGACATCCTTGACGATATCAACATAATTAATACTCCTTCCGACCTTATTTATAAGCGAAAGTCTTCTAATTTTTTTGTCCTTAAATATAAGCAAATGTCAACAAATCTAGGTGCGTTTAATACCTTTATTCCAAAAGTATCTCTGCATTAATTATTTAATATTGTTAGTAGAAGACAATTTAATTGAGGGTATACTAGTAATTGTGTCATCTCTCTCACATGAAATCAATAAACTTAAATGCACTTAACTATATTTCTTAATAAACGTAGAATTTATCTTTTTTACTTATAAATCAGGCCGAAGTAATGGCATATACCGCAAATACTTACTTCAATCATACCTCGTAATCAACCAACATCAATAAGAATAGTGTATTGTGCACCTTTGAAAATATCTAGAAGCTCCTATACATCCATGAAACTTTAACAATTACCTACATATATTATACAAAATAACTTTAGCAACCAGATTCAATGTCATGCAAAAATCTAAAACCCATTACAACTTGGAATATAACCAAGACTTAGTACCACGCCTAAGATTCAACAAAATCAAATTTAAAAGATTAAGAGATCCAAATTAAAAGTTAATTAGCTTGTCCTACAACTAGGTAGATCAAAAAATAATAATAATAAATAATAATAATAATAATAATAATAATAATAATAATAATAATAATAATAATAATAATAATAATAATAATAATAATAATAATAATAATAATAATAATAATAATAATAATATGTGCATTAGATAAATACTTTATACTATATTGTGGATTTTTCAGTCAATGCAAGTTTTTAGTTTTATTTTGAAGTGAACAATATTTTTTATAAGATTTTACATGTCGTAGTGACCGTGAAAATGAATTGGCACGTGACATTCTCATATTTAATTGAAGAATTAAGTTTTTTCTTCCAATTATCATAATTTTTAAATTACACTTTGCATGATGACTAATAAGTAAGTAACTAACAAAACTAATTTGTTTACATTAACGATGTCTAGTAACTAACTCACAACAAGACAAGACAACGTTGTTATAACAAACTTGGGAAGCAAGAATCGTTTCAAGTTCGATCATTTAAAGAGTCGGAAGTACGAGTACTAGAGTCGTTTCAACTTCATACATTATATAAAGTACAGTTGTGTTGTAACATTCAGAAATCGAAATTACTAGAAGATCTTCATCGTAGTAACAAACAACCACATTCCCAACTCCAAGAAAACCGAAAATGAGGGCTGTTGCAGTACCCCTACCTGGTGGACCTAGAGTTCTGCAAGTTCAAGAAATTGACGAACCTCAACTCAGACACGATCAAGTTCTCATCAGAGTCCACTTCGCCGCCGTTAACAGAGACGACATTTCTCTCCGACGAGGCGCTTTCCGTTTCCCTTTAGGTGGAACTCTTTTCCTAGGTTTTGAATGTTCTGGAGTTGTCGAATCCGTCGGTAAAAACGTCTCCAATTGGAAAATTGGTGATAAGGTATATACAGATTCATCCATTCATTTTATTTCAATTCCATTTCAATTAGTCATTCACCTTGATTATGACTGGATATTTTCACAGGTTTGTGCTCTTCTTGATGGAGCTGGATATGCTGAGAAAGTAGCTGTTCGTGAGGGACAAGTTTTTCCGATTCCAACCGAGCTTTCTCTCGAGGAGGCAGCCAGTCTCCCCTTCGCTGCATGTACTGTCTGGTTAAGTGTCTTTATCACTAGCAGATTATGTAGAGGGGAAACCTTGTTGGTAAGCATGGTTCTTGATTCTTGCCTTGTTATTGATCTTTTATCTTCGTATTGCTTAACTTTATGCATTCTCAGATTCATGGAGGTTCTGGTGGAATCGACGCATTTGCAATTCAGGCAGCTAAGTTGGGTGGATCAAGAGTATTTGTTGTTGCAGGTTCACTGTTTCTTTTCTTGTTATTGAATTTTGACAGTATTGAAATTCCAAGCGATGTTTGCAGAAATTTGATTCTAGATATTACTATGCAGGTGATCAAGAGAGGCTATCTTATTGTGAGAGTTTAGGAGCCCATGTTATGATCAATTACAGAATTGAGGACTTTGCTGCAAGGGTGAAGAAAGAAACGCGTGGTCGAGGTATGAAGCATGGTGTAAATTCTTGATATCTTTGTTTTTTGATTGGTTGCATAGAGACTCATCTAGTAATATTACACCATTGACGCGGTTGCAGGTGTTGATGTGATTCTTGATTGTACCGGAACACCTTACTTTCAGAAAAATATTGAGAGCTTAAACGTTAATGGAAGGCTTTTCATTATGGGCGCTCTAGGGGCGACTTTGTATACACAGATGGATCTAAGTGTTTTAGTTAACAAGCGTCTCACTGTCCAAGGTATTACAGTCTTTTTAGTTTTCTGAATGTAAGTATTTTGCATACACAATTCAAGTAAAAACATGGTTTGGTAAATAGGATAAACATGGATTATGTGCAGGGGGTTACTTGCAAAATAGGAGTGCTAGAAGCAAGCAATTGATCATTGAAGATGTGAAGAAGAATCTTTGGCCTGCAATTGGGAAAGTAGATGGAATGATATTGCCTGTGGTCCACAAATGTTTCTCTTTTTCTGAAGCAGATGAGGCTCACCGGCTTGTGGAAACTGGTCACCAGATTGGGAAGATATTGCTTAAGCCATGAAAACCATGGTCAATACTCGATCGATGTGTACATGAAACAGTATAGGATCTTTTGAGTTTTAGACCTATGTTCTATCCATGTACATGAAACAACATATTATTTTGGATCATTTGAGTTTAGATCTTTGTTTGATTGATGTACATGTTACCACATTGTTTTGGATCATTTGAGATTAGACCTTTGTGTATTCTGGTTTCTGTTAAATAAAGTCCTGCTTTACAATTTTCAGCTAAATGTGTTACTAACTGTGTACTAGGGATCATGTTTGAATTTCTTTCTTCTGTTTTTATTTTTCTTACTTGCTTATTTTATTTCACTGCTTATACAAATGTTTTTGTTTAACCTTTTGTAAATATATTTCAAAATAAGTTACTTAATATTTTCTTTAGTTAAACAAAATTAATCTTTATTAAATTGATTTTGATTTATGCATAACATGATATAGTAAATTTATGTCAGCCGGTCATATGTTAATAAAAAGAATATTCAAGTCCTCTTCTTTTGCAATAAATAATAAGATATTTATAAATTTATGTCGGCTGGATTTCTAGAATTGTTGATGAAATATTATGTTGGCAATTTTTTTCACACTAATAATTCATGTCGGTATTATAAATAATTAAATATATTTTTTATAAATTTACACTTTCAAAACTATTTAGTTTAAAAATAAAATAATCCAATCACATTTGATAAAATTATTTAGATTTATAAATTTGAATAAAATTTATTTTGTAGAGTCAAAATTCAATAAGTTGTAAGAAAAGTATATTCAAACCCCCGTTTTTTTTTGGTATAGAACTCTATTTTTGTTATTATGTTAAACCCATGCCAAAATCAAAGTTTTACTTAGCTGAATTAACATAAATCAGCTCTTGTTAATGACGGTTAGATCTGGTTGGTGCAACACGTGGGGTTATTTGATAGATTATTAAACATTATTATTGACCATTGAAACAAGGTTTTGACTCAAACAAACAACCTCGGTTCATCTCAGCGGCGATTACATTAAGGTTTGTTCCAATCCAATCAACTTTAATTTTTCCGAACCGGAACAATCCTTGTTCCTCACGAACTACTTTAATCTGTTGTCAATCATACATGTTTTTTTTTTGTTGGTATTTTTAACGAAATTAGAGTGACCCATTAAGCCCCAATGAAATAATCATTACTGAATTTTCTTCTACAGGTTGAAAGATTCAAGCTTTCGTTTATTGAGTTGTGTGTTTTGTGATGGATCTAACCCAACTCAGTCCTGCACAGATTACTGTGTATGGATCTGCATTCTGTGTCATGCTTTCTATGCATTTCACTATGCAGTTACTTTCTCAGCATCTTTTCTATTGGAAGAATCCAAAAGAACAAAAGGCTATTATCATTATAATCCTCATGGCTCCTATTTATGCTATTGTATCCTTTGTGGGTCTCTTGGATATTAGAGGAAGTAGAGAGTTTTTCACATTTTTGGAGTCTGTTAAAGAATGCTATGAAGCTCTTGTCATTGCTAAGTTTTTGGCTTTGATGTATAGTTACTTGAAAATATCTATTAGTGGGAATGTTGTGCCTGATGAAGTTAAAGGAAGGGAAATTCATCACTCTTTTCCTATGACACTTTTTCAGGTATGACCTGCTTTTTTGTAGTACTCTCAGTTTTGGATGTGTTGATTTTGTTCTACTTGCATGTTTCTTTGATGTTTGGTTATTATATGAGTGAATCAAAGATTTTGTTCTTGAAATTATAGGCCTAAGACAATTCGGCATCTGTTATTGAGGTTCTGGTATATTCATTCATACTAGTGTTGTTAATTGATTTTTGCAGCCTCATTCGGTTCGGCTGAACCATCATAATCTGAAGCTTCTGAAATATTGGACATGGCAGTTTGTTTTTACCCGTCCGGTGTGTTCCATTTTGATGATTACATTTCAGCTACTTGGGATCTATCCGAATTGGTTGAGCTGGATCTTCACCATCATTCTCAATATTTCTGTTTCGTTGGCCTTGTATTCTCTGGTGATCTTTTACCATCTGTTTGCTAAAGAACTGGAACCACACAAACCTCTAGCGAAATTCCTGTGCATCAAAGGAATTGTTTTCTTCTGCTTTTGGCAGGTAAACTTATTATCATTTATATAATCATAGGCTATGAAGCACGGATACATTCAAACACGGACACTGGGCACAACACCGACACTGGTAATAGTTTGAAAAAATGAATAAATTGAATGTAATGATAAGTGTCGGCGTTTGACACTAACACACACGCGGACACACCGGTGTCAGTGCTAAAGAGATCATAGAACAAGCTGAATACAGTTACAGCGCATAGAAAAGTTAGTGCAAGAAATCTACACAGACTACTTTCTGTTATACGTAGATAGGATTTAAAATCCGAACAACCTAAATTGCTGAGTTTTATTCTGGCCACTGTGGAGTTTATAGAGTACAGAAAGCTAGTTGGATAGCCAAGTTAACTCGCAACTACACTGCCAACAGATTTAGCAGTTAACTGATACAAACAACTAAAGAATTTACGGGCACAATCAATAATGCAAATACATGATTAATACAAATACATGATTAATACAAATACAGAAATTACTGATAAATACTCTTAACGCATATAATCGATCCAATTAATTAGTCTGTCAAGTGATTCTCAACTTTGTTTTCTTTCTTTTAACTTTTTTGTGATAACACTTGATCAGATTAAAGTTTATGATTTGGCCCATAATCTAAGAATCATGTTCTTTGGAGACTAATGATGACAAAATCTTTTGAGACTGCTGAGGATTTTTGCTAGCTAGTAATATGTCAAGCCAAAACTTTAACCGTTTTCTGAGTTTTATTTGGGATTTTTTTCGAAATGAAGTGTCTGGTTATGTCTCAAATTTTAAACCCAAAAGAGTTTTGAATTTAAATGTTGGTATCATACTAGTTACAATTTATTAGGATTTTTCTGACAGCAACTTTGTTTGGGCTGTATTATACAGGGAATGGTGCTGGACGGTTTAGTAGCAGCTGGCGTGATTCAATCTCGTCATTTGAAATTAGACGTGGAGCACATCGAGGAAGCAATGCAGAATATTTTGGTTTGTGTAGAAATGGTGGTATTTTCTGTTCTTCAACAGTATGCTTATCATGCTTCACCATATAGCGGAGAAGTTGAAAAAATGCTTAAACAAAACAAGAAAGATGAATGATATGGTAAAAAATAAAGAACTCGAGTTATTTATTTTGCCACTAGAAACATGAAAACATTGATGCTATATTGCTATGTGGATGTGTTCTTTTGGTAAAGAATATTATTTTGTATAATTGTATTGTACTAGGCTGTTCATACTCCACTGCCATAAACTCACCCTCGTTTTGGTGACTGTAATTTTTCAGCTCTACTAAAGAAACTTGGCTAATATTTAATCGCTTCATATCTACTATCATGTTTGTGACACTTTCTTAGGACGATAGTTTCTGATTAGTTTTGTAACTCTCATGGTTACATTATTGCATGTATATCTGTGTTTGTTATTGTCTCTGTCCTGTATGTGTCTTGTACTTGTGTCACTTCTATGCTCGAATTTGGTGTCATCGAATTGTGGTTTCTCAAGTTCTCTTATCCATAGTGAATATCCACATTCTACCACCAACCAATTCATGAGCTTCAACATACCCTTTCCTTGCATGAATCTATCTTGTGATTCTGGCACAAGTTTCTTTTTTATAAATCGGCAACATTAAACAAGTATTAAAATTAAACAAAGCCACTTTAGGCTGGACTTTCTATCTTATGAGTTGAAGCTGTCAAACATACGAAAGATCTATCAATTTCTAATTAAAAAATGTGTTAAAAAAGAGTTTTGTTTGACACAGAAGTCCACCAACTCGTTAAATCAATAATCGAGCAAAGTGAAATTTTTTATTCGATTATCCAACTTAACTCAATCCGTCTCAGTGGCGGAGTCAGATAAAAAAATTTGGGATAATCGCTAACGAAAAATAAAGATTATAAATAAAATATAAATATTATTTTAAATAAAATATTAAAGTTAAAATAAGTACAAAGTTAATTACTAAAAATTTAAATTACATGACTTAAAACTATCTTAAAGTAATGCTTTACGCGTTCCGAGTGACTTGAAATCATCAATAATTGACTCCGAACTAATGCTTGCACTAATCTCCCTTTCAATATATACTGTCATGCTATCTCCAAGAAATCCATCATCCATCTTATTTCTCAACTTAGTCTTAATAATTTTCATTGCTGAAAAAGACCTCTCAGTTGTGGCCGTAGAAACAGGAAGAGTCATGATAAGACGAAGTAGTCTATCAATCAAGAAGTAAGTTTCAGCCTGTCCAGATGCAACCAAACATGAACATAGTTCTTGAATAGTTGATAAATTATTCAAGTTTGATGCTTGACGAGCAACAAATAGAAAATGTTGGAGTTGAAATTGCAAATTATTTTTCTCTTGATCACTAAAATCCATAGGATAATATTTTTCAACTAAAGAACAAATAGTATCAATGCTAAAAGCTTTATATCCATCCTTAGGAGATAAAGAACAAGAAAGAGTTAACAAATCCATTGTCTGCTCATTGAATCTGCTATTCAACTCTTGTAACTGTTTATCAATGGTAGTGAAAAAGATTTCAACTTTAAAGTAATGTTGAATTGTGACTTGATTCTCTTCAAGACGGGAGCGTCCAAATCTTGTTGTTGAATGAACATCATTAAGATCAGGAATCTCAATACCATGCTTTTCACAAAAAGGTACCACTTTAGTAAACAATATATCCTAACCATTTTCTCTCAAACCTTGAATAAGATGTTTTGTTGAATGAACCAAGTTCATAGCATTAACTACATCTTGATTTTTTTTTGTAAGGTTTGATAAAACATATTTGTTATTCCCATGATTTCTTTTATCAAGTGCAAAATAAATATAAAATCAAATGCCTTCAAGTAATTGTAACAACTATCTGCATCCCCACGTGTAGCATAACTCCCTCTATCTATTGCAATTTTATTTAAAACTAAACAAGTTGCTTCATACATGTTTATCAAGCTAGAAATTGAATCGTAATGTGATCCCCAAAGAGTATCTCCAGCTCGTTTTAATGTACCAACTTGATTTGCAGCTTTACCAGTTACAATCTCATCAATTTCTAATAAATAAGCAATTTCTTTTAATTGGGCAGTTTGTAACTCATCATGACGCTTTGTAGAAGAACAAACAACATTCACAACAAAGATCAGCTTCTCAAAAAATTTATGAACATGTTTGACTTCTCTTGATGATGTAACTAATGCAAGTTGCAATCGATGAGCAAAACAATGAACATAGTATGCATAAGGACAATCCTTCATAAAGAGGGCTTGTAAACCATTCCATTCTCCTCTCATATTGCTAGCATCATCATACCTTTGGCCACGAATGTTAGAAACATCAAGGTTATGTCGAGAAAATATATCACATATTGCTTCCTTAAGAGTTAAAGATGTGGTGTCTTTAACATGTGCCACATCAAAAAACTCTCTTGTATTAAACCAACTTTATCAACAAATTTTAATACAAGAGTCATTTGTTCCTTTTTTTACTCATCACGAGCTTCATCAACAACGATACAAAATTTGGAATCACCAATTTCCTCACGAATACTCTTTTTCACCCTTCTAGAAAGAATTTGCAAGAGCTCTTTTTGAATTTGATGTGAAGTATACTTGCAATTTTGTGGAGCATTTTCCAACACAACTTTTGCAACTTCATCATTGTAGGATGCTAAAAGATTCAATAACTCAAGAAAGTTACCTTGATTTCTTGATTTGCTACTTTCGTCGTGACCCCTAAAAGCACAAGCTTGTTGTGTCAACCAACGAACAGTGTCAATTGAAGTCTTAAGTCGTAACCGATTATTCCTTCTTTGACTTGAATTTTGCACTTGAATAACATTTCTAATATGACCATCTTGATTCAACAAGTCTTGACAAGCTTTCATTGCATTGTTGTGTGGTGAGCAAGGATCCTTCCCTATGTGTTTAAGAAAGGAACACTGTTTTCCATTCCTAACTTTCTTCCAATTTTTAAAACCCATAGAAATAAAGACAAGTGATCCGGGACGTCCACTTAGTTTTTTGCTAAAAAGGTAACATGGTAAGCAATATGCGGCATCTTCAGATGATGAATATTCTAACCATGATGGAAATATGCTAAACCAAGTATGTTGAAACCTTCTCGGATGATCCTCGTTACCGGACAAAGGATAGTTTTCTAAATGAATTTGATATGGACCCCATTTTAGATAAGCTCTTCGTATTGCATCCACTTGATTTGGTGATATTGCCAAATCGGAGGAAGCTTTCCAAGATCGCGTTCCAAAGATTTTTCAAAACCATGATGCTCTTCAATTGTTGGATTCTTAAGAACTGTTTCAGATTCGGATGTCGGGATTATAATTTCTTCATCTCTCTCTTCTCTTTCAATTTCACATGTTTTCCTTTTGAAAAAAGAATCAATTTTCCTACTATTCATCTTTACTCTTCCTATAATATCATATCAGATCCAAAAATCAATTTAGAGAACATTAAAATTAAAAGAGAAAAAAATTAATAAACTTAATTAATCAACTTTAATCCGTTTTCAAATACCGGTAACTTAACTATTAGAAATTAGCAGCAACAATGATTAAATAAACCTTATTACAGTGTATAACTATATTTGTAAATTACAGTGTTATGAATTGGCTTAATAAACCTCATATAGATTATTTTAACACGCACATCAAGAAAGAAGAACCCTAAAAATCTCAAAAACACAAATCAAACAATCACTTTAATTTGTTACTTTTTATAAAAGAAGAATGAATAAAGTTTTTTACCTGTTAGATGCCGATCACTTTAATCTATTCCGAGTCCGGTGCCGGTAGCAAACTCATATGAGAAAGAAAGGAAAGGTATGAGTTTTTTATCTTATCTGTATTTTACCTAACTTTGAATGAAAAATAAAAAATAAAAATTAATTTTAATTTAAAATAAGGATGTTTTAGTAATTTAATATATATAAATTAAAAAATAAATAAAAAGTTGAGGGGTGGCCGTGGCCTTCCCACATTCCCCTCAGTTCCGCCACTGATCCGTCTCATCTCGTTTTTCAAAAAATTTAATCGGGATTAGTCTAAATTGAACAAATTCCTCATTTTTTCACCCTTACATTTTATGTTTTTTGTTTGAAGAAAATATAATAGAAAATTCTTTCCTACCTTGAAATTTGTTAGGTGCTAGTTGAAGATTTAAATTTATATTAAAATAATAAAATATAAAAATATAATATTAAATAATTAAATAAAAATGCATATCCAACTAAATTCTAGAATATCAAAATGTTGACCAACACAATATAACATTTAATTCAAAGATTAAAATATTTTGATGATGTTTGATATATACACTAAAGTGGTGTAATTAAAAAGACTTGACATCATTGTTAGAAACTTATTCAACTACCAAACAGATAAGGTTTATTGTGACCTATTTCAAAGTTTGTCTTATTATCTCTTTATCCTTGTGTTACGGGGTGTGTGGTCGAATGATATTACTCATTTGTGACCTTCATCAATGTCTATACATCTCTTTCATTTTCTGAATTCATTTAGAACAGTCAAGCACTCAAACTACATGTGTGAATTGGTTGATTGCCGACACATAACTGTTGGAATTAATTCACCTATTTTCCACCAAATACGCGTTATCCATATTTTCTGTTTTTTTTTAAAGTTGATATGCATTTACGAAAATAAAAATATAAATAATTGTCATTTCAAATATGAAAGATCTTATAGTTGAAAGTTTCCTTTTCCTTGCCTTAAGAGAGAATTTCTATCATTCATATTTGAGTTTTTGCCTCATCTTTTGAAGCAATTGCAAGGTAATTTCGTTCTTTAGATCAACCAGACAAGACAATTTTATAGATAAAGTTAACAAAACTCTCAATTTTGTAGTACTAGCTTTTTGTTTTTTTATGGAACCGACAATTTTATCTCTTGGCTAGAATAAAGAGACCGGGTGGTAAATTCAGATAATATTTGCCTTTTCAAGTGTCTACATTCCATCCAGAAATGCATGAAATTAGGGCAGAGATATTAGTTTAATTATAAGAGTTTAGTTTTGTAATTTAAAAATATTTAGTTTAATTTTTTTAAAAAATTAAAAAATAAATAATAACCTTTTTTTGGAAAAATAGTTTAATTTTTAAACATAAAAGTTAATAAATAGATTAAACTCGTGTGATTTTTTATATTAATTCTGTTAAGCTTAATCTAGCTAGTGTAGGTTAGCATTTTGCTTACATGTCATTATTGTTATGTATATATAAATTAGTATAGTTGTCAACAGTGCAATGTACAGTAGGTGTGTGTAACCATTTACTGTAACTGTTTTGAAGAGTAATGGAAGTTTGTTATTTCAATTCTCTTTGTTCTCACTCTTCTTCCATCTTTATCTTTTTTACCTTGTGCACTAACAATTAGTATCTAGATCTTCGGTTCAGATCCACAGGGAAACACTAGTGAACGGTGAGTCGTTGTGTGATTGATTCATTTTTTGAATTCGTGTTGAATTTCTTATCGGAATCGTAACAGAATTATTTTTTTTGATTTTGCGGGATTGGGAAACACTAGTGTTTGGTGAGATCTGAGTGAAATGCACAAGGTTGAAGATGAACGGAAACGATAATCTGAATACTAAGCTTCCAGTGTTCGATGGCAAGAACTGGAATCAGTGGTTGATTTAGATACATGTGTTGTTTGGAGCTCAAGATGTTCTTGATCTCGTCAACGACAATTACGTTCCGGTTGAACTTTCGACAAATACAGCAGATACGTTGAGGAATGGTCAGTGTGATCTGGTGACTAAGGATCAAAAAACGTTGTTCTACATCCATTAGTGTGTGAATGCGAATGTGTTTGAGAAAATCGTTGATTCGACGACAGCGAAGGCTTCGTGGGACACACTAGTACAATGCTACGACGATGATGCATCGGTGAAGAAGGTGAAGCTTCCGTCTCTACGTAAGCAGTATGGGAATCTCATCATGAAGAACAATGAGAAGGTACTTGACTACATCTCCAGAGTGATTCTGATCACAAATGAGATGAAATCGCGTGGAGAAACTCTCTCTAAAGAAAAGGATCATTGAGAAGGTACTTAGATCTCTTACTTCTCAATTTGATTATATTGTTGTAGTAATTGAATATTCTAAGGATCTTAGCACCATGAGAATTGAAGGGTTGCAAAGTAGTTTAGAGGAATAAGAGTTGTTTATGAATGAGAGAAACTCTGAAATGGAGGTATAACAGCAGGTCTGAAAGTAGCTTATGGTAAGAAATATAAGAAGCAGTCTTGATCAGAAGCCAGAAGAAATCTGATGGGGTTCAGAAATCAGAAGCCTCAACTTCTGAAAGAAAAAAAAGTGCTTAGAAGAGGAAGGAGAAGTATGACAAGAGGAAGGTTCAATGCTACTGTTGTAAGAAGTTTGGATACTTCGTTGTTGATGTTTGGTCAAACAATGAGAGGAAGTCAGAAGAAGCAAACATAGCCAGAGGAGATTCTGATGATGAACATGTGTTATTGATGGCTTCTGAGTCTGATAGTGCGTCTTTGGAAGACCGGTGGTACATGGACACTAGTTGTTCAAATCACCTTATTGGAAATAAGAAATGGCTGGTTGAGTTTGACTATGGTAAGAAGACCAAGATCAGATGTGCTTATGATAAGTATCTAAATGCTGAAGGAATGGAAAATGTCAGAGTAGTTCTAGATAATGGTAAAACTACATTAATTTAGAATGTGTGGTAAGTTCCTGGCATGAAAAGCAACCTGATGAGTGTAGGTCAATTAATTGAGAAAGGTTTTTCAGTTACCATGAAGGACAATATTTTGAAGTTGTATGACTATAATCAGAATTTGATTATAAAGTCAGAATAGGGAAGGAATGTAACATTCAAAGTGAATGTTAAAACTGCAGACTCTAAATGCCTCAGTGTAACTAGTGTTTTGAAGGAAAGTGAGTTGTGGCACAAAATATTTGGTCATATGAACATCAGAAGCTTAGGGAATCTGAATTCAAAGAAGTTGGTATGGAATTCCAGTAATTAAGAAGTCAGAGAAGTCATGTAATGTATGCATGAGAGAGAAGCAATCAAGACTGCCATTTGCATCTGAAATGCCTCCAAGAGCAAAGCGTGCTCTGGGTATGGTGCATTATGATGTATGTTGACCATTTCCAGTACCTTTACTTCGAAGGAATAAATACTTTTTTCATTTGTTGATAAGTTCACAAGGATGACATGGGTATCCCTTATAAAGTTCAAACACGAGGTGTTTGCTGAATTTAAGAAATTCAGAATCAAGGCTGAGAACCACAGTGGTCAGAAGCTGAAAGTTCTCAGAACTAATGGTGGAGGTGAGTATAACTCTACAGAATTCAGAAAGTACTGTGAGGAGAGTGGAATAGAGCATGAGGTGACTGTTTCACACACTCCTCAACACAATGGTCTTGCTGAAAGAAGAAATCGAACTTTGCTTGATATGACAAGGAGCATGCTGAAGGAGAAGACGCTCCCTCACACTTTGTGGGGAAAAGTTGTTACCACTGCAGCATATGTGCTCAACAGGTGATCAACCAAGAATCTGAAGGAAATTGTTCCTTTAGAAAAGTGAACTGGAGATAAGCAAAGTCTGAGCCATCTGAAAGTGTTTGGTTATGTTTGTTACAAACATATTCCAGATGCTAAGAGAAGAAAGTTGGGTGACAGAAGAATAGTTATGTTGCTTGTAGGGTACCACGGTACATGTGCTTATAAGCTCTATCGCCCTATCACTAACAAGGTTGAATTCAACATAGATATCATTGTGAACGAATCAAAAGCATGGGATTTGAGTAAATCTCAATTCAACTCAGATGTAGTGCCAACTACTAAAGATACTACAGAATCTGAAGTTTATGAAGATTAGACAGAATCAGAAGATTATTTTGAAGGTAACTCTGAAGGTGAGTCTAACTCTAAAGGCGATTCTGACTATAAAGGTGAATCTGATTCTGATCCAGACTCTGATGGCGATTTAGACTCTGGTGGAGATCCAGACTCTGGGAATATTCCAGACTATGAAGGTGGTCATTCCTTTGAAGGTGGTACTTCTAGGCTTCCAGCATATGATATTGTTCCAGCGTCCGAAGAGGATTCTGAACAAGTTTAGAGGCCACAAAGAATCAGAAACATTCCAAGAAGGTTTGCAGAGTTTGACATGCTGAAAGATACTAGAATAGACTCTGAAGGAAAAGTCATTCAGTTTGCCATGTTAGTAGACTATGAACCAGTTTGTGTTGAAGAAACGCTCAAGAAGAAAATGTGGTTGAAGGCCATGTAAGAAGAACTTGAGGCTATAGAAAGAAACAAGACTTGGGAGTTGACTGAGCTTCCAAAGGACAAGAAAGTCATCAACGTCATATGGATTTTCAAGGTGAAACTAAAGACAGATGAATCAATTGGCAAACACAAAGCAAGATTAGTGGAAAGAGGTTTTCTACAGAAACCTGGGTTAGACTACTTTAAGGTGTTTGCTCCTATAGCTAGACATGAGACAATCAGACTGGTGATTGTGATAGTTTTTAACGGGAATTGGCCTCTGGTGCATTTAGATAAGGGTGTTCATGGGTGCGGGTCGATCCAAGAACCCGTTGATCCAAATCGAACCAACCCATAAATTACCCAAACCCATTCATTTACGTGTATACACAACCCAACCTATAACAACCCGTGTAGTTATGGTTCGGGTATCGGGTTTGAGTTTTGTAACCCGTAGATCCGCTGATCCAACTCATTGATGTGACTTTAGTAATTTCTTATTATTTTAAAAAATATATAAAATTAATATCTTACTAATAACCATAATTTTTCCAAAAAAAAATTATTCTCCATCAACAATACTACTATACCAACGAGTTTACGTAATACTATGATTAAATGTTGTTTCTTATTTTCTTTCGTATCATTTCCAACTTACGTATTTTATAGAAATAACGCGTCTTATTGAATTTTATACTATTATCAAGTATTATGTCGTGTTGATGAATTTTATTAAACATTATATGATGTGTTTCATCTAATTTGAGTGTTATAAATGAGTATGATTGTATTGAGTTGTGTTACATTTTTTAAAATCGACAAAAAGAATCATAAAAAATATATATTTTATTTGAAACCCAACCAAACCTAACCCATAAATGAACGGATCGATTCGGGTCGGTTTTGACAATGAAATTGCGGGTTGGATGACGAACCCAACCCATTGAAGTTTGAACGAGTTGGGTAACGGGTTAGGCCAAACTCGGTTCAATCCAACCCGTGTACACCCCTACGTTTAGATGTCAAATATGCATTTTTGAACTATCCATTGCAAGAAGAGGTATATGTGTCACAACCTCCTCGATTTGTGAAAAAGAATCAGGAAGAGATGATGTACAGGTTACATAAAGCGTGTATGGACTGAAACAAGCTCCTAGAGTCTGAAATCTGAAAATTGATTCATTTTTAAAGCTTCAAGGATTTAGAAAGCGTGAGGTAGAGTATGGCGTTTATGTTCAGCATACTTCTGAAGGAAATATGATTTTGGTATGTTTGTATGTTAATGACATATTGCTAACAGGGAGTTGTGAACATGAGATAGCCAAGTTCAAGAAGGTGCTAATGAATGAGTTTGAGATGACAGATCTAGGAAATATGACATATTTTCTAGGGATAGAGATTATGTGCTCTGAGAAAGGTATAATTCCACATCACCTAAAGTATGAACTTAAGCTTCTGAAGATATTTGAGTTGCTGAATTGTAAGGCTACAGTCACACCTTTAGAAACAAATCACAAATTGAATTTTGATCCTGAGGATGATGATGTTGATGCTACAACTTTCAACTAGTTTGTTGACTCTCTGAAGTATTTGTATAATATCATACCTGATATTTACTATGCAGTTGAAATGGTTAATAGGTTCATGAATAAATGATCGCGACTTTATGAGTCGAATTTGGGGTACAAACTGCAAGTGCACAGTTCTATCGCGTAGTTTTAAAAGATATCGATCCCACAGGGACTTATGAATCGATATACCGTTATCTAAGGTTACTACGTAAAGCTAAGGTGAATAATGGTTGATTGTTTGGGGGCGAAGCTAAAAACTAAACTAAGATCTAGATTAAATATTAATAAATCGGATATCGGTATGTAGTTCGTCGTAATTAGGGAATCAATTCTTTGTCGGTTTCTTGGTTTTAAAATAAATCGTTTCAGTTAACTTTATTGATTAAAGGTTTTATCTCAAACTCTCGCTCTGTTGAATAAACCATGACTTTATGTTAATGTAGCTGTCACTCATAATTAAGTCAAAAACCATTTTTTGAAAGCAATAAAGTTGCAGAAACTCTTTTTAAGAAAACACTGACCGTTTTAAACACCCTTATCTCAAACTCTCGCTCTGTTGACTTATGTTATACAATTAAACCCGAATGCTTAACTCTCGTCCTCACATTCAATCTTTAAGAATACTTTTTGGAAAAGGTCAGAATTTAATTAACTCTAAAACTTGCTCTCGCCCTGATCTAGAATTAATGCCTAATTTACACTGTCCAGTTAAAACCTCAAACTCTCGCTCTATTGATTTTAACTTCTTTATGTCTTTTACTTTTGTAAAAAATTCTTGTTATTAAACCTGTAAATTGAGACCGTAAAAAGATTGATTTTAATTTTAAGTTTGATTAGACCGACTTAGTCTTGATCCCTTATTTCGCTTACTTTACATACCGATATCTAGGCGAATTAGCCAGACATGCTAAACAAACAAAAATACATATCATGCATAAACAGACTCATCCCAGGCAGATAATATAAATAAGTAATAAAACAAAGCATTAAATAATAATTAAAGAACCTGAATGCGTTAAACAATAGTCTTGAACACTCTACCACAAGCCAGTAGGATTTGTTCTGGATTCTTCAATTAAACAACAAATTAAAACGAAGGAAATAAAAACTAGATTCTAACGTAAGGTTAGATCCGGTAAAAGTTGCACAATAGTTTCCGGTGTAGAAACTATTGTGCGAAAAGAATTAATTAAATGCTAGAAAAGAAAATAGAATTGCAAAAAGGTAAAACAATAAAAATTCTGCAAAGTAATACTATAAAAATATAAGCCTAAACTGCTGGAAGAAGAAAAAAATGCGAAAACGGCAAAAGGCGTGGAAAATCTCCGAACCGAGAGCTTTCCCAATTAGCTGCTATTTATACTGCTACTTGTGTAACTGCTTTCCAAGGGTTTCCGTATACGCGGTCTTTTCGTTCCGAGGGTCAAGCGTGGAAATAGCTTTCAACGTGGTCAGTTGCGTTCCTAGTGCCAAAAATATAGGGGAAAGGTGTGACGTCCGTCACACCATGTGTGACGCTCGTCACAGGAGTGTGCTTAGTGTGACGCTCGTCACAACCTTTGTGACGCCCGTCACAGGCACAACGTGCGCTTTCTTTGGGCTGGGCTTGGTCTTTGTTATTTGTTTCCTTTTTATTCCTTCTTACACCTCCTTTTCTTCCCTTTTTCACTTTTGCTTCAAAATGGATACCTGACATAAATAGAAAGGAAATACCGCATAATATCTGATAAAATGAGATAAATTAAAGTAAATGATAATATAATCTAATTGAATTAAGTCCTAAAATGTGATATAATTTCATGTTATCAAACTCCCCCATACTTAGATCTTTGCTTGTCCTCAAGCAAAATTCAGTATAGAACTTGTTTTGAAAATTTTAGCCAGATGAAATTTCACAACACACATCAATTCGTAATAGGTTGCAAGTGGATTTTGTTTAGAAGCAACTTGAGTTAAATCTTGATATCAACAACTACCGTCACAACCTTGATAACCCTGCATTGTGCAAATCAGTTCAAGTACCCTATGATAGCTATCCTGGTTCCCTTATTCTTATTTCACCCGTTTTCATTCTAGCGAAATCACATTAAGCCCTTTATCTTTTCGCGCACATAGTGGAGTAACCGGTTAGTGATTATGATCCCCTTTTAGCTAGAAGTTCTGGTACATAAGTCGGATAACTTCGTTATTCAGTCCAATGCAAATTGCGGGGGATCGAACCGTAGTCCGCCCTACCGAGTTCAGTACCAGATACCTACTGAACCAACTCATAATGGATCTTTCATATTGTGTTTTTGTATGATCTGCAACTTTTAGATTAAATGATCTGGTAAGGATCACCTAACTTAATTAGTGCATTTCCTGATATATATATATCTTTTTTTTTTTTTTTTTTTTTTTTGTTACTTTGGGAATCATTCACTTATATTCATCGGCTCTCCACGTAGTTTGCTATTAAGATGGTGCTGACTTCTCGTATAAACTACTTTGGGGTTACTATAAAACTAAAAGTTCAAGGAATTGGTATAATAGGTACTTATCCTGATCTAACGTGTTGAGGTTCGTTTAGAGTGTTTGGCGGTAGTAGTCTTTGTCTTGATTCGACTCAAGATCGATAAGATGAGCAACCTTTATACTTATTGGGTGTTGAATTTTTGTTGTTGTGGCTCATGAAAGTTTGAGGGAATAGATAATGGAAATTTTTGTTCACACTCGGGACTTAACTTAAGATAATAGATTTTTTTTTTTTTTATAATTAAAAACAAATAATAATTGAAATAGCAATGAAAGGAAAAGTACATACTTGAAGAAATGGAAATAGAAAGAACATGGTTTCCCCCCCATACTTAAACTAAACATTGTCCCCAATGTTTTAAGGGAATGAAATACAATATGGAAAGGAAAGAGAAACTACAACTAAGGTTGTCTTCCGCCTCTGGTTCTTGGACCTGGTGATCTCGGACGTAAGTCTAAGTTGTCGAACCTGCTGAACAACTCAGTAAACCGTTGGTCGGTTATGGCATTCCTAGCATCCTGTTGTTGTTGCATTTGATGCATTATTTGCATCATCTCGACATTCTGTGCCTGCATACCCTCAATAGCGTCCATGATGTCGTCGTTGGTTGCAGGCCTTCTTCGTCGACGACGTTGGGAGGATGGACCAGTTGCATTGCCGGAAGGGTTGAGCGGGACTGACTGTTGTGTAGGCGGATGATCACCTTGCTCCATTGCTTCAAACTCGTCTGTGTGCGGGTTTGTTTGTGAAGGCTCGGTGGCTTCGGGAGCGTTTAGATCATAGAGGTGGCGGTCGGGGTTTGTGACATCAGTTAGGGCGATATTTGGTAGAACAACGCTTGGGACTGCCTGGTTGTTCACCATAAGATAATGTCCTCCGCCTACTCTGTTCTTAATCAAGCGGCTGGATCGACAGTAGCTGATATCCATAGATAGGGGAGGTAGAGATTCTAAAGTTTGGAGTTTATCCCCTAGGTTTAGGCCAAGTGCTATGGTGGTGATTAATCCACCAATTATAAAAGGTTGTCGGCCTCTAGCACATAAGGTGCGGATATGATGAAATAGAAAGGAGACGGCGTTTACCTGAGTATCTGGTTCGAAGACGCACTGGAGGAAGAATAGCTCCTTTGAGTTGACCTTGCTGTTGTTTGGTCTTCCGAAAACTGTGTTTTGCAAGATGCGGATAAAGTACCGGATAGTGGGGTTATGTATATGGGAGAGAAGGAGCTCTTCCCAGTTGTAGGTATCTATACCGGAAATTTTCTTAAAAAGGCCGAAAACGCCAACTGTGTTCCAGTTTGAGTTTGGAGGGATTCTGGGGTGTAGCAGACCTTCTATGGGGAATTGTAGCATGGTACTCAATTGGTTTTGAGTTAAGGAGTACTCGGTGTTAAACATACGGAAGGTTGCGGTACCGGTTAAAAATTCGTCTTCACCGGCGGGAGTGGTGTAGTCGTATGAACTTAAGAATTCTAAGGTTAGGGATGGGTAGGTGGGTTGATTATGAGTGCAAAGGAAGGTTAAGTTGGCTTGACGGAGCATCCATTCGATACCTTGAAGTAATCCTAATTATTGTAAACAAGTTAAATCGGGGTACCTGGTGGAAACGACGCCTCGCTGTTGGAAACGCTCGAATTGCTCCCTTTGATAATTTTCATCTTCGGATCGGAAGATGATATTTCCAAAATTCTGATTTCCCGCCATTGTGATGAATGAATTTTGAAAGGGGTGATTTGGAAAGAAAAGAAATGTATTTGATAGGAGAGAATGGTTTGTGGTGAATGAAGGAAGGTTTGGTGGGTATTTATAGGAGAAGAATTTGGAAGTTGGAAAGAAGAAGTGGTTGAAAAGTAATTAAGTGTGGTTGAATGGAAATTAATGGGGAAGGTAAAAAATAAAAAAGGTGTAACGTTCGTCTCCAACGGCTCCTTAACGTTCACTAGTCTGAAGGGTGTTACGCTCGTCACAGGGGTGTGACGTTCGTAACAGGCACTACGTGTGCCGTCCGTTATGGATTTGTGTGACGCTCGTCACACATTCCATTTTGGCAAGGCTTCAGTAGCGTTTCACAGAATCAATTTGGTAAAGGATTTTATTTTTGTTATTTATTTTGTTTTGTTTTGCTTATGATTGGTTTATTTTGAAATTTAATTTATCGTGCACGCTTAATCTGCTTTGTATAATAATAAGTCATAGGTAGCAACATTAGAGCATAATAGCTATTGCATAATAAAATTAAATAAACAGCTTCAATAAAATGATCATAATGTAATACAGGAAAGGAAAACAATGAAATGAAAGAGAAATAAATGTGAACATGAATTCAAATAACATTAATGAATAATCTAACTTAAAACTAAATAACTTAGAAAAATAACTAAATTCTATCCCTCTGTACGATCTCTGGCCGGAGGAGCAAAAGAGTTAACACGATGTAGCAACTCGTGAAACTGATCTGTCATACTGCTCATGTATCCTAGAACTTCGTGTCTCATGTTAGTAAATTCTCCTCTGAGGGCGTCTTGTTCTGACATCAAAGCTTCAATGGCGGTGTTATAATCAGTTCCGGGCATATGATGCCGGAGGTCGGATATGGCTGATTCTTCGGTCTGAACAGGCTGAGGAGGAGGGTCAATATCATAATAGCCGGATGGTGTCTGAGGGTCAGATTCAGCATGAGGGATCTGGTCATCATAAGTCTCATAGTCATCACAAATCTCATAGTCCTGGATGGATTCAGTGGATCTAGCAGGAGTGGGAGTTTCGTTCAGGTTATAGAGCCAGTTACTGCGGTTATGAATGCTAGTCCTAGGATCGGGCATGGTGAATAGGCAAAGAACCTGGTTATCAATAATAAGCTCAAACTCGTCAGACCCTAGGTTTGCTATAAACATAGTGTTGAAGAGGAAGGGTATACTCATAGTAGTAATGCCACAAAAAGGGCTTAGGTCAAGCATAGGCTGACGTAATCCAATAGCATTACCTATCATAGTTATCAAACCGCCTATTCTAATGGGTGCTCGCTCATCCTGGATAAGGTGGTCCAAATTAGCTAACATAAAAGTGGCACCGTTTACTGGACGGTTCTGGGAAGCACAAAATATGATGAAGAGTTCATCACGTGAAACTGAAGTACTATTTGGCTTCTTCCCAAATAAAGTGTGGGTCAGGATCTTATGGAAATAGCGAAAGGCCGGGTTATGTATGTTTCCAGAGAGAAACTCATGTTCTTCGGGCTCATCATTTCCAGTCAGCTTACCCCAAAAGTGTTCAAGTTCTCTATGTTCAAAAAGTTCTTCCTGGCTTACTGTGAATGTGTCAAAGGAGGTAGGAAAACCCAAAAGATTGGTAAAGTCTCTAATATTAAATTGGTACTCCATATTGAACATTCTGAACTGGATAAAGCCTCTGCTAATTCCTTTTCCATGGCTGGGTAGATAGATTAATGAGCTAAGGAATTCTAGTGTGAGTCTCCGGTAGGTGGTGAAATGTCTCAGGATAGGGGATGTCTCCCATCCTATCTGGTTCAGCAAATACAGGACACTTTGTCTAAGTCCAAGGGCATTCATAGCCCAATCATCAGCATATAAACTAGGTAGCATCTCTCTAGTGGCTAGTTCTTCAAACTTTTGTTTCTGAGCCGTTCCTCTGAATTTGATACTCATACGATCAAAATGTCCCATCTGGTTAGTGTCAGTTAGAGAAAAGAAAATATGAGTTTTAGTCAGGATTTGGCCAAATGCCGAAAGGAGAAAAAATTATTATTATTATATATTTTTTTTCTTTTGAATTAAAATAAATCAGGAATTAATACTAAACAGAAATTAAAAGAATAATTGAGGAAAGAAAAATAGGAAAATGATAATAATAGAATAAGAAAATAATTGTGGGTTGTCTCCCACTAAGCGCTTTGTTTAAATGTCGCAAGCTCGACAAAGAAACTGTTAAGTATAATCTATAGGTCCTGGGGGCATTTCGTCTAAGTGTAGGATTTGCGAATCTCCATTGGTTTCCGCATAATGATAGTGTTTTAGACGTTGCCCGTTTACGGTAAACGGTTCTGTGGATTTGCCTTTAATTTCTATTGCTCCACTGGGGAAGATGTTAGTGATATGAAAAGGTCCTGACCATCTGGATCGTAGTTTTCCCGGGAATAACTTTAGTCTAGAGTTAAATAAAAGGACTGCGTCGCCTTGCTTGAAGATTTTCCTTGATATACGCTTGTCATGCCATTGTTTTGTTCTTTCTTTATAGATTCTGGCATTTTCATAGGCGTCTCTTCTGAGTTCTTCTAATTCGTTTATGTCAAGGATTCTCTTTTCACCGGCGGCTTTATAGTTTAGATTCAGATTTCTAATAGCCCAATGGGCTTTATGTTCTAATTCTACCGGGAGGTGACAGGATTTTCCATAAATGAGCTTAAATGGGGTCGTCCCTATGGGGGTTTTATAAGCAGTTCGGTATGCCCACAAAGCTTCTGGTAATTTCAATGACCAATCTTTCCTCGAAGTGGCGACCGTTTTTTCTAGTATTTGCTTGATTTCTCTGTTAGATACTTCCACTTGTCCACTGGTCTGAGGGTGGTAAGGTGTGGCTATCCTATGTCTCACTCCATATTTAAATAATAATTTTTCGAGTACCTTGGATATAAAGTGCGATCCACATCACTGACTACTATTCTTGGGATGCAAAATCTCGGAAATATTATATTCTTAAAGAGTCTAGTTACTACTCGGGTGTCGTTTGTTGGGGAGGCTACAGCTTCGATCCATTTTGATACGTAGTCAACTGCCACGAGTATGTATTTGTTACCGAAAGAGGATGGAAAAGGTCCCATGAAGTCTATTCCCCACACGTCGAAGATCTCTACTTCCAAAATACCTTTTTGTGGCATCTCGTCACGTCTAGATATGTTTCCCGTGCGTTGACATCTGTCACATTCCTTAATAGCCGCATGTACGTCCTTCCATATAGTTGGCCAATAAAAGCCGGCTTGTAGGATTTTAGAGCAGGTCTTGGATGTACTTGTGTGTCCACCATAAGGAGCGGAGTGGCAGTGTTGGATTATATTTTCTACCTCTTCTTCGGGTATACATCGACGGAAAATACCATCGGGGCCTCTTTTGAAAAGTAAGCGATCATCCCAGTAATAGTGTTTTATGTCGTAGAAGAATCGTTTCTTCTGCTGGTAAGATAAAGTAGGTGGAACTATTCCGGCAGCTAAATAATTGACTAGATCAGCGTACCATGGTGTGGCAGATATAGCTAAGGTGGTTTCTACTTGCAGGTCGGAGTTGTTCTCTTCCAAAGTAGCTATAAGTTTGTCATACGAGAAATCATCATTAATTGATGTTCTTTCCGGTTCAAGGTTCTCAAGTCTAGAGAGGTGGTCTGCTACTACGTTTTCAGTTCCTTTCTTGTCCTTGATTTCTAAGTCGAATTCTTGTAGCAACAAGATCCATCTTAGGAGTCTAGGTTTAGCATCCTTTTTTGTTAAAAGGTACTTGATAGCAGCGTGATCAGTGTAAACTATTATTTTAGCTCCAACCAAGTAAGAACGAAATTTATCTAGCGCAAATACCACTGCTAGGAGTTCTTTCTCGGTAGTGGCGTAATTCATTTGCGCTTCATCCAGGGTTCTGCTTGCGTAATATATAACGTGAAGCTTTTTATCCTTTCGTTGTCCTAAAACAGCACCTACAGCATAATCGTTGGCATCACACATTATTTCGAATGGTTCATTCCAGTCTGGTGTCTGCATTATGGGTGCGGAGATCAATGCTTGCTTAAGCGTTTGAAATGCTTTTAAACAATTATCGTCGAATATGAATTCGGCATCTTTCATCAACAGTCCGGTTAAAGGTTTAGTTATCTTAGAGAAGTCTTTGATGAATCGTCGGTAAAAACCGGCGTGTCCTAAAAAGCTTCGTACTTCTCTCACGGTTCTTGGGGGTTGAAGATTTTCGATTACCTCTATTTTGGCTTTGTCTACTTCAATTCCTCTGTTCGAGATGATGTGTCCTAAAACAATTCCTTCTTGTACCATAAAGTGGCACTTTTCCCAATTAAGTACTAAGTTTACTTTTACACATCGCTCAAGAACTCTTTCCAGGTTTTCAAGGCATTCTTCGAAACTTTGTCCGTATACAGAAAAGTCATCCATAAATACTTCCATGATGTTTTCGAGAAAGTCGGCGAAAATTGCCATCATGCATCTTTGAAAGGTTGCAGGGGCATTACACAGACCAAACGGCATTCGTCTATAAGCGAAGGTACCAAAAGGGCACGTGAACGTTGTCTTTTCTTGGTCATCAGGGTGAATTGGTATTTGAAAGAAGCCTGAATAACCGTCTAGATAACAGAAATGTGAATGTTTTGCTAATCGTTCTAACATTTGGTCAATGAATGGTAAAGGGAAATGATCTTTTCGGGTTGCTTTGTTTAGTTTCCTATAATCAATGCACATTCTCCATCCTGATTCGATTCGTTTAGTTATAGTTTCCCCTTTTTTGTTTTCAATAACGGTTATGCCTCCTTTCTTTGGTACAACGTGCACAGGACTAACCCATTTGCTATCAGATATAGGATATATAATACCTGCTTCCAATAACTTGGTTATTTCCTTCTTTACTACCTCACTCAGGATCGGATTTAGTCTTCTCTGGTGTTCCCTAGAGGTTTTACAGTCTTCTTCTAACATGATGCGGTGCATACAAATAGAAGGACTTATTCCTTTAAGATCGGTGATGTGGTACCCTAGTGCGGTTGGATACTTCCTTAAGATATGTAGGAGTTTTTCTGTTTCGAGTCTTCCTAGGTCTGCATTAACTATCACAGGTCGTTCAAGTTCTAGGTCTAGGAATTCATATCTCAGATTTTTGGGAAGTGTTTTCAGGTCAGGGGTTGGTTTGTTAAGACATTGCGTAGGATCCGGTGTTATTGCCAAACATTGGTTAGATCTGTCTTCTACAAGGCAATCAGATGATTTGTCTTCTTCTAACTCTGCTTCTTTTATGCATTCATCGATGATATCCATGAAGTAACATGTATCTTCTATTGCAGGTGCTTTCAAGAATTGGGAAAGAATGAACTCAATTTTCTCTTCACCTACTTCGAAGGTGAGTCGTCCTCGTTTTACGTCTATGATTGCACCGGCAGTTGCCAAGAATGGTCTTCCCAGTATAATGGGTGTAATATCATCTTCTCTAATGTCCATAATTGTAAAATCAGTGGGAATGTAGAATTGACCTATGCGTACGGGAACGTTTTCAAGGATTCCTACAGGATATTTGATGGAACGATCTGCTAGTTGCACAGACATTTTGGTTGGTCTTAATTCTCCCATTTCCAGTTTCTTACATATGGATAGAGGCATAACGCTAATTCCGGCTCCTAAATCGCATAAGGCTTTGTCGATGACAAATTTTCCTATGTGACAGGGTATAGAGAAACTACCTGGATCCTTGAGTTTAGGGGGCATGTTTTGGATTATAGCGCTACATTCGGCAGGGAGTGTAACGGTTTCGCTATCCTCAAGTTTCCTCTTATTAGAAAGGATTTCTTTTAAGAATTTAGCATATGAGGGCATCTGCGTAATAGCTTCGGTGAACGGAATTGTAACGTTTAATTGTTTAAGGAGATCAACAAATTTTCTAAATTGGCCCGCATCTTTGGTTTTAACAAGCCTTTGAGGGTAAGGTATAGGTGGTTTGTAAGGTGGTGGAGGTACATAAGGTTCCTTCTTTTCTAGGGTTTCCTTATTACTCTCTTCCTTTTCCTTAGGTTCACTTTCCTCAGTTGATTTCTTAGGGTTTTGGTTTTCTATCCTTGGATCAGACGGTCCTTCCACTTCCGTTCCACTTCTTAATATAATTGCATGAGCGTGGCTTCTCGGGTTAGGTTGGGGCTGTCCAGGGAATGTACCAGTTGGGGCAGCAGTAGGTGCTTGTTGTTGGGCTACTTGTGATATTTGTGTTTCCAGCATTTTGTTATGGGTAGCCAAGGCATCTACTTTGCTTGCTAGTTGTTTAAGTTGTTCGCCAGTGTGTACATTCTGGTTTAGGAAATCTTTATTGGTTTGTTGTTGGGAAGCTATAAAGTTTTCCATCATGATTTCCAAGTTGGATTTCCTAGGGGCGTTATTGTTAGGCATGGATGGGTTCGGTTTCTGATATCCCGGAGGTATAGCTGGGGCTTGATTTGGAGACTGTCCAGGTGCGTACAAAGCGTTATTGCTCTTATATGAAAAGTTTGGATGGTTCTTCCAATTTGAGTTATAGGTGTTCGAATAGGGGCTTCCTTGAGCATAGTTTACTTGCTCTGCTTGGATTCCTGTCAAGAGTTGACAGTCCGTAGGAGTGTGGCCTTGGATTCCATAGACCTCGCAATTCTGAGTTATAGCAACCACGGCGGCTGGAGGTGATACGTTTAAACTTTCAATTTTCTGGACCAAAGCATCCACTTTTGCGTTAACGTGATCAAGGTTACTTATCTCGTACATGCCAGTTTTCGTTTGAGGTTTTTCCACCGTTGTTCGTTCGGTTCCCCACTGATAGTGGTTTTGGGCCATGCTCTCGATAAGCTGGTAAGCATCAGCATAAGGTTTGTTCATTAATGCACCACCTGCAGCGGCGTCTATTGTTAACCTTGTGTTGTATAAGAGACCATTATAAAATGTGTGAATTACTAACCAGTCTTCCAAACCGTGGTGTGGACAAAGTCTCATCATGTCTTTATATCTTTCCCATGCTTCGAAAAGAGACTCGTTGTCTTTCTGTTTAAATCCGTTTATCTGGGCTCTTAACATAGCTGTTTTGCTTGGCGGAAAGTATCGGGCAAGAAAAACTTTCTTCAACTCGTTCCATGTGGTGACTGAGTTGGAAGGGAGAGATTGAAGCCATCTTCTAGCGCTATCTCTTAATGAGAAAGGAAAAAGACGAAGTCGAATTGCCTCTGAAGTGACACCATTAGCTTTAACAGTATCAGCGTATTGGACAAATACGGATAAATGAAGGTTTGGATCCTCGGTAGGATTTCCAGATAATTGGTTCTGTTGCACCGCCTGCAACAGCGAAGGTTTAAGTTCGAAGTTGTTTGCTTCGATTGCGGGCGGAGCAATACTTGAATGTGGCTCATCTTGCGATGGAGCGGCGTAATCTCTAAGAGCACGAGCTGGTTCTGCCATCTCGGTTATCGAAGGAAAAAGGTTTTTGAAATCAGGAAGTTCTATAGGAGGGAGATTGTTTGCAGCACGATATTCCCGAATTCGTCGTAAGACTCGGAGATATAGTTCGATATCGTTGATTCGTAAATAGAGCGGTTCGCCTTGTGAGCGAGTGCGTGGCATACAAATCAACGAAAGAAAGAATAGAAGAAAAAGAAACCTTAGTCTCTACAGCGTAACGGAAGAGTTACGATATCGATTAAATAAAAGTCCCCGGCAACGGCGCCAAAAACTTGATCGCGACTTTATGAGTCGAATTTGGGGTACAAACTGCAAGTGCACAGTTCTATCGCGTAGTTTTAAAAGATATCGATCCCACAGGGACTTATGAATCGATATACCGTTATCTAAGGTTACTACGTAAAGCTAAGGTGAATAATGGTTGATTGTTTGGGGGCGAAGCTAAAAACTAAACTAAGATCTAGATTAAATATTAATAAATCGGATATCGGTATGTAGTTCGTCGTAATTAGGGAATCAATTCTTTGTCGGTTTCTTGGTTTTAAAATAAATCGTTTCAGTTAACTTTATTGATTAAAGGTTTTATCTCAAACTCTCGCTCTGTTGAATAAACCATGACTTTATGTTAATGTAGTTGTCACTCATAATTAAGTCAAAAACCACTTTTTGAAAGCAATAAAGTTGCAGAAACTCTTTTTAAGAAAACACTGACCGTTTTAAACACCCTTATCTCAAACTCTCGCTCTGTTGACTTAGGTTATACAATTAAACCCGAATGCTTAACTCTCGTCCTCACATTCAATCTTTAAGAATACTTTTTGGAAAAGGTCAGAATTTAATTAACTCTAAAACTTGCTCTCGCCCTGATCTAGAATTAATGCCTAATTTACACTGTCCAGTTAAAACCTCAAACTCTCGCTCTATTGATTTTAACTTCTTTATGTCTTTTACTTTTGTAAAAAATTCTTGTTATTAAACCTGTAAATTGAGACCGTAAAAAGATTGATTTTAATTTTAAGTTTGATTAGACCGACTTAGTCTTGATCCCTTATTTCGCTTACTTTACATACCGATATCTAGGCGAATTAGCCAGACATGCTAAACAAACAAAAATACATATCATGCATAAACAGACTCATCCCAGGCAGATAATATAAATAAGTAATAAAACAAAGCATTAAATAATAATTAAAGAACCTGAATGCGTTAAACAATAGTCTTGAACACTCTACCACAAGCCAGTAGGATTTGTTCTTGGATTCTTCAATTAAACAACAAATTAAAACGAAGGAAATAAAAACTAGATTCTAACGTAAGGTTAGATCCGGTAAAAGTTGCACAATAGTTTCCGGTGTAGAAACTATTGTGCGAAAAGAATTAATTAAATGCTAGAAAAGAAAATAGAATTGCAAAAAGGTAAAACAATAAAAATTCTGCAAAGTAATACTATAAAAATATAAGCCTAAACTGCTGGAAGAAGAAAAAAATGCGAAAACGGCAAAAGGCGTGGAAAATCTCCGAACCGAGAGCTTTCCCAATTAGCTGCTATTTATACTGCTACTTGTGTAACTGCTTTCCAAGGGTTTCCGTATACGCGGTCTTTTCGTTCCGAGGGTCAAGCGTGGAAATAGCTTTCAACGTGGTCAGTTGCGTTCCTAGTGCCAAAAATATAGGGGAAAGGTGTGACGTCCGTCACACCATGTGTGACGCTCGTCACAGGAGTGTGCTTAGTGTGACGCTCGTCACAACCTTTGTGACGCCCGTCACAGGCACAACGTGCGCTTTCTTTGGGCTGGGCTTGGTCTTTGTTATTTGTTTCCTTTTTATTCCTTCTTACACCTCCTTTTCTTCCCTTTTTCACTTTTGCTTCAAAATGGATACCTGACATAAATAGAAAGGAAATACCGCATAATATCTGATAAAATGAGATAAATTAAAGTAAATGATAATATAATCTAATTGAATTAAGTCCTAAAATGTGATATAATTTCATGTTATCAATAAACCAGAGTGGTCTCATTACCAAGCTGCTGTCAGGATTCTGAGATATATTAAGGGGATTCTGAAGTATGATTTTTTGTTCTCTTTTGGTGAAAAGGCTAATTCAAAGCTGATGTGTTACTCAGACAATGATTGGTGTGAAGACAGAGTTGATAAAAGAAGTACTTCTAGATATTTGTTTAAGTATATGGGAGGTCCTATTTTTTGGTATTCCAAGAAGCCACCAGTTGTTGCTTTGTCAACCTGTGAAGTTGAATACATTGCAGGTGATGTGGCTGCATGTCAAGTTGTTTGACTTTTGAATTTACTGCAGGATCTAAAGATTAAGATAAACAAAGCTCTGAAGCTAATGATTGATAACAAGTCTACAATCAATCTTACCAAGAATCCAGTGTTGCATGGGAGAAGCAGACATATTGAGACTAAGTTTCATTTTTTGAGGAGTCGGATTCATAATGGAGTGCTAGAAGTTATGCATTGTAGCACCCAAAAGTAGCTGACAGATGTTCTGAGAAAGCGATCTAGATTGATTAATTTCTCCACTTGAGGGATTAAATTGGTGTTGTTAGTTTTGATTAGCTGAATATGAATTAAGCGATGGTGTTAGAAATAATTCATATTCAGTAGTAATAATATTAGTTTTGTTAAACTTAATCTAGCTAGTGTAGGTTAGCATTTTGCATATGTGGCATTATTGTTGTGTATATATAAACAAATATAGATGTAAATAGTGCAGTGTATAATGGGTGTGTCTAACCATTTACTATAACCGTTTTGAAGAGTAGTGAAAGTGTGTTATTTCAGTTCTCATTTTTCTCTCTCTTCTTCCACCTTCACCTACACCAATAATTTAAATTTATTTCTCTTTGATTAATACAAAGATTTCTTTTTTATTCATTTCTAAATTAGAATAATTTGAAAATTGTCAAAATGTCCTTTTCTCATAGATGTTATGTTACACACAATTAACCTTAAAAAATACTTCATTATCTTTATCCTCTTTTCTAGGATTAAGAGAATTCATACACTTTGGTAGTACACCTTTCTTTCTCATATCTAAAAAGATTCATATTAAGATCTCTTTTCAACTTTTATTTTTCCTCTTTATCTTTCCTTTAATGTCAAATATGGTCCACATGTCCCCTATATCCATCCATGACTAAGTTGCTACTCTAAGAATATGATGTTGAGTGCCATGTTTAACAAACCTATAATCATAGCTAATAAATCCACATGTCCTAGCCATGTTCCCTAACTATAAGTCAATATTCTATATACTGACTTTATTTTACATTCTAATTATAGTGCACGTACATGTCCAATTTTGTTAGGTCACAAATGTTTAAGGCTTTACGCCATACTTTGAAAGAAGGGTGTCCTAAAAATATTATATATAGTGAATCACTTGCATGGTTTAGACGGAATAGATTATTTATTGTTCTTAAATCTTTCTTTGACATATCATAGCTATCTTTACTTTTTTATATTTAAATTTGGAATGTGAATTTTTAATTATAGCTATAACTACTATATGAGCTTCGCAACCCACAACCGTGTTGATGTAATGCATAGGCACTTGCAATGGTTGACCTCCACATTATGAAACTTTTATAGTTAAAAAGCTTTTGGTAATGAATTTAATAGATATGTAGACAAAAAAAAATAAGGATGTATAAAATGCGAGTTTAGATGTTATAGCCCTAACACACTAATTTGTTGGGCTCAAATGTGCTATAAGGGTTTAATAAACAAACTATTTAAAATAATAATAAATCAATAATTAATTCATAATTTGAATATTATACTGTAACAGTAATGACACAAATTTAGTATCAACCCAAAGTAAAATTAAAAAAACGAAATTCATAATTTAATATAAAGAAATTGATTTTAAAAAATAGAAAACAATGTTTTAACAAAACCATTTAGGATTAGCGATGACAAAATTTAGTAGATAGTTATTCTGATCTAGCGGATATCCAACCTCCTAAAGTCAAGGTATTTCAAGTCTAATAGGGAAGAAATAATTCTGAAGGTACACTTGTTCTAGAGGTATAAAAAGAGATGTCATCCAACTCTCATGCGCCATTGGATAATAGGGTCATTAGATTTATCGACAGTTCTCTGCTTTGAAGAAAATTTTATAGCTACAACTAAGGGCCCACTGTAAAAGGTAAAATATATATTAATATTTGGTATAAAAAAATTAAAAACCTTGTGCATCACCGATTTAAACGTCAAATTATTTACAGGTATGCACCTACCACCAAACTGGAGCATAAGATTGTACTAGGATTCATCATTAAACTTTCACTTGTCAAGACTCCATAAAGAAGGTGATATGTTTCAGATCATTTGACGCCATTTGTTGAAAATCTAGTTTAAAGTTTCCACTTTATCTCATTTTAATGGCAAAATCGAGCAACACATAGGTCAAAGGACTAGTATTTGAGACAAACATCAAAAATTTCTTAAAGAGTCTCCTAAAATAAATTCGTAAAAAAGGGAAAAGAATCTAAGAAGAAGATGATCGCGCGAGACTTTGCAATAGCTCTCAAGAGTTGTAATTATAAGTACGTGTTATGGAACTATGTGCTTGTGGGTTTAATCCGGAAGTGACCAAAGTTAAGCAAGACATGCCTAGACCAATCAACATCATGGTTCAGATGATGACAACCCATGAAGAAGTAACATGACTTTGGTGACAACACATAAAGACAAGTAAGAGGTCAAAGATGTACAAGATAGTTGATCAAGCTTTTTCTCTTAATAAAGCTGTAGAGCTTGGGTTTATGATCATTGTGATACTCTCTGATGATAGTGTTTGACTTGAAGACATCGCAAGCCTCATCTCTAAGAAGAATCAAGTGAAGTGCTTATGTGATTGATGTATCTGGAAAAAGGCTTGAAGTTTCAAAGTGTGAAAGAGAATGAGTGTGAAAGCTTGCATGATTATGTCCGAGTGATCAATGTGTTGTAAAACACAAGGATGTTTTCATAAATTAGTTTGGATAAATCACACGCTCACTATATATCTTTTTCAAGGCTATATTTTTCAAAGAAAATCACCTAAAATTGTTTTAGAGTCTAGCCAAGTGAATTAGGATCTATTAGATTGATTAGACAAGTTTTTCAACTGTCTAATCGATTAGACCAAGTATCTAATCGATTAGATAAAGAAAAAGATAGTATATAATCGATTGTGACAATGTCTTAATAAATGGTAACGACTCTCTATCTAAATCTTCCAAAATGGACACAAACAATAAATTATTTATGTCATCCAATCGAATAGATTAAAGAGGTAATCGATTAGATAATTAATTTTTCCTATGAATTGTTTCCTTTTTTGAACCAATATTTGGCCTATAAATAGAGGTATTCTCTTTCATTTTTCAACATCTAGAAAAAAAACGTGAGATCTCACCTTCCTTATTATTTTTCTCTCACATAAATTTAACCATAGTGCTTTGAGAAAGATTCTTGTGTTTAAGTGAAGAAGTTGTTCTGTAAAGGATAATATTATAAATTCACCAAGATTTCTTTTTCATCTTAAGCGGATTTTTCTTCCTTAGGAAGTGTTTGTTTAGGTTTGAAGGTAAAACTGTTACAAACTTTGTTTAGGTATTTAGTGTTAAGTCTCTGTTTGGTTCATGAGTTCAGCCACTTAAGAAAAAACTCTCCTAATGAGTTCTTGAAGATAACTAGTAAAAAATATTCTTATCGGTTCTTGATCTCAGCACGATGTAAATTCTCAGTTGGTTCGAGATCAACCTGGTATAAGATTTCGGTTTTGTTCATGGTTATCCCGGTATAAAACATCGATTTGATTCGGAGGATACCCAGTTCAAAACTCCACCTTGGTTCGACATAAGTCCGTACAAAATCTAACTTTGTATTAGAGACTAACCGCTCGAAGCTTTGTTCGTGTTTGGCGTGAATACTAACCGCTTCATTTCATTGTTCGCTGTTTGATTTGAAGTAAACCTGAAACTTTATGTTTCCTTGTATAATGGGGTTCATTAGCTTAACCTTCTAAAAGCTCATAAGTATTATTAGAAATTCTCAAGATTAAATTTTGTAGGAGAGGATTAGGTCACATCTTTTAGACCGTAAATTCTTAGTGTCGTTCTCTCCTTCTTTGTCTCTTTACTTTCTTCATATTTTCTTTACTCTAATTTTCCACTGCATGTCCAAACATTTTTTTTAGAATGTTTTTAAGCTATGTTTTAGAAAATAATTTTGTTTTAAATTATTATTTTTTAGACCCGCACAATTCTCCCCTCTTATGTATGGAGTTACATGTTCAACAAGTGGTATTAGAGTTTAACTTATGTTCAAAGACTAATCGCCTTATGAAGAGGATAACTTCCAACACCGTTCTTAACAAGAGATCTTTCCTAAATACACCTCCACCATTTAATGGTGATAAGTTTGAAATATAGAAAGCTATATTTAAAATCTTCATTCAAAGTTTTGATTTTGAATTGTGAGAAACTATAACTAATGATTCATGTAGTTGTTACCTTAAAAAACTTATTAGATATTTCGTCAAATGATAATCAATTCTTTTATGTTCATAATTGTAAATCCGTCAAGGAAATGTGGTATACTCTTGAAATTATATACAGGGTTTCTCAAAGTGTCGAACAAGTGCAAATGAACATAAGAGGAGAATAAGATGAATGTTTTCTTTAAAATGCCTCTCTTAGTTTAGAAATATTGGAAATAATGTTAGAACATTTGTCACTAATAAATATATGACAATTAATAATTGGAATCAGAAATCTAATTGAATCCTTAAATCAAGAGATGAGAGTGTTTATGAATTTCAGAAAGAAAAAAAAAAGAGGAAATCATCGAGAAAATAAATCAGTTAATTTAACTACTAAAAGATAAAAGACATGAGCTCAAGTCTAAAAGAATCTTTAACAACTTCATCAACAAATTCCTATGAAAGCAAGACAACTTATGTGATCTCCTTCGAAAGAACATTCCCGATAGTTGAACAATCCTCTAAAGTTTCAAAAACGAATGAAGGAATTTCATTTAGAAGAGGATGTGAAGAAGAAGTTTCATCTAGTAGAATCTTGTAGAAAAGAAAGGAAAATAAAGCCTCTACAAATAACGAATAGTCAACCTCGTGAAGAACCTTCGTCCAACAAAGAAGATGAAGTTTCCTTAAAGGTATCTCACGAAGAAATGACCATGAGATAACAAATTTATCATATAATCATCTACTTAAATTAAGTGCAAAGTTAATTAAAGAAAATGATAATATTAAGAAGCGTATCTTAAACCTTAAGGATTATATTGAGTTACTAGAGAAGAGTAATGAAACACTTAAGAATAAAATATCTATATTCATTTCTTCTGATCAATCTCATACTTCTTGAATCTAGCAAAAAAAAAAAATTGTTCTTCTTCCTTACCATTATATCTTTCAATCACATTTAATTCAAATGCTTCACGAGTTCTCTATAGATTTTCAATCTTGATCTTTTAGTACATAATAAATAACTTGAGAATAAATATATTTTAAATCAAATATAAATATTTAATCTGAATCAAAATACATATTAGTGAAAGAAAATATATATGCAATTAAGACAAAAAAATGTCACACCAAACAACACTACAAAATCACAAAAAATATATACAAACTTAAAAATAAATAAAAAATTAATTAAAAACAACAAATATTTATGTCAAAATTGACCATAAACCAAGATGAGATAAGCCTTTTACTTTTTTAAGTCGAAATCTTGATCTCTCCTAAGCTTCTTCTTGGCATGGCCGACTCAACCCAAGGCGAGTGAGGTCATCGCCTTAGGCCTCATTATTTTGAGTCTTTAAAATATGTCTCAAATGTTAAACAATTAGACATCCAAAATTATATAATTAAAAAATGTTTTAATATATGTTGATTAAACTTAGCACACTTTTCCATTTTATAAGTAATTTCTCTTAAATACTTAATAATTTCCTATTTTTAAAAATATAGTTTTGTGAGTTTTGTTTAAAATTTGTTTAAAATAAGTTCTAAAATATTTCAAAAAAGTATTAAAACAAATGATAAAAATTATATATAAATTAAAATACAAACTAAAAATTATATACACAAAAACTTAAAATAAATTTAAATTTTAAAAATTATATACATGTCTAAGGCCTCAAAATACGTTGGGTCGGTACTCTTTTTTGGAACTATTCAACTTTAAATATATAAATGTATAAATGGAGAAAAAGATATATATTTTAATAGCAAATACTAAATGTTAATAAACTTTTTTTTATCAAAGTATTAAAAAATTAAATAAACAAATAAAAATAGGATTTTTCTTAAAATATTTTGTTAAGATAATGAATATAAAAATATTGTATTGAAAAATTGCATATTAGACTTTTTGAAAGTTTAGAAATTGTTCATTTTTATCTTTTGAATTTAATATTTATAGGGGATTTTTTAGCATGACTTTAAACTATAAAAAAAAAAACATAGTTGGTCACCGATCACCACACCTCAGCATGTAACAGAAGTGAGAAGTATCAAATCAATGGCTGACATTAAATGTAGACTCTTGTCTCTACACTTGACTCTCTTTCTATAAATTCAATTTCCAACCTTACTCCTTCGTCACTGTGCTCTCTTCTTCAAACTTCAAACTCAAAAAAACTTAATATTAACAACAATGATATCTCTCAAATTTCTTCTCATTTTCATAGCCGTTATTTTCACTGCCTTGGGATTCAAATCCTCTCTTCCACTAGCCACCACAAACCTCCATCTCCTATGGAATTTCTTCCTTCTCTGCTTCACTCCTCCATACCTCTTCTTTACCGTTAACGCCATCATCATCTCCATCCTCGCTTCTTCCAAGTTCCACCAATCCAAAGATCAAGCAGTTGAAGAAGTGACGAAAGAAATCGACCTCGGAAATTTGCTACCGGAGATCATAAACTCGCCGGATAATCTACCACCGGTCGATAAACCTCTCGTTTCTTCGAGGTTCATTCACCGGAAACCTCTTAAATCCACCCCCGAAGGTATCAACAATTTCTTATAATTTAACTTTTATAAAATAAGAATAAAAAAAGTGTTGTCGTTTTTATAAAGTGCATGGCGTTTACTTTGTTATAGGTGGGAAAGCTTTGAAGGTGGCTGCGAAGCAAAAACGGCACGAGACGTTGGAGAACACGTGGAAGACGATAACGGAGGGACGGTCAATACCGTTAAGTAGACACATGAAAAAGTGTGACACGTGGCAAAACCGTTATGACGCGGGCCCACATCAACCCGAAGATTCTGTCAGCGAATTCAACTTGAACAAGACTGTGAGGCTGAGAAAAGAACCGTCGCTGAGTCAAGACGAGTTGAATAAACGAGTAGAAACGTTCATACGAAACTTCAATCACCAAATGAGATTGCAAAGAGAAGAATCATTATTGAATCACTACAACAACATGATTAACCGTGGTGCAAGTTAACCTACCTATTTAATAAAAGTCAGGAAAAAGAATTGTGTAAATTTATTGATAGTGGTAGATTTAGAGTAAGATTACATCATATTTATACATAGGCGTTGTTTATTATTATTATTATTATTATTATTATTTTCTTGTGCATATAAGTTAAGGGAGGATTATAGTGAAAGTGTATATATGTTTTTTTCTATGGTCCACGAAAACGTGGATAAAGTTCCAGCATGTATTTTTTTGTGGAGAAACAAAATACAGAATCTTTTCTCTGTTTTGTCACTGTCAGGGGCTAATTGCCTTTCTAAAACAGTCATTTCATCCTCAGGGTTCCCAGCCTCTTTAAGTTTGTCTTTGGCTTCATCAAGACACACAGTTAGGCTGCATCGGTTTCCCACTACTATAGACGGGTTATTCTACATTCTATACAAGTGTTGTTCATGGTTTGGTTTGAAAAGTACATACCATTTCAACCGCGTTCTCAAACAGCTCTCTCGCTCTCTCCAATTTTGTCTTTCCATGTCTCTTGACAAATTTAGACAGATATGTAACCCAAATATCTCTAGCATGTGGGTACTTAAATATCTTCACTCCTCTTTCATAAACCTTAAAAGCATCTTCAAAGAAGTTGTTCTCCTGTATAAATCAAAATCAATTGACAATATGTCAATGAGCCAAAACTAGCAGAAGTAAAATCCAAAAGTGAACTAAAATAGGAATGTTGCTCCATACCTCCAGAAAGTATGCATAATTGATTATTACTTGTGGTGTGGCTATTTGTAAATCCAAAATCCGTTCATAAACTGCCCGAGTAGACTCCGAATCACCTGGACTTTCCTCCAAATCATCACAATCTCAAAGATTTATGAAGTCTCATCTGAACCGGTTGATTCCCATCCGCCGCCACTAAAAGAATAGCAGAATATAAATGCAATTATTAGTTACAAACACAAAAGTAAAATAAGATAGCTAAAATGTATAACAGATTTATTGGAAATCCACCACAATTTATAGAGAATTTCAATCAATCTTGATGAATAAGATTGTTATCATCCACTCAATAACAATGAAAAAGAGAAGAACAATTGAGAAAGAAAATAAAGAACGATGAAGGGGAAGAAAATATGGAAAACTTCTTATTCACTTTGCAACCGCAAAATACTGTGAATTACAATGAATACTCTATTCACTTCATTACAAGAATAAGAGTTATTCCATTTATTTATAGATTTAAGTTAACTTGGACCTCAAGTCAAATCCCAAAACTATAAAAGTCCAAAATAGCTAATACTTCAGTGTTCCACATTCATCTTCACATCGGCTACCTGCTCACGAAGATAATGGAATCTTATTTCGATGTGCTTGCTTCGACCATGTGCTATCGTATTCTTCTCCAGATTGATAGTTGACAAGTTATCGATTTTCATGGTAATTACTCTATGACTTTTCAATGTTAGCTTTTCGATCAGATTCACCATCCACATTACTTGACATGCACAAAGGGAAACAACTATGTATTCTGCTTCGCACGACGATAATGTCACTACCTGTTCCTTTCTCGAACTCAAAGCAATTGATGTACCACCTATCATAAACACATAGCCAAATGTGAATTTTTGATCCTCAGCATCACTACACCAACTTGAGTCGGTGTATCTCACTAATTTGCATTCTTTTCCTTCATCACCTGCAGAAAACAAAATGTCATAGTCGAGAGATCATTTCAGATACCTTAGTATCCTCTTCGCCGCTGCTAGATGTGATACCTTTGACTTCTACATGAATCTACTCACCATACCTACACTGTATGCTAAGTCAGGCCTTGTGTGACAAAGGTATCGAAGTGACCCAATAAGTCTTCTATATTGGGTTTGGTCGACATCATCTTCATATGAATCTTTCGAGAGTTGTAATCTGAGTTCAACTGTAGTCGAAGTTGGGTTGCAATCTTGCATATCAAATCTCTTGAGTATTTCGCTTGCATACCTTCTTTGATGCATCATTAAACCTCTACCACTCTTGTAGAATTCGATTTCAAGGAAGTATGAGATATCACCAAAATCTGACATTTCAAATTCCTTATTGAGATCACCTTTAAAGTCTTCGATCTTCTTCTTGCAGCGACCTGTTATCAACAAGTCATCGACATAGAGACATAGTATAAGAAATTCACTCTTACTTTTTCTTACATATACTCCATGTTCAGATTTTCACTCCATAAATTCTTTCTCCCTTAGAAAGTCATCTATCTTCTTGTTCTAAGCTCTTGGAGCTTATTTAAGTTCGTACAGGACTTTATGCAGCCTGTACACTTTTCTTTCTTCGCCATGTTTCAAAAACCCAGCTAGTTGTGCAACATAAACTTCTTCTTCTTAAGGGTCATTCAGGAATGCAAATTTCACATCCATCTGACACATCTTCCAGATGTTCATGTTTGCTAGACCAACAACCAACGTGATTGTTTCGATCCTAGCAACAGGTACAAAAACTTCATCGAAGTCGATTCCTTCTTTCTGAAGAAATCCTTTCGCCACAAGTCTCGCCTTATGTCGAGTCACTTCTCCTTTGAGATTCAACTTCCCCTTGTATACCCATTTCACAGAAATTATCTTTTTGTCTTATGGCAATTCGAAAACTGACCAAGTGTTGTTGACTTCGATTGACTTCAGTTCTTCGCTCATTGCTTTCATCCACTTCGAATCTTTCAATGCCTCAGCTGCATTGACTGGTTCGACATCTGCGTAGAAAGCATAATGTACTCACACATTCTTACAACCTTACAGGCATGTGTCTTATTCTTTGAGGTCTGCTTGGGCCTGCTTCACCTCTGACTTCTTGTCGAACTTCTCTTTCGACTTCACTAGTTGGTTCATCACATAAGATTCTCACTGAATCCTTCTTAACATTCTCAGTCCAATCCCATTCCTTAAGCTCATTTATGATCACATCCCTGCTGATCACCACTTGCTTATTCACTGGGTCGAATAACTTGTATCCTCCAGTCGAATGATATCCTATCAGGATCATCTGATTCGACTTGTCATCAAGTTTTCTTCTCAACTGATCTGGCACAATGGCTATGTGTTATAGATCCAAACACCTTCACATGACTTAAGCTAGGCTTGAAACAAGACCAACATTCTTTCAGCCTGATTCCTTCTAACTTCTTCGACAGATATCTGTTCAGGATATATGTCACAGTCGACAAAGCTTCTACACATAATTATGTGGGTAGATGCTTGCCTTTCAACATACTTCTTACCATATTCATGATGGTTCTATTCTTCCTTTCTGCGACTCCATTCTGTTGTGAAGTGTAGGGTGGCATCACCTCATGTGCAATCCCTTCTTTCACACATAATGCGTCGAAGTCTTTCGACACATATTCTTCACCCCCATCGAACCTCAAAATCTTGATCTTTCGACCGCACTATCTTTCGACCATAGATTTAAACTTGGAAAATACCTCGATCACTTTACCTTTCTTCTTGATCAGGTAAGACCACGGTTTTCTACTGAAATCATCTATGAATGTAACAAAGTATTTGTTACCTCCAATCGAATCCACCTGGAAAGGACCATATACATCAGAGTATATGACTTCAATAATTGCCTTTGACCTGCTTCATGCATCCTTACTGAAGTTGTTCTTGTAATGCTTCGCCTACACACATTCTTCACACACTTCATTTGGAATGTCTATTTCTGGTAATCCTGAAACCATATTACTCCTCTTCAAATCTCTGATGTCTTTGAAATTGAGATGACCAAGTCTATAATGTCATATCCATTCATCTCTGTTGGCTGTTGTTGTAAGGCACTTATGCTCCATCACATTTAGCTCAATCTTGAAGGTTATGTTTTGAGACATTTGAGCCTTCAAGATCAATCTTCCATTTGAGTCGAGAACTCTCATCATCTTGTCTTCGATCGACACCTTGTAGTTCTTTTCGACTAATTGTTTTATGCTGAGCAAACTACTGTTCATGTCTGGTATGTATAACATATTTGAAATTACTGACTTCTTGCCATCTTTCCTCATAATCAGAACATCACCAACACCTTCATCTCCTAGACTGTTGTCATTTGCAAATTTCACCATGTTCTTCATTGAGGGCTTTATGTTGACAAACCAATCTTTCCTTCCAGACATGTGTGATGAGTATCCTGAGTCCAAGTACCACTGGTCCTTGAATCTCTCTTCTTCTCTTGTTGTAACCATCAGCAACGTCTCTTCTTCTTCATGTTTCGTTAGCTTTGCATAAGTTTCTTGATTATTCAGCTTTTATGGACAATCACTAGAATAGTGACCATACTTCTGACAATTGTAACACTGGATGTGACTCTTGTATGGCTTTTGACCACCACATTTTCCTCTAACTGCAGCACCACCTCTTTGGTTGCCTTAGTTCTAGAGTTTTCTCTGGCTCGACCAGTTTCTTTCTTGATGATTTCGACCAGTCGAATTATTGTAGCCTCATCTGGCCTTTGTTGCCATTCTAGCTTCCTTTGCCTTTCCTTTCTTTTGTTGATTGCGCCTACAAAGCCATATCACTCTTCGAATTTCCTGCAGCTCTTTCAGCCATTATTTGTTCATGAGATTCAAGCGTCCCTTAAAACTCTTCCTTTGTCAGTTTTGACAAATCCTTCGACTCTTTTATGGCTACTACCACGTGGTCGAACTTTGGAGCCAACGATCGCAAGATCTTTCCAACAACAGATCTCGATGTCAACACTTCTCCGCATACCTTGATTTGATTCACCAGTTTCGTAACCTTGGTAAAGAAATTGGTTATGCTTTCATTGTCTTACATCTGAAGCAATTCATACGTCCTCTTGTGAGTTTGTAACCTCGCCTCTTTCACCTTCTTTGTGCCTCCAAACAATTTCTCTAGAATTTCCCATGCTTCTTTCGTTGACTCTGCATCACTAACCTTTTCAAAGTTATCTACATCAAAACATTGATGAATTATAAAGAGATCTTTATAATCTTTCTTCTTCAATTTTTTATTTGCAGCCTTTTCTTAATATGTCGTGTCTTCTATAAGTGTTGCTACTTCTTTCTTCACAAGATCCCAAAGATCTTGATAACAGAACATAACCTTTATCTGCTTGCAATAATTCTCATAATTTTTATTCTTGGGAATCGGGAGATTTGCTGGAAAATTCCTGTTTGGATGATTCGTTGCCATGATGATTTTCTTCCCACGAATCGTTTAAGCCAAAGCTCTTGATACCAGATGTTGGAAATCCACCACAACCTATGAAGAAATTCAATTAATCTTGATGAACAAGAATTTTATCACCCACTCAATAACAATGAACAAGAGAAGAACAATTGAGAAAGAAAATAAAGAACAATGAAGGAGAAGAAGAATTTAATTTTGTAGAGTTTCTCTCTGCCCACAAACTGTGGAAAACTTCTTATTCACTTTGCAACTACAAAATACTGTGAATTACAATGTTATGAATACTCTATTCACTTCATTACAAGAATAAGAGTTACTCCATTTATTTATAGATTTAGGTTAACTTGGACCTCAAGTCAAAGCCCAAAACTATAAAAGCCCAAAACTATAAAAGCCCAAAATAGCTAACACTACTAAAATAGGCCTAAGACGAAATCATGTGTCAAGCAACATGTTTCGACACACTAACACAATCCAACACACTAGGTGATTCGACACTTCCTTGTTCTATCGAGCAACATGCTTCGACACAAGGAATTACAGTTCAACAAGATTGTGAAAAATTAAATGGGAACAAGTAGAACAAAGAACACTTTTTAGTTTAACCTCGATTGATGGCTCTGTAGTAGCCCGGGCTCATAAGCTCAAGTGCTCCTTTGAAATTCTTATGTTTCAACTTTAACTCAGCCCACTTACACAAGACACCAGACACTAGCCAGATTATCCACTGTCGTACCAAAAATAATCCGAGCATTGGCAAGATCGTTGTGTTATTCGTACAAATTTACGAAGGCCACCCATAATGTATGAGGTTTTCCCACCACCTTCATGGGATCGACAGTCCTCACAGCCTCGGCATAAGTGAGTATCTTCTTAGTGGTATTACCCTCAAAAAGCTTCACCCTCATGTGCCATTGTTCCATATTATGCGAATTTTCACGCAAAATTACACTATTACATAACTCAGGCCTCTTATCCACCAGGTAGGTTAGCCTATTGATTCTCAATTCAATGTCATCTTTGTCGTTCAACCAAAATCCATTAAAATATTCTTGTTCTTACCGTCTTCATATTTGAAACGAATATCTTCATCATCACCCTCCTCTTCCTCCTCATTCGCCTCGTATTCAGCATCCAACTCATAACCAATCACACTCAATTGAATATTTTCATCATCACCCTTGTGTTCCTTCTCATCCGCCCCATTTCCAGCTTCCACCTTATAATGAATCACACTCTCTTGTGCGTGATACAAATTTTTGATGCGTCAGTGTTTGAAGATACATTATCCAAACACAAAGCATCTTGTGCATGGTAAGCAGAGCACGTTTGAAGGTGTCATTGAGGCTTTCGAACTATGAGTGAGTGATAGGGAGGCCGTGAACAATTTTGAGGCGTTCGTTGAGGTATGTGTGCCACAGCTTGTAGCTTCCAAGAAGATCTTTTAGTGCTCTTTCATAAATAAAAAACCACTTTTTGAAAGGTGAATTTGAAAGAGCTACGAGGTATCGGCACTATAACTTGAGACATAAAGGGTTATGAAGAAATTCCTCTTCGGGAGGATAATGATTGTGAGAAATCATCACCATGATTGATTTCGAGAGGAATGTCTTAAATTTTAAATGTGTTGTAATTCCGTGTCGAACCAGGTTGCTCAACAGAAGCAAAGAAGTGTCGAATCACGTAGTGTTGAGTTGTATTAGTGTGTCGAAGCATGTTGTCTCACATAGGATTTCGACTTAGGCCTAATTTTAATACTATTAATTATTTTGGACTTTTATAGTTTGGGTTTTGACTTGGGGTGCAAGCTAACATAAATCTATAAATAAAGAGAATAACCCTTATTCTTGTGATATAGAGAATGTTGTATTTATAACATTGTATTCACAGAATTTTACAAATAAGAAATTTTTCCACAGGTTGTGGGCAGAGAGAAACTCTGCAAAATATTCTTCTTCTCTTTTATCGTTCTTTATTTTTTTCGCAATTGTTCTTCTCTTTTCTCATTGTTATTGTGTAGGTGATAACAATATTGTTCACCAAGATTGATTGAAATTCTCCATAGGTTATGGTGGATTTCCAACATCTGGTATCAAGAGCTCCGGTTTAAACGATTCGTGGGAAGAAAATCACAATGGTAATGAATCATCCAAACGGGCATTTCCCAGCAAATCTTTTGATTCTCAAGAACAACAATTATGAGAATTGGTGCAAGCAGATAAAGTTGTGTTATGTTATCAAGATTTTTAGGAGCTTGTAAAGGAAGGACTAACAACGCTTGCAAAAAATGCGACAGATCAAGAAAAGGTTGTACATAAAGAATTGAAGAAGAAAGATTATAAAGCTCTCTTTATAATCCATCAATATGTTGATGCAGACAACTTTGAAAAGGTTAGTGATGTAGAGTCAGGGAAAGAAGCATGGGAAATTCTGGAGAAGTCATTTGAAGGCGTGGATAAGGTGAAAGAGGTGAGGTTACAAACTCACAAAAGGACGTATGAATTGCTTCAGATGGAAGACAATGAAAGCATAACTGATTTCTTCACCAATGTTACGAAACTGGTGAATCAAATCAAGGTATGTAGAGAAGTATTGACATCAAGATCTGTTGTTAGAAAGATCTTGAGGTCGTTGACTCCAAAGTTCGACCATGTGGTAGTAGCCATAGAAGAGATGAAAGATTTGTCAAAACTGACAAAGGAAGAGCTTCAAGGGACGCTTGAATCTCATGAACAAAGAATGGTTGAAAGAACTGCAGGAAAGTCTAAAAGTGATATGGCTTTGCATGCGCAATCAGGAAAAGAAAGGAAAGGCAAAGGAAGCTGGAATGGCAACAAAGGCAAAGGAGGCTACAATAATTTGATTGGTCGAATCAAAGAAAACCTTAGAACCAAGGCAACCAAAAAGGTGGTGTTGCAGGTAGAGGAAGAGATGGTGGTCAAAATCCAGACAAGAGTCACACTCAGTGTTACAATTGTCAGAAGTATAGTCATTATTCTAGTGATTGTCCAGAAAAGTAGAAGAATCAAGAAACTTATGCAAAGCTGGCGAAACATGAAGAAGAAGAGACATTCTTGATGGTTACAACAAGAGATTAAGAGAGATTCAAGGACCAGTGGTACTTGGACTCAGGATGCTCATCACACATGTTTGGAAGGAAAGATTGGTTTGTCAACATAAATCCCATAATGAAGAGCATGGTGAAATTTGCAAATAACAACACTCTAGCAGTTGAAGGTGTTGGTGTTGTTTTGATTATGAGGAAAGATGGCAAGAGGTCAGTAATTTCAAATGTGTTGTACATATCAGGCATGAAGAGCAATTTGCTTAGTATAGGGCATTTAATCGAAAAGAACTACAAGGTGTCGATCAAAGACAAGATGATGAGAGTTTTCGACTCAAACGGAAGGTTGATCTTGAAGGCTCTAATGTCTCATAATAGAATCTTCAAGATTGAGCTTAATGTGATGGAGCATAAGTGCCTTGCAACATCATCCAGAAGAGATGAATGGATATGGCATTATAGACTTAGCCATATCAATTTCAAAGACATCAAAGATTTGAAGAGAAGAAATATGGTTTCAGGATTACCAGAAATCGACATTCCAAACAAGGTGTATGAAGAATGTGTGCAGGCAAAGCAGCATAAGAACAACTTCAGTAAGGATGCAGGAAGCAGGTCGAAGGCAATTCTTAAAGTCATATACTCTGATGTATGTGGTCCTCTCCAGTTGGATTCGGTTGGAGGTAAAAAATACTTTGTTACATTCATAGATGATTTCAGTCGAAAACTGTGGTCGAACCTGATCAAGAAGAAAAATAAAGTGATCGAGGTATTTTCCAAGTTTAAATCTAAGGTCGAAAGACAGAGCAATCGAAAGATCAAGATTTTAAGGACTGACAGTGGTGGAGAATATGTGTCGAGAGACTTCGACGCATTATGTGTGAAAGAAGGGATTGTGCATGAGGCGGTGCCACCCTACACTCCACAGTAGAATGAAGTCGCAGAAAGGAAGAATAGAACCATCATGGATATGGTTAGAAGTATGTTGAAAGGCAAGCATTTATCCAAAGAGTTATGGGAAGAAGTTGTGTTGACTGCAACATATATCCATAATAGATGTCCAACAAAGAAGCTAGAAGGAATCATGCCAGAAGAATGTCGGTCTGGTGTCAAGCCTAGCTTGAGTAATCTGAAGGTGTTTGGATCTATAGAACATAGACATGTGCCAAATCAGTTGAGAAGAAAACTTGATGACAAGTCGAGTCAAATGATCCTGATAAGATATCATTCGATTGGAGGATAAAAGTTGTTCGACCCAGTGAACAAGCAAGTGGTGATCAGCAGGGACGTGATCATAGGTGAGCTTAAGGAATGGGATTGGACTGAGAATGTTAAAAAGGAATCAGTGAGAATCGTATGTGATGAACCAACTAGTGAAGTCGAAAGAGAAGTTCAACAAGAAGTCAGAGGTGAAGCAGGCCTAGGTAGACCTCAAAGAACAAGACACATGCCTGCAAGGTTGCAAGAATGTGTGATTATATCAGATGAGGAGATCAATAAAAAAGGTGAGCTGGTACATTATGCTTTATACGTAGATGTCGAACCAGTTAATGCAGCTAAGGCATTGAAATATTCGAAGTGGGTGAAAGCAATGGACGAAGAACTGGAGTCAATCGAAGTCAACAACACTTGGTCACTTATCGAATTGCCCCTAGACAAGAAGGCAATCGATGTGAAATGGGTATACAAAGTGAAGTTGAACCCAAAGGAGAAGTGACTTGACACAAGGCGAGACTTGTGGCGAAAGGATTTTTTTAGAAAGAAGGAATCGACTTCGACGAAGTTTGAGCACCAGTTGCTTGGAGTTCGAGAAAAGAGCCAGTAGTAGCATTATCGTCGTGCGAAGCAGAATACATAGATGCTTCTCTTTGTGCATGTCAAGTAACGTGGATGTTGAATCTGGTCGAAGAGATAACAACGAATATTCATGGAGCATTTACCATGAAGATCGACAGCATGTCAGCTATCAATCTGGCAAAGAATCTCATAGCACGTGGTCGAAGCAAGAACATCGAGATGAGGTTCCATTATCTTCGAGAGCAGGTAGCAGATGGGAAGATGTATATGGAACACTGCAGAACTGAGAATCAGATTGCAGACATCATGACGACGAGAGTGCAGGTTGAAGTGTTCATAAGACTAAGAGCTATGATGAATGTAGATAGCTTAGACACAATGAATTAGGTGGTGCGTTGAATTGTAATTCCTTATGTCGAAGCAAGTTGCTCGACAAAAGCAAGGAAGTGTCGAATCACCTAATGTTGAGTTGTATTATTGTGTCGAAGTGTCGAAGCATGTTGCCTCACACATGATTTCGACTTAGGCCTAATTTTAGTAGTGTTAACTATTTTGGGCTTTTATAATTTTAGGTTTTGGTTTGGGGTGCAAGCTAACCTAAATCTATAAATAGAAGGAGTAACCCTTATTCTTGTAATATAGAGAATGTTGTATTCATAACATTGTATTCACAGGATTTTGCGGTTACAAAGTGAATAAGAAGTTTTTCACAGGTTGTGGACAGAGAGTTTACTCTGCAGAATATTCTTCCTCTCCTTCATCGTTCTTTATTTTCTTTCTCAATTATTCTTCTCTTTTTTCATTATTATTGTATGGGTGATAACAATCTTGTTTATCAAGATTGATCGAAATTCTCCATAGATTGTGTTGGATTTCCAACAAAATGCTTTAGGGTTGGAGTAGCGCACTCTATATAGAGAGGATTGCTTGCCGCGAAAGTTAAATTTAAAAGATTTGATTCATTTATTAAAAATTTAACATATTTTTTGGGGATTTATTTAATACACACTTATTAAACAAATATTCTCTTTCTAACTATTTATAAATAAAAGTCAATATTTTTATATTTAATAAAAAAATTAAATTTGTGTGCTTTTTAAATGTGTTTTATAGAAAGAAGTAAAAATAATTTAAATTAGTTGTTTATAAAAAAATTGAAAGAAAAAGAAAATTAAATATAATTTATATTTAATTTAATTTTGAACAAAATATATTTTCAAAGTAGAATGTTTAAATAAAATAAAATAATTAATTTTTTAAATAATTTATAACAAAAAAAAGAAGTGTATTTTATATAAATAGTTATGCAAAGAGTAAACTTATTGAAGGAGTTTTTCAATAATTATTGCGTAGATATTGAACGGCAATGGTTGGGCTTATTATTGGTTTTAATAACTTGAAAATTTGAAAGAAAATATATTAAAGTTGTTTCAAATGAAAAGTTAATTGAGTAGTTTCTTTTAGGGGGGGAATCAGTTATTATCTTTTTAAAAAGTTTAATTATCATTATAACAATCACAAAATATGCTCCATTTTTTTAAAAAATACAAATATTTGATATTACTGAATATTACTATTTTTTTTATAATCTATACTAAATCATCCTAAATTTACTTGTGAGTATAAAAGTAAATATATGCAAAATAACGGTTCAAGGGTAAGAATGTGTAAAATATATTATCATTTGACCTAATCCTTAAGTAAATGTATATAGCTCTTTGTAATACAATATCCTATATATGTTTAGGGTGATAATAAGTGAGGTCTCTACATATTCACTACATATTCAGGTCAAAATAGATTTTCTTAAATAGATAAAGGGCCCGTTTGTTTTGACTTTTTTTTAAAATGATTTTTATAGTGTTACATATTTTAGTGTAAAAAAAAAAATTACAAAGAAACTTTTCATAAAAGCTTCAAATGAAAATTTTGTTTGAATAGTTATTCTTAAAATGTTATTTTAGGTATTTCATCATTTTATCAAAAAAAAATTGAATATCAAATTTTCAAAAAATCACTTAATTTTGAAGCTATTTCAAATAGTTTTTTATAAAAATCATTTTTAAGATATAACTTTTTGAAAAAGTTATGATTTTGACTATGTTTTGATCTTCAATAATATATATTTATGTTATAGAATGAACAATTCAATCTTTTAATTTATAAAAAACAAATTTAAAAAAACTTATAATATTTTGAAAAACATTTTTGTAGAATCCATTTTCAAAAATACAAAGAAAAAATCTATTTTTTTAAAGCTAAAACAAACTGGCCCAAATTTAGATTTTTTATAAATTTATTTAGTTAAAATGATCCGGTTACAAATCATAAAAGACTTTTTAATTTTATTAGATCGGTTTATTTAAATAAATATAGATAAGTTTATTATTATTATCATTACTTTGAATTAAAATAGAAAAAAAAAACTTAGTCAGCTTAAACAACATAGGAAGAAAGTTAAAAAAAGTCTGGGGAACAATATCATAAATTATTTTTAATAAAAAATTTCAAACAAATAATATCACAAAATTATGTTACTAAATAAATTTAAATAAGTCAATGCATACAAATATTTAGTCTCATTGATATTTTAATTTGTTAGTCTATTTAAGCATTAGTTAAATTGCTTATTTAAAAACTTTCAAATAAAATAGGCTTTTAAGTAGGCTAATAGGTCAATCAGGTCTTCGAAAATGTCACACTCATGCCTAAAAATAAGCATATGATATCCTACAAGTCAAACTTATGCTTTCAATTTTTTAGCAGGTCAAGCTCAGGTTGGACAACGCCTACCTCGGTCCAGCCTATTTTCATTCATATATGTGTTGAGTCTCGAGGCTATTTCTTCTACATGATCAATGTGACCTTGTTTCATTAGGGATCATGGTGGATGACTCACCCCCGAGATTATCTCAAGACGTCGTGACATCACCGACGTGACGAACTCGTGCCCTAGCTCAATGAACCTCATTATAGGTCTCTCATGCTTCTCACCTGGTTGCAAGTGAGTGGATCAAGTTAGATGATGTTATATTTATTTGGACTACAATATTGAATGATGGTCCACAACCCTCCCCCCCCCCCCCCCCCCCCCCCCCCCCCCCCACCACACACACACACATACAGCATGAAGCATGCGACATGATTAGGCAGAAACATAACAGTCCACAAGCGAATGTGATTGATTCAAGCTTCTTAGAAATAACCATTTTATCTGAGCCTTTAGATGTGTACATACTTTGAATTAGATGTGGATTTATGTGCTTGTAGGTTATGAAGATAAACATTTTGAATATGAAGTTTTTATGACGACAACGCGTGCCAATAACATTCAACCTCGATGATGATATTACCAAAAGAAAGTATCTTATGACTCATCAAAAGAACTTGGGATCAAGTGGTTGTATAATCAGAAACTATCTAGCAAAAGTCTTAAAGTTCTAGAGAAAGATGTGAAAGCTCGTTAGGTCATGTCTGTTTCTCTGTCTGAGTGACCCAAGTATTGTAAAAGTAAGGAAGTAGCTTAAGAGTATTAAGGAAACTCACACACACCTCAAAATATTTCTCAAATACTTTTAAATCAAAAAATCATTTTCTAAGTCAAGAGAAGTGATTAAAAAGTTGTGCAAGTCTTTTTAACTAATCAATCAATTGTTAAATTATGTTAATTGATTGGCAAAACTTTTTTTTGAGCAATCTAATCGATTAGAGCATCAAGCTAATCGATTAAGTGGGTGTTAAATATTTAGCCAAGTGATAAGAACAACACATTAATGACTTGCAACGACTCTATATCCAAAACTTCTTAATCGATTAGAGCTTTGTACTAATCAATTAGATCATTAAAATGGCCCATTGATCATTTCCATTTCTGGTTATCCCAATTGTTATATAAAGGAGGCATGCCTCCACTTTCAACATTTTACTATTTATTTGGAATTTCTCTCTCTCTCTCTCTCTCTCTCTCTCTCTCTCTCTCTCTCTCTCTCTCTCTCTCTCTCTCTCTCTCTCTCTCTCTCTCTCTCTCTCTCTCTCTCTCTCTCTCTCTCTCTCTCTCTCTCTCTCTCTCTCTCTCTCTCTCTCTCTCTCTCTCTCTCTCTCTCTCTCTCTCTCTCTCTCTCTCTCTCTCTCTCTCTATATATATATATATATATATATATATATATATATATATATATATATATATATATATATATATATATATATATATATATATATATATATATTCACTTTATATTATCTTAGTGCTAGTAAGTGAAGTTTTGCCTATGAGGAATGAAATTGTGTAAGTGGATGTGTTGGTCGTTTATATTTTTAAGGGTGTGATACTCTTAAGAGATCCAGTTTGGTTATTGAGATAAACCTGTCATAAAATCTTTGTATTTGGTTTCTTAAGCTTTGCCAAAAAAAACTTTGTTTTAATTATTGAGATAAACCATAAATCTCTAAACGGTTCGTTAGCTTAGCATGGGGTAAAAGTTGTCATTGGTTGGGGATAAGCCGGTTAAAATCTCAAAATCAGATTGTATTAAGGTTCATAGGCATAACCTTCAAAAACTCAAATTTTATAGTTAAAATCTCAAGAAAACCTCTTGGGGACAGGGCTAGGCCAACATTCGACCAAACCTGGATAACTCTCTGGTGCAATCTCTCCAACCCTTACTCTCTTTATTTTCTTCCAATTATCATTTTTTTTACTTCCGCTGCCATTTACTCTTAAAGAAACTATTAACATGATCTTAATCGAAAAATTATAAAAGTGGTTGTGAATTTTAAAAACCACAAGTCACCCCCCCTCTTGTGCTTGATGTCACTTGTCCAACAAGTGATATCAGAGTCTAATCGTCTCAGGAGAAAAAATGACTTCAATTTATTCACTAAACAAACCTCCATTCTTTAATGGATAAGGGTATAGTTTATTGGACTTGAGACTTCACACACAAGAATGGGTAAATTGTGTGGTTTGAAAAAACATGGTTTTGAAAAACTTTAGGAAATAAAATCAGAGTTTAAAAACATTTTTTGAAAATTAGCAGCGGAAAAAATAAAATGCGGAATTTAAAAGAATTAAGGGAAAGAGATGAACACCACGATATATAGAGGTTCAGACAAACAAGAAAATGATCTACTAATTTCCCCAAGATTTGATTTGAGAGTTTTTAGTATGAAAGATTCATGAACCCCCTTATAGAATAACATTTTGATTTTTGTGTAAAACATTGTTTCTTTTTGTGAATAGCGCATTTTGATTTTTGTGTAAAACATTGTTTCTTTTGGTGACGCAACAAGTGTTTAGTTGTTGCATGCGCAGGTTGCTGAGTCCAGTATACAGACGAGATCCTAAGTCGGAGAGAACATTCATATTACTAAGAAGATTTCAAGCTATCGGTCACTTACGAAGAAGTCTTCCACCTGCTCTTGTGTTTGGTAACTTATGAAGATACTATAAAGATTCATTTGAAGGAAACTTTGAATAGCTACCACTAGAAGAAGAAGGAGTCATGACACACAATGATATTATTGGCATTGTCAATGATTGACCAAGAAACATAATGGATTATGTTGTGTTTGATCCCAATGCCATAAATACGGGGATTATAAGACCAGGGATCACAATTCCATAATTTGAATTTAAGCCTATGATGTTTCAAATGTTACAAGCAATGGGTCAATATTCAGGAGTTGTCAATGAAGATCCACATTTTCACTTAAGGAAATTCTTGTACGTAGCTAGCAACTTCAAAATACCTGGATTTCTAATGATGCTTTCAAACCCATGTTATTTCCATACTCTCTAAGGGATAAAGCCAAAAGTTGGCTAATTCTCATACTGTAGTGACTTTATGTTGCCAACTAAGGTTCAAGCATCTAACAATTTCACACTCAATTCCTAATTTTTAAATGTTTTCCCAAAGTTCTTATTTGACTAACAATATGGATAAATTGTGTTTGTATTTGACTACTATTATCTTCAGTTTTCATTCTGAAAAGTTCATACTCATAGGTTAATGTGACCAACCTTGACCTTTTTACCTAAGTAATTCCTCAATGGGTAATTTGGAGAATGTCCCGCATTTCTTTTGCAGTCTTGCAGTGAGAAACTCGCAAAACTCATTCAGACCAAGAGTGATATTGATGACGGTTTTCACTTTCAAAGTGTGATGCACATTTTCCTTATCGTCGTTGGTCCAGACCTTTTCAGGTTTGTTCACTACAACACCATCAGTTTTGTGTGTAAGAGGAATAGATGGATCTTCCTTCACAATGTTCCAAATACCATAGTCCATCTCTTGTATGAAAAATTATGTCTTCTTTTTCCAAAAACTAAACCCTTCTCCATTAAATGATGGAGTTTGTTTAGTGAATAACTCAAATTCATTTCCTACCTCATGGGATGGTTAGTCTTTAACATGATTTAGGCTCTAATTCCACTTGTTGAACAAGTGACAACAAGCATAAGAAGAGGTGAATTGTGGTATTTAAAATTCGTAATTAGTTTAAAAGTTTTCTTACTTAAAAAACCAATTTGTGTTAATATTAAAAAGGCAAAGAGAAAAAAAGCATATAGAAATAAAATAATAAAGTAAATGACATAAACTAAAGAGATAAGGTTAAAGACGGCACCGAGATTTGTAAAGGTTTGGTCGAATGTTGACCTACGCCTGTCTCTAAGAGACCTTCTTGAGAGTTTTAATAAAAACTTGAGTTTTTATAGTTTATGCCCACGAACCTTCATTACAAGTGAATCGATAAATTTTATGCAGACTTTTCCTCCCCAACCATACAAGAGTTTTTCTACGGGTTGAACTCATTAACCAAGTAGAGATATGTATGAATGTGTGTGTGTATGTGTATGTATGTGTGTGCGTATGTGCGTGTGTGTATGTGTGCATGTGTGTGTGTGTGTGTGTGCATGTGTGTGCATGTGTGTGTGTGTGTGTGTGCATGTGTGGGGGGTACGTGTGTGTGTGTGTGTGTGTGTGTGTGTGTGTGTGTGTGTGTGTGTGTGTGTGTGTGTGAGAGAGAGAGAGAGAGAGTTACCTTAATATTTTAGGATTTAATCTCCTACTTCCACAAGACTCTAGTCACTCATACAGATAAGATCAGGAGAGCTTTCACAGTTCCTCTCTTTCACAACTCTGAAGGTTCAAGTTCCTTTTCCAAATTCACCGATCAAATAAGCACTTTATTCAAACCTTGAATCTTATATTTAATAGGGCTTGAGATATCTTCAAGTTAATCACCATCATCGTATATTTGGAAATATATTACCACCAACTTTAATAGTCATCAAAATACAAAGATAACACATATGGATCATTAGTTCCATATTTCTAAGCACATATGTCAACAATGTTGGTTGGAGTTTTGAAAGTCCTCGCCACCAAAGAAGAGGTTATTTCTAACCGGAGATTATTCCAATTATTTAAGTATAAGATAGTGAGAGAAGTTTGAATAAATTGTATGTTTAAAAGGAACTATAGAGTCTGTATTATACACAGAGAGAGAGAGAGAGAGAGAGAGAGAGATTATAGTTAATTACATCTTATAGACGACGTGAGACTATTCGATATACAAATATTCTTAGCACTCTCCTTCAAGCTGCATCATATGTGTCATATGAGTCGAGCTTGTTAAAAATGTAATGCACTCGAGAACCCCTAAGAGACTTTGTAAACATATCAACTAATTGGTCTTCGGATTTTACGAAACCTATGGTGATTTCTCCTAATAATACCTTGTCCCTTATATAATCACAAACTATTTCTATGTGTTTGTTCAGTTCATGGAAAACCATATTAGATGCAATGTTGAGTGTTGCTTGACTATCAGATATGTTTTTTATATTCTAAAATCTCATATCCTAAGTTCTGAGTGTAAATTTTTCAGCCACGCAAGCTCTATTAAGGCTGCTAGCATGGCACGATATTCATCTTCAGCACTAGATAGTGCAACTATAGTTTGTTTCTTGCTTCTCCATGAGATCATATTATCTCCAATCAGAACATAATAGCAGGATGTGGATCTCCTATCTGACGGTGATCCGGCCCAGTCTGTATCTGGATAACATTTGATTTTATCATCACTCTTATCTTCATATAATAGTCTTCTTCCTAGTGCATTCTTTATATATCTAAGAATTTGAATGAATATGTCCCAATGACTATCACAATGAGCATTTAGAAACTGGCTCACAATGCTCACAGCAAACGTAATATCTGGTCTGATGACTATAAGATAGTTGAGTCCTCCCACAAGTCATTGATATCTTCCCGGGTCTTTCAATGACTCTCCCTGGCCCGAAAGAAGCTTGACGTTGGCGTCCATAGAAGTATTAACAAGACGACAATCAAGCACGAGAGTTTCACTGAGAATGTCTAAGGTATACTTGCCCTGGTTGATTGCAATGTTGGATGAGGACCAGGAAACTTCAATGCCTAAGAAGTATTTGAGTGGACCCAAATCTTTTGTCTAAAAGTTTTTAAAAATATGATTTTTGAGTCGTTGGATACCCTTAGTATCATCTCCAATGATAACAATGTCATCAACATAGACCACAAGAAAGATGCACTGACTGGTGAAGGAATGAAGAAAGAAAACATAGTGATCTTCTTCACATCTAGTCATATAGAATTGTATCAAGGCAGAGTTAAAGCGACCAAACTAAACACGTGGGGGACTGTTTCATCCCATAAATAGAATGATGAAGTCTACAAACAAGTTTACAATTTCCAAGAACAGTAAAACCTGGAGGTTGATCCATATAAACGTCCTTCTCCACATCTCCGTGTAAAAAGGCTTTTTTAATGTCCAACTGATGAAGTGGCCAATGATGAATAGTAGGCATTGCAAGAAAGAGACAGACTGAACTAATCTTGGCCACCGGAGAAAAAGTAGAATCATAATCAAGACAAAATATTTGTGTATATCATTTGGCTACCAAACTGACTTTTAAACGATCTTTGACCATCTGGTCCAACCTTCACTATATAAACCAATTGACATCTCACTGTAGTTTTGTCTGGAGGTAAAGTAACAATGTCCCAAGTGGGATTAGTCATAGCTTCACATGTAGACTTAGAAATAGACACAGAATCCAAAGCAGGCACAAAAGAGACATAGGAAGTAGAGAGACGGTCATAATTTTAAAAACAAGCATATTTAGGATTAGGATGATGAGATCGAATACCTTTTCGTAATGTTATTGGAAGGTCAAATGCATGTGACGTAACTAGAGGAGTAGTTAGAGATGGTGTTGGTTGATCAATATCATCTCTAACCTATGATGGACGAGGTGTTCATCGTTGGTAGACCTGTAATGGAGGTGTAATGGGTGTGGTAATGATGGAAGGGATATCTCGAGCATCTGAAGTACCATTCTCATTAGGTAACACAGAGGTAGAGAAATATGGTGAGGTTTCAAAGAATGTGACATCGGAGGAAACAAGTATCATTGAAGTTGGGAAAAAAACAACGATATCCATTTTTTATATGTGAATAGCCTATAAAGATACATTTGAGAGCTTTGGCAAAAAATTATATTTACCTGGACTGAGGTCATGAACAAAGTATGTGCAACCAAAGACGCAAAGATGAATGGGGTAGAGATCATATTGCGGGTTCAAGATAGAGTATGGAATTTGATCTTGAAGGACCAATGAAGGCATTTGGATGATAAGGTGACAAGATGTGAGAAGAGAATCACCCAAAAAACGAGAAGGGACATTGTGGTGAAGTAAAAGAGTCCATGTAGTTTTAACTAAATGACTATTCTTCCGTTCAACGACACCATTTTGTTGTGGTGAGTGAGCACATGATGATTGATGAATAATCCCATGTGATGTTAAAAGATATTGAAACTAGGATGACATATATTCACGAGTATTATCAGTGTGTAAAATTTTAATGGAAGTGTCAAACAGATTTTTAATTTCAGCATAAAATTCTTGGAATATATGTGTCATACCCCAAAATTTGCCCATTAATATTTCAAGACATTTTTCAAGGCACTCCGACTTGTTCTGCAAGACACTGACCTCAAAGGAACAAAAGCCCAGCTCACAACAGGCCCAATCCAGAAAATGGCCCAAACTGGCCTGCTCGCTAGGCGAGCAATTCCTTCGCCTAGCGAACACTTCGTTATGACACTCGCCCCAGCGAAGCATCAGATCCAGTAAAAGCCCAAACTAGCTGGCTCGCTAGGCGAGCAACTCCTTCGCCTAGCGAAGCTTGCGAATAGCAGAATTTCTGGGCTTCATTCTGAGCCCATTAGGTCATCACAATCACTATAAATAGCCAAGTTTCAGTCATGAAAGAGGAAGAGACAGAGAGAAGGACAGACGGAAACCCTGACACAGAAACCCTGGAGGCTACCTTAGAGAGTTCCGAATAAAGAAACCCTGAAGGCCGCTCCTCCGCTCCTCCGCTCCGAAGCTACCGCCGCCCAACTCCAGCCGATACCAAAAGCGGTCAGTCTCTTCAACATAGCAGCTTAGTTGCAAGCAGGTTTGCGCATCACTATTGTTTTATGCCTTTAATCGGTAATCGCTATATACATAAAGCATCATGATTGAAGTTTCGAATATGTAATTTGATTTCACATACGAATTTAAATATGCTTGAATATCATGAATGTTTGACCATACTATTCCTGTAATCAAATGCCATAAAAGTTCAGGTTTTCGGAGGTCATGCTGCTGTCAAACTCCAAACCCGTGGCCGCTCGCTAGCACATCGCTAAGCGAGCCTGTAGCGAGCATTCGCTGAGCCTTCGCTAGGCGAAGCAGAGGCGAACGGGACAGTGGCTGCTTTGTTTCTTTTCTATTCTGCCTTATGTCTATCTAACCAAGGTTTATTATAATTCTGCATCATTTGGCCTGAGATTATGACTGTTGTGTTGTAGTGCAATTTTCAATTGTACTTTACTTTGATGCTCTAACCCGTGTGTTGAATTGTGCAAAGGTTTACATATTCCCGAGGAAACGGCCGGCTAGGTATCCCACTTTATGTGTAGGAGATCCTTATGGAGATTCACCCTGAATTACTCAATTGATTTTAATGTATTCATTTCATGGCGAAGATCCACCCTAATGGCTTAATTGATCTTAATGTATTGATTTTAATATGGACCTAATTACCTACTTGATTACGGTTACCTAATTAATTGTAAAACTTTGCCTTTGAATAAGTGATCTCGGACCTCTCTTTGTTACCCTGCGATTACGGTATTACGGTCATGCCCCGCGAATATGGGGACACACTTAGCAAAGACCCTTCGGTTAAATCATCATAGTCCCTCGAACGTTGCCTTTGTCCCTCGATGACCCTTCGGTGTAGCCTACGGTTAAATGATGATAGTCCCTTCGAATGCTAAGATATCCTCACAACTGTTGCCTTCAATGACCAATCGATGACCCTACGATGTCCCTTTACATCCAAAGGATAAAACTACTTACTTCTCAATAGTAAGGACAGTTTTACCCTCATAAGGATAGGAAATGCCCGGAAAGACCTCGGACAGGTATAACCCTTAATTGCTCATTCATAACCACTTTCAAAACAACTTTCAAAACTAAACAACTTCCCTTTTCAAAACAACTTTCAAAACTAAACGAGATAACCACTTTGTATACATTCATACAAGAATCATTACAAAGTTAAATTCTCCTTTTCAAAACATTTTCTACACATTTTTCAAACACTTGTTCAAACGAGAAAAACATAAATGATTGAGCAATTAAGAGCCTATGGATAACCATGGATACAAAGGGTGCTAACACCTTCCCTTTGTATAATGTACCTCCCGAACCTAAGAATCTAAATTAAGGTCTTTCCTGTTCTTTTCCACCTTTCCTTATTGGATAAAAGAAAAGTCGGTGGCGACTCTTGCTAACCGCGACATTGCGATTAAAAACACATTAAAGTCAGTTCACCGTATGACAATATGGAAGACATCTGAATGGTTTTTCATCAAAAATAACCAAGTACATAGTCAAAAATCATCGATGAAGGTTATGAAGTAATAATATCCTAAAGTTGACTTGACACGACTAGGACCCCAAATATCAGAATGAACTAAAGTAAAATGTGACTCAACACTTTTATTTACTTATTGACAATAGGTGTGACTAGTATGTTTGCCAAATTGACATGACTGACACTCAAATGATGAAAGCTTAGAAAAACTATGAACTAAAAATTGCATTTTATTAAGGCTAGGGTGACCTTAAAGTTGATGTGTAAGGCTTTGAGAAGAAGTAGAAGCGCATGCCATCGATGGTGATAGATGATATAATCCTCCGGACTCACTCCTTGTTCCAATCGTATGTCATGTACGCCGATCCTGGACATAAATGTATATCAATAAACAGAACTGAACAATAAAGAGTAGAAGTGAGCTTTTTAACATATATTAGATTGAAAGGACAACCAGGAATATAGAGCACAAAATCTAAAGTCAAGTTTGGAAGTGGGTGTTCTTGATCAAAGCCTTGAACTTTGATTTTAGAGTCATTCGCCACAGTGGCAGAAGCCAAAGAATCAGAATATGACAAATGAGATAAAAGAAATTATTATCAGTCATATGATCAGATGCACCAGAGTCAAGGATCTAAGGACCAAGGGATGCGGGTGTAGAGACAAAGGTTACACCATTACCAGACTGAGTAACGGTGGCAAAAAAATGATGGTTGATGAGCTGCTTTAAATTGAAGGAACCCATTATGATCAGCGGATAGAATAGTAACTTCTTTGGTGATAGTTGGTTGAGCGGAAGCAACAACCCTAGATTGTCGTTGTTTTTCTCTTGCCTTTGTACGACATTCAGCTTCAATATGGGTGTAACGATGGTAGTAGTTACAATGAATACCATGGTGTTGGCTATCGCGTCCTCCATTTCGTCCACCACGACGATGGTAGTAGGAGGCAAGCAAAAATGATTCAGTGGATGTCTTGATTAGTCTCTCACACGTGATAAGCGAAACCTTATTAAATTTGGTGAGATTTGTGTCCCACATGAGATTCGATGGCTTGAAACGAAAAAATTGAGTATAAAACGGGAAAGAAGGCAGGCCGACAACACCAGTGATGGAAACCGCGACTGGAGGGGCTACCGGACACGTTGTCACGCATTGCTAGAGCGGTGGCATGTGAGGTCCATGTGTGAAAGGAGAAGTGGTGTGTGAGGGTGTGTGGGAAGGAGAGCGGCTGTGAGATTTTAAAGACTTGCTGATATGGAATAGGTGATTCTGGTGGTATAGGTATCTCGCCAGAAGGATGTTATGAGCGGAAGCAGTGTCGATTATGGCCGGAAAAGCGGCGGTATGGTGGTGACCCAAATGAGTCACCCAAAAAATATTTTCATCATAAGACAACGGGTCAACCGGATAAAACACGACGAACAATTGAATTTCAACAAGCTCTAGATACTATATTGAAATATAAGAGAGTAAAAAATATTTGAATAAACCGTATATTTAAAAGACACTACGGAGACGTTAATATATATATATATATATATATATATATATATATATATATATATATATATATATATATATATATATATATATATATATATAATCACATGTTATAGTCGATGTGGGACTATTTTATATAGAAATATTGAGCCCCTATCTCAATGGCCCTTAAAGCGCATGTCAATTCGGCATAAAAAGTTATAATTCTGCCCACAATCTTAGCAAATCCACCTAGAAATACACCAAGATGGTTTTTAAAGATGCCTCCATATACTGCAGTGAGAGTCGTGGAAACTCTACCAATGTTATATTTTTTCCAATTGATGATAGAAGGTTGTTAAATAACTTTCTCGATCAAGGATGCCTTAGGAGGGTGAATCTAAAATCCAACTTCTTAAGAATTTTAAACACAATCATGGAGTTTGAAAAGAAAGTGTGATTTGTTTTCATTCCTGCAACAAAGACATTTGATTTAATCCTTGTAACTACATTTTTCCAACTAGTTGACTTATCTTGCAATCTAAATTTATTTATGGCCCACAAAATGGAACAGAGATTGACTATGCTATTGTTACTACCACCTTACTTTGAGGTGTCTAATGCATATCACAAACTTTCCAGGTGTCTTTAGTGGAGTGCAACTGAAATGTAGTCTTAAGGAGATTCGGGAACCAATTTTTGATGTTCACAAAATATTGACATTCAAATAATAAATGAAAAAAAAGACTCTTCATGTTTAGAGAAAAGACTGCAAATTGAGGGAAAGTTGCACCCAAGAATCTTCAAATTATCGTCAGTAGGAAGATTATTGTGCATAAGTCTCCGGGCAATCAGAGGTTCGGGTGGAATATCCTTGCTTCAGATATTTTTGTCCTAATATAGAGGATGACCATTTTGTCTTGGAAATTTCTTATGGCACCCCATGGAGTGGAAAAACATGTTAGAACAAGATTTGGTTTTGTATCTGACATTTAGTTTTGATGATAATAATGCATTGTTTTTTAGAGAATAATTTTGTACACTAATAGTTTGTTGTCTAGTGTGTGGCTTTTGCTAATAGGTTCTGACTCTGAAGAAATGACATGTAACGTCATCAGATTCTGGAATCAACACACTCTGACTCTGAGGAGATACAAGTGCTTTATAAGATGATGTCAAGTTCTAAAAAGCTTTTAGACAATGGTTTTGACGAACGTTTGTGCTAAAGCTTCTGACTCTGACTCTGATTGTTAGAGCCTCTAAAGGATTTTCTACTTTCAAGATTATGCGATCAAGTTCTGAAGACTCTGAAGAACGAGATTTGAAGACTCTGATGACCAGGTTCTGAGAAACTACGCCAAGACTCTGAAGATCAAGGTTCTGAAGATTCTTTCAACTTATCTCTTATCCTTCTAAGCATACTTCAATATCATTCTATCATAAGCCTCTGAAGATTAGAAGATAAGAGCAAAAGGTTGTGCGTCAGGAAAATAGTACACAGTACAAAATCTCTTTTCCTCCACTACCCTGATTTTATGGGCGAAGGATTGTACTATTGTACCATTTTTCCGCTTGTATGCAAATCGTTATGAAACAGACCGTTGGAATTCGGTATTCCAATTATACCCTTCAATGGATCTTGTCTCTACCTATTTAAAGGAGACTTGGAGATTTAAAAAGTTTTCCAATTCACGTTACAAAAATGCTTACACTATTGAACATACACAAGCTCTTAGTAAATATTATTTTCTGTGTATATTCTTTGTAAACACATAAGAGTTTTTGCTTGTTACTGTGTGACAAATAGCATTGTATTAACTTGTGTTAATCTTCTCTTTAGAAGCATTTTTTGTAAACATAACTTGTAAATCTCAAATTTGTTTGAGCGGCTTCCTTGAGTGAATAGGTTTTAATCAGATAGACTCAAGAAGACAAGAACGGTTTGTCTTTGTGGTGTCTATAATCAGGTTTTGACTATAGTGGATTAAGTCCTTCTTGAGTAGGTGAAATCACCTTGATAGGGTGAACTGGAGGTAGCTTTGTTAACAGCGAACCAGTATAAAAATAACTTTGTTAATTATTGTGTTCGTGTTATTGTTTTATTGAATTGTTTTTAAAAAAGATTTTGTTTTTAGAAACCCAATTCAAACTCCTATTTCTTGTGTTTCTTGCCACCTTCAATTGGAATCAGAGCTCCGATTATGGTCTTGATAAGATTATTAAACACTTAATAGTGTCAGATAAAGATCCAGCATGAAACACAATGGTTTCCCTTCCACCACCAGCTACTCAAATAAATGATAGATATCACTACAATGATAAACCTCATGTTTTGATGGAGATAGATTTGACTATTGAAAGGATAGAATAAAGAGTTTCTTTCTAGGTCACGATGTTTATCTATGGAATATAGTAGTTGATGGATACATACATCTAGTAGATGCAAGTGATAACAAAATGGAAAGAAGAGTGATGGCTGATCAACAAAAGAAAGACTATAAGAATCATCACAAAGTAAGAACCATCTTGCTAAATGTTATTTCATACACTCAGTATGAGAAAATCACCAACTGAGATATTGTTAAATCTATTTTTGATTCTCTGAGGATGACGCGTGAAGGGAATGCTCAAGTCAAAGAAACCAATACTCTTGCCTTGATTCAAAAATATGAAGCATTCAAGATGGAGGATGAAGAAACCGTTGAGAACATGCTCTCAAGGTTTTAGACTCTTGTTGCGAGACTTAAGGTTGTTAAGTCTATTGTTCATCATGTTAAGAAGATCATTAGAAGGCTACCTAAGCATTGGAGACCTATGATAACTGCACTGAAGTTATTAAAGGGCTTCAACAACACTTCTCTTGAAGAACTAGTTAGTTCTTTAAGAAGTCGTGAGATTAAGCTCGATGAAGATGAGTCCAAGAGCAAGAGCAAGTTAGTTTATTTGAAGTTTTTTGGAAGTTCTAAGAAGACTAAAGCTCTTCGAGTTGAAACTGATGAAGAGTCTGAAGAGGAATCATAAGAAGAAGGTGATTTATCTCTTTTGTTCAAACGAGTTAATCAACTCTGAAAGAAAAGACAAGGCAAATTCAGAGAACAAGGAAGGGCAGGTGGTTGTTCCGAGTCTACTTCTGAATCCAAGAAAGCTGAAGCTGAAAAAGAACTCACGTGTTTTCAATGTAAGGAGCCTGGACACTTCAAGAATGAATGTCCCAAGTTGAAGAAACAGAGGCCCAGAAAGAATTTCAGAGGTAAGAAGAAATGTCTTATGGCTACATGGGACAATTCAAAGTCTTCAAAAGATTATTCTTAAGAAGAGGAAGCTAACATGGCGCTAATGGCTTACACAGAAGCTCCTGTGAAAACAATTCAATCAGAATCAGAGTCAAATTCTGAAGAGGTATTTTCTGAACTATCTCGTTCTGAACTTAAATTTAGTTTATCTAAGATTCTTGAGAAATATCATAATCTTCTGAACAAATACAAGAATCTAAAAAAGATTCATGTATCTGAATCAAAAGCTCACTATAAGCTCTAGAAAGAGTTTTCAAGTTTGAGTGAAGAAAATTGCACTTTAAAAAATAACTTTGTGCCTTTAAGCAAGAGTCTCAAACCTGAAAAGAAAAATTTTTCTAAAACCTCTACGGGTTCTGATGATATCATAAAGAAGTATGATAAATCTTTCCAAAAGTTTCTTGTTAAAAGCTTGATGATTTTTTTGTTTGTTTTTGTTTTGGCAAGGTTAACTATTAACTTGAATTTCTCAAACAGAATATGATTGGTTCAAGTCTTTTATGTATCACTTAATAGATTGCAAGATCCAACATATCTTTCGTACTTTTTTCCAAACATCACCAATAAATTAACACAAACATTTTCCTACAACTTTATAGCACTAAGTTGAATATAAATATGATAGAAAGGTGTAGACAGTGACAACTTTTAAGAACTACATTTCCTGGAATATGTACAAGTTAAAATTCAGTTAAACCACTAAGGTTTGAATAACGATACACAATACAAATCCTCAATTTAATGTTATGCTATCAAAAAATTTAACTGGAATACACTGACCCAACATTTAGTTCCGTTTCAGCTTCTTAATTCTCTCGAGAGCACCGAGCCGGGTTTCATTATCCTTTTCTTTTGCACTACCATCTACTTCTCTATCATTTTCAATCTCGTCTCTCTTCCTAATCAAACCGCCAAAAACAGCAGAAGGGACATCTTTTTGAGCAATTTCAATCTTATCATCATCATCATCAGAGTCGTTTTCTTCGGGTAACTCAATTTCCTCATGGTTTGCATTAGACTTTATCCCTCCGTCCGACTGTGACTCCACTCCGGCACTTACAAACCCAACTTTTCTCTCTTTGGTCACTGACTTGTCAGCGGCTGGGGCTAATTGCCTTTCTAAAGCAGCCATTTCATCCTCAGGGATCCCAGCCTCTTTAAGTTTGTCTTTGGCTTCATCAAGATTCACAGTTTGATCCTTCTGCATCAGATACTCTGGCAGTATAAAATGTGTCTGTAAAAACAACAGAACTAAGATTAGAATAAATGCAACACCAAGGATAAATCTCAGGAAAGTGAAAATTGAAAAACTAAACTAACCTGGCTGTAGCTTGCAGACACACTCCGTTTAATTCGAAGCATTTCTCTAAATGTATCTTCATTTCCATGCTGAACCTCAAATTCATGCCACTTATTCCAGAAGTCGGGATCAGACCGTGGATCAGCAAACTTTGAAGCAAAAACATATATACCACGGGCACGCTCAATTTCTCCCAAACTTCTTTCCAGCTCGGCATACTTCAAACACATAGCTTTGACATCCTTATCTGGAAGACCAGATTCAATTGCTTGCTCATAGATCTCTCGTGTTTTGGGTACGCCAAATATCTCAGCTGCGCGAGAAATGTATATTTCATACATGCTCAACTTCTCATTGTTGGGCACAGCTTTCGTGGCTTGATCATAAACCTTCATAGCTCGCTTTGCTAGTCCATAATCCTCCTCCAGCTTAGCATACTGCAGATAGAGAGGCTTCACTTGATCAGCCGGGGCCTGTTTTGTCAAGCATGACAGAAAAAACGAAATGCATTAGCATATACTGTAATATAATATCAGCATTAAAACTCAATTGTTACAAGACACGTTATCAGACAGCTGAATATCATCATATACCACAATGAACTAAGGAAAATACTTGTTATGATCTTTGACAAACCAGACGCTTTCAATACACAGTACATTCACTTGATTAAATTATGCAAAATATAGTCATGCTACAATACTTTTATTGACAACTAAAATAGGGGAAGCACTTATTACTTCACAGTACAGAGCAATGGTTGACCCATGTGAAGTGCTATTAATTCTAACTTTGATTCCTCTGACATGCATCATAGTTGTGCTAAGAATATTGATACATTTTATATGACAGTCTTGGAGTAGTATGAGAAAGAGCGCACTATGTTGATGATTGTAGAGAGACTATGGTGATTCAAATTATGTGCATTTCTTAAGCTTTGGCTAATCCCTTTACAGCAAATCAAGTTTCATGTTAATTCATTAGTGAAGTGGTTAGGATGTATGGGTTTCCCACTACTATAGCCACTGATATAGACCGGTTATTCCATATTCAATATAAGTGCTGATCGTGGTTAGTTTTGAAAGGAAAATCAAACTGAACCGAACTGTCATTTGGTTCAGTTCACTGATTCTTCTATTTCCAAATAAAAGACATGAACCATTTCTAAATTTAAAGAACTAAACAGCTTTATTTATATGCCAAATTGAACCAAAATCTATGGAAACTTTCAAAAAGAACAGAACTGTATGCAAGCTTCTGAAGCTGATTGCAAACTTCAGAAGAACCTTTGCACAGTCCTATATTTAATATGCAAGTGGCAAGCTATGAATAAATAAATAAGTAAAAACCATCAGACAGCAATCTGCTTTCTTTTTCTTGGCCAACACATCAAACATATTACTTAGCGCTTCTACGAAAGAAAACCTTTTGAGAAAAAGGTTTGGTTGTTAGAAAAATAGTACAGATAAACTCATTCAAAAAGATTGACATGTTACAAGGGAGAAAAAAAGGAAGAGTGAACGGAGATTCCACAATCACATGTTGCTTAGAAATTTCCCTTTCAAAGGGATAAAAAATATATCCAGTGTAATGAAGAACAATATAAGAAAAGAGAAAACACAGTTTCAGGCATTATATGAATCACCACTGTTTCAACATGATAGTCTATACCAATGCACCAGAGAAAACCTTTCTCTGGTGACATTTAAATCACTGTATACCTCTAAGAACGTTCGTGAGTCACGATAGGGTTCTGGTTAGAAAACAGTGCATGAAATTCACAAAAAGGCAAGGTGAAAGCTTTGAGGGGAGTATTATACAAGACCTTCGATTAAAAAGAGCATGTTATAATGTTAGAAAGAATAAGATGGAAATATAGGGGACAATACCACCAACTAGTACTCTCTTACAAGTTACAGCTATAATACTATACTAGTAAGTTAGGAGAATTGGTTAGATGCAAACGGGAAAAGAATCAATATATAGCCGTTTAAAGACAAGGAATGGGGAAAGGGAGACTGATTGTATACTGATTTGGTTTTAGTCTCTTGCCTACATTGAGCAGAGACCCAACAAAGAATACTTTCTTTTTTCATTTATGAATCATATCAAAAATTACTTTTGTTTTTCGTTGTAGCAGTTTAATTGTTAATTACTTTAGAGCAATACATTGTCGGCATTATATGATTAACTTTAATCTGTCCCTTAATTCAACTTTTTATACAGGGTAAGAACTAAGAAGATATATAATGTTACAGATCGGTAAGAAGGCATTCTAGTGGTGAGGTTCCCATACTTTCTTTTTTCATTTATGAATCATATCAAAAATTACTTTTGTTTTTCACTGTAGCAGTTTAATTGTTAATTACTTTAGAGCAATACATTGTCGGCATTATATGATTAACTTTAATCTGTCCCTTAATTCAACTTTTTATACAGGGTAAGAACTAAGAAGATATATAATGTTACAGATCGGTAAGAAGGCATTCTAGTGGTGAGGTTCCCATACTTTCTTTTTTCATTTATGAATCATATCAAAAATTACTTTTGTTTTTCACTGTAGCAGTTTAATTGTTAATTACTTTAGAGCAATACATTGTCGGCATTATATGATTAACTTTAATCTGTCCCTTAATTCAACTTTTTATACAGGGTAAGAACTAAGAAGATATATAATGTTACAGATCGGTAAGAAGGCATTCTAGTGGTGAGGTTCCCATATTGAACCTTGCTAACCAGGATGACACAGATGCAATAAGCATCTCATGTATAGCCAGCCTTAATTTGCCTCGTATAGCTTGGCTTCATAATGACAAGCCTCCATCTCGATACAAACACGTAATTCCGTTAATAGAGATAAAATCCAGGAAAGAAAAATGGCCTCAATTCAAACTTACGCAGCACATAAACATACTTTACCAAATAACAATGACATCAATATGAAAGAAAAAAAAGCAAGCAATACGATTTTGAAAAGGATCATCTACCAACATCTATAAACAAAAAAGGCAACGCAATCTTGTAGTGTTTTCAAAACAAGCTAGAATTCAAAATCAAACATAAGAACACAGATGTGAGATCCAAATCATACAGAACAGAGTTGAAGAAACAATTATGGCTTCTATTCAAATGTCTTAAAGCTGCCTAACAAACTAAAAATATTCTGTTGAGTTTTATGAACAGCAGAATAAAGAAGCCTTTGTATTAGCATTTATCTACATCAAGTTATTACTAAACCAATGTTTTACAGGTTCAAATTCAGTAGTGCAAATTAAAACCATAAAAAGTGAAAATTTGGGGATATAAAGCAGAAAATTGATGGTGGGCAGTGGTGTCGATGGCGGAGAGCCAAAATCCCGCTATACCGGCCGCTTTGCGACGCCGCTAAAGCGGATTATGGTGGGAAAACCCGCAATATCGGCCGATATTTACCATTGCAAGAAATAATACTTGAAGAACTCAGAGATGTGCAGCAAAACGAAAAATAAAAGTACATACCGTTTCAACCGCATTCTCAAACAGCTCTCTTGCTCTTTCCAATTTTGTCCTTCCATATCTCTTCACAAATTTAGACAGATATGTAACCCAAATATCCTTAACATGTGGGTACTTAAATATCTTCACTCCTCTTTCATAAACCTTGAACGCATCTTCAAAGTATTTGTGCTCCTATATAAATCAAAATCAATTAACAATATGTCAATGAGCCAAAACCAGCACAAGTAAAAACCAAAAGAGATAGTGTACTAAAATAGATATGTTGCTCCATACCTCCAGAAAGTATGCATAATTGATTATTACTTGTGGTGTGGCTATTCGTAAATCCAAAATCCGTTCATAAACTGCCCGAGTAGACTCCAAATCACCTAGACTCTCTTCCAAATCAACATAAAAGGTCCACAATCTCAGAGATTTATGAAGCTTCATCTGAACCGGTTGATTCCCATCAGCCGCCACTAGAAGTAAAGCAGAATATAAACGCAATAATTAGTTAACTCTCCTCGACAAACACAAAAATAAATTAAATAAAATAAAATGTAGAGTATATTGTAAAAAATTAAACTGGAACAAGTAGAACTATGAATACCTTTTCGTTTCACCTCAACGGATGGCTCTGCAGTCGCCCGCCTCATAAGCTCAAGTGCTCCTTTGAAATTCTTATGTTTCAACTCTAACTCAGCCCACTCACACCAGATACTAGCCAAATTATCCACAGTTTTGTAGTTTACCTGCACTGCCTTGTCCAAAATAACCCGAGCATTGGCAAGATCGTTGTGCTGTTCGTAAAGCTTCGCGAAGGCAACCCATAACGTATGAGGTTTTCCCACCGCCTTCATGGGATCAACTGTCCTCACAGCCTCCGTGTAAGTGAGAATTTGCTTAGTGGGGTTACCCTCAAAAAGTTTCACCCTCCGGTGCCATTGTTCTACATTATGAGGGTTTTGACGCAAAAGTACACTATTAGCCAATTCAGGCCTCCTATCCATGAGGTAGTCAAACCGAGCCAATCTCAAGTCAATGTCATTTTTGTCATTCAGCCAAAACCCACTAAAAATCTTCTTCTCAAAGTCTTCATATTTGAAACGAACGTCTTCATCCTCCTCCTCCTCCTCCTCTTCCTTCTCATTCTCTCCATCTTCATTTTCTTCATCTTCTTCATCACTATCCATCTCTTCCATCTTATAAGCAAGCATACTCTCTTCAAATTGCGAGTAAGAATCAAATATGACACTAAAATCCCTTACAGTAATGACAGTGGACATACCCTCCTCAAACACATCCCTAGCCTTCTCATGCAAACCCCTCCTAATATAATACTCAGCAAGCGAGGTCCACAGTCGACCAACCTCATCCGAGAATTTCCTAATACCACCCCTAATAATCGCATCCACATTCAACCCAGACACTTCATTCGCATGCCTAGTCAACAAATCACATAACTCTAACCAAAGCCTATGCTTTGTTTTACCCTTAATAGAATAAAACCTATCATCATTCAACACTGAAGCCAACCGCTCGGCAGCCTCTTGCCAAAGACTAGAATTAATCAAAAACTCAATAAAATCTTCAATATGATTAGGGTCATACTGCAAGTACCTGCGATAAACCCTAAGAGAGGTTTCAATTGGGATACCCTTTTGACTAACAAAGAACAGATAATGTTCCCAGATTCGATCATGCTGAGTAACAGGAAGTGCACAGAGTGCTCTATCAAAGTTTCTTCTTGTAAGAGCGATAAGTTTCTGGTGAGTAAGTGTTTGAAGATACATTATCCAAACACGAGGCATCTTATGCATCGTTACAAGCGCACGTTCGAAGGTATTGTTGAGGCTTTTGAACTGCGGGTGAGTGACGGGGAGGCTGCGAACAATTTCAAGGCGTTCGCGGAGGTAAGCATGCCACAGCTTGTAGCTACCAGGAAGAGCTTTGAGTGCTCTTTCGTAAATAACAACGCGCTTTTTGAAAGGCGAATCAGAGCGAGCTATTAGGTATCTCCACCATAGCTTGAGACTGAAAGGGTTACGAAGCAACTCTTCTTCGTAAACCAAATCGTCCTCAGATGGATAGAGATCCTGCGAAATCGCCATTGCGGAAGAACTGAAACCCTAACTTGAACGCGGCGTGAAGGAAATGGATTGATGAATGTGATTTTGGATCGATTGGTAACGGAGTGTGTTCTGGGTTTGAATTCAAAGAACCCTAACTCTGCGACAAGGAAAGGGACCGATAAATTTTCTGTTTTATTTTATTGAGATAACTTTTTTTTAGTTGCTTGGATATTTTATAAATATAATAGGTGTTTTAGTTCGGTTTTTTTACCGAGATAATCCACATTTTCGAAAAAAATCCCAAAATACCCCACTTTTCAAGAAAATTCCCAAAATACCCCACTTTTAGGAGGAGGCGCCAATTGGATTGGCGACCCCTCTTAAAAATTGCAAGGAGGCGCCAATTGGATTGGTTAGGGCACATGCCCTAGCCAATCCAATTGGCGCCTATGTGTTATTTTTAAGAGGAGGCGCCAATTCAATTGGTGACTCCCTTAAAAAAGCCTCAAATAAAAAAACCTCCAACATGAAAGTTGTAGATCTTTTCAAGACAATGAATTTGGATATAAATTTTGCATCATTTGGATTTTTTATGAGAAAGTTATGGGCAGTTGAAGTTGGACTGCTGAGTTTTTGAACTGTTATCTGACCTATAATGTCTTGCATTATTTCATGTGTTTCTTTTAGAGTTATGAAATTTTGTCCAACATAAGAACTGAAGTAGACATCTTAAATTTTGCAATGCACTTGGTCCCACCTCAAAATAATTAAAAATGAGTGAGTTAGGTCCCTGCGAACTTGACCCAAAATTAGGGTTTCTGTCAAAATGACCTATAATGTCTTGCATTATTTCATGTGTTTCTTTTAGAGTTATGAAATTTTGTCCAACATAACAACTGAATTAGACATCTTAAATTTTGCAATACACTTGGTCCCACCTCAAAATAATTAAAAATGAGTGAGTTAGGTCCCTGCGAACTTGACCCAGAATTAGGGTTTCTGTCAAAATGACCTATAATGTCTTGCATTATTTCATGTGTTTCTTTTAGAGTTATGAAATTTTGTCCAACATAACAACTGAAGTAGACATCTTAAATTTTGCAATGCACTTGGTCCCACCTCAAAATAATTAAAAATGAGTGAGTTAGGTCCCTGCGAACTTGACCCAAAATTAGGGTTTCTGTCAAAATGACCTATAATGTTTTGAAATGAATGATGAGCTTCCAAGTTTCAAATGGATTTTTGATGAACATGAAAGTTGTTCATATGGCGACTCTTCTTAAAACTTGAATGGAGGCGCCAATTGGATTGGCTTGGGCAGATGCCCTAGCCAATCCAATTGACGCCTATGTGTAGGTTTTAAGAGGAGTCGCCAACTCAATTGGCGAGTCCCTCATAAAATGCCTTTTTTGTCTTATAAATAGATGCGTTGTGTGATCTATTGTTCCACAACTCATATAATCATTTGGCTATCATGTTTGGTGTTCGTCGTCGATACGGTAAGGTGATTTATGCGAGAGACAAACCTCAATTGGTGATGCTCTTTTGGAACATCACCACGTTAGATCAACTGAAGAGGGAGCTGGTTCGATGGTTAGACGGGAAAATACCAGAAGGGGAAAAAATCAGAAGTATTGAGAGACTTGACAGTATCTTTGGTTGGGTGCGAATGAAGACTGATAAGGATGCTAGGGAAATGATGTTCGGTCGAGACGACATTAATTTGATTGTTGTAATCAGTTAGAATTATTTATGTTTTCAGATGTTTTGTACTGATGTTGGTTATGAAACTCGTTGTAACAAGAACTTAATGATATATAATGATTGATTGTTACAAAAATACAATGTTAGGAAAAGCTTAAGATCTAGAAAAAATGTTTAAAAAAAGCTTAAGATCTAAATAAAATGTTACAAAAATCTTAAGATCTAGATGATGCTCCTTGATTGGGACAGTTGTTTTTGTTGTGTCCTGGTTGACGACAGATACTACATAATCTTATCATTTTATCTGTGGAATCCATCTTTGTTCTGATACGTGTGATGTTTGGCCTTCCTTTCTTCTTTCTATGCATCTCTTCATTGTGCCAAACAATATCTCCTTCATATGGAGGCCAGTAATCCTCCATTGGTAGTACTGAAAATCTTTGACTATATACATTCATGATGGTGTTGGCCTTGTACACATCAGATAAATGGGTGTAAGCGTCTTGACGAGTATAAGCGCATGCTGCAATTGTAACACCCCGATAATAATATGATAATTATTTAAATTAAGTTAATAATATATTTATTAATTTAATTAGATAATTGGATTATTATTATTATTATTTTTGGAATTATTGAATTATTATTATTATTATTATTGGAATAATAATATAAATTGGAAATATATATATAAGTTGGAAATAAGGAAAAGAATCCCATTTGGTAAAAAGAGTTTTACGTGAAACAGAGAAGCGGCTGAAAAGTGGAAAGTGGAGAAAGGGCAAAGAGGAAGAGCAAGGGCAAAGGTTGGAGAAGAGAAAAGCTTGGAGCTTAGAGATTGCCGGATTAACTCAGGTAAGGGGGGTTTATCGTCGTTTAATGGGTATTATGGGTTAGCATGTAATGGGTAGTGATAAGCCGTTGAATTGACCCTAATTGGGATTATGAATGCTGGAAAATTATGTTGGATAAACTGTGTTTAGGCTGTAATTGAATCTGTGTTTGGGTTAGTTGTGAATTTCCGAACGTATAGCTTTTTACGGAATTGGAATCGGAGGTCCAGAAGTCCTCCAACGGCGGAAAATGCGGAGAATTCTGCATTCTGCCTTGTGTTAGCGCAGGAACAGCTTTTGTCTTGCGTTAACCGGTTAACTCAGGGTGTTAACCGGTTAACACTGTTATGTATTCTGAATAATTGTTGTTTTGTCTGCGTTAACCGGTTAACCCAGGGTGTTAACCGGTTAACACTGTTAAGTTTTGGGCAGGAAGCGTGTTTGTGCTGCGTTAACCGGTTAACCCAGGGCGTTAACCGGTTAACACTGTTGCAGAGTGGAAAAATTGTTAATTAAAATGTTGTGTGCCTAATTGATGGTTGCCTATATCGGTGTGTGATATAGTAGGGATTATTTCCCGCTGTTTTGAGCAGTATAGGTATTAGTAGAGTGTGCTAATACTGTGTTTAATTATTTGACATGATATGATGTGTTGATACATGTGTTGATATTGTATGATGGTATGCATAACGTTGTGAATGTGTATGTTATGAATGTGTTGTGAATGGACTGTTTTATGGCTTAGAGAGTGAGCATCGGTCCATTGTGGATTATTGTTGTGATGTTGCATTGCTAGGTGATTAGCGTGCATAATGTGGCCTTTATGGTGGTAGCTAATTCCCATGGTGAGGAATTAGTGATGTTAGTCATTTGGACTGTTTTTGATGTTTGCATGCTAGGTGAATTAGCGTGCATAGCATGGCCCTTGGGGTGGTAGCTAATTCTCATGGTGAGGAATTAGTGATGTGAGTCACTAGGTCTCAAATGAGTGGGACTGGTGAGCTTGGTAGCCGTACCTGGATTTGGTCGGTGAAGTTGAACTATATGTTCACGAATAGTCGGTACCGCATGCATGGAGTCTCATTGCATAATATATGTGTAGTGTATAATATGAATGGATGTATTCCAATGTTATACGTGTGTTGTGTTGGCATTGAGCATGAGTATGAATTGTGTTGATATTGAGTATGATATTTGAGTTGATGTGCCGTTACTGAATGTGTGATACGATTAGGGTGATTAATGTGTTAAATTACTTAATATGACATTATATTCTATAATGCTTATTATATCGATTGAGGAACTCACCCTTACAACTAATTTTTCAGGTAACGAGCAGTGATTGAGTAGAAGCTAATGCTTGGAGTCTAGTGTAGTCTCCTTAGTGGGTCATGCTCTGATAGATGTAACATCGGGAGGGAACATTTTAATTGTGTTGTTGATGTTTGTTGAACCAGTTTACATGTAGTATGTTACATGTTTTGAATGATCGAATTGATCTCTATCCGCTGCGTATTGTGCAATACTTTATGTTTTGAGTTAAATAATGAGCATGACTAAATAGTATGACGAATGGTGCGAAAAATTGTGTGACACCCTTAATTGCATGATTACTCTGATTTATATGTTGTTATTTTAATTAAATATTTGGGGTATTTTAGAAGGGTGTTACATTAGTGGTATCAGAGCATAGTCGGTCGAGTCGAGTCGTAATTATTCTGTTTCCCCTGTACAGGATAGGTGTTGTGTAACCCTATCAGTACTTATTGTTTTAGCTTGTTGGGTTTTCAGAATAGAGATGGCTGGAAGAGGTAGAGACGATGCTGCGATTGCTGAGGCTCTGGGTATGCTAGCTGGAGTACTTGGAGGGAATCCGAATGTTGTGAGAATGGGAGCTGCTCGTCAACTGAGTGAGTTCCAGAAGAACAATCCTCCAATGTTCAAGGGAGCATACAATCCAGATGGCGCTCAGAAGTGGTTGAAGGAGATCGAGAGAATCTTCCGAGTGACTGAGTGTGCCGATAACCAGAAGGTCAGGTTCGGTACGCATATGCTGTCAGAAGAGGCTGATGATTGGTGGGTTGCTACCCGCACTGAGTTGGAAACCACTGGGAATGCTGAGATCACTTGGGCTGTGTTCAGAGAGAGATTCCTGAGAAAGTACTTTCCAGAGGATGTCAGAGGAAAGAAAGAGATAGAGTTCTTAGAATTGAAGCAGGGCAACAAGTCTGTTACTGAGTATGCTGCTAAGTTCACAGAGCTGTCAAAGTATTACACTCCCTATGATGAGGCTACTGGGGAATTTTCGAAATGTGTGAAGTTTGAGAACGGGCTGCGTCCTGAGATCAAGCAGGCTATTGGGTATCAGCGGATTAGAGTGTTTTCTGATCTGGTTGACTGTTGCAGGATTTTTGAACAGGATACCAAGGCTAGAGCAGAGAGCTATCAGCAGAGGGTTGATAGAAAAGGCAAGAATCAGAATGATCGTGGAAAACCGTATGCAGCTGGCAAAGGTTTTCAGAGACAGAGTGGGATGAAGAGGCCTAGTGGGGGAGACTCTAGTGCTCCTGCTAAGTGTTACAGATGTGGTCAGGCGGGACATCGTTTCCACGAGTGTACCAGTGCTGAGAAGAAGTGTTTCAAGTGTGGAAAAGGTGGTCATTTGGATGCAGAGTGCCGGTTGAAGACTCTGACTTGCTTCAACTGTGGAGAGGTGGGTCATATCAGTCCACAGTGTCCTAAGCCAAAGAAGGAGAACCAGTCGGGAGGCAAGGTCTTTGCTTTATCGGGTTTTGAGACTTTTGCAGACGATCGTTTGATCCGAGGTACGTGTTATATTAATGGCTTTCCTCTTGAGCTATTATTGACACCGGTGTTACTCATTCCTTTATATCTTTGGACTGTGCTGTGAAACTTAAGTTAGAGATATCTGAGATGCATGGAAGTATGGTGATTGATACTCCTGCGAAGGGTTCAGTGACTACTACTTCAGTTTGTTTGAATTGTCCTTTGAGTATTTTTGGTAGAGACTTTGGGATAGACCTTGTGTGTCTTCCATTAGTGCAGATTGATGTTATCTTGGGTATGAACTGGTTGGTGTTTAACCGAGTTTCTATCAACTGTTTTGATAAGACTGTGATATTTTCTGAGATTGAGGAAGGTAAGGATTTGTTTCTATCAGCAAGGCAGGTGAATGAGGAAGTAGCAGGTGGGGCAGAGTTGTTTATGATGTTAGCGACTTTGGAGGCTAAAGATAAACTGGTGATTGGCGATCTAGCCGTGGTGTGTAATTTTCCTGATGTGTTTCCTGAAGAAGTGAATGAATTGCCGCCAGAGCGTGAAGTTGAATTCTCGATTGATTTGGTACCTGGTACTAGACCGATATCGATGGCTCCGTACCGTATGTCTGCTGTTGAGTTAGCTGAATTGAAGAGTCAGCTGGAAGATCTGTTGGACAAGAAATTTATTCGTCCGAGCGTGTCACCGTGGGGTGCACCAGTGTTATTGGTTAAGAAGAAAGAAGGTACTATGAGGTTGTGTGTGGACTACAGGCAACTGAATAAAGTGACGATCAAGAATCGGTATCCTTTGCCGAGGATTGATGATTTGATGGATCAGTTGGTTGGTGTGAGTGTGTTCAGCAAGATAGATTTGAGATCGGGATATCATCAGATACGTGTGAAAACTGAGGATATTCAGAAGACTGCTTTCAGAACAAGGTATGGACATTATGAGTATTCTGTAATGCCTTTTGGTGTGACTAATGCGCCTGGAGTATTCATGGAGTATATGAATAGGATTTTCCATCCGTACCTAGACAAGTTTGTTGTGGTGTTTATTGATGACATTTTGGTGTATTCGAAATCTGAAGAAGAGCATGCTGAGCATTTGAGAGTGGTTTTAGAAGTTCTGCGAGAAAAGAAGTTATTTGCTAAACTATCCAAGTGTGAATTTTGGTTAGAGGAGGTTAGTTTTCTTGGTCATGTGATTTCAAGAGGTGGTGTTGCTGTTGATCCTTCTAAGATAGAAGCGGTGTCTAAGTGGGAAGCTCCGAAGTCTGTTGCTGAGATTCAAAGTTTCCTTGGATTGGCCGGTTACTATAGGAAATTCATTGAGGGATTTTCTAAGTTAGCGTTACCGTTGACGATGTTGACTAGAAAGGGGCAAGCATTTGTTTGGGACTCAAATTGTGAAGAAGGTTTCCAAGAGTTAAAGAGAAGGTTGACTACTGCTCCTATTCTGATATTACCGAGTTCGTCGGAATCATTTGAGGTTTACTGTGATGCTTCACTGTTGGGTTTGGGTGGTGTGTTGATGTAGAATAAGCAGGTTATAGCTTATGCTTCGAGACAACTGAGGATTCATGAAAGGAACTACCCGACACACGATTTAGAGTTGGCAGCTGTGGTATTTGTTCTGAAGTTATGGAGGCATTACTTGTACGGGTCAAGATTTGAGGTTTTCAGTGACCATAAGAGTTTAAAGTATTTGTTTGATCAGAAAGAGCTGAATATGAGACAGAGGAGATGGTTAGAGTTTCTGAAGGATTATGACTTTGGTTTGAATTACCATCCGGGTAAAGCAAACGTAGTGGCTGATGCATTGAGTCGGAAATCATTGCATATGTCTATGTTAATGGTTAAGGAATTGGATTTAGTTGAGCAGTTTAGAGACTTGAGTTTGGTGTGTGAGAGTACTCACAATAGTGTTAAATTGGGAATGTTGAAATTAACGAGTGGTATTCTGGATGAGATTAGAGAGGGTCAGAAATCCGATGTGCTTTTGGTTGATAAGTTGACTTTAGTGAATCAAGGTCAAGGTGGTGAATTCAGAGTTGATGAGAATGGTATTTTGAAATTTAGGAATCGGGTGTGTATTCCGGATGTTACCGAACTTAAGAAGAGTATTCTTGAGGAAGGACATCGTAGTGGCTTGAGTATTCATCCTGGAGCTACGAAGATGTATCATGATTTGAAAAAGTTATTTTGGTGGCCAGGAATGAAAAGAGAAATTGCGAGTTTTGTTTATTCCTGTTTGACTTGTCAGAAGTCAAAGATTGAGCATCAGAAGCCGTCTGGGCTAATGCAACCGTTGGCTATTCCAGAGTGGAAGTGGGATAGTATCAGTATGGATTTTGTTTCTGGTTTACCGAGAACAATTAAGAATTTTGAAGCCATTTGGGTGATTGTTGATAGATTGACGAAATCGGCTCATTTCATTCCGATCAGAATGGATTATCCGTTAGAGAGATTAGCCGAGTTGTATATTGAGAAGATTGTAAGTTTGCATGGTATTCCGTCGAGTATTGTTTCGGACAGAGATCCTAGATTTACATCGAAGTTCTGGGAAGGTTTGCAGAGGGCTTTGGGAACTAAGCTGAGATTGAGTTCTGCATATCATCCGCAGACTGATGGTCAGACTGAGAGGACGATTCAGTCATTGGAAGATCTTTTGAGAGTTTGCGTTTTGGAAAAGGGAGGTGCTTGGGATTGTTATTTGCCTTTGATTGAGTTTACCTACAACAATAGTTTTCATTCGAGCATTGGTATGGCACCGTTTGAAGCTTTGTATGGTAGGAGATGTCGGACACCTTTATGTTGGTATGAGTCCGGTGAGAGTGTTATGGTTGGACCGGAGATTGTTCAACAAACCACGGAAAAGATTAAGATGATTCAGGAGAAGATGAGAATTGCTCAGAGTCGTCAGAAGAGTTATCACGACAAGAGAAGGAAGTCACTTGAGTTTCAAGAGGGAGATCATGTGTTTCTTCGTGTCACTCCGATAACTGGTGTTGGTCGAGCTTTGAAGTCGAAGAAGTTGACACCTCGATTTATTGGTCCTTATCAGATTTTGGAGAGGATAGGGGAGGTAGCCTATCGTATCGCTTTACCGCCGTCGCTTGCGAATTTGCATGAGGTTTTTCATGTGTCTCAGCTGAGGAGGTACATTCATGATCCGTCGCATGTAGTCCAAATAGATGAGGTACAGGTGAGAGATAACCTGACTGTTGAAACATCACCTATGAGGATTGAGGATCGAGAGTTGAAGCAGTTGCGGGGTAAAGAGATTGCCTTGGTAAAGGTAGCTTGGGGAGGACCAGCAGGTGGCAATGTGACTTGGGAACTGGAGAGTCAGATGAAGGAGTCTTATCCTGAGTTATTCGCTTGAGGTATGTTTTCGAGGACGAAAACTCTTTTAGTGGGGGAGAGTTGTAACACCCCGATAATAATATGATAATTATTTAAATTAAGTTAATAATATATTTATTAATTTAATTAGATAATTGGATTATTATTATTATTATTTTTGGAATTATTGAATTATTATTATTATTATTATTGGAATAATAATATAAATTGGAAATATATATATATAAGTTGGAAATAAGGAAAAGAATCCCATTTGGTAAAAAGAGTTTTACGTGAAACAGAGAAGCGGCTGAAAAGTGGAAAGTGGAGAAAGGGCAAAGAGGAAGAGCAAGGGCAAAGGTTGGAGAAGAGAAAAGCTTGGAGCTTAGAGATTGCCGGATTAACTCAGGTAAGGGGGGTTTATCGTCGTTTAATGGGTATTATGGGTTAGCATGTAATGGGTAGTGATAAGCCGTTGAATTGACCCTAATTGGGATTATGAATGCTGGAAAATTATGTTGGATAAACTGTGTTTAGGCTGTAATTGAATCTGTGTTTGGGTTAGTTGTGAATTTCCGAACGTATAGCTTTTTACGGAATTGGAATCGGAGGTCCGGAAGTCCTCCAACGGCGGAAAATGCGGAGAATTCTGCATTCTGCCTTGTGTTAGCGCAGGAACAGCTTCTGTCTTGCGTTAACCGGCTAACCCAGGGTGTTAACCGGTTAACACTGTTATGTATTCTGAATAATTGCTGTTTTGTCTGCGTTAACCGGTTAACCCAGGGTGTTAACCGGTTAACACTGTTAAGTTTTGGGCAGGAAGCGTGTTTGTGCTGCGTTAACCGGTTAACCCAGGGCGTTAACCGGTTAACACTGTTGCAGAGTGGAAAAATTGTTAATTAAAATGTTGTGTGCCTAATTGATGGTTGCCTATATCGGTGTGTGATATAGTAGGGATTATTTCCCGCTGTTTTGAGCAGTATAGGTATTAGTAGAGTGTGCTAATACTGTGTTTAATTATTTGACATGATATGATGTGTTGATACATGTGTTGATACTGTATGATGGTATGCATAACGTTGTGAATGTGTATGTTATGAATGTGTTGTGAATGGACTGTTTTATGGCTTAGAGAGTGAGCATCGGTCCATTGTGGATTATTGTTGTGATGTTGCATTGCTAGGTGATTAGCGTGCATAATGTGGCCTTTATGGTGGTAGCTAATTCCCATGGTGAGGAATCAGTGATGTTAGTCATTTGGACTGTTTTTGATGTTTGCATGCTAGGTGAATTAGCGTGCATAGCATGGCCCTTTGGGTGGTAGCTAATTCCCATGGTGAGGAATTAGTGATGTGAGTCACTAGGTCTCAAATGAGTGGGACTGGTGAGCTTGGTAGCCGTACCTGGATTTGGTCGGTGAAGTTGAACTATATGTTCACGAATAGTCGGTACCGCATGCATGGAGTCTCATTGCATAATATATGTGTAGTGTATAATATGAATGGATGTATTCCAATGTTATACGTGTGTTGTGTTGGCATTGAGCATGAGTATGAATTGTGTTGATATTGAGTATGATATTTGAGTTGATGTGCCGTTACTGAATGTGTGATACGATTAGGGTGATTAATGTGTTAAATTACTTAACATGACATTATATTCTATAATGCTTATTATATCGATTGAGGAACTCACCCTTACAACTAATTTTTCACGTAACGAGCAGTGATTGAGTAGAAGCTAATGCTTGGAGTCTAGTGTAGTCTCCTTAGTGGGTCATGCTCTGATAGATGTAACATCGGGAGGGAACATTTTAATTGTGTTGTTGATGTTTGTTGAACCAGTTTACATGTAGTATGTTACATGTTTTGAATGATCGAATTGATCTCTATCCGCTGCGTATTGTGCAATACTTTATGTTTTGAGTTAAATAATGAGCATGACTAAATAGTATGACAAATGGTGCGAAAAATTGTGTGACACCCTTAATTGCATGATTACTCTGATTTATATGTTGTTATTTTAATTAAATATTTGGGGTATTTTAGAAGGGTGTTACAGCAATGACATGGGAGCAAGGCATGCGGAAGGCCTGAAATTTTCCACAATCGCACTAACTCCTGTGTAGTTTAACCGCGTAGGCTAAATTTGGTCTCCCCTCGCTGTTGCCCATTGTTTCCTGGACGCTGAAATTTTGTCTTTGACGGTCAAACACTGTTACAGCGTGTGTCGTAGCTTTGATGCTCTCTTCTTTCATGACCTTCATGCAACACTCACTGAATACTTGTCCAGACATTAACACTGCACTCCATCTTTCACCTCTGGTTGCGAACATAGAAGCCAACCTATAATAGGTTGATCTTACCAAGGCGGTTATCGGCAGGTTTCGAATTCCTTTGAAAACCCCGTTCATGCATTCCACAATGTTTGTTGTCATGTGGCCCCATCGACAACCACCGTCAAATGCTCTTGTCCACTGCTCTACTGGGATGTTATTTATCCATCTCCCCGCGTCTTCATTAGACAGACGAATCTCATCACGATAATATTGAAAAGACGGTTGAGTTAAAGCATACCCAACATTCACCACCTTCTTGCGAAGATTCTTATCTTTTATAGCACGCATGAAGTTTTGTGCAATGTGTCTGATACAGTAGACATGTGTAGAAGGAGGATCATGCCATCCGTTGTCATGGTTGTTGTAGGCACTTTCGATGGCAGCATGTCTATCAGAAATTAAACATAGATTGGCTTGTGGAGCGACATGCGTTCTGAGATGTCGAAGAAAGAAACCCTATCCACCAGCCGTTTCACCTTCAACAAGAGCAAAGGCAATGGGAAATACATTGTTGTTACCGTCTTGTGCAACTGCCATGAGCAAAGTACCCTTGTATTTTCCGTATAACCAAGTGCCATCAATTTGCAGGAGAGGTTTGCAGAAAGCGAAACCTTTGATGCACGGGTCAAATGCCCCAAAAAAAAAAAGACGGTGAAATATTCTATTACCTGTAGCACAGGTTCCGTCTGGCATCATTGCTGGCACTGTCTCCAGAATTGCCACAGTTCTTGGGACATAAGTTTTTAGTGCCCATAAAAACCGTGGTAATTCCTTGAATGAGTCCTCCCAGTTGCCGAAAACCTGCTCAACAACCTTTGTCCTCGTAATCCATGCTTTCTTGTAAGATGGAGTATAATTATATGTTGTTCGGATATGGGATATAATTATACTCACCTTCACTGATGGGTCTTTATTTACCAATGGCAGAATGTCTTGACATATCAAAGCTGTGCTCAGTTTACGGTGATCTTGTTCAACGTTAGTTGCAACGCAACTGTGTGGTGGGTCTATTGAGGCGATATCCCAAGAGTCATTTTTCTTCTTGTAAGATGCAGCCAAACGAAACTTACAAAGCATGTTACGACATTCGATAAGATACCTTCTAGAGTCAGTGCGTTTCACTGTAAAGTCAGCAAAGTTGTTCATATGGTATTTTTTTATTGCCAAGACACATTCCTCTTTGGTACGAAACATGTCTCCCACCTTTAATTCGCCTACTGGTCTCGGATACGGATTATAGAAGACACTGTCGGACGTTTCATCGTCGTGAAGATCCATATTTGTCATATGTTGAGGAGGATTGTAGGCATGAGTAGGAGGTATTGGTGGTGGTTGAGCCTCATCTTCATCGTCGTTGTTCAGGATGTGATCAACCTGTACCTCAGTCTCCTCTTCTTCTTCATCAACAACGTCGACCTCTACTTCGGCTTCTGGGTTGAGTTCATCTGACCATTGTGCATCATCTGCAGCATCTTCACCAGCTGGATCCTGATCGGATAGTTGAGACTGTTGAGACGGTATACATGGTTGTATAGTAATGTACAACTCGATATAATCCATGCCTGAATGTTCATGACTAAGAAACATGCTTTCAACATCTTCATCGTCTCGTATCTTTAGGGGGAAAAACTTGCATTGACCATTCTCAAAAAATATAGGATTCTGATATGTCATCTTTGACACAATACCTGATGCTATAAAGGATTGTATTCTTTTTTTGAAATGCAAAAAGGTTGCATTTCTCTTCATTGTCACTCTAATGGTATCAGTGTTTCTAAAACAAAAACCATGAAGCTCAGACTCAAAAGTTTCACCGTTGCAGTGAACGTTGATACTGTATAATGATGAAGATGACATTTTGGAGATAAAAAGTATTTTGCAAGTGCAGATGAATGTGAGTGAAGATGAAAAGTATTTTGGAGATGAAAAGTATTTTGCAAGTGCAGATGAATGTGAGTGAAGATGAAAAGTATTTTGGAGATGAAAAGTATTTTGCAAGTGCAGATGAATGTGATAGTAAGACACTTAAATACATGGTATCAGTGTCTCACATTGAAGCTACTCTGAGATACTGTGTCAAACATGCAAGTAATTTCAGAGATGAGGTGTCTGTCATGCAATACAGTGTGAGTTGATGTGCCAAGCATGCTAGGTAGTCATGAGTTGATGTGTCTGTCAAGCATGCTAGCTAGTCAAGACAGAAGTGAGTATTCAGCATGCAGGATACTAGAGAGCCACGTGTCTGAGATGATGTGTCAATCCTGCAAGACAGTGTGACTTGATGTGTCAAGCAGGCAAGCTATCAAGAAGGTAGTCATCAGCATGCAGGAGACAAGACAGACACGTGTCAGACACCTAAGATGGTCAGAGATGATGTGTCAAGCATGCTAGCTAGTCAAGACAGAAGTGAGTATTCAGCATGCAAGATACTAGAGAGCCACGTGTCTGAGATGATGTGTCAATCCTGCAAGACAGTGTGACTTGATGTGTCAAGCAGGCAAGCTATCAAGAAGGTAGTCATCAGCATGCAGGAGACAAGACAGACACGTGTCGGACACCTAAGATGGTCAGAGATGATGTGGCAATCATGCAAGCCATCCATAAGTGAGTTGTTCAGCATGCAGGAGACAACAATGCCAAGTGTCAGACATGCAGAAGGTGGCGCCAATTGGTTTGGCGCCTACCTTTAGGGCTTGTACATGGTCGCCAATTTGAAGGGCGCCCCCATGGAGTCAGTCCTCGAAACCAAGCATTCAGAACTAGCCTTGCATGCATGTACCCTATGGTGTCGCCAATTTGAATGGCGCCCCCTCTTTAATATTGTACATGGTCGCCAAATGAGGTGGAGACACCATGCAAACACAATTTTTCATGCACTCCTCCATTTGCCTATAAATTGATCCACTCCTTCAACAATTCTTCCACACCAACATTCTCACTACTTCATCTACAATTCTCACTACTTCATCTACATTACTTCTTTTACAATTTCATCTTCAACAAAATCTTCCATTTTCATCTACACCAACTCCCCAACAATATGTCTTTACTCACAATGGGCGAAGCACACAGAGGAACAGTTGCAAACATCGCGACATACGTAAGTTTTTTCTTATACTTCTTTTTTATGTTTCATCTCCACCAACCCCATTTTATTTTGAAATACTGACTTAGTCAAGTGTTACATTATTTCTATTATAGGATGTCTCAAGGTTTCGAACTCGAGTCCACGAATTTGTCCCAATGGACCCGATGATTCAACCTTATGTTGAACTCGCCGGTTTTGGTCACCTTAGCAAAATTATGTCTTGGTCTATAGATAACAAGTTCATTCTAGCCTTATGCGAAAGATGGAGGCCAGAGACACACACATTTTGGTTTCCAACCGGTGAGTGTACCGTGACGTTAGAAGACGTCTACATGCTTTTAGGACTACGAATTGAAGGCAAAGCTGTTAATGGTAAAACCAACTATGCAAATTCAATTTGCATGGAGCTTTTAAACACTGATTTGTTAGATGATAATGCTAGGGGACAAGGTATACTACTTTCACGCCTAAAGTCATATTATAATAGTTTTTATTTAGATGAGCATTCTACCGAAGATGCTCGAATCATCAAAACTAGGTGTTACATAATGTTGTTACTAGGATCCTTTTTATTTCCCGAAGGTAGTGGTTCTAGCATGCATATTATGTACTTACCTTTACTTAGACATATAGATAGAATAGGTAGTTATAGTTGGGGATCCGCATGTCTAGCCTATCTCTATAGTTCGTTGTGCAAAAACTCCCACAAAGATACTTCTACATTTTCTGGATGTGCTGTTTTGCTACAAGCATGGGGATGGTCAAGACTACCGTCTCTAGCACCGGTCAATAACAACCCCTTCACTTTTCCATATGCAAAAAAGTAAGTTGTTTAAATTGCTATATCTTTACTTCCTTCCTTACAGTTTATTACCCATAACTAATTTATTTTAACTTTTTGGTGTAGATGGTCGGCACGCGGTATGAATTACAGCAGATGTCCGAGACACTGTATTACTCAATATCGCAACCTGTTGGATCACCTTCGACCGGCAGACGTAAGCAAAATAATTTCATTATTTCTTCATATTATGTTGACTTTTTCTACATTCATTTAAATCCTATCGTCTTTAACATTTCAGTTCATCTGGCGTCCATACCTTAATATGGATCATGAGCATCAGATCAACCCTGAAGACGCAGCCGTATGGACAACATGCACACCGATAATACGGTTCACAACAGTGGAGCTGCACAACACCGATCGTGTGAAGCTGCAGTTTGGTATGGTCCAGAATATCCCAGATCCCCCAGCTAGCCTAGGAGAATGGCATATGCGTAAAGTGAACGACCAATGGAACTACAACCCTTGGCAAACCTTCGCAAGATCAGAGTGTCGCAAGTGGAAGCACCGTCATGACCATGTCTTAACTGACGCAATCATGCCAAATGAGGTAAAACCAAGTCGTACTTATATGGCTTGGTATAGATCAGTTGGATTTCAATTCATCGCCGATGATATGTACCTCTACGACCCACGCCAGACAAGTTACACACAAGAAGGATCAACATCTAACCCCCAACAACATTCTCAGCCCGGTTACTTACAACCACCTATCCGACAAACTTTCCGTTCCACAAACACACAAACATACAACCAAAACATGCCATTCACCCAACCCCAAAACCAAGAACATCCCCCATACCACCACCAACAAATGGACCATCAACCTTCGACCGAACATCGCTTCGCACCCACACCATCACCCTACCAAAGTCGCCTTACCCAAAACACTAACCGCCCCATCACCTACCGTAGCCAAGAACCCCAAACATCACAATACCATAACATCCCACAACCATATCTCTTCCAAACACCCCAATAACCTTTCCAACCTTTCCTAGACCCATCATTGTCACCCATGTCTCCCTTCAACCGTCCCGGTCGCCCATCCATGAGTCAACCACACCCCAACTTCTCTGGCATGGGTCATGAGCTCAGCTACGCCGGTACACCATCATTGAATACTGAAGACTATGCTGAGTTGGCTGAATACCTCAACGGATCTTCTCCTGTAGGAGGTAATGACGCTCCTGGACCATCAGATGAACAAACACCGGTGCAGAATCGTCAACGTGGGTTAGGGCCAAGGGTTAGGGTAGCTAGGGGATGTGGGACCGGAGGTCGGTTAGGTGATCCCGGTCATCACCATTAGGATTCTTTGTGTAAAATCCAAATTTTATTAATATCAATTCGTATTATGTCAAATTTATCTTTGTGTAAACTCCAAACATTAGGTTTCTTTCATAATTCTAAAATAAACACATATCATAATACAAAAATTTATAGGTCAGAAACCCTAATTCAAGGACTTGTTATTGTTATGTTGAAGGGCTTGAATTTGGTCCCTTTTGGCAAAATTCACATACACATGTTTTGACAGAAACCCTAATTTTGGGTCAAGTTCGCAACGACCTACCTCACTCATTTTTAATTATTTTGAGGTGGGACCAAGTGCATTGGAAAATTTAAGATGTCTACTTCACTTGTTATGTTGGACAAAAATTCATAACTCTAACACAAACACATGCAATAATACAAAACATTATAGGTCAGATAACAGATAAAATGTCAAAGAGTCCAAGTTCAGGTGCCCATAGCTTTCTCATAAAAATTGCAAATGATGCAAAACTTTAGTCCAAATTCATTATCTTGAAAATATCTACAACTTTTATGTTGAAGGTTTTGTCATTTGAGGCTTTTATCATTCAAACTAAAGGGCTTGAAGTTGGTCCCTTTTGGCAAAATTCACATCCACTTGTTTTGACATAAACCCTAATTTTAGGTCAAGTTCGCAAAGACCTAACTCACTCATTTTTAATTATTTTGAGGTGGGACCAAGTGCATTGGAAAATTTAAGATGTCTACTTCAAATGTTATGTTGGACAAAAATTCATATTCCTAAAAGAAACACATGAAATAATGCAAGACATTATAGGTCAGATAACAGTTCAAAAACTCAGCAGTCCAACTTCAACTGCCCATAACTTTCTCATAAAAAATCCAAATAATGCAAAATTTATATCCAAATTCATTGTCTTGAAAAGATCTACAACTTTCGTGTTGGAGGTTTTTTCATTTGAGGCTTTTTTAAGGGAGGCGCCAATTGGATTGGCGCCCCCTCTTAAAAATTACACATAGGCGCCAATTGGATTGGCTAGGGCAGGTGCCCTAGCCAATCCAATTGGCGCCTCCTTGCAATTTTTAAGAGGGGTCGTCAATCCAATTGGCGCCTCCTCCTAAAAGTGGGGTAGATTGGGAATTTTTTTGAAAAGTGGGTTATTTTGGGAATTTCTTCGAAAAAGTGGGTTATCTCGGTAAAAAAACCTTTTAGTTCTCTATTTTAGTAGTAATTTTTAGGTTTTCATTTTCATTTTTTTAATTTTACAATTTTAGTTTCTCTTATTTAAAATTGAATCTAACATTCAATTTAAGGTGATTTGTGTAGATGTGGCATTACTATTTTAATTAAATAACTTAATAATTAAAAATATTTAAGTTAATATAACTTAATTAAAAAATAATAATATTTATAATTTAATAAATAAAATTATTAATTTAAAATATTTATATTGACCGTCCAAAAACTTATCAAAAACATTATTGACAATTTATACTAATAAGATATATATTAAAGATGTCATGAATTATTGTCTCTTTATATTTATAATTGTAAAAAGAGAGATTAAAATGGTTAACGTGCGACAAAGGAGAATGATAATTCTCAAAGTTAATCGAAAAAGCTACCTGATAGACATGGAAGAGCATGGTCATATATATTATTTTGAGATAAGTTTATTGGTGCAAGTTAAATTGAGGTTTTTAAAAGAGAAAAGGTTTATCTTATAACTTAAATTTTGGTTTGCATTTGTCATGAAGAGGGAAATTAATTGCTATCAAGAGTGCGATCGTGATGAAAATATTGTTAAGGCATGTGCTCGACGGGGAAGGATGATATTATGGCGAAGTTGTTGGAGAAAACCTTGGGATGCAAAATCATGAGTGATAACTTGAAGAAAATATGGAAACTTGTAGGATGATTTGATATGAGAAACAATGACAATGGTTTCTTTATTGTTAAGTTTGATTTAGCAATTGACAAATAATGAGTTGTTTATGATGACCCTATATGATTTTCAATTATTACTTGGTGGCGCCCCATGAGTCTGTAGTTTATTCCACCTGAGGCTAAGATAGATAGGACATTTGTGTGAATTAAACATCATGTATTAAAACTTGTCTATTAAAACAAGAACTTCCTACTTACAATGGTTGTTGCAGTTTGCAAGCATATCAAAGATGATATTACCCGTATGAATGTGGATTGAGGGAATTTTGCACACATATGTGTTAAAATTGATCTCAACAAACCTGTTGTTGGCAAGTTTAGTCTGGGGATATTGGCATAAGGTAGCTTATAAGGGATTGCACAATATTTGTTCTTCTTGTGGTCCATATGGCCATCATACAAAGAATTGTATGCATGCACCGTTGTCGTTGTCATCTGCTATGGTTCATTGATTTGGTGAGAAAGTTCACCGTTACTAAAACAATAAAAAAAGGTAGGCATTGATACACATTTATGGTAGAATCTATGTGAATATTGTGAGCAAAATGTGCATACTAACTTGCATGGGGAATGGATGGTTGTCACTAGAAAAAAATGAATAATTTAAGTCTCTCTTTAAAAGAGAATATCATTATCGATATCGGTAAAGTTAGTCAACTAATAATCACAACAATTCCAAACAACTTAAGTGAGACCAGCTATAGTCTAAGGGATAAACAAAAATATAATATTATGCATTTCAATATAGGATGTGATGATAACCCTCCTAAAAATTGGAAAAGGACAAACAAGAATAAGCATGATATGGCTTTTAACATTGAGCATAGAAATCTAGTGACAAACAAAATTACAACATATTAACATATTTCTTTATCTTTTGTTAGGATCCTCTGAATTTCGAAGAAAGATTCACTTTGCTCAATAAAGGGATCCATATAACAAACTCCTCATACTTTGTGACTCAACTTAATGATAAATGATGTGTCTTTAATTTTTCCCTTAATATACCTCAGCACATGGAAATACGGGCTCTTGAAACTCAATCAAGAGAAGTGGAAGTGGTTCTTGAAACTCAAAAATGAGAACTTAGCATATGTGGATCCCCTATTTATTCCATATGTGTCAAATGATAGCCTTTAAATATGTTATTATGCTTTCTTCAAATGTTAGGAGAGTCAATAATACTAAGACCAAACAATATATGAATGAGTTGATTAGAAATAAGCAACATATATTCATTGTTCTTGTTGAAGCTCATTTTCTTTTTGATAAAATCAAGATGTTTTGAAACCAACACGGCTATTTAAAGGTAGTCATATCTAATGATCAGGGTCAAGCAGGCGGGATTTGGATCCTTATGCAAAATGGTCATGACTTGGTGGTGATTGTTATGGATATCATGCATGAGTCACTATTAACATCTCCTTATAACATAGCACTTGGTGTTATATTGGTGTAACAGGTACGAAAAACTAATGCTAGGATCACCTTTATAATTGAACAATGCAATTGCATGGCCTTGGATACTAATTGGTGATTTAGTTAAACTAGCCCTAGTTAACAAATAGGGTTATTTTTACAAAGCACGGTTGTTATGCTTCATTATATTATGGATATTGTAGCACCCCAATTTTGTTCAGATCTATTTTTTTCTTATAGGACTTAGTTTTTATCTTAGAAAAATAAGTGGCGAGATAATGTGAGAACTTTATTCACTTTGACTCTTAAAAATTTTAAAAATTAACTTTTGATTTATTTTATTTTTAGTGCATTTTTTTTTTGTTATTTAACCTATTTTCAACATTATATGAAATTAAAAGAAAAATACAAAAATATTTTGTTAACTAATTTTTATTTTCTAATATTAGCATTTTTATTATTTTTTTCAAATTCAAAAAAGTCAAGATTCCCCTCACTTTTTCACATTTTCCACTTCTAGCAAACTTTCACTTACCCTTTCTTTTATCACTTTTGGCTTATCACCATTTGCATGAAGTTTACTTTGTCCATTAGGCACATGTAGAGCTATTTCATGCAGCATAATCGTGTCACTTTCTCATCTTGAAGCATGCATAAAAAATCATAGAAACACGAAACCTTAAACTTCCGCTATATATTGTTACTAGTGGTGGCTTTGAAAAGTGGTGGAAATTTTTGCAAAGAGGGAGGTTTAGTGAGTTCAAACTTAGCCATAAAAACCATAAAAACACAAACGCAAAACCCTTCAAACACACAAAACACACCATTATTACATTATTCATCATCTCCCTCACAACAACAATCACTCTTCCATATCAAACATTGCATTCACCTTCATTGTCACAACTCTACCTTTCCAACTTGCTTAAGAGTTTGTAAGTGTGTTTTTTTTTGTTGCAAATCTTTAAGTTTATAGAAGTATGCATGTATTTATAGCATAGTTTTTGGGGGGAAATATTCATGTTTGTAGTTGTGGAAGCATTGATGCAAGGCTTGTAATAACATGTTGTTATGTTAGATTAGGAACTAGTTTAGAGATTGTTGTATGTAAATATTTATGTATGATCTTGTTTACATTAGTACACGTGTGAGAGATATAGAGAGAGGGGGATGAAACAATGTTAGGAGAAAAAGAGAAAAATGCATAAAAACGCAATCTGCACTTCCCTATTTCGGCCGCAACCCCTTTTTTCCTTAAAAAATTGGGTTCTAAGACCATTATTTTTTATAAAAAAAAATAACAACTCGCACCTCCTCTTTCAGCAAGCACATCCCCTTTGCTTTTTTGTTTTCTGTTTTTGAATAATTTGGCTTAAAAGCCCGTTGATTCTTTAAAAAAATAACTAAATCGCAACCCATGGGTTCACAACCTGCACCCTATTTTAATTCATTAGTTTTCTATTTTTTTATTTTTTTATTTTTTTATTTCACTTTATTTTAAAACTTTTTAATTTTTATAAATAAACATGGATTAAAAAGGGATAATTGGGTGTTACACATTTTTATCCTCGAATAATTGAACGTGATGCGTACATCTCATTTTAGTTCGAGAGTTCATCTTCCACAAAAATAATATAATAATAATGACGTTTTTAATTTTGTAATTAGAATCGAATGAAAAAAGAATAATTGGGTGTGCGCCATTTTATTCTCCGAATAATTTAGCGTGAGGCGTACGCTTTGTTTTAATTAGAGCATTCGCCTTCCGCGTACTAATAACGAGCTTTCAATCATTTTATAAATAAAATTGGATTAAAAAGGGAATAGTTGGTTGCACGTTCTTTTATCCTCGAGCAAAAGAATAAGAGATATACGTCTTGTTCTAGTTCGAATACTTATCTTCCGCATAAAAGCAACCAAAACCAATCAAATTCATTTTTTGCCTGTGCGCGTCCAAGAAATTTCTTAAACAAATGTTTACCGCCAAAACACGATCTTTTTATTTCAACCAATGAGTCTTTTTTTGTTATAGCGTGACTAAACTCATTTTTACAATTAAAATCAACCAACCAACAATTTTTTGCTACCAAAAACTACGTAGCTTTGAATTCTTTATCGCACCAAGAGATACATATGAGCGAGATTCAACGCCTCGTTAAATACCCTAATAAAAAACTTTTTTTAGTTATTTTTTTCATGTAAATATTTTTAATAATTATAAGAAACCAAACATTTCAAGCTAACATTTCTTTTAAAACTAATTAAGAGGTTCATGTTGGTTACAACGAATGTAGTGGGGTGTTAATACCTTATTCGCGTATAATCGACCCCTAAACCTAAATTTGGTTGTGATGATCTTATTTTTGTTCTTCGAGGGTTTTATTGACGTTTACTTTTAAAAATAAATTTCGGTTGCGACTTTATTTTATTTCAGTGTTCATTCGCTCGAGTATTTCTTGCGCTGCGATAACTGGCGACTTCACTAGGGACAATAGAGGGTCAAACCTAGTTTAATTAGTTTTAGGGTTTCAATATTGGCCTTGCATATATTTCTTCTTGTGTTTTTATGATTTCTTGTTATCTTGCCATATTTTTATGCTTTGTATATTTCTGTATATATACATCGTATTGTGGGTTTGGGATTGTTACTCGAGCGAAGCTCTATTCCCGAGCTTGGAGAAAAAACCTAAGTTTAAGTTTGGATATTGCGTAGCATTAGCCCCAAAGGTGCACACCTTGTATTATTAACAAGAATACTCCAACTAGAGTAGATATTTTTTACGATCTTGTAATAAAATGGCTAACTCATTATTATGGCAAAATTTTGGTTAAGGTTCATAACTCTATGAACCTTTTAGAACTGTTTGTGAATATGGAGGTTGCATAGTGTTAGCCCTCGAGGTGCACACCTCGTTTGGTTAGCATGAATACTCCATCTAATGTCCACCTTTTTCACGAATCTTGTCATAAAATGGCTAGCCCATTATTATGACAAAGTTTTGCTTAGGTCCATAACTTTACAACCCTTAATAAAAAAATCTATAGCTAACCTTTGTGAATGGTTTGGGTAGAAAACACTTAAAATCATCTTGTTATAAGGAGTCTTCCTATATAGGTTGTTGGATCACACAATTATCCATACCATCCTAAATCCATACCTTCATGAGCCTACAATGACATTGCATGCTTCATTGTTGAAATTCTATTCAAGCGCATGGACAGATGTTGGACTAGATGTCTAAGTTAATGTGTTCAACATCTTATATCAGGTTTGATAGGAAATATAAAACAAGATGATAAATCATAAAACAAATAAAGAACACAAGATAATTGTTAACCCACTTCAGTGCAACCACACCTACACCTAGGGGGCTTCCAACCCAAGAAAGGAAATCTATTCTCAATATTAATACAAAATGTCTTAGATGAACAACTCTTGTTCAGTCTCCCTTTTCTTAATATTACCTGTGTCTTTCTATTTAAGAGTCCCCCTAAATATGAGAATCCATCTCACTTTCTCTCCACCACTAACCCCAATGACCAATACAATAAACAGTTTAAAGATTGTGAATTACACTCAACTAACAAACCAATCTTTATGCTCTTAAATATGAATGCAGGTGCTAGAGTGGTGCACAAACAATAATACAAATAAAGGACTTAAAATATAAACCCTAACACAAAGGTTCTTTAATATGTGTGGACTCATCAAATGTTATGTTTGAGTCTCCTTAAACAACAATGCAACTTATAGGCTTTACTCCAATGGGCATAAGATTTGATCATGTCCAGATTTGTAGAGGATCCTGTTTTGATTTCTTTTCAAAAACTCCAAAAAATATTTAATTTGTTTTGGTTCATATTTAAATCTCTAAATAATTAAATTTAACCTTATTAAGTTTGTCAAACAAATCTAATTAACACATTACTAAAATATAGTAACAAATCTGATTGAAACACAACCATAATTCTCTCTCAAAACAACAACAACCATGACCTATTGACAAAGGTCAGATGTTGCACACATGCTAGAACATTTGGCACGACATTTGTCCACGTAATAAAATTATGAATCATGAAAATATCAAATAAAATTTTTACTTGATATAAAACTTAATTCCAGCTTCTCAAGTAAAATATTCAGAATAAAACTCTTGCAAATATCTTTGTATATCCAAATTTAAAACAATCTTAAATGGAATAAGTTTTAAATAAATCTTCCTTCAAAGCATATTAAAATAAATATTTTCTTCAATGCAAATTCAATAAAATCCTCATCTTTTCTTCAATGCAAATCCTTTTAATTTAAACCATGTCGAATTAAATCTTCTTTAACCTTATGGATTATGATTTAATAAAACCTTTTTTCCAAACTGATTCAGAATAACAAACTTTATAGAAACAAACACAATCACACTCAAATTTACTCACAAAATCTAGCTAACATACCGAGGCCAGATGTTGCACCTCATGCTTGAACATCTTGTCTCACATGATGCATCTTTATAATTTACATCTTATATTACCCATGTTGTTTTACTTAATGTAGCCAATCAAAATGAACAACGATCTCCCTCTTTGGTAAATTTTGGCTAAAACAACTTCAAGATGTGCAAGAGTAAATCTTCCAAAAATAGCACATTGCATTAGAATATACAGCAACACTGAAAGTATCAGAGATCATGCATGATGGTTAATACACATAGAAAACAGAGCAAGACAAACTCATACCGGCTCATCTACACATATCATATGCACACATCAATTAATCACTCCCGTTTTTGCCATAATTTGGCAAAGGTATTGGAAAAAACATGTAAAAGCTATTATGATTTATTCCTAAGTCTTAGGCTGATTTATATAGTGAAGGTACAATTATTACAATTGATTTTCTCCTTAATGGAGAATAAAGAAAAATAAAGGTAGTATTAAAGACAATAATAAAACTAGAAATAATATATTTTCCACCCCCCCTCAAGTTGGTGCATAGATATCTATCATGCCCAACTCGTCTATCAAATGCTCAAAAGTAGGTCTTGCCAAACTTTTGGTTAGTATATCTGCAGTTTGTTGACTTGAAGTCACGAAGGGTAGACATATGATTCCCGCATAAAACTTCTCCTTTATTAAGTGTCGATCAATCTCGATATGCTTGATTCTATCATGTTGAATTGGATTATGAGCTATGCTGATAGTAGCTTTACTGTTAGGGTAAAATTTCAACGGAAGCTCAATTTTCATCTTAAGTTCTTCTAAGACTCTAAGGATCCATAGTCCTTCACAACTACCTTGATACATAGCTCTAAACTCGACCTCTACACCACTCTTTGCTATAACTCCTTGTTTCTTTCTCCTTCATGTCATAAGATTACCCCAAACATACGTACAATATTCAGAGGTTGATATTTTATCTGTGACTAAACCTGCTCAATCGACATCGGTGAAGATAGACACATTTCTTTCACTAGTCTTCTTAAAAAATAATCCTTTTTCGGGATTTCCCTTCAAACATCTTAGTATCCCATAGATTGCGTCAAGATGTTCCTCAAAAGGAGAATGCATAAACTGACTCACTATACTAACCGAGAAAGCAATATCAGGTCGGATGTGTGACAAATAAATCAGTTTCCCAACCAATCTCTGATATCTTCCAATATAAACAGAAACATTACCTTCTCCCCAAAGTTTAACATTAGGATCCATAGGGGTATCTGCAGGACAACATCCATTCATTCTTCTTTCTTTCAACAAATTTATAGTGTATTTATGCTGTGAAATCACAATTCTTTGACCGAGCAACCTCCATACCTAGAAAATATCTCATGAATCTCAGGTCCTTAATTTCAAAGTGTACTGCCAATTTCTCTTTTACTCTTGCCATTTCCACTATATCGTCTCTAGTAAGGACAATATCATCAACATAAATAATCAGAACAACAAATTTCCCATCATGGGAGAACTTTGTGAACATGTGTGGTTAGCCTGTCCTTGGATGTACCCTTGTTTCTTCATGGTCTGAGTGAATTTTTCAAACCAAGCTCTAGGGGACTGCTTTAATCCATACAAAGACTTACTTAGTTTTCACACATTTGATCCAAAAAAAATTTCAAAGCTAGGAGGAATGTACATATATACTTATTCTTTTAGGTCGCCATTAAGAAAGGCATTCTTAACATCTAACTAATGCAAAGGTCAATCCATGTTAGCAACAAGAGACAAAAGAATTCTGACAGTGTTCAATTTTTCAACAGGAGCAAATGTCTCTGAGTAATCTATACCATAGATTAAAGCCTTTAGCCACCAAGTGAGCCTTGTACCTTTCAATTGACCCATCTGAATTATACTTCACATTAAGCACATATTTGCATCCAACTTTCTTCTTGCCATCTGGTAGTGATGTGACACTCCAAGTTTTTTTATTTTCAAGAGCATTCATCTCCTCAAGTACAACTTCTTTCCACTTTGGAATTTCTAGAGCAACCTATACACTTTTTGGAATTTCTACACTAGACAATTTTGAAGTGAAGTCAAACATAGATGAAGACAAATTTGAATATGATATAAAATTGGACATGGGATGTTTAGTGCAAGATCTGAAAGGTTTTCTAATGGAAACAAGATCATCTATATCATGATACAAAATACAACTCTCAGAAATAGAGATAGACTTAACTTTCCTTTTGTTAGGAAGTTGATCATTCCCCGATTCAGATTCCTGTCAGTGTTGTGGATTGGTCCTTTCTTTATGGTGCTTTTTCGCAAAAGCCTTTCCTTTCCAAGTCTTGTTTCCTATTTCAAATTTGTTTTATTGAAGTGACTCATTATTTTATGGCATTTCAATTAGATCATCATTATCATCGTTTTCAGAATTCTCATTGTTTTATACAAGAGAAAATGTAGGCTCGAATTCACAAGGTTCCTTACTCATAACAGGAGTAGGATCAGATAAGAATCATGGTCATTTTCTGTTGGTGCAGGTGTAAAAATCTCATAAATTTGTGATACTGTCAAAGATAAGTTATTTAACAAACTCATGTCCTCAATTTGAAACGAGTATTCGTTTATCTCCCCCCTTGAAGATGATTGTCATCAAAAAAAGGTTTATTTTCAAAGAATGTAACATCCATAGTGATAAATATTTTCTTATTTTTTGGATCAAAACATTTATATCCTTTTTGGGTTGGGGAGTATCCAACAAAGACACATTTTATAGCACGTGGCTCAAGTTTTCCAACATTTTTATGTTCATGAACAAAGGTTGTGCAACCAAAGATTTTTAAAGTCAAATCAGCTAAAATATGAATACTAGGAAAACATTCTTTGAAGACATTAGTAGAAGTTTGAAATTGAGAATTTTGGAGGGTATTCTGTTAATTAAATACACAGTTGTTAAAACAGCTTCGCCCCACAAATAATTTGGTACTTTATTTGAAAAAAGTAGAGCTCTAGCAATCTCTAGTAAATGTCTATTATTCCTTTCGACCACTCCATTTTGTTGAGGAATATTAGGACATGAACTTTGATGTACAATCCCATTTTTTAGAGAAAAAAAATCATCCAGGATAGTGTTAAAATATTATTTGCCATTATCACTTCTAAAGACTTGGATATTTGTTTGAAATTGGTTCTGCACAATTGAAAAAAAATCTTTATAGCTTGACAAATATTTGATTTCCCCTTTAACAAGTACATCCAACATACTCTTGTATGGTCATCTATAAATGTGATAAACCATTTTTTGAGAGAGAGTGTACTTGTACGATTAGGGCCCTAAACATCACTGTGAATAATAGAAAAAGGTTTTGATGGTTTATAAGGTTTTATTGAAAATTGGGTACGATGATGCTTTGCAAACTCACATGCTTCACATTTGAACTAAGAAAAGTTCTTATTGTGAAATATCTTAGGAAACAAGTGTTTTAAGAAAAAAATCTAGGACGACTTAATCTTAAATGCCATATCATAGTGTTGTCATCTTTATTATTCAAAACAGAAAAAGACTCAAAGTAGGAACTTATTGTTTTTGAAGGTAGCTGTGATGCAGATCCAATGTTAAGGTAGTAGAGTCCTCCACTCTCCTTAGCACAACCAATCATCTTCCTCGAGTTTAAATCCTGAAAGACACAGTGAGATCAGAAAAAATTAGTTTGACAATTTATATCTTAGGCTAATTTACTGACGAACATTAAATTACAAGATAAATTTGGAACACGAAGGGCATTTTTAAGAGTTAATATTGGAGACAACACAATTGACCTTTTACTTGCAATGGATGAAAAAGAGTCATCTGCGATTTTTTTTATACCTGTACATGGACTATATGAAGAGAACAAAGTAGATTCACATGTCATGTGATCGGAGGCACGTGAATCTACTATCCAAGTATGATTGGGACTGACACTAAGAAATGCAAAATTACCTTTTGTTGCTATAGAGAAAGAAGGGTCTAGAGACTCAAGGAACTTGTACAGTCTGTCTAGTTGCTTTGTAATAAGTGGAAGCTGAGACGGGGGGTTGCTGCCCTTGATCAGAATTATTAGCCTGAAATGCATGACCACTTTTCTTCTTCTATTTAGGAGGTTTTCCTTTGAGCTTCCAATAAGTTTCACATGTATGCCATTTGCGCTTGCAATTATCACACCAAGGAACTTTTTTTGACCTTCTTCCCTCGTCAAGGTTCTTAGTAGCTAGAGTTGAGCCTTCATATTCAGAGCTTTGTGGTGTCTTGCCCATCATAACTCCTTGTTGTACCTCCTCCCTTCTTATTTCTGCAAAAGTTTCACGAAGAGTTGGCAGGGGTACTTTTCCTAAAACTCTACCTCTTACCTCATCAAGATCTTTATTGAGCCCAGCGAGAAACATGAATACACGATCATTTTCTTGCCTCTTGAGAAACAAAACATTGTCTTTTGTACACCTATAATTGTCATCATAACAAAGATATAACTCTTGCCATAGTGTCAACAACTCATTGTAATAAGCTGTTACACTCTTGTCACCTTGTTTTGCATGCCTTAACTTTGATTTTAAACCAAAAATTTAAGAGGAGTTTTGAAAATTAGAGTATATTTCCTTAACAACTTCCTACACATCCTTTGAGGAAGGTAAAAATATGTAAGGCTTACCTATTCCAGTTTCCATAAAGCTTACCAACCACGTAATAATCAAGGAGTTTTCCGACTTCTATTGTTTGTAACGAGGGTTTCCTGTTGTTGGTTTAGCTACTGCTCCTGTAAAGAAACCAAGTTTCCTTTTGCTATCCAATACCAACCAAACAGTTTGAGCCCATTCATTATAGTTATTCCCATTCATTTTAGGGATATTGACCTTGAGGGAGTATGAGGAACCCTCTTGATCATTACCGTATATGTTGGAATAATTATCACCAAAAATAATGTTGTTCATGTTTCCATTGTTGTCGTCATTACTGCCATTGTTTATGACCACCAGCGATTCCTCTTGTACTCAGTTTCTGCGGCCGACGCCCGACTCAGGTTGCGGTTGTTCGCTATGGTTAGATACGGTGTAGGCTTGTGGTGGGGAAGGCCATTTATTATTGTTATTTGCCATAAGAGGCTAAACGGGTATGTGAATCGGGTCGGGTAAGAAAGTGGGTCAAACAAAAACCCCTAACCCATTACTCTTGATACCATATTGGAAAAAATAGGTAAACGTTGTTATGATTTATTCTTCAGCCTTAGGCTGGTTTGTATAGTGAAGATACAATTATTACAATTGATTTTCTCCTTAATGGAGAGTAAAGAAAAATAAAGGTAGTATTAAAGACAATAAGAAAATCGAAAATAATACATTTTCCAACAAAAGGCATAGATAGAAAATCTACAGCAATACTTCCAAGCCTGAATCATAACAAAAAATTTGTAGTCAATGCCATAGTGCAGAACCATTGTTAAAGTTCCATAGCCAATACAGAACCTGGGCCAAAAAGAACTTAATCAAGACAACAAACAAAAACGGTTGTACTTAACAACAACCAAAAACTTCTTATGAACACCCGATAGAAGCAATACCCTTTCTTCAATCTCATCATATCATCATCTCCCCCTAATTTTCTCAAAATGGGCACGAGGTAACAGAAAAATCCATCCCATAATGGGCACATGTACTAGATAACATGAACACAAGAACAAATACCATAAAATTGTAGTAGCAGTAATTTTATTCTTCAGACGGACAGATGTCAAACACAATGTCTGACACAATGTGTATGATAATGTAATTAAGTAGTAGCAACAACAAGTTGAGATGAAAAGGTCTAACATTTCTCCATCAAATACCAGATCAATTTCATCAACAAATGCATAAATGTGTATCACAATGTCATCCATATCTTTACCAACATGCAATATGTAACTCAAAGTTAAAACACTTGGTGCAACACCAATCTCATCATCACACATAACAATTTATTTCTTTTGAACACTAAAAAAATCATAGTTTAGAGAGGGAACACCAATAAGTGGTTGGATGCCATGAAACTAAACATTTTTAACTAATTCACAAAGATAACATTATCCACATTCCAAGGTAGCATGAGTTCCTATACGGTGAAGCATCAGTAGATTGCTTATGATTACAGAATTAACATATTACCAAAACCATATTTATCAATAACAAGAACATTAGGAGGAAAATGTCTAAGACATCTTTTCCAAAAAATTAACTTACAGTTGAAATTTAGCAACCCAAGAGTAATACCATAATTTTTAACCATAAATTCATTCGTTAACTTTGGATAACCAAATATATCATTCAGCATTTTCTTCAACAACTGAGCATCACCAATAAGCTCCATAGTTTCATTATACCTTGGTGTTCCAACATAATGTTCTTCTTTATCCTCACTTGCAATTTCCTCTTCTTCCTTGCTTCTAGCTTCTTATTCTTCCTCCACTTCCTTTTCTTTGGTCATAATCTTGTAAATAGAGGGAGCCTTATCAGACCCTACTGACTTTCTTCTACCCAAATAATCATTAATAATTAAAGGGGAAACCTTCACACACTTTCCTCTATCATACACCTTTCTATACTCCTCGTTGCCTTCAACATCACACCTAGTTGCTTTCAGCAACTCTATAATCTCATTACAATCAAAATATTCTTTACCTATATATCTTTCACAAGCAATCCTTCTTTGGAAAATATACTTTCACTTCTAAACATTTGTTTCAGAATTAAATGAGAAACTATCCAGGGAGCATAGGGGATATTCATAATAATTATCTTTCCACCAACCTTTATCCTTGCAATGTGCAAATGTCCATGACATCTTCTTCAACATTTGTCTTAGAAACACTTGTATGAAAAAGCTTTATATTCACTTCATAATTAACAAGGGCATCTTGTTCATACTTCCTATGAGTTGGAAACTCAATCACCAACATGTCATCAACATAAATCTGAATTATCATAGGAATTTCGTTGTCTTTCACAATGACATCCTCCAGCAGCTCAACAACCTCTTCAACTGTCAAAGCTTTCTTTAACAACTCCCTTTCAAAGTCTATCCTCTTGTGATACACATCCTTCCAATTCAACACACTTTACTCATAATGGAAATTGTCTATGGGAGAAATAGGAACATTTTGGAAAAAAATTGCCACCAATATTTTCTTGTTTTTCTTGAGTGCAGGAGCCACAATGTCATGCAGAATATCCTCCACATCATCTTCCATATCTTCCACTTAAATTTGAAAATCATTAACAAAGACTTTTATGAATCTCATAATAGACTTTGTGTGCTCTCTAAACATTGTATACATGATGATATTAATGGAACACGCCATAATTATTCTTTCATCACTACTTACTACGTCTTCACACAATGTTCCAACATCTTTCTCCATATCATTTACTGCATGATCCTTCTTTCCTTTTGATGCATGTTTTCTTTTCTCATTATTGTTATTAACAACACCAACATGAGCTACAACAGTATCAACCTCAACATCTTCATGGACATGCTCATCATCACCCACAAAATTATTCTCAGGGGTCACGTCATCATTATCTTTATGAATTTGAGATTATGTCTCTAATATGTCAGATAGGATGTCTGGCACGTCTTTATCAACATATTGATTTCCCAAATTGGTTTCCTAGGTCTCATTAGCAACAATATTTTGAATAAGATAATGGTTTCTTATAGGCCCATACATGAGTAGGACATTAAGAACGTTTTCACCAACAACCAGATTAGACTTGTCAAAGTGTGGAGTATTATGGGGAAGAGTGTCTAGGACATGTTTCCAGACATACAACTTATAACTGAAACTTAACAGACTAATAGGAAGACCAATTTCAACTTTACCTAACACAATATCATGATTTTGAATAGTGAAAATTCCATACATATGTGAAGGAACCCCAATAGGAAGAATTATGCCATAATCACCAATATTCATTAGCTTCCTCGTCTGAACCATTGTTGGTTGTTCAATATACATGAGTAAGATGATAAAGCATCTTGTATGACATCTTGGTTTACTTTCCAACTTAACACACACCCTAAATTTTAGATTCTTCAACTTTGAGATCCAACATATAGAAGAAGTTCTTTATACTCCCATGCTTTTTATACCATAACTTATCTTCAGTATCTATAATATCATTCATTATGTCAGGAACATGTTCTTCAATATTCTTGTGGGAGGTACAAGAAATATGAATAAGAATATTAGTCTTGCCACGCCAAACTTGTTGATGATGCCTTTGAGACATCTCATTCCACCAGGGATACATATGTTGGTGATGTAGTTGTCTACCATATAATTTATAATAGTATAATGTAATGAATGAGACAAAATTAATGCATTGGTAATCATGTTTGACACGATGTTGAGACATGTTACCTTGCATTGTACATTATGTTTTCTGAAAAGGAGTAACACACATATTCTTTGAACTTGATGGCTCATCAGTATATATAGAACTTTTCAAGTCTCTGACATGTGTAGTGAAAGACACGACATTATTTGCTTGATTAGATTCACCTTCCTCGTCATTAATGACATTGTAGATTTTTCTTTGATTCCTTGGAAAACTTGAGCATTCAACTTGAGTATGTCCAAAATCTTTGCATTTAAGACATTGAATCCAATTGAGATTTACACCACTTATTCCTTGACGCTGAAAGTTACACCTCTTGAAATTATGTTGCTGATTTTCTTGAACATTTGCAGAGACATTATTGCCAAATCTCATATCTAGTTTTCTCATGACTTTACTAAAGATCTTAGAAAGTCTGAGATTTTCTTCAGTATTATAATCTACTTGGTCTTCATAATCTTTATAATTGTCTTCAACTCTATTCATTGGTTGATGAACTGCTCCTCCTTTGAAATTATCCATCTTGAACAGAATAAGAACCTTAGAACATACCCAAACAAAATATGGTGTCTGCTTTGATGCCAATTGGTCCATTATGTATATATAGTGTGACGAATAGGGTTGCGATATTAATTTATCCCCAAAATACCCTTTAGATAGCTTAGGTGCTAAGATTTTTTTAAATTAAAAGGACAAAATTCACTATTTTTTCAATAAAAGCAAATAAAATCAATTTGATTAATTATTTGCTTTTATTGTTTTTTCTTGACATTTTGTTAAAAAAACAAAAAAAAAGGAATAAAAATTTGGGCGCGAAAATGCTTGAAAAAATAAAATAGATGCGTTAAAATTATCTACGCAAAATAAAGTTATAGGAAACATACAAGAAAATATCAAATTTTGCAATAAAAAATATCCAGTTGTAAAAGTTCAGGCTGATCGAAATGCAAACGTAAATTCACAAAGATAACATTATCCACATTCCAAGGTAGCATGAGTTCCTATTCGGTGAAGCATCAGTAGATTGATTATGATTACAGACTTAGTGTCGCAACCTGAAAAAAGAATGCGAAAAAAAACAACCGGCGAAAAAAAGAAATGACAGAAGAGTCGCCACCGTACGTTATTTATCCCAAAGGAGGGAAAGGAAACGCTCGAAGTAAACCTGGGAGAAAGGAAAGGAAAAGACAAGGTCTCGCAATCAAATCTTGGGTTCAGGAGCCGATTATGCGAAGGGAAGGTATTAGCACCCATACGCATCCGTAGTACTCTACGGGATCCACTTTTGTTGTTCTTGTCTAAAGGGTGTAGGTTTATCTAATGTACTATTTACTAAAAGGGGGGTCAAAAGAAAATGACTCGCACGGATGTCGCATCCACTGCATACGTATGTCATCTGAATATGAGAATCAGAATCTTCGTAGCTCGGCTACCTAGGGGTTAAAGAGGAGTGTGCTCACTAAGACATCGCGTCTTATGCCTACGTATCTCATCTGGAATGAGAATCAGAGCAAGCCGTAGTTCGGCTAACTACGGGGGGTAAGGGTTGTGTTTTAGGGTGAACGACGTTACTACGCAATCTACCGGATGCTCGACCTTTGGAGACTTACTCGCCTGTAGTAGAAGGAGTAAACGTGTTCTTAGGAGAAGAAAAATCAATGAGTTGGGGTGTTTTAGGGATGCTCATGCAAAAAGGCAGTCCTAGACGAAGGAACCGTGCTACCTTAATTGACATGCAAACGGGAGACTATACAAAGCCTAACAACCCTATGGAGAGACGATCACAAGATACAAAACATGTATCTTAAAGTAAACACGCCAACAAGGGGGCTCAAACATACATGGGTAGAGCTTTAGTCAAGAGGGGTCATATCAACCTCGACAGACAAGCCATGGAATAGGTAATCAAATGGGCTCTTAACTACTGACATTGAACGTCAGGGTGAGCAGATCAAAAGGGTAATGAGGATAAGACCTCATAGCTCTTAACCCTGGCCAGGGTGAGCTTATGACAAAAAGTGGGGATTCAGAAAGGTGGAACCCTCTCCACTGACTGACCGGACAAAAGACCTTGGGCTTTTGTTCTGAAGCATCGACACGTAGTGCGAGCATAAAGAACGACACACTGAATAACGGGGGATTGACTACTAATCCCTTTTATCCGTCAATTGCCTCGGAGGGAGGTCTTTAGCACTGATGCCTCTTCTTGGAGGTCTTTGGGCACAAAAGTAAACAAACAAAAGAAAACATTGCCTCCTATTGAGGTCTTCCAGCTAAGAAAGCGATAAAATGCGGGAAAGATAAAGGATCAAGAGATCTACCACACGGATAAAGATCCGAAGTAATAACAGCTAAAGAAATAAGAAACCCAGAGATCTCTCGAGCTGACACCATCAAAGAAAGCAAGTCAATACAGGTAATCGGAATAAATCTCCAAATGGTATCCCACAAATAAAGTGGAATGCCAAGCAAGCTATCCTTTCAGGAGTCATGTGAGCCCTCACAAAAAAAAAACTCAACAAACAGGTTAGAGTGACAAGATGGGGTGCAATCAAGAGTTGCCCCAAATCAAAATGTAACCACATGAATCATGCCATTAAAATTCACAAAAAGAGCTCACAAAAAGCAACCAAGTGTAGAAGGCCTAAACCTCTTGTTAAACACATGCATCAAAAGGGTATCAAAATTCAAAGTATAAAGTAGTGGAAATAGGGCATACCTGATTGGGGAGGATCGATTGAAATTGAATTGCATCGTTGGCTTTGCAGAATAATCTTAGGGTTTATATGAGAGGGAATTGGTTCTTTGCAGATGAGTTCCCTTCAGTCTCTAGAGGTTGCTCTGAACTCTGTTAGCTCTTCTCTCACTATCTTTTTCCCCAGGGTTTTTTGGGAGATGGAAGTCTAGAATTTATAACCTGATTTTTGTGACTCTGTGGGCTCAAAAGAGAGAGGTCCAAGTCCAAGATTTTTCTGTTATATTTTATTTATTTTATTTTATTTTATTTTATTTTTTCGAAACGCGTGGGCTTTGCCTTGCGAGCATGACAGTTCAAGAACAAACTTTTGCTCCTTCAAGATTAACGTTTTGACTGATGAATAGACCCCATTTGAACATGTTGGAAGTATCTCAAGCCATTTCCTTGTGTTGACTGATCACCCAGATAGGACCCACAATTGTCTTGGATGATATTCAAGCTTCTTGGATCTAATTCCGATTGACATGATGAAATGCAATATGAAATGTTAAATGACCTAAAAATGAATGCATGAATGAGGGGGGCAAATTTTGAGGTATTACAGTTGCCCCTATTTAATCAACTGGAGACCCGAAAAGAAGATAGCAGCGACTTTCGCACTTTCGAGGTATTAAGGGATTGAATACAATAAAAGCCTGAAAATTTGCACTGAAGTGAAGTGAAGTAACAATGCCTATCAGAATCGGCAAAGAGGTGGTCTTGAAAGAAGAATCCGTCTGGTACGGTGAGAGTCAGTCTGAATACCGAAAAAGAATGTTAACCTGGATACCAAAATAAATGGTAACACAGAGATAACCATGGCCTGAATGCCGCTCATCAGTCTGAATACTAGAAATGACTTAGATCTGAACATCGGAAGATATGAGATTATTAATATCGGTTTGAACACCGAGAGGCTGGCCTGAATGCCACAAGTTGCGTCGACCTGAATGTCGGAAACTTCTTCGATCTGAACATCGGAAAACTGGCCTGAATGCCACTTCGATCTGAATATCGGAAAATTAGCCTGAATGTCACTTCGATCTGAATATCGGAAAATTGGCCTGAATGCCACTTTGATCTGAATATCGGAAAATTGGCCTGAATGCCACTTCGGTCTGAATACCGGAAAACTGGCCTGAATGCCACAAGTTGCATCGACCTGAATGTCGGAAACTTCTTCGATCTGAACATCGGAAAACTGGTCTGAACACCACTTCGGTCTGAATACCGGAAACTTCATGCCTGTCAGCATCGGCAGAAATAGGGAAAGATAATAGAGGCGGCGCATGGGCCAATGACACTTGCTAGGGATAATAAAGGTAAGTTATGAACAATCTTCAGTCTGAGTACTGGAAACAACTTCTGGCTTATCACTTGAGATACCGAGAATGTTTTATACTTACATGCGTATGTTTGAATTTTTCAATGGCGTAATGCTCCATGAAAATGGAAATGCTACGCGATTTGGGAGGATGCAATGCAATATGATTCTACATGCAGGGATGCGAAATGCTGGGTAGAATGCCAAACCAAGGCAAGAGAATCTGTTGGGGAAATGATCACCATCTTCTGGACCCTGGCAAGGCTGTTGGAGATGCACAACGCAAAGAACTCTGTGGGGAAATGACCCGCTACACGGTGTTCTAGCAATGACGAAATACCGAGACTCTGACTGGGGAGAGAACGACACTGAAAACCTGCTGTTGTGGAAAGCGATAGTGGTTCTGGCAACCATAATCTGCGAGAGAAACGACTTAGCAGGGGAAGCAAACACCGATACAGTACCGAGATTCTACTTCAAGGAAAGAGACCATGGGTCTAGCGTCGAGATCATCGATCTGGCATCGAACTCTGAGGAGTAGCCGCTTCTACTGGGAAGATACAGTCTGTCACTGTCAACTCCACTGGGGATATACAGTCTGTCACTGTCAACTCTACTGGGGAGTGTATATTCTGAAACAAACGCTTGGGGGAGGTACAACAGTGAGAGCCTGCTGGGGATCGAAGAATCCAATGCTCTGATCGGCTCTGCAGGGATAAGATACCAACTTCGACTGTTGGGGGAAAACATTCACGATCATCTGATGGGGACCTTAAGGAAATGCCCCGAGTGTACTGTTCTGAATAGACGATCCAAAGCACTTGAAATTTATAGCAATTTTAAATGTTTATTAAGCATGTACCTATAAAGCTCTTATGTTTCATGATGCAATGTTTATCAAAAATTCGGACGTCATTTTTGCAAACAAAACAGTAAAATGAAAATGAAAACAGAGATATACTGAATAACATGATTTTATTGATTGAATGGCCTCTGAATAGGCATTTAGATCAGGAAACAATCCCTGGAAAGAGGTAATCGCACGAAAGATAAAAACAGAAATTAATCTAATGGCAATGTGAAATGGATTTCTATTGGGTTCCAATTCTGCTATGACATGCTCGTCTTCAAGATCCTCCAGATGATCAGCTTTCTGAAAAGAGTGATTGGACTGTTTCCTATCCTTCAAAAGTTTCCAGTCATTGACACGAGATGAGATTCAGAACTACTCAGAACGCAGTCATTCGTTTAATCCCTAACTTTTGCCTAGATCGCCCTTTTCGGGTTTTCAGTCCACCAGGATACCCATTTTTGCCTAAGTAGCCTTTTCAGGTTTTCAACTTACCGGGTGTATGATCTTTTCATTTTTAATCCCTAATTTTTGCCCGAACCTTTTCATTTTCTTGGTTCTTCGGGATGCCCATTTTTGCCTGGACTATTCTTTTTACTGTCCAGCGGGTCTATTTTATGCGAAGTATTTTTTAAATGCGTCTGAGTTCACAAGGGAAGTGAAGTTTTCACCATCCATCGTTGCAAGCATTAAGGCCCCGCCATCAAAAACCTTGGTGACAATATACGGTCCATCATAGTTAGGAGTCCACTTGCCCCTGTGATCTGTCTGAGGAGGAAGGATCCTTTTCAACACTAAATCTCCGACTTGGAAACATCGAGAATGCACTTTCTGATCAAAGGCTCTCTTCATCCGACTCTGATACAACTGCCCATGACAAATGGCTGCCATTCGCTTCTCTTTGATAAGACTCAACTCATTGAACCTTGTCCGAACCCATTCAGCTTCGTCTAACTTGACATCCAACAGGACTCTTAGAGAAGGAATCTCCACTTCAACAGGTAGGACTGCTTCCATACCATACACAAGGGAGTAAGGGGTTGCCCCGGTTGATGTACGTACTGAAGTACGGTACCCATGCAAGGCGAAGGGTAGCATCTCATGCCAATCTCTGTACGTAACGACCATCTTCTGCACAATCTTCTTTATGTTCTTATTTGCCGCCTCAACAGCACGGTTCATCTTAGGGCGGTAAGAGGAAGAATTGTGATGCTGAATGTTGAAGTTCTGGCACAACTCCTTCATCATTTTGTTATTGAGATTAGAACCATTATCAGTAATGATTCTTTCGGGAATCCCATAGCGACAAATGATTTCTTTCTTGATGAAACGGGCAACCACATGTCTGGTGACATTCGCGAACGATGCTGCTTCGACCCACTTGGTGAAATAGTCGATGGCAACAAGGATGAAGCGATGCCCATTGGAGGCGGTCGGCTCAATCTTTCCAATCATATCGATGCCCCACATAGCAAAAGGCCACGGCGAAGACATCACATTCAAAGGATTTGGCGGCACATGTACCTTATCAGCATAAATCTGGCATTTTATGACACTTCCGAGCATATTTGAAACAATCAGATTCCATGGTCATCCAGTAATATCCCGCTCTCAACAATTTCTTAGCCATTGCATGTCCGCCGGCATGAGTACCGAAGGAGCCTTCATGAACTTCCTGCATTAACATGTCTGCTTCGTGTCTATCCACGCATCTAAGTAGAACCATGTCGAAGTTCCTCTTATACAGCACATCGTCTTTGTTCAAGAAGAAACTGCCTGCCAATCTTCTCAAAGTCTTTCTATCATTGTTGGATGCCCATGTAGGGTACTCTTGATTCTTCAGAAAGCGCTTGATGTCGTGATACCAGGGCTTGTCGTCAACTACCAGTTCAGCAGCAAACACATACGCGGCCCTGTCGAGGTGCATCACATCGATCCTGGGAGCGTGGTTCCACCGAATCACGTTGATCATGGAGGATAGAGTAGCAAGAGCATCTGCCATCTGGTTCTCATCACGAGGTATATGATACAACTTTACTGTTGTGAAGAAAGTCAATAGTCTTCTCGTGTAATCTCTGTAAGGGACCAGATTAGGCTGGAGAGTATTCCAATCACCATTCACTTGATTGATCACCAGAGTTGAATCTCCGAAGATGTCCAAAGTCTTGATTCTCAAATTAATGGCTTGCTCAATACCCAAGATACAGGCTTCATACTCAGCTTCATTATTGGTGCACTCAAAAGTCAGACGAGCGGTGAAAGGCATGTGGGCACCTTTCGGAGTAGTAATGACAGCACCAATTCCACTTCCTCTGGCATTGACAGCCCCATCAAACAATAAAGTCCACTTTTCGTCTGGATCAGGTCCCTCCTCAACAACTGGCTCTTCGCAGTCTTTCATCTTTAGGAACATGATGTCTTCATCTGGAAAATCAAACTTCATCGGCTCGTAATCTTCAACCGGCTGTTGAGCAAGATAGTCTGACAGAATACTCCCCTTGATGGCTTTCTGGGATGTATACTGGATGTCGTACTCTGTCAGTACCATTTTCCAATGAGCAACCCTTCCGGTGAGAGTTGGCTTCTCAAATATATACTTGACTGGATCCATCTTGGAGATCAGTAAGGTTGTGTGAGTTAGCATGTATTGTCTTAATCGCTTAGCAGCCCATGCAAGTGCACAGCATGTCTTTTCAAGCATTGAGTATCTCGACTCGCAATCTGTGAATTTCTTACTCAGGTAGTAGATGGCATGCTCTTTCCTACCTGTCTCGTCGTGTTGACCGAGAACACAACCCATGGAATTGTCTAGTACTGTCAAATACATAATCAGCGGTCTCCCTGGGACCGGAGGCACAAGGATAGGAGGATTCTGCAAATACTCTTTTATTTTCCCGAAAGCCTTTTGACAACCTTCATTCCACCTGATAGCCTGATCTTTCCTCAACAACTTGAATATTGGCTCACACGTGGCTGTTAGGTGAGAGATGAACCTTGCAATGTAGTTCAACCTTCCTAAGAAACCACAAACTTGTTTCTCTGTTCTTGGCTCAGGCATTTCCTGTATCGCTTTCACTTTGGCCGGATCCACCTCAATCCCTTTTTCACTAACAATAAAACCCAATAGTTTTCCAGATCTCACCCCAAAAGTACACTTGTTCGGATTAAGCCTCAGCTTGAATTTTCTCAAACGCTCAAACAATTTCTGCAAATTCACCAAATGTTCTTCTTCCGTATAAGATTTGGCAATCATATCATCAACATAAACCTCGATTTCATGATGAATCATATCATGGAAAAGAGTCACCATCGCTCGTTGATATGTTGCTCTGGCATTTTTCAGACCAAACGGCATCACCTTGTAGCAGAAGGTGCCCCATGGGGTTATGAATGTTGTCTTCTCCATGTCTTCTGGTTCCATCTTAATTTGATTATAGCCAGAAAAGCCATCCATGAAGGAGAATACCGAGAACTGAGCTGTGTTATCCACCAAAACGTCAATGTGAGGTAATGGGAAATCATCTTTAGGACTAGCTCCGTTCAGATCCCGGTAGTCAACACACATCTGTACCTTTCCATCCTTCTTAGGTACTGGAACGATATTTGCAACCCATGGCGGATAATTTGTGACTGCTAGAAACCCTGCATCCAACTATTTTTGCACTTCTTCCTTTATCTTGACAGCCATCTCTGGTCTTGTTCTTCTGAGCTTCTGCTTGACCGGAGGACAACCTTCTTTGAGAGGCAAACGGTGTACCACAATGTCTGTGTCAAGCCCGGGTATGTCCTGATAAGACCAGGCGAAGATGTCAACATACTCTTGCAGCAATTCAATCAACCCCTTCTTCACATTATCTTCCAAAGCAGCCCCTATCTTGATTTCTCTATTGGCGTCCTCGGTGCCGAGATTAATCACTTCAACGGACTCTTGATGCGATTGAATGACCCTTTCCTCCTGTTTTAATAACCTGGTAAGTTCTTCAGGGAGTTCACAGTCTTCATCACCCTCTTCTTCAGCTTGAAAGATTGGATTTTCAAAGTCGAAGCGAGCCATAGCAGAATCGTTATCAATAGGATCCGATGATGTGCATCTGCATGAGTGATGGTATGTGCTTATGAGTGTGAAAAAATGAAAACTAAACAAAACATTGCCAAATATTTTTTGATTTTTGAAAACTGCAAAAATGGAAAAACAGTGAACGAAATATTTGAATGCAAAAAGACGTCCTTTATTGATGATAAAAAATGTAGGTATTCACATAGATGAGCCCTACAATGAGTCATTACGTCCCGGGCGGAACGTAAGACTTGGATATGCATGAATAAACAAAGAAAATTACTCTTCAAGAAGAGTGACTTGGATAATCTCTTCAGAAGACCAGTTACGGAGAACTTCACCCGGGATCCTCGGACGCAACCAGTTATCGATGTCGCAATCACTATCCCCATCTTCATTGTTGACCGCAGAGACCTGGCCATACTGAATGATGCCAGCACTGGAGAAAGTAATCGGCCCCTAACGAGTCTGAAGTGTTGGCGTTGTAGAAGTCAGAGTCGGCTGATACCCAATCCCGAACTTGTCTTCTTTCATTGGTAACACCAACAGACGTCCCCAACCAGGAGTAACACCTGAATCTACCAAGGCCTGTGCCTGCTTGAAGGATGAGATAGAGGCACCCACTTTAACTTCTTCCACCGGAGCTGCGTCCTTGATTCGATTTGCCTCAAAGGCCTGACATAGGGTCTCATGAAATTCACCTTCTACCTCTACATACTTGAATGTAGACAGGTTACTGACTAGAATGTCCTCCTCACCACAGACAGTGATAATCCTTCCATTGACTGGGAATTTAATCTTCTGATGTAGAGTTGAAGAGACTGCCCCAGCATTGTGGATCCAAGGACGACCCAGCAGGCAACTATAGGAAGGACTGATATCCATCACATAGAAGATAGTGTTGAAAATTTGTGATCCAATCAGAATTGGCAATTCTACCTCTCCGAACACCGACCTCTTAGAACCATCAAAGGCTCTCACGATAAGGTCTGAGGGCTTCAGGACCAAACCCTCCACTTCTAACCTTGACAGGGCTCTCTTGGGTAGCACATTGAGAGAGGAACCTGTATCCACCAGAACATGAGATAACACAGTGTTTCTGCATTCCATCGAGATGTGCAGAGCCTTGTTATGATTGCATCCAGCTGGTGTTAAGTCAGAATCAGTAAAACCTAACCCATTGCTTGCATGAACATTTGCAACGATCCCTTCTAGTTGGTTCATTGAGATCTCCTAAGGCACATATGCAGCATTTAGGACTTTCAGTAGTGCCTCCCTGTGTGCCTCCGAACACAATAGGAGTGAGAGAATGGATATCTTGGACGGAGTCTGAATCAACTGATCGACTACCTTGTAGTCACTTCTCTTTATAATTCTCAAAAGCTCGTCCACATCCTTCACAAAAGTAGGCTCTGAACCAGCCTGGGGTGCAGAGGTACCCTCATTCATAGCTTGTTTGCCTTTGGCCTTCGCCGCGGCGCTAGCATTATCAGCCTGGGTAACGGGTGGTGAGAACAGTCTATCACTCCTGGTGAATCGCCCGATTCCACCAACATTGTCCACTACGGGACCTTCAACTTCAAGCTCAGACTTCTGACCCTCTTCTACCTTCAGTGGCCGTTCTACCCCATGATCGTGCGTGTACACACTCCCCCCATAATGCCAAGGAATGGCCCTTTCGCTGGTGAATGGTAAAGGACCAGGGGTTGTGATAGTCATAGTGGACGGTCGCGCTGGTGGCACCGGCTGCGCTTCTGGTACATTGATCTGATTAGTTGGGTAGAAATTGGTGATAGTAGCAACATCATAGTCATACTCTGAAATCTCATTCATTGAAGCATAAACATCCGAAACATCGGAATCAAGTTCAATTACATCAGAATGAACCACATTGGAAAAATTAAATACATCATCATGGATTACAGAATCAGTAGGAACAACATCTGCGAATTCATCAATAGCATCTTCAAACACTTCTTCCTCAACCTCTTCCACAGACTCTTGGACAGACAAATCTTCAACCTGGAGGATACCTTTGTCAAGCAAGGCCTGGATACCCTACTGTAGCTTCAAACAACCTCTACTCTGAGTAGCACAACCCAAACAACCCTTCCCACAACCGGGGAAAACATCGGCCTTCAACAAGTAGCCCTTGATATCCAACAACGGAGTCATCAACTTCAACACATCTTTGACGGGTCTGGCTTCCCCTTCCATCATATTAACATTCGCACCACCATGCTAGGGCATGGGATTGTTGACGACATTCGGAGCCGGTGCAAGGTCGATGGCCTTTGAATCTATGAGGTCTTGAACTACGTGCTTAAAAGCTTTGTAGTTCTCAATATTGTGGCCAGGTGCCCCAGAGTGGAAGCTACACCTAGCGTTAGCATTGTAACCCATCGGAAGTCTACCAACGGGGGGAGCCAGAGTGCGTAACTGCACAAGCTGTAGTTGTTGAAGACTAGAAAGCAACTGAGCGTACGACATTGGAAGAGTGTCGAAACGCCGGTCCATCGTCCTTGGCCTCTGTTGATAAGCGGGTTTGTTACCCGGTTGTTGTGGTTGGTACTGAGCTGGTTGACGCTGGGGTTGTTGCTGTTGTAGTGGTGCTGCAGTTGGAATGGTCACAGCCGCAACATACGGTTGCTGATGATAGTTCTGAAAGTTATTCCTCCGGTTATCCCTGTTCTGATAAGAAGATATGGCACTTGCATCCCCTTCTCTCCTCTTCTGTCCCTGAATGAACGGCTTCTTCACCCCTGATGAAGATCCACCTCCATTCTGGATCTTGTATGTCTTCAGGTAATTCTCCACCCTCTCTCCGGTAGAGACTACATCAGCAAAGTTGGAGGCATTGCAACCCATCAGGCGCTCCAAGTAAGGTCCGGGTAGAGTGTTCATGAACATGTTAGCCATTTCCTTCTCCGACATAGGAGGTTGAACACGGGAAGCTGTCTCCCTCCAGCGTTGAGCGTATTCCCTGAAGCACTCATTGCTTTTAAGAGACAGATTCTGAAGTTGAGTTCTGTCCGGAGCCATGTCTGCATTATACTGATACTGCTTCACGAAAGCCTCAGCCAAATCCCTCCAGCAGCGGATGTGGGCTCTGTCCAACCTCATATACCATTCCAGGGATGCCCCGGCTAGGCTATCCTGGAAAAAGTACATAAGCAACTTTTCATCATCAGAATATGCAACCATCTTTCGAAAGTAGGCTTGCACATGAGTCTTCGGGCAAGAGTTGCCACTGTATTTGTCAAATATCGGGACCTTGAATTTCGGTGGCACCCTCACGCCTGGGACCAATCCCAAGTCAGCAACGTCTACTCCTAGAGGATTCTGTCCTTCCACTGCCTTCAACCTCTCTTCCAGTCTCCGAAACATAGGGTCCATACCATGACCCATACCAAAGTCTTCCTGAAGCGAGGGGAACTGATCCTCCTGGTCATCATGGACGGGTTGTTGACCGGAGGTGACATGTAGGATCGGGGTAGGCCCCGGTCCACTGGGTCCGTTAACCTCTCCAGCTGGAGGATCAGTCAACGTCTCTGGTTGAGTAGTGACGGGATTCCTCTGCATCATCTGCCTGAGCTCTTGCTGTCCCTGAGCCACTCACTGAACCACATCCATGAATTGGTTCATGTGGATCTTCATCTCGGCGAACTCTGCTTGTAGGCTTTCCATTGCTCTCTAGTGGTTTCTGCGGGTACCGTACCGGTGAATGCCTGAGTCAGCTATCCTGCTAGTGGAACACCGAACAATTGAGAACATTGCGGCAGTACCTGTTATGCAAGACATGTTAATGAATATGCAAATGCAATGACATGTTTATCAATTCCAAAGGTATTTTACCCCCTTGATTCCAGTCTCTCATCAGATAAAATATCCCTTTTAAAAAGTACCAGAAAAACCCCGACTAGAATCAAGAAGAAGATATAAACCCCACAGAAATGGATAAACATGTGTTAAATGATATGAATGCAAATGATGTGATGCAATGCAGTGACATGAAAATCAAGGTTGATGTATCTGCTTGAATATCTGTTGGGTTGCACTGTCTGAAGAGAAACCCACTGAAGAATGTACTACGAGATCAAAACTTTGCTCCAGAAAACCGGGTTGGTTGTATATCACGAGGCACAGGATCAGAACTTCAGCATGAATTCGGAACCGGGAACCATAGAACACATTCATCAATTTAGAACCCATACTTCAGAACCAACGGTCACCAACAAGGACCAAACAAAAGTCACTATCAGGACACGATCACCAACAGAACAAGTCACCATCAGTACCTGTAAATGATTCATTCCCGCCCCACTCACGGGTGTAATCTAGGCCAGGGTAAGGTCAAGAGAAACGCAGGATAAACAACCCTTTCAAGAATATCATCATATGCATACCAGGTGTATGCAACGATAATACCCCATCAGAATCTGAACTGCTCGCGATACCATGTTCCGCTAAGTGGCGCCATACCACCCGCTTCCCATGAATCACTCTATTCCTAGGTGTCATAAAGTTCACTCATAACATGTGTATTGGGCCTTTTACCTCTTGTGACTCCCACCTAATAGTGAAACAGATGCACAACCAGCACAGTATGCATGAGACAGTAAAGCGCACATAGGATACAATGCAAGCAGATAAGTATGCAAAGCAATAAATAAATAACACACAATAGACAATAAACAAACAAACTCTAGGAAAGGCCCACTAGGGAAAAGAAATGTCCCCAGCAGAGTCGCCAGCTATCGCAACCTAAAAAAAGAATACGAAAAAAAACAACCGGCGAAAAAAAAAATGACAGAAGAGTCGCCACCGTGCGTTATTTATCCCAAAGAAGGGAAAGGAAACGCTCGTAGTAAACCTGGGAGAAAGGAAAGGAAAAGACAAGGTCTCGCAACCAAATCTTGAGTTCGGGAGCCGATTATGCGAAGGGAAGGTATTAGCACCCCTACGCATCCATAGTACTCTACGAGATCCACTTTTGTTATTCTTGTCTAAAGGGTGTAGATTTATCTAATGTACTATTTACTAAAAGGGGGGTCAAAAGAAAATGACTCGCACGGATGTCGCATCCACTGCATACGTATCTCATTTGAATATGAGAATCAGAGTCTTCGTAGCTCGGCTACCTAGGGGTTAAAGAGGAGTGTGCTCGCTAAGACATCGCGTCTTATGCCTACGTATCTCATCTGGAATGAGAATTAGAGCAAGTCGTAGTTCAGCTAACTACGGGGGGTAAGGGTTGTGTTTTGGGGTGAACGACGTTACTACGCAATCTACGGGGATGCTCGACCTTTGGAGACTTACTCGCCTGTGGTAGAAGGAGTAAACATGTTCTTAGGAGAAGAAAAATCAATGAGTTGGGGTGTTTTAGGGATGCTCATGCAAAAAGGCAGTCCTAGACGAAGGAACTGCGCTACCTTAATTGACATGCAAACGGGAGACTATACGAAGCCTAGCAACCCTATGGGGAGACGATCACACCACACAAAACATGTATCTTAAAGTAAACACGCCAACAAGTGGGCTCAAACATACATGGGTAGAGCTTTAGTCAATAGGGGTCATATCAACCTCGACAGACAAGCCATGGAATAGGTAATCAAATGGGCTCTTAACCACTGACATTGAATGTCAGGGTGAGCAGATCAAAAGGGTAATGAGGATAAGACCTCATAGCTCTTAACCCTGGCCAGGGTGAGCTTATGACAAAAAGTGGGGATTCAGAAAGGTGGAACCCTCTCCACTGACTGACCGGACAAAAGACCTTGGGCTTTTGTTCTGAAGCATCGACACGTAGTGCGAGCATAAAGAACGACACACTGAATAACGGGGGATTGACTACTAATCCTTTTTATCCGTCAATTGCCTCGGAGGGAGGTCTTTAGCACTGATGCCTCTTCTTGGAGGTCTTTGGGCACAAAAGTAAACAAACAAAAGAAAACATTGCCTCCTATTGAGGTCTTCCAGCTAAGAAAGCGGTAAAATGTGGGAAAGATAAAGGATAAAGAGATCTACCACACGGATAAAGATCCGAAGTAATAACAGCTAAAGAAATAAGAAACCCAAAGATCTCTCGAGCTGGCACCATCAAAGAAAGCAAGTCAATATAGGTAATCGAAATAAATCTCCAAATGGTATCCCACAAATAAAGTGGAATGCCAAGCAAGCTATCCTTTCAGGAGTCATGTGAGCCCTCACAAAAAAAAACTCAACAAACAGGTTAGAGTGACAAGATGGGGTGCAATCAAGAGTTGCCCCAAATCAAAATGTAACCACATGAATCATGCCATTAAAATTCACAAAAAGAGCTCACAAAAAGTAACCAAGTGTAGGAGGCCTAAACCTCTTGTTAAACACATGCATCAAAAGGGTATCAAAATTCAAAGTATAAAGTAGTGGAAATAGGGCATACCTGATTGGGGAGGATCGATTGAAATTGAATTGCACCGTTGGCTTTGCAGAACAATCTTAGGGTTTATATGAGAGGGAATTGGTTCTTTGCAGATGAGTTCCCTTCAGTCTCTGGAGGTTGCTCTAAACTCTATTAGCTCTTCTCTCACTATCTTTTTCCCTAGGGTTTTTTGGGAGATGGAAGTCTAGAATTTATAACCTGATTTTTGTGACTTTGTGGGCTTCGAAACGCGTGGTAGATCAATCTTATTTTTTTTATTTTATTTTTTATTTTTATTTTTTTCGAAATGCGTGGGCTTCGCCTAGCGAGCTTGACAGTTCAAGAACAAACTTTTGCTCCTTCAAGATTAACGTTTTGACTGATGAATAAACCCCATTTGAACATGTTGGAAGTATCTCAAGCCATTCCCTTGTGTTGACTGATCACCCAGATAGGACCCACAAAGTGTCTTGGATGATATTCAAGCTTCTTGGATCTAATTCCGATTGACATGATGAAATGCAATATGAAATGTTAAATGACCTAAAAATGAATGCATGAATGAGGGAGGCAAATTTTGAGGTATTACACTTAGCATATTACCAATACCACATTCATCAATAACAAGAACATTGGGAGGAAAAATGTCTAAGACATCTTTTCCAAACAAATCACTTACAATTGAAATTCAGCAACCCAAGAGTAATACCATAATTTTAAACCATAAATTCCTTCTTCAACTTAGGATAACCAGATATATCATTAAGCAATTTCTTCAACAACTGAGCATCACCAATAAGCTCCATAGTTTCATTATACTTTGGTGTTCCAACATAATGTTCTTCTTTATCCTCACTTGCAGTTTCCTCTTCTTCCTTGCTTTTAGCTTCTTCTTCTTCCTCCACTTCCTTTTCTTTGGTCATAATCTTGTAAATAGAGGGAGCCTTATCAGACCCTGCTGACTTTCTTCTACCCAAATAATCATTAATAATTAAAGGGGAAACCTTCACACACTTTCCTCTATCATACACCTTTCTATACTCCTTGTTTCCTTCAACATCACACCTAGTTGCTTTCAGCAACTCTATAATCTCATTACAATCAAAATATTCTTTACCTATATATCTTTCACAAGCAATCCTTCTTTGGAAAATATACTTCCACTTATAAACATTTGTTTCAGAATTAAATGAGAAATTATCCAGGGAGCATAGGGGATATTCACAATAATTCTCTTTCCACCAACCTTTATCCTTGCAGTGTGCAAATGTCCATGACATCTTCTTCAACATCTGTCTTAGAATCACTTGTATGAAAAAGCTTTCTGTTCACTTCATAGTTAACAAGGGAATATTGTTCATACTTCCTATGAGTTGGAAACTCAATCACCAACATGTCATCAACATAAATCTGAATTATCATAGGAATTTCGTTGTCTTTCACAATGACATCCTCCAGCAGCTCAACAACCTCTTCAATTGTCAAAGCTTTCTTTAACAACTTCCTTTCAAAGTCTATCCTCTTGTGATACACATCCTTCCAATTCAACACACTTTACTCATAATGGAAATTGTCTAATGGGAGAAATAGGAGCATTATGGGATTATTTTTGCCACCAATATTTTCTTGTTTTTCTTGAGTGCATGTGCCACAATGTCATGCAGAATATCCTCCACATCATCTTCCATATCTTCTACTTAAATTTGAAAATCAATAACAAATACTTTTATGAATCTCATCATAGACTTTGTGTGCTCTCTAAACATTGTATACATGATGATATTAATGGAACACCCCATAATTATTCTTTCATCACTACTTACTACGTCTTCACACAATGTTCCAACATCTTTCTCCATATCATTTACTGCATGATCCTTCTTTCCTTTTAATGCATGTTTTCTTTTTCTCATTGTTATTATTAACAACACCAACATGAGATACAATAGTATCAACCTCAACATCTTCATGGTCATGCTCATCATCACCCACAAAATTATTCTCAGGGGTCACATCATCATTCTCCTTATGAATTTGAGATTATGTCTCTAATATGTCAGATAGGATGTCTGGCACGTCTTTATCAACATATTGATTTCCCAAATTGGTTTCCTGAGTCTCATTAGCAACAATATTTTGAGTAAGAGGATGGTTTCTTATAGTCTTATACATGAGTAGGACATCAAGAACGTTTTCACCAACAACCAGATTAGACTTGTCAAAGTGTGGAGTATTATGGGGAATGGTGTCTAGGACATGTTTTCGGACATACAACTTATAACTGAAACTTAACACACTAATAGGAAGACCAATTTCAACTTTACCTAACACAATATCATGATTTTGAATAGTGAAAATTCCATACATATGAGAAGGAACCCCAATAAGAAGAATTATGCCATAATCACCAATATCCATTCGCTTCTTCGTCTGAACCATTGTTGGTTGTTCAATGTTAGGAGGACCTCCGGCCTGACCATCAACCTTCTCTTTAATGACAACTACTTACACGAGTCCCATAAAGTCCATAAGTGGTTGTTCATATACATGAGTAAGATGATAAAGCATCTTGTATGACATATTGGTTTACTTCCCAACTTAACACACACCATAAATTTTACATTCTTCAATTTTGAGATCCAACATATAGAAGAAGTTCTTTATACTCCCATGATTTTTATGCCATAACTTAGCTTCAGTATCTATAATGCCATTCATTATGTCAGAAACATATTTTTCAACATTCTTGTGGGAGGTACAAGAAATATGAATAAGAATATTAGTCTTGCCACGCCAAACTTGTTGATGATGCCTTTGAGACATCTCATTCCACCAGGGATACATATGTTGGTGATGTAGTTGTCTACCATATAATTTATAATAGTATAATGTAATGAAGGAGACAAAACTAATGCATTGGTAATCATGTTTGACACGATGTTGAGACATGTTACCTTGCATTGTACATTATGTTTTCTGAAAAGGAGTAACACACATATTCTTTGAACTTGATGGCTCATTAGTATATATAGAACTTTTCAAGTCTCTGACATGTGTAGTGAAAGACACGACACTATTTGCTTGATTAAATTCACCTTCCTCGTCATTAATGACATTGTAGATTTTTCTTTGATTCCTTGAAAAACTTGAGCATATCCAAAATCTTTGCATTTAAGACATTGAATCCAATTGAGATTTACACCACTTATTCCTTAACGCTGAAAGTTACCCCTCTTGAAATTGTGTTGTTGATTTTCTCGAACATTTGCAGAGACATTATTGCCAAATCTCATATCTAGTTTTCTCATGACTTTACTAAAGATCTTAGCAAGCCTGAGATTTTCTTCAGTATTATAATCTATTTGGTCTTCATAATCTTTATAATTGTCTTCAACTCTATTCATTGGTTGATGAACTGCTCCTCCTTTGAAATTATCCATCTTGAACAGAATAAGAACCTTAGAACATACCCAAACAAAATATGGTGTCTGCTTTGATGCCAATTGGTCCATTATGTATATATAGTGTGATGAATAGGGTTGAAATATTAATTTATCCCCAAAATACCCTTTAGATAGCTTAGGTGCTAAGATTTTTTTAAATTAAAAGGACAAAATTCACTATTTTTTCAATAAAAGCAAATAAAATTAATTTGATTAATTATTTGCTTTTATTGTTTTTTCTTGACATTTTGATAAAAAAACAAAAAAAAAGGAATAAAATTTTGGGCGCGAAAATGCTTGAAAAAATAAAATAGACGTGTTAAAATTATCTACATAAAATAAAGTTATAGGAAACATACAAGAAAATATCAAATTTTGCAATAAAAAATATCTAGTTGAAAAAGCTCAGTCTGATCGAAATGCAAACGTAAATTGGATCGGAAAAAAATGAGCATGTTAGCTTAAACTACGTGAAGCATAGATCAATAAAAATGGAAGCTGCAAGTCCGATCTTTCAATTTTTCGCCCTCTAATTATATGCATAATTAAGAAACGATTCAATCGGTTTGTTTGTAAAACCAAAATTTTATTATGGATAACATTTTAAGCATTATGTTGGAGGAAATACATTCTATGATATGCAAATGATGCAAATATTTTGATGAATGCATTGGTTTATTAATCGATGGGCAAAATTGGGGTATGGCAGTTACCCCGGTGACTTATTGGTAAGTGTACCAGTAATTTTGAAATAATAAAAAGATCGAATCAACAAGGACTACCTCCATGCAAGACAAAATGTGTGCAACGTATAAAAAAAATTGTAAAAAGGGGTTTTTCGATTTTCACTAAGAAAAGTGAATAAATGAGTAAATAATATCGCGAAAGCGGTCAAGTTGTCTTCTAGATTCCCATATTCCTCTATTGTTGATGTTTGATGCCCTGTATGAATGATCTAATCACTATAATCCCAAGAAAAATTAACAAAACCATTATAGTTGATCCCTCGCGAAATAACTCACCAACCATTACTTAGGGCTTTCTATCCCTAGTCCGCCAATGTAAGCAGGGTTAAGCGATGTATAGAACATTAACCTTTATGCCACTACTCGAGGTCTTTTATCCTTATTCAACCAGCGTAGGTACAACAATTACCATATGTTCAACACATAGACTAATGGTCAGTATTCTCTATGTGCCTAAAATTATATTAAAAAAGTATCTCACATAAAAAGAATTATTAACAAGAAGCAATTGAATAAGATTATAAATCAATAAGTTCATACAATGGTCAAATCAATATAGAATTCAACAATATAGAAATAAGTTCATCATATCACAACCTAACATAGAGGATCATAGTTATTCATAATGCAATTAACATACCACAATTGATAAATGAAAATAACATAATAATTCCCTTGAAGTGATGACCTCCAATGGCTTCAAATGCTCTTAAATCTCCACTTGTGCTCTCAAAATCGTGCTTCAATCTCATAATTCTGTAACCCTTGTAAAAGTGCAGAAAATTCCCTTTTAAAGGCATCAGAATGGACCAGAACACGTCCAAAAACCCCAGAAAAGTACCTATCACGTGTGTGATACGTTGCATCTCGTGCGCGATGCAACTTTAATTGCCATATCGTGTGCACGGTGATGCATGTAATTATTTCTGAAGTTGCATCCATGTTTATTAAAGGTAACATGAATCTTCATTGAAGGCTTACTCTTTAGTAGTTAATTTCTCTTATGGATGGTCTTGAAAAAAATTAATGTACATTCTGCAAAATTAAAACTGATTGAAAATGATGGGTCTCCTCTCATCCAATGCTTCTTTTCTATCATTAGCTTGACGTCTTATGCTCAAAACATGTCAGGCACAGGGGATACCCTTACGCCAGTGAAAACTCCTTTTTTCATTCTTTTCTGAACTTCACTACCTTTTTCTTCCAATTGGTAGCATGTCCCTAGATCCTTAATATATGGTAACTGTAACACCCCAATAAAATAAGATAATTATTTAAGTTAAGTTAATAATATATTTATTAATTTAATTAAATAATTGGAATATTATTGGAATTATTATTATTATTGGAATAATATAAATTGGAATAATAAGTTGGAAAATATATAAAGAGTTCCATTTGGTAAAAAGGGTTTTTCACGTGAAAACCAGAGAAGCGACAGAACGTGAGAAAGAGGCAAGGAGGAAGAGCAAGAGAACGAGGGTTGAAGAAGGGGAAAAGCTTGAAGCTAAAGAATCAATCGCCGGATTAACTCAGGTAAGGGGGGTTTATCGTCGTTTAATGGGTATTATGGGTTAACATGTAATGGGTAGTAATAAGCCGTTGAATTGACCCTAATTGGGATGATGAGTGCTGAAAAATTGTGATGAATAAGTTATGTTAAAGCTGTAATTGAATCTATTTTTGGGTGAGTTGTGATTTTCCGAACGTGTAGCTTTTTACAGAATTGGAATCGGAGGTCCGGAAGTCCTCCAACGGCGGAAAATGCGGAGAATTCTGCATTCTGCTTCGTGTTAGCGCAGGAACAGCTTTCTGTCTTGCGTTAACCGGTTAACCCAGGGTGTTAACCGGTTAACACTGTTAGGAATTGTGAAATACTGCTGTCTGTCTTGCGTTAACCGGTTAACCCAGGGCGTTAACCGGTTAACACTGCTAAAATGTGCCAGGAAGCGTGTTCTGTGTTGCGTTAACCGGTTAACCCAGGGCGTTAACCGGTTAACACTGTTTGAAAAGTAGAAAAACTGATATTTTAAATATTGTGAACAATTGATGATTGGCCTATATTGGTGTATGATATAGGAGGGATCAATTTCCCGTCGTTTTGAGCAGTGTAGGTATTAGTAGAGTGTGCTAATACTGTGATTGATTATGTGGCATGACATAATATGATTCTGTGATAATTGTATTGATGATGTATGTTGGTATGCATAATGTTGTGAATATATCTATTATGTATGCTATTGTGAATGGACTATTTATGGCTTAGAGTGTGAGCATATGTCCATCGTGGATTGTTGATGTTGCATGCTAGGTGATTTAGCATGCATAATATGGCCTTTATGGTGGTAGCTAATTCCCATGGTGAGGAATTAGTGATGAGTTATTGTGGATTGTTGTTGATGTTTGCATGCTAGGTGATTTAGCGTGCATAGCATAGCCCTTGGGGTGGTAGCTAATTCCCATGGTGAGGAATTAGTGATGTGAGTCACTAGGTCTCAAATGAGTAGGACTAGTGAGCTTGGTAGCCGTATCTGGATTTGATCGGTGAGGTTGAACTATATGTTCACGAATAGTCGGTACCGCATGCATGGAGTCTTATTGCATAATATATGTATGGCGTATAATATGAATGGATGTATTCCAATATTATACGTGTGTTTTGTGTTGGATTGAGTATGATTATGATTTTGAGTTGATGTTGCCGTTGCTGAATGTGTGATCTGATTTGGGTGATGAAATGTGTGAAATTACTTAGCATTACATGATATTTTATAATGCTTATTATATTGATTGAGGAACTCACCCTTACAACTATGTTTTCAGGTAACGAGCAGTGATTGAGTAGAAGCTAGTGATTGGAGTCTAGCGTAGTTCATTAGTGAGTCATGCTCTGGTAGATGTAACATCGGGACGGGATGTTTTATTTGTTTTCATTTGGTTGTTGAACAACTTTACATGTAATGTGTTACATGGCTTGTATGATTGATTTGATCTTTATCCGCTGCGTATTGTGCAATGTTTTATTTTGATAAATAAATGAGCATGACGAATTATTTTGATGAATGGTGTGAAGTGTCAGTGTGACACCCTTAACTGCACATCTACTCTGATTTATATTTTGTTGAATTAATTAATTTGGGGTATTTTAGAAGGGTGTTACATTAGTGGTATCAGAGCATAGTCGGTCGAGTCGAGTCGTAATTATTCTGTTTCCCTGTACGTGATAGGTGTTGTGTAACCCTATCAGTACTTATTGTTTTAGCTTGTTGGGTTTTCAGAATAGAGATGGCTGGAAGAGGTAGAGACGATGCTGCGATTGCTGAGGCTCTGGGTATGCTAACTGGAGTACTTGGAGGGAATCTGAATGTTGTGGGGATAGGAGCTGCTCGTCAACTGAGTGAGTTCCAGAAGAACAATCCTCTAATGTTTAAGGGAGCATACGATCCAGATGGTGCTCAGAAGTGGTTGAAGGAGATCGAGAGGATCTTCCGAGTGACTGAGTGTGCCGATAACCAGAAGGTCAGGTTCGGTACGCATATACTGTCAGAGGAAGCAGATGATTGGTGGGTTGCTACCCGCACTGAGTTGGAAACTACTGGGAATGTTGAGATCACTTGGGCGGTGTTCAGGGAGAGATTCCTGAGGAAGTACTTTCCAGAGGATGTTAGAGGAAAGAAAGAGATAGAGTTCTTAGAATTGAAGCAGGGCAACCGGTCTGTTACTGAGTATGCTGCTAAGTTCACAGAGTTGTCGAAGTATTACACTCCCTATGATGAGGCTACTGGGGAATTTTCAAAATGTGTAAAGTTTGAGAACGGGTTACGTCCCGAGATCAAGCAGGCTATTGGGTATCAGCGGATCAGAGTGTTTTCTGACTTGGTTGACTGTTGCGGGATTTTTGAACAGGATACCAAGGCCAGAGCGGAGAGCTATCAGCAGAGGGTTGATAGGAAAGGCAAGAATCAGAATGATCGTGGGAAGCCGTATGCAGCTGGCAAAGGTTTCCAGAGACAGAATGGGATGAGGAGACCTAGTGGGGGAGACTCCAGTGCCCCTGCTAAGTGTTACAGATGTGGTCAGGCTGGACATCGTTTCCATGAGTGTACCAGTACTGAGAAGAAGTGTTTCAAGTGTGGTAAAGGTGGTCACTTGGCCGCAAAGTGCCGGTTGAAGACTATGACTTGTTTCAACTGTGGAGAGGTGGGTCATATCAGTCCGCAGTGTCCTAAGCCGAAGAAAGAGAACCAGTCGGGAGGCAAGGTCTTTGCTTTATCGGGTTCTGAGACTTCTGCAGATGATCGTTTGATCCGAGGTACGTGTTATATTAATGGCTTTCCTCTTGTAGCTATTATTGACACATGTGCGACTCATTCCTTTATATCTTTGGATTGTGCTGTGAAACTTAAATTAGAGATATCTGAGATGCATGGTAGTATGGTGATTGATACTCCTGCGAAGGGTTCAGTGACTACTACTTCAGTTTGTTTAAATTGTCCTTTGAGTATTTTTGGTAGAGACTTTGGGATGGACCTCGTGTGTCTTCCACTAGTGCAGATTGATGTTATCTTGGGTATGAACTGGTTGGTGTTTAACCGAGTCTATATCAACTGTTTTGATAAGACTGTAATCTTTCCTGAGATTGAGGAAGGAAAGAGTTTGTTTCTATCAACAAGGCAGGTGAATGAGGCAGTAACAGATGGGGCAGAGTTGTTTATGCTGTTAGCGACTTTGGAGGCTAAAGATAAACTGGTGATTTGCGATCTAGCCGTGGTGTGTGACTTTCCTGATGTGTTTCCTGAAGAAGTGAATGAATTACCGCCAGAGCGTGAAGTTGAGTTCTCGATTGATTTGGTACCTGGTACTAGGCCGATGTCGATGGCTCCGTACCGTATGTCTGCTGTTGAGTTAGCTGAATTGAAGAGTCAGCTGGAAGATCTGTTGGATAAGAAATTTATTCGTCCGAGTGTGTCACCGTGGGGCGCACCAGTGTTATTGGTTAAGAAGAAAGAAGGTACTATGAGGTTGTGTATGGACTACAGGCAACTGAATAAAGTGACGATCAAGAATCGGTATCCTTTGCCGAGGATTGATGATTTGATGGATCAGTTGGTTGGTGCGAGTGTGTTCAGCAAAATAGATTTGAGATCGGGGTATCATCAGATACGTGTGAAAACTGAGGATATTCAGAAGACTGCTTTCAGAACAAGGTATGGACATTATGAGTATTCTGTAATGCCTTTTGGTGTGACTAATGCGCCTGGGGTATTTATGGAATATATGAATAGGATTTTCCATCCCTACCTAGACAAGTTTGTTGTGGTGTTTATTGACGATATTTTGGTGTATTCGAAATCAGAAGAAGAGCATGCTGAACATTTGAGAGTGGTTTTAGGAGTTCTACGAGAAAAGAAGTTATTTGCTAAACTGTCTAAGTGTGAATTTTGGTTAGAAGAGGTTAGTTTTCTTGGTCATGTGATTTCAAGAGGTGGTGTTGCTGTTGATCCTTCTAAGGTAGAAGCGGTATCTAAGTGGGAAGCTCCGAAGTCAGTTTCTGAGATAAGGAGTTTTCTTGGACTTGCAGGTTATTATAGGAAATTCATTGAGGGATTTTCTAAGTTGGCGTTACCGTTGACGATGTTGACTAGAAAGGGGTAAGCGTTTGTTTGGGACTCAAAGTGTGAAGAAGGTTTCCAAGAGTTAAAGAGAAGGTTAACTACTGCTCCTATTCTGATATTACCAAGTCCATCGGAACCATTTGAGGTTTACTGTGATGCTTCATTGTTGGGTTTGGGTGGTGTTTTGATGCAGAATAAGCAGGTTGTAGCTTATGCTTCGAGACAACTAAAGGTTCATGAGAGGAACTATCCGACACACGATTTAGAGTTGGCAGCTGTGGTATTTGTTCTGAAGTTATGGAGGCATTACTTGTACGGGTCAAGATTTAAGGTTTTCAGTGACCATAAGAGTTTAAAGTATTTGTTTGATCAGAAAGAGCTGAATATGAGACAGAGGAGATGGTTAGAGTTTCTGAAAGATTATGACTTTAGTTTGAATTACCATCCGGGTAAAGCAAATGTAGTGGCTGATGCATTGAGTCGGAAGTCATTGCATATGTCTATGTTAATGGTTAAGGAATTGGATTTAATTGAGCAGTTTAGAGACTTGAGTTTGGTGTGTGAGAGTACTCACAATAGTGTTAAATTGGGAATGTTGAAGTTAACGAGTGGTATTCTGGATGAGATTAGAGAGGGTCAGAAATCCGATGTTCTTTTGGTTGATAAGTTGACTCTAGTGAATCAAGGTCAAGGTGGTGAATTCAGAGTTGATGAGGATGGTGTTTTAGAATTTGGTAATCGGGTGTGTATTCCAGATGTTACCGAACTTAAGAAGAGTATTCTTGAGGAAGGACATCGTAGTGGCCTGAGTATTCATCCTGGGGCTACGAAGATGTATCATGATTTGAAAAAGTTATTTTGGTGGCCGGGAATGAAAAGAGAAATTGCGAGTTTTGTTTATTCTTGTTTGACTTGTCAGAAGTCAAAGATTGAGCATCAGAAGCCGTCTGGGCTAATGCAACCGTTGGCTATTCCAGAGTGGAAGTGGGATAGTATCAGTATGGATTTTGTTTCTGGTTTACCGAGGACAATTAAGAATTTTGAAGCTATTTGGGTGATTGTTAACAGATTGACAAAATCGGCTAATTTCATTCCGATCAGAATGGATTATCCGTTAGAGAGATTAGCTGAGTTGTATATTGAGAAAATTGTAAGTTTGCATGGTATTCCGTCGAGTATTGTTTCGGACAGAGATCCTAGATTTACCTCGAAGTTCTGGGAAGGTTTGCAGAGGGCTTTGGGAACTAAGCTGAGATTGAGTTCTGCATATCATCCGCAGACTGATGGTCAGACTGAGAGGACGATTCAGTCACTGGAGGATCTTTTGAGGGCTTGTGTTTTGGAAAAGGGAGGTGCTTGGGATTGTTATTTACCTTTGATTGAGTTTACCTACAACAATAGTTTTCATTCGAGCATTGGTATGGCACCGTTTGAAGCTTTGTATGGTAGGAGATGTCGGACACCTTTATGTTGGTATGAGTCCGGTGAGAGTGTTGTGGTTGGACCGGACATTGTTCAACAAACTACGGAAAAGATTAAGATGATTCAGGAGAAGATGAGGATTACTCAGAGTCGTCAGAAGAGTTATCACGACAAGAGGAGGAAGTCACTTGAGTTTCAAGAGGGAGATCATGTGTTTCTTCGTGTTACTCCGATAACTGGGGTTGGTCGAGCTTTGAAGTCGAAGAAGTTGACACCTCGATTTATTGGTCCTTATCAGATTTTAGAGAGGATAGGGGAGGTAGCCTATCGCATCGCTTTACCGCCGTCACTTGCGAATTTGCATGAGGTTTTTCATGTGTCTCAGTTGAGGAGGTACATTCCTGATCCGTCGCATGTAGTCCAAGTAGATGATGTACAGGTGAGAGATAACCTGACTGTTGAAACATCACCTATGAGGATCGAGGATCGAGAGTTGAAGCAGTTGCGGGGTAAAGAGATTGCTTTGGTAAAGGTAGCTTGGGGAGGACCAGCAGGTGGCAATGTGACTTGGGAACTTGAGAGTCAGATGAAGGAGTCTTATCCAGAGTTATTCGCTTGAGGTATGTTTTCGAGGACGAAAACTCTTTTAGTGGGGGAGAGTTGTAACACCCCAATAAAATAAGATAATTATTTAATTTAAGTTAATAATATATTTATTAATTTAATTAAATAATTGGAATATTATTGGAATTATTATTATTATTGGAATAATATAAATTGGAATAATAAGTTGGAAAATATATAAAGAGTTCCATTTGGTAAAAAGGGTTTTTCACGTGAAAACCAGAGAAGCGACAGAACGTGAGAAAGAGGCAAGGAGGAAGAGCAAGAGAACGAGGGTTGAAGAAGGGGAAAAGCTTGAAGCTAAAGAATCAATCGCCGGATTAACTCAGGTAAGGGGGGTTTATCGTCGTTTAATGGGTATTATGGGTTAACATGTAATGGGTAGTAATAAGCCGTTGAATTGACCCTAATTGGGATGATGAGTGCTGAAAAATTGTGATGAATAAGTTATGTTAAAGCTGTAATTGAATCTATTTTTGGGTGAGTTGTGATTTTCCGAACGTGTAGCTTTTTACAGAATTGGAATCGGAGGTCCGGAAGTCCTCCAACGGCGGAAAATGCGGAGAATTCTGCATTCTGCTTCGTGTTAGCGCAGGAACAGCTTTCTGTCTTGCGTTAACCGGTTAACCCAGGGTGTTAACCGGTTAACACTGTTAGGAATTGTGAAATATTGCTGTCTGTCTTGCGTTAACCGGTTAACCCAGGGCGTTAACCGGTTAACACTGCTAAAATGTGCCAGGAAGCGTGTTCTGTGTTGCGTTAACCGGTTAACCCAGGGCGTTAACCGGTTAACACTGTTTGAAAAGTAGAAAAACTGATATTTTAAATATTGTGAACAATTGATGATTGGCCTATATTGGTGTATGATATAGGAGGGATCAATTTCCCGTCGTTTTGAGCAGTGTAGGTATTAGTAGAGTGTGCTAATACTGTGATTGATTATGTGGCATGACATAATATGATTCTGTGATAATTGTATTGATGATGTATGTTGGTATGCATAATGTTGTGAATATATCTATTATGTATGCTATTGTGAATAGACTATTTATGGCTTAGAGTGTGAGCATATGTCCATCGTGGATTGTTGATGTTGCATGCTAGGTGATTTAGCGTGCATAATATGGCCTTTATGGTGGTAGCTAATTCCCATGGTGAGGAATTAGTGATGAGTTATTGTGGATTGTTGTTGATGTTTGCATGCTAGGTGATTTAGCGTGCATAGCATAGCCCTTGGGGTGGTAGCTAATTCCCATGGTGAGGAATTAGTGATGTGAGTCACTAGGTCTCAAATGAGTAGGACTAGTGAGCTTGGTAGCCGTATCTGGATTTGATCGGTGAGGTTGAACTATATGTTCACGAATAGTCGGTACCGCATGCATGGAGTCTTATTGCATAATATATGTATGGCGTATAATATGAATGGATGTATTCCAATATTATACGTGTGTTTTGTGTTGGGTTGAGTATGATTATGATTTTGAGTTGATGTTGCCGTTGCTGAATGTGTGATCTGATTTGGGTGATGAAATGTGTGAAATTACTTAGCATTACATGATATTTTATAATGCTTATTATATCGATTGAGGAACTCACCCTTACAACTATGTTTTCAGGTAACGAGCAGTGATTGAGTAGAAGCTAGTGATTGGAGTCTAGCGTAGTTCATTAGTGAGTCATGCTCTGGTAGATGTAACATCGGGACGGGATGTTTTATTTGTTTTCATTTGGTTGTTGAACAACTTTACATGTAATGTGTTACATGGCTTGTATGATTGATTTGATCTTTATCCGCTGCGTATTGTGCAATGTTTTATTTTGATAAATAAATGAGCATGACGAATTATTTTGATGAATGGTGTGAAGTGTCAGTGTGACACCCTTAACTGCATATCTACTCTGATTTATATTTTGTTGAATTAATTAATTTGGGGTATTTTAGAAGGGTGTTACAGTAACCATTGATATGCATTAAACACCTTTTTTCCTTGTTAAACTTCAAAATTAATTCACCTATCTCCACATCTATTTTTGCTTTCCCGGTTGCTAAAAATGGGCGTCCGATAATCACTGACCCTTCTGAATCATTTGTCATGTCAATCACCACAAAGTTTACAGGGAAGGTCAAACCATCGACATGAACTAACACATATTGAACAATACCAAGCAGACATGTCACAAATGAATCGGCCAAAGTGAGTGTCATGTTGCTCGGTATGACATTGATGCTCGATCCTAAGTCATATAAATCATGTGGGGGTTTTAACCCACCAGTGGTGCAAGTGATGTTGAACTTCTCTAGATCTTTCATCTTTGGTGGAACTTTCGACGATTCTACCATCTCCTTTTTTTCTGTCTTATTGACCTACTCTTGAGCCAACTTCGACTTTCCACCTTTCAGCAATACTTGCATAAACTTATCAAAATTGGGAATTAACTCTAAATTTAATGAAGAAAGATACTTACCCGAAGTTTTGTCAACACTTCTTTAACTTTTTCTAACATTCCAGCCTCATCCTCATGTACCAGTTTGTTCTTAATGATTGGATATGGTGGTTTTATGTAATCTGGTTAAGCTGGGCCCAGTTCATTCAGGATTTGCTCCTTTGTTCTCTTCCAAGGAGAGTTTTTGTCTATAATCTGATCAATGGTGACTCCTCTTTCCTCTCGGTCACCTTGATTTCCACTCACCTCCTTTTCAATTTCACCTTCCCTTTTCTCAATTTCATCCTCTTTGACTTTTTAGCTTTACCCTTTTTAGTAACTACCCCAAAATTTGTTTCCACAACATTGCATGTTTCATTCTTAGGATTATCAACGGTGTTACCGGTGAATCCTCCACTTGATCTTAGCAAATAATCTATTTGTCTAGATAAGTGACCAATCAGAGTTTCTGAATTCTTGATTGACGCATCATGATTTCTACTAAAACTCTCATGGTTCCTAGTTATCTGATCAAAGCTACTTTGAGTAACACTAATGAAATTCTGCAAGGTCTCTTCCAATTGTGATGGCCTCATTTGAAATGGAGCTTGTTGGCTTTGTTGCATACCTTGGTTGGCATTTGAATTTTGATTATTACTCCAACAAAAATTTGGGCGATCTTTCCAACCCGGCTGTATGTGTTGGAATACGAGTTATTCTTTTGAAAATTAGTAAATTGGTCCTCCTCACTTGTCCCTTCCAACTAGCACCTTCCATTTGCATGTTCTCCTCCACATAAATTGCACCTAAGTGCTTGTACTTGGCTCACGTTAGCGCTGCCTAAGCTAATTTCTGCTAGCTTTTTATTTAACAATTCAATTTGAGCTAAAAGAGCAGTATGGGTATCAAGAGTAACATACCTTTAGTCATGCCCACAATTTCAAGCTTGACCTACCTTTTGCTTTTCGAACGGTACTCATTCATACACATATTCTGAATGAGGTCTTTTACTTGTGGTTCGATCATTTGGCAGATAATACCTCTCGTTGAAGCATCCAATAACATGTGAGTTTGACTTTTGAGACCTTTGATGAAGTTTTGCATCCGCTCCATATTATTCATGTTGTGATTCGGGCATCTGCGTAACAAAAGTTTGAATCTTTCCCAAGAGTCATAAAGCGACTCAGTTTCCTGCTGCTCAAAATTTATGATTTCTGCTCGGTGCTTGGTAAACTAAGTAGTAGTAAAAAATATTTCAAGGAATTTATCCTCAAATTCCTTCCAAGTACGAATTGTTGCATTTGGAAGACAGAGTAACCAATTTTTTTCCCTTCCAATCAGTGAGAACCCAAACAACCTCAATTTAACATGGTCTTCAGTGACATCACTTGGTTTACACATTGAAGTTGTTTCATAGAAGCGTGCAAGATGCGCACATGGGTCTTTAATCGCGTTCTTGTCCAACGTATTTTCTCTTAAACCTGAAAGTACATAATTTTTAATATCAAAGTTAGCAGAGTCTTCCAGTATAAACCCCTTAGAAATTTTTTCCTTCATCAATTCGTTTAGAATAGTCCCCCATAGTGAGGAGTTATGCAACTGCCATGATTACTTCTTATTCAGAGTCATAAGAACTTGATAATTGTTCTTCTTCTGATATTCCTCCGTTCAGAGCGGCTTCTCTAACTGTTTTTCTGAGAGCATGTGTGGTTCTTTAAATTTCTGGATCCAATGAAATTAATGTTGATCATGAATTACGCATACACAAACAGAAAAAATACCTCATTAGTGTGCGCTATGACAAACAAGAAAATAAAATATAAAAAAAAATTGCACAAACATCGCCTTGTTGAAAATCAACAGTCCCCGACAACGGCGCCAAAAACTTAATGACTTATTGACAAGGACTGTCTCCAAGTAAGATAAATGTGTGCAATGTATAAAAAAAATAGTAAAAAGGGGGGTTTTGAGTTCCAGTGCAAAAAGTAAATAAACGAGTAAACAGTATCACAAAAGCGGCTAAGTTGTGTTCTAGAATCCCCTATTCCTCTATTGTTAATGTTTGATCCCTGTATGAGTGGTCTAATAACTATAATTCCACAGTGAATTAACAAAACTGTTATAGCCAATCCCTCACGAAATAACTCATTAACCACTACTCAGAACTTGATATCCCTAGCTCGCCAACGTAAGCAGTGTTAGGAGATGTGTAGAATGTTAATTCTCTATGCCACTACTCGGGGTCTCCTATCCCTATTCAACCAGCGTAAGTACAACAAATTCCCTAGGTCCAATGCATAGACTAATGGTCAGTATTCCATATGTGTCCAAAATCAGATTAAAAGAGCATCTCACATTAAAAGCATTATGAACAAGAAGCAATTGAATAATATTATAGATCACTAGGTTCATATAATGGTTAAATCAACATAAAACCCAACAATATAGAAATAAGTTCATCATAACACAACCTAACCTAGAGAAGCTTAGCTACTCATAATGCAATTAACAATACCACAACTGATAGATGAAAATACATTAAGAAACCCTTGAAGCGATGACCTCCAATGACTTTAAATGCTCTAAAAATATCCATTTGTGCTCTCAAAATCATGCTTCAATCTCCTAATTTTATAACCCTTGTGAAAGTGTATAAAATCCTCTACTAAAGGCGTCAGAATGGACTAGAACACGTAAAAAAGCCCATAAAAAGTACTTATCACATGCGTGATTGTTTACGTTGAAAATTGGTAAATAATTTATAGTTTCTTAATTAAAAGTTACTTGCAGGATCAACTAGTGAATCCTAGGACATAATGCCAAAAAACCTTGTTATAATTCTCTATTAATGGACATCCTATTTTTGACTTAGTCAAAATAGTGTTTTATGACTAAAAGGATGTAAAAGATGTTGACTTTGACTACTTTAAAAATGTAGAGAAAATGTAACAAAGACTGAAAGTGTAAAGTAATGTAACTTGAACAAGATTGAAAGTAAATTGATGAGGCAAAATAAAAGGTAATTTTAAACATTTTTCATTAAAAGTAAAGAATGGTGTTTCATTGTTCATACATTCTCTCAGCCATGATTCTTTTCTCTGGACGCTGGTACTCCGAGTTTTATGTGAGATTTCTGAAGTAAAATGAACACCCTGAATCCAACAAATAAACTCATATATATGCAAGTATGAAAATAACTACTTCTAACGTTCCTATCTTCAAAGTTTGCCACGTGAAGCTTTGCATGCAGTCTGTCTATGTACTCTCTCCACGCGTCCTTCATAAAGAAACCCATCAGCAGTTATTCGTGTTTATACGTGACATCTGCATGCTTAAATAACCGCCTTTTTTTACCCATTCACTGTTATCAAGAATACCCCACAATCGAGTTATTCTTACAACATCCCAAAAAACTAATTCACGAGTATAGTCGAACCAAGACTCTTACATGCATGTCATTAGTGTACCTTCACCTTCGTTCTTTGATGAGATTTTTACCCTTGTCGAAAATCCCGGGCAACAAATTTCCCCCCAAAAAGGCCTATTTTGACAAACTTAGGAGATATGGAAATTTTTTATCTTTCCGGATACTATTCTTCTAGAGGGTTGACGTCACAACCATCATGACGTTTCTTTCAAATGTCACCTTGAAAACATGCACTTCCCACTATCCCATACTTATACTCATCATGGTGCTGATTTTGTAGCATTGTGTGGCTACGTGTAGCAGGTCACCTCAAGCCTTCCTCTGGGGAGATGCCATGTGCCACCTACTTCGCGTCAACTGTTTATTTATGAATACTGAAGAGTATTTTATTCCTCCACTATAAGTAACATTCCTTCCTTCTTTCCTCAACTTTCCCAACATTGTCTTCTGAAACTTTACTCTAAGAACATTTTCTTCTTCGAAATTTCTCACAAAACTCCAAGTTTTCCAATAAAGGCTCCTTCGAACAAGAACACCAAAGCTTTCAAGGAACCTCTTCCCATGGACAACATGCTGACTGGAGCCACCATAATAAGAAATCAAGAGTATGTTCCAGAACCTCCAAACCTCGAGGAAAAGCTTCACATCTATAAATCTCAGATACTCATTCCTTACACCATTTATGAAACAAACCATGTTCTTATGGGTCCTATACTTGACCCTTCATAGGTTCTCACAAGTTTAGATACTTTTTCCCTGCTTATCGTAAAACAAAACCCCTAGTTAGCGTTAAAGGACCCATGAACTTAGAGTACCTGACTAGCTCTACGCGAGTCTTTCGCTAAGCTCCCTCAACCAAAAAACATGATGACTACATATCATGGTTATATAAGATAGAAGATAAAATGAGTGATGTATGGAAAGAGAAAGATATCTTCAACTTGTTCCAACTGTCAAGAATCGGCTCGACATACTTCCAAAACATGTTGGTCACGTCTCTTTACTATTGGGAATACACCACCAATACCTTTCAACTTCCCTGCGGAATGTTGACACCCATGCTCTTCGATGTAGCGACGATTACTGGCTTTCTCCCTGATGGTGGAAACTTCGACCCCAATGAGAATGACGAAGACAATATTGAGATCGATAGCAATTACGCCAACTTTACTAGGTATATTAAAGACTACCATGTCATTGACACTCTTGAATTCACTACTGAGGAACACAATACATTCCTAGCCTTATGGCTATCTAGATGCATATTTTGTTGTCGATCCCTTAAGGTAGCAAAGAGGTATTTTACTCTTGCCAACCAACTACATGAAGGAAAAGATGTGTGCCTCAGCCAACTAATCTTAGGATCACTGTATGAATCTTTGGGAGAAGCCATTGAAGCCTTGAGGAATATTAAACCTAAAGATAGCCTACTTCTTGCAGGCCCATTTTGGTTACTTCGGGTATGGCTCAATGCCAAATTCGAAACTTCCTTAAACGTCCAGCGACCTGACGACATTGACGCCATCATTAGCGGCATAAGCACTGAAGGTGTTCAACTAAACCTTCTAACTCCCAATAATAAGAGTATGTCATATATAGAAGCATATTTTACTTACTTCTTAATGTTCACCAAGTGATACACCTTTACCGTGACTATGGCCTCTTTCTCCAAAAGAACCCATAGACCAAAATGGTTCACCCGACAACTTTCAGGCACTGGAGAAATAGAAAATGAAACCAAAAGGATATAGGAAGCCTTCTTGAATCCTAGACTCCTTTATGCCAGACTTGAACCCTCCAAAGAACATGTGAGGATACTTAGCTATCACCCTAACCAAGTGTCTCGCCAGTTTGGGATCAGCCAAACTATTGCTCAACCGTTCTTCAAAAAGAAAAGCGAATTATTCCTCAGTACCATCAACTATTATGAGGATGATTATCTTCAAAGGCTGGCTTAGCATGTTAGTGGTCGCCCCACTCTCACTCTATTTTCTTTTGAACCTTCTTACTATTGTACCCAAAATTTTGATACTTGGTGAAAAGCCTATCATGACTAAGAATTTATAAATGCTACAACAATAAGCCAACACATAATTGACACTTTTTCTTCCTTGCAGCAAAAACTCAAAAAAGGTAGATCCAAACACATCAAAGAGATTCAAGTTTTCCAAAAGTACTTTGAGACTGTATACGATCCGAATGACCTTAGTTGGACGATCCGTGAGGCAGCGATGACTTTGAAATACAAGATGTAGGAAAAACTTCCTAGTTTAAAAATTCATGCATATATGGAAGACAAATATAAGTTCGCCCTAGTTTACTATCCTCCTAGATCCCTCCCCCCCCATTTCCTACCAGTGAAATGGATTTGGCTTCCTCCCCCCCCCCTCATTTCCATGGTGGTTTGTTTACAGCAAATTTTTGAAGATACATAAAAATGAGTGCTTGAAGCCTGCGCAACAAGTGACTCCGACTAAGCTGAACTTGTACAGTTTCAAAGGCCACCTTTATGTCGATATAAATCATGTCAGGGTTGAAACTCACATACATGAGGGCGAGGATAACAGAGATATCTTCAAAAAAAATTCCAATCTTATAGTATCCATTCTTCAACTTTATGCTTATTTCTATTTGATCCCTACTGTCGAACATAGAAAAAGGACCAGGGACGCTGCTAGTGCCCAGGTAGCGCTCAAATAGACCAAGGTTAAGGGGACATCTTCCAAAACTGTCTAGGTAAGCCCTTCATTGACACGCCAAACTTTGTGATGCTTAAATTTTTTTATCTTATGCACTTTATGTTATCTGAAATTTCCTCACATCCTTGTCGTGCAGGTTGATAACGCCACTTCAGAGGGTGAGTCTGCTGCCATAATCACTGAGCCTATTCCTGTGGATGATTCATCCCCTGAGCCTCCAAATTAAAAGACAACCAGAGGTGATGGTGCCAAGAAGATTCCAGCCAATCCTAAAGTAGCTCTCACGCCTAAGGAGAAAAAGGGAAAGAAAGTTCCCACAGGGAAAGCTGCAAAGGCGACACCTGCGGCGAGGAAATTGGTGTCGAATAAGAGTGCTAACTTTAGCCCCAACGCAAATACCTCATAGGTAATTCCAAAACTCCTTATCCTGCTTATAATTTTTTATGTTGAATATTGATGAGTACCTTTTCTGCATGAGAAACCAGCAACCTAACCTGCATCTGCATCTACTACCAAACTAACTCCAACGAACAACTCACCAGCACTTCAACCTATTGCTACCACAATTATTGTCGATGAACTTAACAAACTCACGGAGGCCGATGACAACACTTTTCACCATTCAACTGGAAAAGCTTGCCTTACTGAATCTACTTCTTCAACATTTGTAGAAGAATAGAAGATCCAGATGGATATGAATGACACATCACAAGGGAATACTTTTGACAAAGAAGATCCAAAGAAACTCCCCCCGGAAGTCCTCGACCTACTGAAACGGCCCAACCACAAGACACAGTTGCTGACACCTTAAAAGATGTTGAGCACCCCATTATGGTCACTGCCCCTAATATAGAGAAAGATAACCCAAAAGTATTAACCGCTAAGAATGTCACTCCACCTGCCAATCCTCTATCCCAAGAAGAGATGGACGCATTGAAGAAAGCAAATCCCAGAGCCTACACAAAGATGGTATTGAGTAGCAAAGGCAACTCTACTGATAGGTGTTCCAGCTCTTTGACCATTTTTTGAGGCACAATTGGACTTGAGACCATTGACAATATTTTGAAATAGTTAAGGACCCTTGTTGGAGGAATCAAACTTTCTGAGATTTTGGAGGAGGGTTTCATCTACGGCTACAATATCAAAACTCTGATGAAGAAACTAGATGTCACTGATGCTCTCATCGAAGTGGTTGATTTCCTAGTCACCTTTAGGCCCTTATTTGACCAAATTCTCACATATTTCCAATGAAAACAAGATTCCAAGATGAAAATGATGCCCAAGGAGGAAAAGAAGTTAAAAGCGTGGAACTTGGACAATGAGTCTGACCATCGTGTTGAAGAAATATAGGAAAGTCTTTGCCAAGAGGATAAGAAATCAAGAGTATTTCTTAACTCATACATGTTTCATTTACATTCATTATTAAAGAATCAAGAATATTTCTTAATTCATTTGAATCCATGATTAATAAATCAAGAGCATTTCTTAACTCATACTCATTCGCATTCTCATGATTAAGAAATCAAGAGTATTTCTTAACTCATAACATTTCATATTTAAGAAGTCAAGAGTACTTCTTAACCTGCATAGCATCTGAGAAATCAAGAGCACTTCTCATTTCATTTATCATCCGATGATTAAGAAATCAAGAGTATTTCTTAATTCATCTGTATTTTTATTCAGTCATATGATGATTAAGAGATCGAGAGTATTTCTTAATTCATTTATCTCTAAGGAGTCAAAAGTACTTCTTAGCATACATATCATTTGTCATCTCATGATTAAGAAATTAATAGTATTTCTAAATTCATTCGCATTCATTTTTAAGAAGTTAAGAGTACCTCTTAACCTTCATTTACATGCATACCACCCGACGATTAGGAAATCAAAGATATTTCTTAAATCTCGTTGCACTTATTTGCATTACCGTCTGCTGATTAAGAAATCAAGAGTATTTCTTAAATCCAAGTGCATTATGTCATAACCTAGCATAACATTCTTTTTGCATAAAAAGGAAAAATTTGGGTCTGTTTGGTATTTAGACTATCTTTCACCATGATGATTTGAAGATAAGAGTTCTTCATATCCTCTAGTTAAAAGATGTTTAAATAGGGGCAACTGTCATACCCTAAATTTTACCCTGAGTTTTTTGCTCGCATCAGCATAGTATAATCGATCCATTTTATCGTTCATTTCATTAATTAAAAGCATTCATAAGGGGTTTGATGAAAAGTAAGAAGTTCTGACATTTTATTTGGTCTTGTTGACATTCATTCAACCATTTGTTGGTTAAGAAGTCAAAAGATTTGATCTCTCAATCTCAGTGCATCGTTTATTTCTATTGCATCATGTTTTTAGAGGTTTAGAAGGTGGCAATCAAGAGTATTATTGTTATATGAATCTTTGTAGAGTTTTGTTTGTGTTTGAGAATCAGAAGCAAATGGTTCTAGAGTGATTCATTTACATCTGATTGTCCATTCACGTTTATTCAGTCAACAATTCAGCGCACTCACCCGACGTTTGCATTTCATACTTCTCACAACATGCATTTTGCTCCACATATTTTTTTTAAATGTCGCTCAGAATAATTTTTCGGATTTACAGGCAGATCGGTCGAATTGTTTCTCAACTATACATCGAATTAGGGGGAGAAAAATTTCAAAATTAAGCTTGCAGACGCCAGTTTTATTAATCTACGGTTTGCGTAGTTTAACCTGGCGTGCTCGTTTTAATTTTTCGATCACTTTGTCAGTCGCATTTCAATCAATCTGAGCCTTTTACCGATGATTTTTTTAATTTCAAAATTTTACTGAAACTTGCATGTTTCCGGGAAGTTTATTTTGCGATGATCATTTTAGTACATTCTGTTTATTTTTTCGGGCATTTTTGTATCTGATTTTTGTTTATTTTTATTTATTTATTTATCCTTTAATTTTTATTTTTTTAATCAAAATAATTATTTGAATTAATTGGGATTTAATGAGTATTTAATTTAAATTTATTTAAAGTGATAGATTTTTAAATTATTCTTTTTTATTTAACATATTTTTAAAAAATGAAATAGAAAATGAGATAAATTGGCTGATAGTATTCGTGATATTCCATTCACATCACCATATTTTCTGGTACTAGTGTACTTAATTTTGCTACTACATAGGTTGACATTGACACAACTACAAAGGACTTCCTTATTGAGCCCCACATCAACCTCACAACACATCAAAACCTTCCACCATAATAAACTCCACTTCTCACCTTCATATTACAAGTCACAAGAACCAACACCAACCTTTTTATCTTCCACGTAACTCAAACACATTAAAATATCCATATTTAAAAACAAAAGCCACCAAAGGAGAGGAAGAAGGGTGAACGGAGACAACCACTATTGAGTGTGCACCTGACTTTTTTCTTCGGTCAGAATTGTCATCCACGCAACCTCTTTCAACACGAATGACCACCGTTTTCTTTCCGTCGGTTCGGTAATTTCTCTCAATGAATTGATTTTTTTGCGGTTGTATATTTATTGACTTTTGCCTTAAACTCATGTTTGATTATGTTAAGTTTGATTTTGTATATTGATTTGGTGTAAAAAATAGAGAATCATAGCTTGTTTTTGTAAATGGATTTTTGATGTTAATTTAAAACCGAGTAAAGACGAACCCGAAATCAAACCAAGTTAGAATTCTGGTTAAGTTTGGATCATAAATTGTTTGTGTTGACTTTTACTTTGGTGAAAAAGTTTATGAATATCAGAATTTAAGAGAGAGTCTAGTGAGGTTTCCGGATTTGTAATGTTGTCACTCGTTTTGTCGGTGACTATGGTGGTTTTTTTTTAATAAACCAACTCATTTTTTGAAACTAAATGGTGAGAAGAGATTCATGAAGTTTTTGTTTCTTTATTTCCACTTTAGGACATAGTGGATTCATTTATTTGTTTAGGAAATCAAGTGTGACTTTATTTTTATTTTTTTTATATATATTTCACTATGTTAAATGTTAAAAGAGATAACAAGATGCAGAGGGAGTGTCTCGTTCCCCATGACTAAGTGATATACTTTTTTCATTTTTTTTAAATATGTTTTATCATTTATTTATTCTATTAGAATTAGGCTTAATTTTTTCTCATTTTTTTGGTTTCGGTCTAAAAGACTAATGATTTGTTTCTTACACACATTTTTATTCTTTGCACTTTTTTTATTGTTATTTATTTGTTTTTTATATTTCTTTTCATTATGTTATTTCGAATAATATTTAATTAATTGACTTTTTTAATTGATTAGTCGATCATAATTTAATTAATTGAGGTTTGTTGTTAAGTGGATTCATTTGATTGATTCTTTATTTGATCTCAATGTGTGAAGTCGATCAATTAGATAGTTCATGTTCACACCCTTATATTCTATATTATTTTATTTCTTTTTAAGTTAATTAATTAAAATTTGAATATAGTTTAATTGATTAAATTGCATTTTATTGTTAGAAAGAAATTCGATTTATTTGTCCCGTCGGTATTTTCACAGATGCATTGTAGTTTCAAAATTAAAAATTCAATTTAACTTTAGAGGTTGCTTACACGCATAGAGTCTTGTTGACTGGTCTCAGATATGGTTATTCCTATATGAACCGCTTTACGATTGTTTAACATAACGTTAAATTTATTTTACTTTAATTTCTTGATTTTTACCTCGAGTCCCTTAGCTTTCTCTCTCTGGGGTCTTCTTACAAGGAGATTCTTTTATTTTTTCAATTGTCTTTCAAAGCTTATATCATATAATTATCGTGTTGTATCCTCATTCGATACACTGTACCCCCATTCCCAAAAATGTATAATAAACTTACCGCTTTCATTTACTTTATTGTATCAGTTGATTGTTAATTCCAAGATTAAAATTAACTCTTTTTAGAAAAGAACAAAAAACAAACACTCGACCCAACGTCGAGTCTTTTTCCCAAATCAAATTCAAATTGAATATAAAGTCGAGTATTACTCCTGCCACATCCAAATTATTTTCATAAATCAGCTTCTGACACTTGATCCAACGTCAAATTGTCCCCTATTTTTAAAAGCTTTTATAATAAAAATGGAAGAATCTGATTGGGTTTAGACTTTCTCTTTTTCGAATGTCAGGATACTACTATGGAGCTCCATGTTCGAACATTTGACTTCCATATTAAAATACAATAATTACTAGAATTAAGTCATTTCTCTTATAGAAGAAAATGATTGATTGGGTATCGACTTTCTCTTTCCCGATTATTTGGACACTATAGTAGAGCTCCCTGTCTAAATAATCGTCTTCCGTTAATGAACTTTGACCTAATTTGCCACACATTTTCATAATAAACTTTTGGATGAAAAGAGAGTGATTGGACTTAGGTCTATTCCTTTTCGAGCATTCGAGTACTGTAGTAGAGCTCCCTGCTTGGATGCCTGTCTCCACTTAAAATCCACTCAAACTCATCAAACTTGTTTTCCGCCCTTGTGCGACCCCAAAAACATTTTCAGAAAAGAGTATGCGACATCTGTTTTGATGCGAAACAAACAAAGACTTTAGCCTCCGAGAGTGAGCGGCAAGTAAAGGTTTAATCGCTCAAATGTGATTCAAGCATCACTCTCTTTAAAAGCAACCCATCAAGTAGTTCTCTTTGGGTAGAACTAAGTATACCTTTAGTTCTTCATAGCACCTGAAGATACGTAGGAGCGGGATTACGAAATCTTGTCAGACACATTAATATTAAAAAACCTTAAGTCTTTCCTTTCTTTCTTTCTCTTTTTTCACTCGGTATGTAGAAGTTCGCAGACGATATCACGCTAACACTCTTTCATAAAAATAACTAAATGGGTGTAGCGGGGTATTCGTTACCATTAGAGATATTGACTAAATCCAAGGTAAATCATACAAGTCGAGTCGCCACCGCACTTCTATTTATCCAAAGGAATGGTTAGAAAGCGAACAAAAACCTAATAGTTTTAACAAAAACTAGTAAAAGAAATAGAGATCTGGGTAAGGGGGTTGGTTATGCAATGGGAAGGTGTTAGGCACCCAAAACATCCTAGGTACTCCTAGGGAGCCCTTTTCATACTTGTTGTGAAGGTTGTTGTTTTTTATGAAAATTTTGTTTGTGCAAACATGATTGGAGAGATGAGAAGAAAATGTACAAGCTTATTTACATTTTGTGTTTAGATGGATAAACCCATTGCTTACGTACCATCTTATAAAAAGATTAGGATCAAAACCTCGTAGTTCGGAATAAAAATCTCAAAACAAGTTGGTGAATTGATTGGTCCAAAAGCCTTAAGGTCTTTTGTTATCAAAGGGAGAAAACTCAACCAAACCACAAATCTACCATGTGAGGATAGCTTCAACATGCTAATAAGGGGTTAACCCTATAATAAGCATGGAAGACTTATTGTCAATCACTAAGGATATATGTGAGTATTACATCTACCACAAGGATAACTCAAACCTAATAGCTAAAGGTTATGAAAAAATTGATTAAGAAGGTGGCCATTGGAACCACAAAAACATTTGAATGGGTTACATTTACCAATTAGAAGTGTGTACAAAAATGGTCAAAGTTGACTTAAGGATTCAATTCAAAATAAGTATTGTAAAAAAGAAAGTTTGAAAATCAAAAGCATAAGGCTTAGGTTTCTAATGTTTGAAAACAATGGTTAAATGTTTGCACAAAAATGTTTTGGCTTGGGTTAGAGTGGAGAGAAGAAGAAGAAGGGCTAAGTCCTAAGTAAAGCAAAAATAAAAGGGATGAGGAAACAAAACCACAATGGAGTCCCTCTCTTGAGATCATATTGATGATCCAAGTAGCTCCCATCCTTTGGAGTAAGCAATCACATAGCATAAGCAATCAAACAAATCTCATAAGAGATCCTCAATGTATCTTGTATCTTCCACTTGGATGAACATGGCAATGGTCCTCCACTTAAGCTCAAATGGAAACTCCTAGCACAAAAGCACACACATCAAAAGTTCCATGAAGTAAAACAAGAATGGACAAGGGTGAGTTTAGAGATTTGGTCCTTTCTAATTCATCTTCATCATTAAGATCCTTTTACTCCAATTTTGCATAAGGAAGGTCCTAGAATCTAAGTCCAATTCTCCATTTCTTTGCATTGGGAAAGTCCTAGAAACTAAGTCCATTTCTTTGTATTTGGTCCACAACAATCAAAACAAAAACACAAGCACAATAATATATACACAATTATGTGCTCAAGTGAGCAAAAGGCAAATGGCATTAACATAAACATGTGCTCAAGTGAGCAAAGAGAAAAACAAATGGATAATATATGCAAGAATAGTAAATTGCATAAAAGTAAATTGCATAAGGTAAAGGTTAATTGTCAATAGTTAGTGTTAGTAGTTAGTGTGCCATAAGGCAAATTTAGCGCTATGTTAAGCAATCGTAATTTGACTTATATAGAAGTCACAACTATCTGAGGTCAGTCAATAATAATGTAGGCAACAACACAAGTTAGAAGTCTTGATTAGAGAACCAAGTTCCAACAACTTGCCATGCCAAAAAGAAAATAAGAATTGATCTTGTATTGGTTTAAGCATTTTGCATGATTTAGAAGACAACCTATCCTTAATGCAAAGCCATTCATTTGATCAATTGATCAATTGATCTAGATGAATTAGATTTGAATCAAGGAAGATTAAATCTCCCTAACCAATGCTAACTTATCAACCTTCAACTCATTGATCAAGAAGAAAAGAAGAAGATGAAGAAGAAGATGGATAAGAGAAATGGAAATGGCAAAATTAAAGTGCATTAAATGAAATACGATGTACTAATCCTCATATGTTGACCAATAACATTGAAAGTCAAGGTCAAGCAATCAAAAACAGAAGTGAGATGAAGATTGGAAGTCAAGAAATGAATAAACTATTTTTGGCATTTTTTTTAATATTTAAAATAAACTTGAATTAAAATAAAAGAAAAGGTCAAACTTCAAAATTACTTCAAATCAACCTTGAAAGGTCCAAGTAATTTATCCTAAGTTCAACAAGGTCAAAGAAAATTTGACAAAAAATTTCAGCATTTTTAAAAGTCAAAATCTATTTTTAATCAATTAAAGATGAATAAAAATAACCTAATTGAATTAAAATCTCAAATAAATCTCAAATCAATTCAAAAATTGATGAGAATATTTTTCATAGATCCATCATCATTCAAATAGGTTAGGAAAATATTTTTGCATTTTTTGAATATCAAAAACTATTTAAAATGAATTAAAAATAACCAGAAAAGAGAAAATTCAAAAAAAATATCAAATGACAAAATAAAAAATATTAAAAATCAGAAATAGAAACTAGAATTTATTTGGGGAATAATGCAATTGGTCCCATAATTTTTGGATAAAAAATGAAAGAGATATTGATTTTTGAAGATAATTGGAATTAAAGAAATTAAAACCAGCAAATAAAAATGCAAAAAAACGTGGAGCGTTAGATCTGAGCTCATTAATTGAGCTGGCAGATCACACACTCCAAAGATGCGCGCCTACCGTGTGCCTTGGTCAACTGAAGCACAAGATGCATTTAAAAAGGTCATAACATTGGACGCACGGGATCGAATCTGGAAACACCATCACACGGTCCAGATTAAATCTGGCAATGAAGCAGCCACCGGAGCCACCGTCTTCTCCGGTGAGCATGCAGTTTCCGGCCAGATTTACAGAGATCCAAACCTTAACCAAATCATGCGATCTATACATCATTAGAAAGTTGGGATGATGTACATCATCCCTGTACCATTCATTTTCATTCTAGATTTCTATGGTTTGAGAAATCAGAAGTTGAAAAATCTGGTGTTCATCATGAACTCAATGAATTTCAAAAATTAAAAGCATAAACATGATGCCTCTATTGAGAGGACTTCAGCCAACACAAAATCTAAGCCAATAGGTCAACGGATTAGGAGAATCGAAGAAAATACCAGTTGGAATGTAAGCTTGAGTTCTGGTAATTTGAACACAATGCCTTGCTTGCTTTGTTAAAACAGAAGTTCAATGAGATAAATGATGAAGGTTTAGAAGCATTAGATCTGAGAATTCAACCAGATGAAGTTGAATTTCAGATCTGAAATTTTTTGAGAAAAATGAACTTGCTTCTTTAGTGATGGCTATGGAAAGAATTCTGCAGCATTTCAGGTTGAATTAGGCGTGTGAAATGAGTGGAATGAGGTCTCTATTTATAGAGGAAGTGGCAAGGAAGTCATGATCAATCCGTGTGCATGGCATGTGAAGCTTCATTGCATGGGCTTGCATGATCATGCACAAAGCCCAAAAACAATGCCAAATGAAATCTGAGCACCAGCCAAATGAAGTTGGACGTGTGATCTGCAAGGCAATTGCTTATGCACCAAGTTTTCAAGTGAATTTCTCATTTGTACCTAAACATTCATCTCTTCGAAAATACTATTTAGCAAATCCAAACATAAGCATGTGGGTAATGGTTGGAAAGGTCTTTGTATAAGGAACAAATGTTATGTTGGACAAAAACTCATTTGAAGTGTGGAAATTTATGAAATTTGAGTTTAAAGTGTGATGTGCAAAACATGTCAAGGCAAGGTTTCTAAAATTGGCCAAGTTTCAAGCCCCTCAGTTTTGATGATGCAAGCCCCAAATGGAAAAACCTCCAACATCAAAGTTGTAGGTATTTTCAAGAAAATCAAAATGGACCTAAATTGTGCATAATTTGGAATTTTTATGAAAGAGTTATGGGCACTTGAAGTTGGACTTTTTTGACTTTTAATGCATTTGACCCAAAAGGACCTATAATGTTTTGCATTATCACATGTATTTCCTTTGAGATTTTGAAATTTTGCTCAACATAACATTTGAAGTAGACATCTTAAGCTTTCCAATGCATTTGATACCATCTCAAAATAATAAATGATGAATGAGTTATGTCCTTGGGAAGTTGACTTAAAATTAGGGTTTCAGTCAAAATGACCTATAATGTATTGGAATGGAAGATGGTTTTCCAAGCTTCAAATGAATTTTTGATGAACATGAAAGTCATTCATATTGTCCTTAAGAACATTTTTTCTTTTATAACCATCTCCATTTGACCAACACATAAAAAGTTAGGTCTCAGTGCATTTCAAAATAGTCAGATGAATTTATTGATCAACTTCTCAAGTCCATGCCTCATATCTTGATGAATTGATGATTGAGGACACTCAAATAAGTTCAAATATGCCTGAAATGATGAATTAAAGAACTTTCCTTGATTGTATTTGATCATGGGCCGAGGTTGCTTCAGGAGCAAGGCATTGTAGTGCACAGATGAATTAGGGTTTCCTTGAAGAACAAGACCTCAAGCCCTTTGACTTGCTTTGATCAAAATGATGAATTGAGATAATAGGGAGGCACATTTGATGGATGAGAGCTTTGGGAACCATTACCATGCTTGCTATCATCTCCTCTTGACCATGTCTTTGTACCAATGGTTTCCTAGAAGCTTTTGACCTTGTGATTGCTCAAGCTACAAACAAAAGATGTTAGTGACATATTTTTGTGCTTTTGGTTAGTAAAAAAAATGAGAAAAGCAATGATATACAATTCAAGCATGCTTGGTGGTCTCAAACCACTCACAAGAGGTCCCACCCAAAGGCAAAGGGAACCAAGATGCTAATGATCCTTGTTCCTGCCGTTGTCTATCTTGTTGCCTCCTTCGTCTCGTTCTGCTATTCAGTCTCCTTGTGGTTCTTTCGATCTCAGGATCAAAAAGAAGTTGGTCCTCAGGAATCTGCCATCGCATAAAACGATAGCTGCACACTAAACCAAACAAATTAACAAGCACAAGTAAAAATTCGAAAGCTAAAAATTAAGCAACTATTGCGATGCTCGCAATATCAATTCACAATCCCCGGCAACGGCGCCATTTTGTTGGTATAGGGGTGGTATGTCGGGTTTTTGTTATCGTCTCCACAGGGATTGTGAGATATCGCCGCCTTTCGACAGTTGTTTTAATTCTTAACTCGTAGTAACAAGGGGGGTTTTGGTTTTTGTCACGGTATCTTGCATAAAAGTATAAGAAAATGCGGTAAAAGTTTAGGTTTTTCTATTTGAGAAAGATTGTCAAAGTTAGGGTTCGACGATCACTTTGCATGTACATGTTCGATCAACAAGACTCATAAACTCCTTTAGATGATAAATTATTTCACAAAGTCCTCCCAATGTGTTTATCTCTAACACACATTGTGGGTTTTCCCATTTTGATCCATTGTTTATCTCTAACACAATCTATCAAAATGATAACTTTTTGGTTCAACTTTATGGTGAACAAAATCATTCATTACTATCTCTAGCTAACAAACAAGATTGGATGAAAACCTAGGTAAAGAGTTGGTAAACATCTCTCGATCATAAACCAACACAAATAGTATTCAATAAAACAAAGTTTTCATCATATATTCATCATTAAAGAGTTTACAAATGAAGATCATCCCATATACACACAAAGCTTATGATCATCTACATCTAACCTTGACAAAATGAAGGACTTAGCTACTCATTTTCATGGTAGCTTGTACAACAAGTCTCGGTTGAAGGTTGATCAACATCCAAGTCGAAGAATCGAGATTGGATGGGAATCCACCTTCTTTTTGTAGAAATTTGCTAAGAGATGAAGAAAAAAATGAAGAAAAAGTGTTTCTAGGTCACCAAGTATGATCCCAAGAAAATCTGAAAAATATCTAAGTTCTAAAAGTGGTCTCTTCCAAAAAGTAGCCCCAGCTACTTATACTGCTGCTGACTGAGCTGTCATGCTCGCTAGGCGAGCAGATTGGTTCGCCTAGCGAGCCCCAAAATGAGGCACCTGCGCCCAGAAATATCTAAGTTCTGATTTCCACGTTCGCTAGGCGAAGCCCACGCTTCCACCTTCGCTCCAGCGAGTTTTGGTGATTTTGCTACTGGAATTGCTCGCTGGGAGCTCGCTAGTGGTTCGCCTAGCGAGCAAGTGCTGACTGCTCTTTTGACCAAGTCTGGGCGTGCTCGCTACCACCTTCGCTGGCTGCTCGCCTAGCGAGTATGTTGATGTTTGCTACTGTAAAATACTGGGGATGTTCGCTGGAAGCTCGCTGGGTGCTCGCCTAGCGAGCGCTTCGCTACAGCACTCGCCTAGCGAGCATGCTGATGAATGCATTCTTCCCTTGGTCCATTTGCCAACTTTCTTGTGCCTTCATTTTCTATTATTTCGTGCCTAATTCCTGCACAATAACACACAAATTAAAGGTACCAAGATCGTTTAACATTGTATTGCAATTCATCTAAAGCAAAGGTGGATTTGAACACTTTTAGCAACAAAAAGGAGTGAAAGATGCCCACATTTGATAGCTCAAATAAGCACTTTTGGGCATCTAACAACTATCCCCAAATAGATTCTTGCTTGTCCTCAAGCAAAGTATGCCTCTTGAAGGACAAGAGGATTTGCTTTAAGAAAAAGGTTTCTCCGAAGTTGGATTAAACGGCTCAAACACAAGAAAATCAACAAGGTACAAGTTTCCCAATGGTTAGAATAATATAATGCACAAGAACTAAAACTTAATAGCAATGCGAAATATGTATCTATCCACAACAATATTATCTTGAATGAATCACCCTATCTCTCCTTTTCGAATAAGGATTGAAGAAATTACGCGTTTGCAACCGCGGGGACAATCTCTCTCTCCAACAAACAATAAAGAAATCAATTCAATTCATACAATGTCTAACAATTATAAATGAAAATGCGGAAGCACGAAGATCACTAAGGACTTTTCGGTTGTAGCTTGGTTAGGTTTACAAACAAGGGTCATTTCTAAGGCCATTGAAAACGAAATTGCCGATGCAAAAGAGACATTCACTGTACACTATTCACACATCTCAACTTCGTTCCATTTGTTTCTCATTTGAAACCTTCACAACTCTTATTTCACAACTCAAAATTTGTTTTTCACTATTTTTCTTCCAAGCAAGCATTCATTTTCATTTTCTCTATTTTTTTCTTTTCTTTTCACATCATATTCACAAAACAGATGTTTCTCTTTTCTAATTTTTTTTATTTTTTTATTTTTTTTCAATGCTTGCTCGGTTTTTCAAGAGTTGTGGCACTTACAGATTCTCATTTTCGTTCTCCCCAACTTATTTCTTTTACTCACCCTAAGTGAATGCTCTTGACTTTTTACGGCAAAAGAACAATTATCAAAATTTTTCGGGTTTCAAGAAAAAAGAATTTTGACATCTCGCTTTATTTTAAGCCGAGATTCAACTGTTTAAGCTCAAAGGGGTTAACAAATACTCTCTCTGCTCACGGGTAAGTTGTATTTGGAACTGGTTGTGCTCAATAAAAAACAAGCGCCTTGATCATTTCTAATTGCTTCCACAAATTCACAATAATAAAATACCAAGCATGAATTAAATGAATCAACAAAGTTTATTAGAATCCAACATTTAAGTGTACAATGGAGGTTTCCTCACAATTTGTGGTTCTAAGTCCTAAGTGAATCATTCATTCAATTATGTTGCAAAAAGAACAATATTCAATTACAAAAAAGAGTAAAGTTCTTAATGCATTCTAAAATTCTAACCGAAGGTAACCATGTACCTTAGCATTATTCACTTGTTATTTTTATCATTGCCATCCAAGCTCGGATGCACCTTCATTGGATACTTCTTTGAGGAGCAACCAATCTAGAAGGTTTGACACTCAATCAACCAAAAGTTTATTAAACAAAAAGAAATTTAAACCAAACACACAAATTAAAAACATAAACAATAACTATTACTTAAAAATTTTAAAATGTGCATGGGGGACAAAACACCCCAAAAGTACATAACCAATAACCAAATACAACAAATCTGAAAGTACAATAAAATAAAACAAACTTAGCCCTCAAAGGACTCAGAACCCTCATCACTACCGGCCTCAGAACCGGTAGCATCATCATCATCATCATCGTCATCACCATCATCCTCAGCACCACCAGAAGCACCGGCACCAGAAGCACCGGCACCCGCCCCCTCTCCAAACACAGGCCTATCCACAGGCCAGCTGGCGTTCTGCAGAAACTGCTCGCGTGTCATCATTGAATGCTCACCGGAGGGGTCACGCACCTGCAATTGTAACAACTGCATAAAATCATGAATGTCAAGCATAGCGCGCTGAGTTGCCGCCATCCAATCCCAGTTATAGTTGCAGACAGCCTGCTGGAAAGGATCGGATCCATGAGCAAAAGTACCAGGACCATAAGAAGTCCCGGTAACATCAGCGGCTGAACTACTTCTGAAATTCTTCGGTTTGCAGTACTTTGCCACGTATTTGTCATCGATGGCTGGCGGGATCCTCACTTGACTCCGGGAGGGTAGCTTAACCCTCGCATGCTGGCACAAAGCCATGATGAGACACGGGAAAGCAAGGGGACAGTTAACTCGTGCCCCTGACTTTAGCCCGCTTTCAATCACGGACTTCAACTCTAAAGCAATTATCCTAGCCACATCAATCTGGATATTCGTGAAAATGCAGTGAACCAAGTGTGCCACTGGGATCGGCACGGTGGAGGTGTGAGACTTGGGTTTGATATTTGTCAGAACCAACAAAAGGATCAGTTGAGCCATGGGAGTCATGTCCTCCCTATGGTATCTCACTGGAAACCCAGATGGGTTCAACTCAACTGATTTCCCTTCAAATGATAGGGCAGCAGATATAGAATCGGTATCCCGATGAAGCCTCAAATCCCTATGGTAGGTGTCTCTCTCATTTGCCCCTAGATGGAGCGGTTCACCCAAGACACGGTTAATTGTGTCCCGATCAAAAGCAACAGTACGGCCGGAGACTCTAGTTGTCCATGTGAATGGCTCGTCATCGTTAGGCAGAGCGTTCGCGTAGAACTCACGCACTGTTTCGATGTCATAGTGCTCAAGGGGAGATATCACCCGGTCCCACCTTTTGCTGTGAATCAACCCGGCAAATGTACGGTATTCGCCCTCGGGGTTGATTATGAACCTTTTCTCCGGCAGAATCTTTCTCTTCTCCAAAGCCATATATCTAGCCGCTTGCTTTGGCCCGACAAATTTGTCGGTGTCGAATTGTATGGGAACGGTACGGGAAGTGCTCCTGACCTTTCTTTTTTTCGAAATGCTGGACTTGGATGCCATCTGCAAAGACATAGAGAGGAAACAACACAAACACAAAACAAATTAGAAAGCAAAACAGAAATTCCAACTACTGTCATGTTCGCTGCTGCTTCGCCTAGCGAGGACCTAGCGAAGCTTCGCTACAGGTTCGCCTAGCGAAGTGGCAGCGAATGCTCGCCACTGATTCGCCTAGCGAGATGCTAGCGAATCTTACGGTTTTTTGGGTTCTTCCTTGTTATCACTGAAATTTCAGAAAAACCCAAGGTCTCATGGTATCTATTTCAGAACAAAATGATTTATCATGAAAGGCATCGTTCTAAGGTACATGCAAATCTACACCCACATGCAAAACCTAATGTACCCATTCCCCAAATTCACCCTAAATGACATATACTTCAGAAATTTACAATGTGAAAGCATAAAGTAATGAGATAGGACAAACCTTAGTAGAGATATAGATTGAAATTGAAATGCACGGTTAGGTTGTTCTAAGCAATGTTAGGGTTTGCAATGTAACAGTTGGGAACCAAGTTGTTAGATGGAAAGTGAAAGCGAAATAGAAAGTGAAAGCGAGATAGTGAGTGTGTGAGGTTCTGACTACACACTTAAAAATGGTTTTTGGGCCCAATAGAGTGGCCTGCTGAAAATTAAATGAGTTCCTGCCACGCAGCGCTCGCTACTGCTTCGCCTAGCGAGCAGCTAGCGAATCAGCTCGCTACTGCCTTCGCCTAGCGAGCAGATAGCGAGCATGACATCATTCTGCTTTTTTCAAAACAACATTCCAAGCACAATTCAGCAAGGTTCTTCAAATGGACACGAATACAACATAATAGAAAGCTTTTAAACTACTTACAATGTTGGGGTGCCTCCCAACAAGCGCTTGTTTAACGTCGGATAAGCTCGACGGTTCGATGCTCACTGAGGAGCATCCAAGGAAATTGTGCAGCTTCCGCGATCCACTTTGTTGTTTGAGCTTCCGGGATCCATTTTGTTGAGCAACTTCCTCAAGGGCTTTGTTGTCTTCAAGAGGTTCTTGATGAACCTTCGATAAAATCTGATACCATCCTTTTTCGGAACTATTTGCACAACGCTCACCCATTCACCATCGGCGGTAGAACAATTCATCCCGGCCTCTACTAGTTTGACAACATCCTTCTTTTTCAGCACCCGCATCAATTAATTCTCCTCCTTTGTGGACAAAGTGTTGCTAATGATTACCGGTTTGGTACAGTTATCACCCAGGAACACATACTTCAAATTTGGCTCTAGTTTTGGCTCCTCTACTTTCTCTGTCATATCCAAGCCTTCCCTTGTTTCTTCATGATAGACAAGTTCTCCACAAGCCTCTAATTCATGCAACAATGCTTCCATCTCTTTTCCTTTATTTTTGGTCAAAACTTTGTAGACTCCGATAAGAGATCTTTCGGAAGGATTAGAAACATGAACCTGGTTTGCGACCTCCACTAGCTTCTCCTTGGTGGCATCGATTCGGAAAGAATCATGCTTCTCATTAAGATGCTTTTTGGCTTCAAAAAGATGGAAGGCTACCTCTTCATTTTGAACCCTTACTTTCATCAAACCGTTGTCAACGTCAATCATCATGCGTGCGGTTTTCATGAATGGTCGGCCGAGAATAAGCGGAGCATCATCGTCCTCTTCCATATCAATAACAATGAAATCAACCGGGAAGAAGAATTTGTCAACTTTCACTAACATGTCGTGAGCCACTCCATATGGTGAAGTGGTAGACTTATCAGCTAGTTGCAAAGTCATCTTTGCAGGTTTGATATCAACATTTCCCAATCTTTTGACAATGGATAGGGGAATTAAATTTATGCTAGATCCCAAGTCAATCAAGCCATTACCCGTGTAGGTGTCTCCGATGGTTACCGGTAAAGCTACTCGTCCCGGATCAGATTCCTTCCTCGGGAGAGTTTTTTGAATGATGGCACTACATCGTGCATCAAGCAAGATTGTCTCTGGTTCCGTGTACCTCCGTTTTTTTGTAAGTATGTCTTTCATGAATTTTGCATACTTAGGCATTTGCTCCAATGCTTCGGCAAACGGAATGTTCACTTTCAATTGTTTTAATATATCCATGAATCGGGCGTAATGCCGTTCATTCTCCCTTTTAGATGGAGCATGTGGATACGGAAGGTTTTGGATTGGAGTAGCGCTCACTACCTCCTTTCCTTTAGCAACTCTAGAACTTCTCGCTCTTTTCTTTTTCACTGGCTCCACCTTCACTTTATCACTATTATTTTTCTCAATTTCCACACTTTCTTTATTTTCAACTTCACCATTCTTTTCATCCTTTTCAACTTCTTCCTCACTCCACTCCCCAACTTCACCATCAATACTATCCTCTATTATTTTCTCCTCATCATTTTTCTCATCCTCTCTTTTTTTACTCTCATGTCTCTTTTCACTCTCACTAATCAACTCCCTTCCATTTCTCGTCGTTATCGCTTTACAATACTCTTTTGGATTCGTTTGCATGTTCGCCGAAAAAGATGGTCCGGGTTGTTGTTCCGCTAGTTGTGTAGCAAGTTGACCGACTTGAGTTTCGAGATTTTTGATTGCCGCATCGGTGCTCTTTTGATTATCCATCGACATTTGCATAAATTGTGTCAATGTCTCTTCCAACTTTGAAGTCACGACCGGCGGTTGTTGAGGTTGGTAAGCATTTTGGGGAGGGTTTTGACGGCTAGAAGAACCACCCCCATAACCTTGGTTATGGTAATAGTTACTCCTTGGTTGGAACCCTTGGTTCCCTTGAAAGTGTTATTGTTGATTTTGAGTATGTGGTTGGTACGGTTGTTGTTGTTGTTGCCTCGGTTGGTAGTCTCGTTGGTTTGCCATGTAATTCACTTCTTCGAACCCGGGAGGTGGACAAAATCCGGTGTCATGCTCACCCTTGCAAAGCTCACAACAAGCTATTTGTTTAGCTTTTGAAGGTTCTCTCAACTCTTTTATTTGTTGAGTCAAGAGTTCAACTTGTTGTGGAATGAGTTTGTTTTGGGCAAGGATAGCATCGTTCGTCCCAAGTTCAAGCACTTCTGGTTTCTTCAAAGAGTTGCCTCTACTTTGACTTTGGAGGTCATTTAGAGCCATTCGGTTAATGATATCTGTAGCTTCTTCGGCGCTTTTAGACAACAAAGAACCACCCGAGGTAGCATCCAACAAAGTCTTGCAATTTGGTTGAAGGCCATTCTTGAAAATGTGGATTTGAGTCAATTCGTCAAAACCATGCCCTTTACACTTCCGAAGCATGGATTTAAATCTTTCCTATGCCTCATTCAATGATTCGTTGGTCCCTTGTGAAAACACGGAGATTTCCGTTTTGGATTCCATGAAACGGTTGTGGGAGAAAAATCTTTCAATGAACTTCTCTTCCAACACGTTCCAATCCGTCATGACTGCAGGTGTTTGATCCAAGTACCAATCTTTAGCTTTGTCGAGCAAAGCATGAGGAAATAATCTTTTGAACAACGGTAGCTCTTGAGCTTGATCAACTCCGGCCGCCAATGCTATCTCATAAAATTTGGTGAGAAAAGCAAAGGGGTCTTCATGGTCCATTCCGGTGAATGGACTTCCATATAGCAAGTTAAGAGTTCCCGTCTTCATCTCGGCTTGCCTTCCCGTGTGGTTGGAAAACTGAGCAGTGTTCCTTGGACTGTTGACACATGGTGTGGAAATGGGCGGTGGTTGTGGTGGTTGATCCATGATAGGTATGAAAGGTGGTGGATGTGTTGTAGAAGAACTTTCTCCTTGTTCCTGCCGTTGTCTATCTTGTTGCCTCCTTCGTCTCGTTCTGCTATTCAGTCTTCTTGCGGTTCTTTCGATCTCAGGATCAAAAAGAAGTTTGTCCTCAGGAATCTGCCCTCGCATAAAATGATAGCTGCACACTAAACCAAACAAATTAACAAGCACAAGTAAAAATTCGAAAGCTAAAAATTAAGCAACTATTGCGATGCTCGCAATATCAATTCACAATCCCCGGCAACGACGCCATTTTGTTGGTATAGGGGTGGTATGTCGGGTTTTTGTTATCGTCTCCACAGGGATTGTGAGATATCCCCGCCTTTCGACAGTTGTTTTAATTCTTAACTCGTAGTAACAAGGGGGGTTTTGGTTTTTGTCACGGTATCTTGCATAAAAGTATAAGAAAATGCGGTAAAAGTTTAGGTTTTTTTATTTGAGAAAGATTGTCAAAGTTAGGGTTCGACGATCACTTTGCATGTACATGTTCGATCAACAAGACTCATAAACTCCTTTAGATGATAAATTATTTCACAAAGTCCTCCCAATGTGTTTATCTCTAACATACATTGTGGGTTTTCCCATTTTGATCCATTGTTTATCTCTAACACAATCTATCAAAATGACAACTTTTTGGTTCAACTTTATGGTGAACAAAATCATTCATTACTATCTCTAGCTAACAAACAAGATTGGATGAAAACCTAGGTAAAGAGTTGGTAAACATCTCTCGATCATAAACCAACACAAAGAGTATTCAATAAAACAAAGTTTTCATCATATATTCATCATTAAAGAGTTTACAAATGAAGATCATCCCATATACACACAAAGCTTATGATCATCTACATCTAACCTTGAGAAAATGAAGGACTTAGCTACTCATTTTCATGGTAGCTTGTACAACAAGTCTCGGTTGAAGGTTGATCAACATCCAAGTCGAAGAATCGAGATTGGATGGGAATCCACCTTCTTTTTGTAGAAATTTGCTAAGAGATGAAGAAAAAAATGAAGAAAAAGTGTTTCTAGGTCACCAAGTATGATCCCAAGAAAATCTGAAAAATATCTAAGTTCTAAAAGTGGTCTCTTCCAAAAAGTAGCCCCAGCTACTTATACTGCTGCTGACTGAGCTGTCATGCTCGCTAGGCGAGCAGATTGGTTCACCTAGCGAGCCCCAAAATGAGGCACCTGCGCCCAGAAATATCTAAGTTCTGATTTCCACGTTCGCTAGGCGAAGGAACCTTCGCTAGGCGAAGCCCACGCTTCCACCTTCGCTCCAGCGAGTTTTGGTGATTTTGCTACTGGAATTGCTCGCTGGGAGCTCGCTAGTGGTTCGCCTAGCGAGCAAGTGCTGGTTGCTCTTTTGACCAAGTCTGGGCGTGCTCGCTACCACCTTCGCTGGCTGCTCGCCTAGCGAGTATGTTGATGTTTGCTACTGTAAAATACTGGGGATGTTCGCTAGAAGCTCGCTGGGTGCTCGCCTAGCGAGCGCTTCGCTACGGCACTCGCCTAACGAGCATGCTGATGAATGCATTCTTCCCTTGGTCCCTTTGCCAACTTTCTTGTGCCTTCATTTTCTATTATTTCATGCCTAATTCCTGCACAATAACGCATAAATTAAAGGTACCAAGATCGTTTAACATTGTATTGCAATTCATCTAAAGCAAAGGTGGATTTGAACACTATTAGCAACAAAAAGGAGTGAAAGATGCCCACATTTGATAGCTCAAATAAGCACTTTTGGGCATCTAACACTGACCATGACACAATGGCAGTCAATCTCTTCTCTTCTATCAAGTTCAGCTGGTCATAACGACTCTGAACCCATTCAGCATCAGTCAACTTGGCCTCCATCAAGACTCTCATTGATGGGATCTCCACCTCTACTGGGAGTACAACCTCCATGCCATACACAAGAGAGAAAGGGGTTGCCCCTGTTGAAGTGCGAACAGACGTACGATATCCATGTAAAGCAAATGGCAACATCTCATGCCAATCCTTATACGTGACAACCATCTTCTGGATAATCTTCTTGATATTCTTATTGGCAGCTTCGACAACCCAATCATCTTGGGTCTATAAGGAGAAGAATTATGATGCGCAATCTTGAACTCACTACACAGCTCTTTCATCATTTTGTTGTTCAAGTTAGATCCATTATCAGTGATGATCTTATCTGGCACACCATAACGGCATATAAGTTGATTCTTGATAAACTTCACTACCACCTGTAGTACCTCAAATTTGCACCCTCCATTTTTGTACATACATTTTCATATTAGGTCATTAGCATAACATAGTCCATTGCATAACATTGCATTGCCATTGGCCCGAGTGCAAGTCCTCAGACAGAATTAGGTCAACTGATTAGGAGAATCAGTCAATCAAGAAAGCAAGTGCATTTCTCAAGGAAACAAAGCCCTAGGATTGGTTCATCAAGCTCATATGATTATGTGATCATTGTGAAGTGGTTTGGCCAAAGATTGGATGATCAGAAGTCATCAGTCAGGCTGAATTTCAGCTGAAACCCTAGGAGGTCAACTGTGGTCAACTGTGCCTGATTTTATGGATTTGAAGGTGGGAGATGGTTTGAAAGGCTTCATTCATGTCCATACAAGTCTCATTTGACATTTCAAAGATCAAGATTTGAGAAAATAAAGTTGGAAACTGCCAAAAATGGAAAGTTCTTCTCCTCAAATTTACATCATCATACAAGCTTCAAATGAAATTTTGTCCAACATGAAAGTTGAAGATCTTGTTCTCCCATTTCCAAAAAGTCCATGAACACTCATTTCTCATTTGTGGTTGGCAAGTTATGATCAAATCATTTTCAAGAAAAGTTGAACTTCAAAGTGGCATAACTTTCAAACCATTTGGCCAAATTGAGTGAGGTTTTTTGCTACAAGTCACATTTGACATGCTCTATCCAAATCCTTCATCACATTTCACCAAAAATCATCCAATCAAAATGGCCTTTTTTAAGTGACTTGAATTTAAAAAGGGAGAGGTGAAAAATTGACTTTCAAATTAATCTTTGTCTACACATTCTACCAATTGCAAATGATCAAAAACCATATTTGGGATGTGTTTAGGCCCATTTTCGTGCATTGTAGCATGCACCCCCATGCATAATGTTTGATTTAGCAATTTGCACATAACTTTCATTTTGATTAATCCTTGTGTTTTGGCTTAAGTTTAATTAACAAGGTTCATTAACAGTTGGTACATATAGTTAATCATAACAGAAAACACACGGAGCATTCCATTTTCTACTCAGATCTAGATCTAGAAAAAAACTCTCTCAATTCTTCACTTGGATTTTTTCTGAAAAATTTCCAAAGAGCTTGTGCCATTGTTCATTGATTCATCACTTACTATCATTTTGGAAGCTTTTGCAAGCATAGATCCATGACTGTTCAAGCAAAACCAGCACTGTTCCATTGAACCTCTTCCATGGCAGTTGAGATTTTGAGCTGGAATTGAAGCAGCTGAACCTTCAACACTCCTCCATTCATCATCTGGAACCTCAAGGCGCTTCTGTTTCAGCTTGTCACGGCCAAAGAACCACGAATCCACCCCTGTTCTTCAAATCAGGTAGGAATTCGAACCTTGCCATTGTTAAAATTGTGAGATGCTTTGAATAGATCTGGCCATGCTGAGTTCAATGAACTTTAAATCGTGAAAAATCATTGAGTATTAAGAGAGAAATGTTGAAATGAAGTTTGGTTGTCAAATGTTATGTTGCTTGTTTCTTCCATGCTAGCTCGAATTAGGGAAAACCAAGGTTGGATTATTGATGAGCATTAGGAGATGAACATATTGGTATCTCATTTGTTGAAATCTGGAACAAAAGTTCATCACGATGATGAACATGATGAATGCTTGCATAAACCCTAAGTTTTCAACCCAGAAACCCGTGTTTGATCTGCTGGGATTTTGCCTTGCATGTATTTCGTGTTTCATGGCCATGTGACCAATCAGCGCTTGCCACGCCCTTAAGTGAAACGCGGCGTTTCACTTAAGTGGCCTTGTAATTACAAGTTTGCCATTGTCCGTGTTTAATTCCATTTAAATAATTTCCACTTTTCAATTTTTATTTCATTTGGCATGTTGATCTTAGAAAATTCATAACTCTTCCAATACTTGTCCAAATAACATGGGATTTTTTGTGAAATGCTCCTCATGATCTCTAGTTTATTATGGTGATTTTTCCAGAATTTTTGCACGTGGGGATTTTTAATTGGGCTAGGGTTTGTTCATGTGTGTCCAATTTGTGTATGCCTTGCCATTTTGCTTGTGAAATGATGATGCTTGCTCCAATGACTCTCAAATTGTTTATGCTTAAACTAGACATGTTCATGGTTATTTTGGTATAGAGTTTGTAATTTTATCATTTCTGGTTGATGAGATATGATTTTTTGAATAGAGGTGTGACAATTTGTGTCACACCATCCTTGTCTAACTTCATGATTTTAATTACCATGCTTATTGAACTCAAAATGGTCTGGATTTTTGCATGAAGATACTTGTGAATGTTTAGAATGCTTGTGAATTTTTCTGGAATTTTTGAATGCATTTCCTATTTGTTTGGTAATTTCTCCCCTGTTTGACCAATTGTTGACTTCTTGTGAGACATGACTTCATTTGATTTGTGAAATTCTAATGCTTAATTGGATGGACTTTAAATTTGACATGTGAATTGTAGACATCTTAAAGTTTGTCATGGTTTTAGTCCCATTCATTTATCATGTGTTGTTTCTGTTTTATGATTAATTGAAGTTGGTGCATGTTTTGATGCTTTGTATGAGTTTGCTTGAACTTGCCTTGACTTTTTGAATTTCATTGACCTACTTCCCTTGATCCAAATGAGCTGAAATATGGTGTGCTTGTCATGTTATGGATGATGTTTTACCATGAATTATTTGAGGATTTTTTGAAATGTTTGTGATTGTATTTGAGTTGAATCATTCTGTTGACTTCTATGAGCTCCTATTCGCATGCTTTGTGCTATTTTGATCATGAAATGATAATGATGAATGATATGAACATGAGACCCATTGGATTTGATTTTTAATTGTTTTATCTTTATTTTGGATAAGTTTCATGTTCTGTTTTGATGATTTGATCTCATTTTGGCCCTAGTCTTGGACTAGTGGTATGTGCTCTCACTTTTGAGTTGTGTTTCAGGTTAATAGCACAAATGGCCTATGCTTGATGATATGCCTCCATTGGAGTGGACTTGTGACTTGTCTATGGCTAACTTTGACTTTGTTTTGCAGGGTTTGATACTTGAGTTTGAGCCTTAGTGGCTTGCACCTTTGTGCATTGGCTTGTGTTTGTCTGTGTATAGTTAATTGTTAATCATTTGCTGTTTGGTTTTGGTTTGCCTAAGTACTGATTATCTTGGATTGTTTTCAGGTACTTTAGTTGCTTTAGTTCCATTGAGAACTTTCTTTGCTTTGCTTAAGAGCATTTGCATTGAGGTATAACATCCTAACTCCATGTAGTCTGGAAGACCTGGCCTGTTACTTGGCCAGGCACCTGGATGAAGTCCTCCTTAAGAGGCAATGTTTGTGTTTGTTTACATTTGTCCTTGTACATACTCAAAGACCTCCTAAGTGAAGAGGCATTGGCAGATAACAGGGATGTGCAATCCATCCCCTGCTATTCTGTGTGTCATCTGCTTTGCTCACACCACTGTGTTGACGCATTGCAGATATTAACCCAAGATCATTGTACATTGAGTCAGTGTCATATGTGTAGAAGGGTTCCCACCTTCTGAACCCACACATTCTTGTCTTAAGCTCTCCCAGGCCAGGGATAAGAGCTGCGAAGTCTCATCTTCACTCACCTTTCATCTGCTTCACCCTAACTCTCAATGTTAGGGTTAAGAGCTAACCTCACCCTGATACAGTGGTTTGTTTGTCGAGGTTGATATGACCCCTCGACTAAAACCTAACCTTGATTGAGCCAACTGATTGCATATAGTGTGTGCTATTTGTGCTTGTGTGTTTGTTTTAGCTTGCTTCCTGTGCAAGTCAGGGTTAGTTTGGCTTGCTTCCTGTGCAAGTCATGTTTAGGTTAGCTTGCTTCCTGTGCAAGTTAGATAGCAACCTTGACTTAGGGACGATTTCGCATGATAACATCTAGGCTCGAGTCGTAGTCTCCCTAGTTGTGTCTCCCTTTGTTATCTGGTTAGGCTAGTCCTTTGTCCCTTCGTAGGGGAACTACGTCTCCCTGATCCTCATACCAGATGAGGTACGTAGGCAGGAGATGAGCAGATCTCTCCGGGCGCCCTTTTTGTGTTGTCTTTGTGTGTGTCAGGAGATGGATGTAAGCCCAGCGATTGGCATTCCGTATCCTCTTGTTGTGTGCTTGGAGTCCGGTATAAGTCCATCAAGTGGCATCTGGTTTCCAGTGTGGGTGTGTTTGGTTCGGAAGCTGATGTAAGTCCAGCGATTGGCATTCGGGTTCCACGTTTGCCTGTGTCTGTTTTATTTGCGTGCGTGAGCCGAGTTACGAATGCTCTAATTCTTCTTCGTCCAAGAAGATACGTATGCATAGGATGCGACATCCTAGCGAGCATGTTTTTCCCCCAGTTCGAACTACTTTGACTCTGATGTCTATGCTTGATAGACTAAGTAGGCCCAGGATGCGAGATCCTGCCGAGTCAGTCTCGTTTGTTTTCTTGTGTCTCTTTCAGCAAGTGTTTGTTTGTTTATGAGCAGTGTTTTAGCAACCATTTTCTTTCCTTTTGTACGTGGATCCCGTCGAGTACGACGGATGCGTAGGGGTGCTAATACCTTCCCTTCGCATAACCGACTCCCGATCCCATTCTCTTTGGTCGCGAGACCATGCTTTTTCCAGGTTTACTCTGAGCGTTTCCTTTCCCTCTTTTGGGATAAATAACGCACGGTGGCGGCTCTGTTGTTCTTGTTTTCCCGCCGGTTTTTCGCGTAATGCGACAGCTGGCGACTCTGCTGGGGAAATTGAGAAGTTGACCTCTTGCTGGTCCATCTTCCCTAAGCGAGTCTCTCCTAGCGTTCTCTAGGTTAGGGCTTTGGTTGCTTTGTGCTGTTATTTATTGCATTCATTGTTTATTGTTTGCATTTATTGTGTGCATTGATGTTTGCATTCATTCATATTCATCTGCTGTGCTGGCTGTGTTTCTCTGTTTGGGGTGGGAGTTACAAGAGGTAAAAGGCCCAATACCCAGGCTATGAGTGAAATCTAGGAAACCTAGGAATAAAGTGATTCATGGGAAGCGGGTGGTATGCGCCACTTAGCGGAACATTGATATCACGAGCAGTTCAGACCCTGGTGGGATATCATCGTTACACACTTCGGGTGTGTATATGATGGTATTCTGCGAAAGGTTATTTATGTTGCGTTTCTTTCGACTTTACCCTGGGCTAGATGACACCCGTGAGTGGGAGGGGATAATTATTACAGGTAATGTTGCTGACTTGTTGGTGACTGGTTGGTGACTCTTGGTACTGATGGTGACTGTGAATTATGGACATTTATTTCTGGGACGCCGGAGTTCTGTCCGTGGTTTATCAGCGGGTTCCGTTTATTTCGGATCCCCAGGCTGAATTTGAGAGTACCTGTTCAGAGGATCTGGCTGTCATCCGTTCAGCAGACGTTTCTGTGATAGTGATGTAATCTCCAATTCCGTTTATTTCGGAATTCTCCAAGTCGGATTTATGGTGACTTAGTTGACTGTGACTGGTTCAGAGAATGGGTCTTCAGATGGCTTGGTGGCACAGTGACCTGCATTCATGCATTTGCATCATTCCCATCCTGCATTCATCTGCATTCATCTCATGTCTACCCGTACTCAGGGTCCATTTCGATTAAGATTCTGGTTGAGAGATATCTAGATGTCCGAATGTTGTTAATGAAAAATTATCTGTCTCAGTGACGCCAGAATCAAGGGACAGAATTTTCCTGATACGGGTAGACATTGCATGTGTGAGTCATACTAACCCATTTGCTGTTTTGTAGGTGTCAACCGGTGCGCATAGCTCGTTTGCTCAGATATCCTGCTAGGGGCAACAAATCCAAACTGATGGATCTTCCCAACGCCGACGTCCTCGAACTGAAAGAGATGGTGAGGGATTTGTTCAGTGTTGTGCAAGGGCTTGCCTTGGGACAGAAAGCCATGGCTGAGAGATTGGAAAAGATTGAGAAGTGGCTGATATTGGAGAAAGTTCAGGGAAAGGCTCCGTCATCCGAAGTGACAAATCCCTCTGGCACTGTAGTAAAGGAACCTTCTGGCAGTGGTCTGCTCAAGAAGGGGGTTGAGTCAAGTGGTGTACCAGCAAAGAAGGAGCACAGTAAAGATCGGTATCACCCTTATGCTGCCACTGTAACCACTCCTGTTGGTAATCCACCTGTACCACTGCAACAACTGCCACCTCAACAGAAAGTTTTGAAAGCTAAGAGCCAAGTCAAGAAGGGGAAAGAGGATCGTCAGTTTGAGGAGCCACCTGTGACTTATACCCTTCTGTTCAAGAGATTGAGGGATTTGGGGTTAGTCCGGCCAAGGATATTGATTCCCATGGAACGGCAGCAGAGGCCTCCAAATTATGATGAAAATGCCAGGTGTGAGTTTCATTCTGAGATGCCCGGACACAACATTGAGGGTTGTAGAGCTTTCAAGCACGTCGTCCAAGATATGGTGGACTCCAAGACCCTCAGCATGACACAGATAATGAATGGCGAGGTCAACCCCGTACCCAGGAAGGGTCCTGTAAAAGTGAAGATGGTGAAAAAGGACAAAAGAGGAGTGGAGGCGACTGAGGAGAATCAGTTAAAGGTTCCAATGTCCGTGGTCTCAAAACCTCTGATGCAGGATGGAGCTTTCCCTAGTATTGATAATTGCTGTGCGGCCGTCGCCACAGAGGGGTGTGTATTGATGAGAGACACGACCCAGAAGATGATAGAAGTAGAAATGGACGGTGGAAAATTTGAAACACCAAGTCAGGCAGTGGAAACAGTCCAGGTGGAAAGCACCTTTGTTGCTGAGAAAGAGAAGAAGCTGTCCATTTCTTCCTATAAACAAGCTCTGGAAGTGGTGAAGAACAGAGAGGCCCAGGGCTGGGGAAGGATCATTGACATCGTGGTAAAAGCAGACATGTTTGGGGTCGGTTATCAGCCGGATCAAGAGTCGTCTAGACCAAATAAAGGATGTCGTCCACCGTACCCCTTTGTCAGTGCAGGAATGTTGGATCCTGATCACGCTTGTTCAGTGAGTGAAGAGATCGACTGTGACCGCGAGCTCGAGTTGTGGATAAGGTCGTGCGTACCAGGAAACTGGAAGGTCCCCAAAAGCATCACTGTCGCTCATCCGGAAGTGTAGTATTTCTGGTTTTTAATTTTGTTTGCATGAAAGCCATACGTTTTGCCCGAAACGTAATGGTCCATTGTAAGGGCCATCTCATGTGTTCCATTATGCAACATTTTGCATCAGTAATAAATGGATGTTTTTGTGATTAAAAACGGTGTTCCCTATTTTTCAATTATTTTGCAGTTTAAAAATAAAAATGGCAATGTTTTTCTTTCTCTTTCCTTTTGATTTGTCTTGTTCCAACCTCAAAAGTGACTTTCCTCCTGATCTCATTGATAACAATTCGGTTACACCTCTGTATGACTTCGACAATCCGATCTATCATACCGAAGAATAAGGCGAAGAAGATTGTGATCTGCTGGAATTAGCCAGGTTGTTAAGACAAGAGGAGAAGGTGATTCAACCGCACGAGGAGCGATTCAAGATTGATGATCCATGCACCGCCGAGGTCGGAAAGGAAGCGAAAGTTGGTTCCGCCTGGAGGCAAGTGTCAAAAGCGAAGGCGATGCCAATCGGTCTCAGGAATGCCGATGCCACGTATCAGAGTGACTTTGTTTCATGATATGATTCATCGTGGAATCAAATGCTATGTTGATGACATGATAGCAAAGTCCCAAGCAGAAAAAGGGCATCTGGTGAATCCGGGGCAAGTCGTTTGACCGGGTTGAGACAACTCAGACTGAGGTTGAGTCCGAATCAGTGCACTTGTGGAGTGTTGTCCGGTAAGGTGCGGAGGCTTATTGTGAACGAAAGAGGAGTCGAGGTCGATCCTGCTAAAAAAAAAATAATAATAAAAAAAAAAAAAGAAAAAAGAGGAAAAGAAAAGAAAAAGAAAAATAATGCAAGAAATGCCTGAACCGAAAACAAAAGAGATCAAACGGTCAGATAGGATAATGATTGCCAAGGGGCGTTGGAAAAAGAATAAGTTGCAGGAACCTCTGATTCTGTTAATCTGGTGCTTGACAGCCCTCAAGGGGTCTATGAGGTGTGTATTAGGTCAGCATGACTAGTCTTGTCGAAAAGAGCATGCAATTTACCTAAGCAAAAAGTTTATCGACTGTGAAACAATACACTCACTGCTCGAGAAAACTTGATGTACTTTGGCATAGGCTGCTCGCCGACTGAGACAGTATGCTGATTCATACCACTTTATGGATGTCCAAAATGGATCTGATCAAGTCAGCATGGAACGGACGGGTTGCGAGAGGACGAATGGTGTCGACTGAATACGATATTCAGTATGCCTTCCATAAAGCAAGCTGTAGGAGTGTACTATATGATTATCTCGTCCAGCAACCCATTGAGGATTGTCAACCAAGGAAGTCTGAATTCCCTGATGAGGACATCTCGAGGTACTCGAATCGAAAGATTAAGAGTGACCGATCCCGGAGGAGGGGCCTGACCCTGAATCCGAACGGATTCTGATGTCTGATGGGGAGAATTTAAAGTGAATGAGCTAGTGCTTCCCCGATAACATTTGAATGCACCAACGATGGTGGCTGAGTACGAAGCTTGTGCCCTGGGTATCGATCTGTGGTGCGTATGTCTACCGGGGCAACGCCTTACTCGGAGGTGTATGAGAAGGAATCGGTGCTACCATTTGAGGTCCTAATTAGAGAAGGTTGAGGTGATAAGGACTCGGTATGACACGTTGAGCCCGACTAAGGGAAAGTGATGACAGTTACCTGTCATGGGGCCGTTGTACCCAGTAAATGAAGCGTGTTGTTAACTAAGAAGTGCGACCTCGTGGGTAGCATGGAAGAGATGTGGTGTTGAAAAGGATCCTTCCTCCTCAAGACGATCGTGGGGCAAGTGGATATACAGTCATGAATCCCCAGCATGGTCAAAAAGGCTTTCTCCGACAAAGCCTTGTTGCTGACAACCATGAGTGGCGAGGATTTTCCATCCCCTGTGAATACGGACGCAGTTAGAAAGATACTTCGTGAAAAAAATTGACCCGCTGGACAAAAAAGAAAAGTCCAGGCAAAAAGGGGTATCCCGGCGAACCGAAAAAAAAAGGAAGAAAAGGTTCGGGCAAAAGTTAGGGATAATAAAAGAAAAGAACTGTACACCCGGCAAGTCGAAAACCCCACAAGGGCGACTTGGGCAAAAAAGGGTATCCCGGTGGACCGAAAACCCCACAAGGGCGGTCCAGGCAAAAGAGGGAATGAAACGAACAACTGCGTCTAGCATGATCGTTTGTGCTTGAGATATGACTTGGATAATCTCCGACAGAGATCGATCGGAAGCGTCTTGTTCAGATGACAGAAAGTGCGGAAAGTCTTGAGGACATATGGGGCGTAACTGAGTTGGAACCCGATGAGATCACGGTTTCACATTGCCACTAGGATAGATTTTTTCCTTTTTGTGCGCAATCACCTCTTTTCAGGGATTGATGCCTGTGTGTTGCTCGGTTTTGAGCCATCTTCGTCTTCAGTCAATAAAATGCGTGTTCAGTCAAATAATTTTGTTTTTGTTTTTCTTACCGCTTTGATTACGAAAACGTCAGTTTATTTTGATAAAGAATGTTTGCATTTTGAAACATGGAAATCCCTTCCGATGCATGCTTACAAGGTTGAAAGCGTGAAATCTTATTCGGAAGTTTGAGTGACCTAGGTGTTGAAATGTTGGCACGCCGGGGGCACGCTTTTATCCAACGATCTCTTGTGCGGGTGCTGTTAGATATCTTCATTCACTGGCAGGTTGTGACATAGAGCCTTTTGACAAAAGATCCCCACAGAGTCCAACCAGGGGCAAGGGATAGATGAATAGTGAAAGGACGACGAAAGAAGGACGACGATCCTAGAGGGTAATCAAGAAGACTCTTCAAAGTCTGAGGACTGGAAAGTTTGTATGAATCTCAGGATTTCGATCCCCATGGGCGGGAATACAAGATGATGAATCAGAAAAGTCCAGATGAGCCTGGGAGTTCTCAAAAGTGGAAAGTCAACACTGTGGTAGGATGGTGAACACCAGTGTTCGACGAATCGAAGGGCGGCCCGTGTCCGATAGGCCGTATTTCCCCAACGGGTTTGAGAGTGTCATCTCCCTAGCAGATTCGAGATCGGTGCCTCCTCAGCAAGCCTGAAGGTTACCATATCCCCAGCGGAGTTGTGATTGTTTTCCAAGTCTGAAGCCGTCTTCCCAGCAGAGGTTGTGTTGATGGTTTTCCCTCAGCAAGGTCTACAAGCGGATCGGGTTCGGCGAAAATCATCCCCAGTAGAGATAAGCATGGGCTGCCTCCCTAGCAGGGTAATCTCCAAGTGGATCGGGTTCGATGGAGGTCATCCCCAGCGAGGTTTGTCTTTCCCCAACAGGGTGGAAATTGACGTGGTATTGAGATCCTCAGCACAGTTCCTGGAGCTCCCCGGTGTTGTCTCTGGAGGAGACGTGTGTTTTATGCATTCATCACTAGATAAGCATAGCATATTGCATCATTAGTGCGTGGCATCTCCATGATCATGGGGCATTGCGATAAAAAAAAACTAATGCATCTGCATTGCAAGCATATCCATTAGCCCTAAGCCGTGGTGACCAAGATTGGGTTGTTGGAAAGAGTTTAGCCTCGCTTGGATCGATTTCAGAATTGGGTTCCCCAGCGGGGTTGAAAGAAGTGTTTCCCCAACAAGTGACTCTTTAGTCGAGTGGGTATCCCTAGCATTGTTACTCCCAAGTGGTAGCATCTTGCCAGCTTGGATCTTTTCCCCTAACAGATGTGGGTGTGTCTGATCTCTCCATATAGAGTCGACCCCTTAAGCAGAAATTGTCTGTCATATCCTTCTGCATTTCCCCACTGAGTTATATCCTCGTGGATGACGGTTGTTTCTGTTCCCTTCCCTTGGGATGGGTTTTCCCTATTGAGTTCTGTCCTCATTAGGATGTCTTGATTCAGTCTGCCTTTTTGGATCGATCCTGAATTGGCTTCCTATTGGCTGTCTCCTGTGCTTCCCTGTGGTATAAATGAATAGTTGCTCACTAACCGACACTCATTCATCTTATCCTCAGCGGAATTTGTTGGCCTCTGCCTACAAACCAGCAGTTGTAAGTCCTATCTTTGTGATCCTCTACCTGCTAACCGGTAGATGTGAATCCTCTGTTCTCCTCTTTGTGGAGTTAACCCCTTGTGCTCATCCCAGGTGATGACGGTTACTTTTCCGTGGTTTTCTACCTACTAACCGGTAGATGTAATCCCCTCTTTGTGGTTATCCTTACCCAGTCTCGGTATTGATATTCCCTTCACCTATCGGATACTTGCTTCGATTAAGCAACTTTATCCCTTTTGATTGGTCATCTTTGCATACCTAGTCTTGGTACCCTGAGGCCTTTCTTTTCGGTCGATTTATCCATTTAACAACCTACAACCCGGTTATGGATAATCTTCCATGCGAGTGTATTGTCTACGTTTTGACGGCTATAGATGATATATCTCATGCACTCTTTGGTCAATCTTTTGATTGTTTTCCCCAGCTGAGTAAGATTCGTATTCCTTGTGGAATCGAATATCCATCCTCTAACAAGACTGCTTTTCTGGCCCTCTTCAAAATGTTGAGTGTTTTGGAAAACAAACCCATTCACGCTTTGGTCGGTCACCTGTTTCATACCTACAACCCGGTATCCTTGGTGTTCCTTCCTGTTTGCTCGCTGTCGTGACCTTGATCCCCAGTGAGATCCCCTGCAAGTGTGTAGCCTTGCCCAGACATGTAGATGTCATTACCCTGTCAGCACCCGCGTGTGTTGTTTCCTTGGTGTCGGTAAACACCATCTTTCGGTGATTTCCCAGTCATACGTAAGTGTCTGGTCTTCTTTGGTGTCGGTAAACACCATCTTTCGGTGCTTTCCCAGTCATGCGTAAGTGTCTGGTCTTCTTTGGTGTCGGTAAACACCATCTTTCGGTGCTTTCCCAGTCATGCGTAAGTGTCTGGTCTTCTTTGGTGTCGGTAAACACCATCTTTCGGTGCTTTCCCAGTCATGCGTAAGTGTCTGGTCTTCCTTGGTGTCGGTAAACACCATCTTTCGGTGCTTTCCCAGTCATGCGTAAGTGTCTGGTCTTTTTTGATGTCAGTAAACATCATCTTCCGATGTTCGTAACGTCGTCTTTCTTCCCTAGTGAAGCTTTCCTCCTCTCCGTTGGTGTCGATAAATGTCGAGTTTTTCCCGATCATCCGTTGATGATTTGGTTGTGTTCTCTCTCCCCAGAAGAGTCCTCCTCTCCGTTGGTGTCGATAAACGTCGAGTTTTTCCTATGCGTCCGATGGTGTATAGTTGCTTATCCCCCACAAATCATTTGGTAATACCAGATGATTCCCCTCAGAGTTTCCTCCTCTCCGTTGGTGTCGATAAACGTCGAGTTTTTCCTATTCGTCTTATGACGTCTAGTTGACCCTTCTCCATGCGGATTTACCTCTCCGTTGGTTTCGATAAACGTTGAGTTTTTCTCATTCGTCTGTTGACGTTTGATTGTACATCCTATTCTCCAGTCATTCATTAATGTCTGGTTGATTCCCCGCCAGAATCCCCAGTAGAGTCGTCGGTGACGTCCTATTTGGTTTCAGGTTGTTATACTCCTTCCCTAGTGAAGTTTTCTCCTCTCCGTTGGTGTCGATAAACGTCGAGTTTTTCCTAGTTATCCGTTGATATCTAGTTGTATCCTTCCCAGTTCATCCGTCGTCCGTTGATGTCTGGTCTCCTTCTCCGTTGGTGTCGATAAACGTCGAGCTTCTCCCTTTCGTCCGTTGACGTCTGGTCGAGTCTTCCCATTCATCCGTTGATGTCTGGCTTACCTCTCCGTTGGTCTTGGTAAACGTCGAGTTTTTCCTGGTCGTCCCCAGTTGGTTACCTCTCCGTTGGTTTTGGTAAACGTCGAGTTTTTTTCCTGGTCGTCCCTAGTTGGCTTACCTCTCCGTTGGTTTTGGTAAACGTTGAGTTTTTCCCATGTCGTCCGCTGACGTATGGTTGTATCCCTTCCTGGTCGTCCCCAGTAGATTTACCTCTCCGTTGGTCTTGGTAAACGTCGAGTTTTTCCTAGTTGTCCGTTGGCATCTAGTTGTGATTTCTGTTCCCATTCATCGTCGTTGTGATGTCTGGATGTGGCCGTATCCTTTGAGAAGAAAACCAAAATACCCAGTAATAAATATCAGATCCCAGTGGACGTTTCCATTGGTGGATCCCGGCATTGTGCAAATTCTACGGTTCTTGGTATTCAATCCCTGTTTACCCTGAAAGTCTGACAGTCGTTGCTCTCATCCGTTCGGGTTCCCAGCTGATTGAATAGGGGCAGCTGTAGTACCTCAAATTTGCACCCTCCATTTTTGTACATACATTTTCATATTAGGTCATTAACATAACATAGTCCATTGCATAACATTGCATTGCCATTGGCCCGAGTGCAAGTCCTCAGACAGAATTAGGTCAACTGATCAGGAGAATCAGTCAATCAAGCAAGCAAGTGCATTTCTCAAGGAAACAACGCCCTAGGATTGGTTCATCAAGCTCATATGATTATGTGATCATTGTGAAGTGGTTTGGCCAAAGATTGGATGCTCAGAAGTCATCAGTCAGGCTGAATTTCAGCTGAAACCCTAGGAGGTCAACTGTGGTCAACTGTGCCTGATTTTATGGATTTGAAGGTGGGAGATGGTTTGAAAGGCTTCATTCATGTCCATACAAGTCTCATTTGACATTTCAAAGATCAAGATTTGAGAAAATAAAGTTGGAAACTGCCAAAAATGGAAAGTTCTTCTCCTCAAATTTACATCATCATACAAGCTTCAAATGAAATTTTGTCCAACATGAAAGTTGAAGATCTTGTTCTCCCATTTCCAAAAAGTCCATGAACACTCATTTCTCATTTGTGGTTGGCAAGTTATGATCAAATCATTTTCAAGAAAAGTTGAACTTCAAAGTGGCATAACTTTCAAACCATTTGGCCAAATTGAGTGAGGTTTTTTGCTACAAGTCACATTTGACATGCTCTATCCAAATCCTTCATCACATTTCACCAAAAATCATCCAATCAAAATGGCCTTTTTTAAGTGACTTGAATTTAAAAAGGGAGAGGTGAAAAATTGACTTTCAAATTAATCTTTGTCTACACATTCTACCAATTGCAAATGATCAAAAACCATATTTGGGATGTGTTTAGGCCCATTTTCGTGCACTGTAGCATGCACCCCCATGCATAATGTTTGATTTAGCAATTTGCACATAACTTTCATTTTGATTAATCCTTGTGTTTTGGCTTAAGTTTAATTAACAAGGTTCATTAACAGTTGGTACGTATAGTTAATCATAACAGAAAACACACGGAGCATTCCATTTTCTACTCAGATCTAGATCTAGAAAAAAACTCTCTCAATTCTTCACTTGGATTTTTTCTGAAAAATTTCCAAAGAGCTTGTGCCATTGTTCATTGATTCATCACTTACTATCATTTTGGAAGCTTTTGCAAGCATAGATCCATGACTGTTCAAGCAAAACCAGCACTGTTCTATTGAACCTCTTCCATGGCAGTTAAGATTTTGAGCTGGAATTGAAGCAACTGAACCTTCAACACTCCTCCATTCATCATCTGGAACCTCAAGGCGCTTCTGTTTCAGCTTGTCACGGCCAAAGAACCACGAATCCACCCCTATTCTTCAAATCAGGTAGGAATTCGAACCTTGCCATTGTTAAAATTGTGAGATGCTTTGAATAGATCTGGCCATGCTGAGTTCAATGAACTTTAAATCGTGAAAAATCATTGAGTATTAAGAGAGAAATGTTGAAATGAAGTTTGGTTGTCAAATGTTATGTTGCTTGTTTCTTCCATGCTAGCTCGAATTAGGGAAAACCAAGGTTGGATTATTGATGAGCATTAGGAGATGAACATATTGGTATCTCATTTGTTGAAATCTGGAACAAAAGTTCATCACGATGATGAACATGATGAATGCTTGCATAAACCCTAAGTTTTCAACCCAGAAACCCGTGTTTGATCTGCTGGGATTTTGCCTTGCATGTATTTCGTGTTTCATGGCCATGTGACCAATCAGCGCTTGCCACGCCCTTAAGTGAAACGCGGCGTTTCACTTAAGTGGCCTTGTAATTACAAGTTTGCCATTGTCCGTGTTTAATTCCATTTAAATAATTTCCACTTTTCAATTTTTATTTCATTTGGCATGTTGATCTTAGAAAATTCATAACTCTTCCAATACTTGTGCAAATAACATGGGATTTTTTGTGAAATGCTCCTCATGATCTCTAGTTTATTATGGTGATTTTTTCAGAATTTTTGCACGTGGGAATTTTTAATTAGGCTAGGGTTTGTTCATGTGTGTCCAATTTGTGTATGCCTTGCCATTTTGCTTGTGAAATGATGATGCTTGCTCTAATGACTCTCAAATTTTGTTTGCTTAAACTAGACATGTTCATGGTTATTTTGGTATAGAGTTTGTAATTTTATCATTGCTGGTTGATGAGATATGACTTTTTGAATAGAGGTGTGACAATTTGTGTCACACCATCCTTGTCTAACTTCATGATTTTAATTACCATGCTTATTGAACTCAAAATGGTCTGGATTTTTGCATGAAGATACTTGCAAATGTTTAGAATGCTTGTGAATGTTTCTAGAATTTTTGAATGCATTTCCTATTTGTTTGGTAATTTCTCCCCTGTTTGACCAATTGTTGACTTCTTGTGAGACATGATTTCATTTGATTTGTGAAATTCTAATGCTTAATTGGATGGACTTGAAATTTGACATGTGAATTGTAGACATCTTAAAGTTTGTCATGGTTTTAGTCCCATTCATTTATCATGTGTTGTTTCTGTTTTATGATTAATTGAAGTTGGTGCATGTTTTGATGCTTTGTATGAGTTTGCTTGAACTTGCCTTGACTTTTTGAATTTCATTGACCTACTTCCCTTGATCCAAATGAGCTGAAATTTGGTGTGCTTATCATGTTATGGATGATGTTTGACCATGAATTATTTGAGGATTTTTTGAAATGTTTGTGATTGGATTTGAGTTGAATCATTCTGTTGACTTCTATGAGCTCCTATTCGCATGCTTTGTGCTATTTTGATCATGAAATGATAATGATGAATGATATGAACATGATACCCATTGGATTTGATTTTTAATTGTTTGATCTTGATTTTGGATAAGTTTCATGTTCTGTTTTGATGATTTGATCTCATTTTGGCCCTAGTCTTGGACTAGTGGTCTGTGCTCTCACTTTTGAGTTGTGTTTCAGGTTAATAGCACAAATGGCCTATGCTTGATGATATGCCTCCATTGGAGTGGACTTGTGACTTGTCTATGGCTAGCTTTGACTTTGTTTTACAGGGTTTGATACTTGAGTTTGAGCCTTAGTGGCTTGCACCTTTGTGCATTGGCTTGTGTTTGTCTGTGTATAGTTAATTGTTAATCATTTGCTGTTTGGTTTTGGTTTGCCTAAGTACTGATTATCTTGGATTGTTTTCAGGTACTTTAGTTGCTTTAGTTCCATTGAGAACTTGCTTTGCTTTGCTTAAGAGCATTTGCATTGAGGTATAACATCCTAACTCCATGTAGTCTGGAAGACCTGGCCTGTTACTTGGCCAGGCACCTGGCTGAAGTCCTCCTTAAGAGGCAATGTTTGTGTTTGTTTACATTTGTCCTTGTACATACTCAAAGACCTCCTAAGTGAAGAGGCATTGACAGATAACAGGGATGTGCAATCCATCCCCTGCTATTCTGTGTGTCATCTGCTTTGCTCACACCACTGTGTTGACGCATTGCAGATATTAACCCAAGATCATTGTACATTGAGTCAGTGTCATATGTGTAGAAGGGTTCCCACCTTCTGAACCCACACATTCTTGTCTTAAGCTCTCCCAGGCCAGGGATAAGAGCTGCGAAGTCTCATCTTCACTCACCTTTCATCTGCTTCACCCTAACTCTCAATGTTAGGGTTAAGAGCTAACCTCACCCTGATACAGTGGTTTGTTTGTCGAGGTTGATATGACCCCTCGACTAAAACCTAACCTTGATTGAGCCAACTGATTGCATATAGTGTGTGCTATTTGTGCTTGTGTGTTTGTTTTAGCTTGCTTCCTGTGCAAGTCAGGGTTAGTTTGGCTTGCTTCCTGTGCAAGTCATGTTTAGGTTAGCTTGCTTCCTGTGCAAGTTAGATAGCAACCTTGACTTAGGGACGATTTCGCATGATAACATCTAGGCTCGAGTCGTAGTCTCCCTAGTTGTGTCTCCCTTTGTTATCTGGTTAGGCTAGTCCTTTGTCCCTTCGTAGGGGAACTACGTCTCCCTGATCCTCATACCAGATGAGGTACGTAGGCAGGAGATGAGCAGATCTCTCCGGGCGCCCTTTTTGTGTTGTCTTTGTGTGTGTCAGGAGATGGATGTAAGCCCAGCGATTGGCATTCCGTATCCTCTTGTTGTGTGCTTGGAGTCCGGTATAAGTCCATCAAGTGGCATCTGGTTTCCAGTGTGGGTGTGTTTGGTTCGGAAGCTGATGTAAGTCCAGCGATTGGCATTCGGGTTCCACGTTTGCCTGTGTCTGTTTTGTTTGCGTGCGTGAGCCGAGCTACGAATGCTCTGATTCTTCTTCGTCCAAGAAGATACGTATGCATAGGATGCAACATCCTAGCGAGCATGTTTTTCCCCCAGTTCGAACTACTTTGACTCTGATGTCTATGCTTGATAGACTAAGTAGGCCCAGGATGCAAGATCCTGCCGAGTCAGTCTCGTTTGTTTTCTTGTGTCTCTTTCAGCAAGTGTTTGTTTGTTTATGAGCAGTGTTTTAGCAACCATTTTCTTTCCTTTTGTGCGTGGATCCCGTTGAGTACGACGGATGCGTAGGGGTGCTAATACCTTCCCTTCGCATAACCGACTCCCGATCCCATTCTCTTTGGTCGCGAGACCATGCTTTTTCCAGGTTTACTCTGAGCGTTTCCTTTCCCTCTTTTGGGATAAATAACGCACGGTGGCGGCTCTGTTGTTCTTGTTTTCCCGCCGGTTTTTCGCGTAATGCGACACCACCTGCCTGGTCACATTTGCATATGACGCCGCTTCAACCCACTTGGTGAAGTAATCAATTGCTACGAGAATAAATTTGTGTCCGCTAGACGCTTTGGGCTATATCATGCCAATCATGTCAATTCCCCACATGGAGAAGGGCCATGGTGATGAAATCACATTCAGAAGTGTCAGAGGAATATGAATCTTATTTGTGTAAATCTGACACTTATGGCACTTCTTCACGTATTTGCAGCAGTCAGACTCCATTGTCAGCCAATAGTAGCCTGCTCTCAACATCTTTCTAGCCATGGCATGTCCATTGGAATGAGTACCAAATGAACCTTCATGGACCTCAGTCATCAACAGGTCTGCTTCGTGTCTATCCACGCATCTGAGCAGAACCATGTCAAAATTTCTCTTATAAAGCACATCGCCATTGAGGTAGAAACTGCCTGACAATCTTCTCAAAGTCTTCCTATCTTTCATAGATGCCCCAGGGGGGTAAACCTGGTTCTGAAGGAAACACTTGATGTCATAATACCATGGCTTATGATCTTTCGCTTCTTCTACTGCAAACACATGAGCCGGTCTGTCTAAGCGCATTACGGTGATATTGGGGACTTCATTCCAAAGTTTAACCATAATCATCGAAGCGAGTGTAGCAAGAGCGTTTGCCATCCGATTCTCATCTCGAGGAATATGATGGAAGTCAACCTTAGTAAAGAATTTTGAAATCCTCCTCACATAATCTCTATATGGAATGAGACCAGGTTGATTTGTTTCCCATTCACCCTTAATCTGATTAACAACGAGGGCCGAATCACCATAAACATCAAGATGCTTGATCCTCAGATCAATGCATTCCTCCAATCCCATAATGCAGGCTTCATACTCAGCCATATTATTCGTGCATTTGAAAGTTAGCCTTGCTGTAAAAGGAATATGTGTGCCCTGAGGAGTAATAATCACTACCCCAATACCATTTCCATACTGATTTACAGCGCCATCAAATACCATACTCCATCTGGAACCAGGCTCTGGCCCTTCATCGAGTGTAGGTGTCGCATCACGCGAAAAACCGGCGGGAAAAGAAAGAAACAACAGAGCCGCCACCGTGCGTTATTTATCCCAAAAGAGGGAAAGGAAACGCTCGAAGTAAACCTGGAAAAGACGTGGTCTCGCGACCAAAGAGAATGGGATCGGGAGTCGGTTATGCGGAGGGAAGGTATTAGCACCCCTACGCATCCGTCGTACTCGACGGGATCCACGCACAATAGGAAGGAAAATGGTTGCTAAAACACTGCTCGCACACACACAAACAAACACAGGCAAAGGCAAACGTGGAGCCCGACAACCAAATGATGGAATTATGTCGGCATCCGAACCAAAACACACTCAAAAGGGCAAACATGGAGCCCGACAACCAATTGATGGAATTATGTCAGCATCCGAACCCAAAACACACGCAGAGAGGCAAACATGGAGCCCAAATGCCAATCACTGGACTTACATTGACATCCGAACCTAAACAACACAACGGATTGATAGGGAGTTGGGGACTCAGCCTATAACTATCAAACACACACAAACAGACAGACAGCAAATGCTAAGGAGTACGGGGACTCGAGCCTAGCAAAGGTCAGACGACACACACAAAAAGAAAAAAAAGGCGCCCGGAGAGATCAGCTCAATCTCCTGCCTACATACTTCATCTGGTATGAAGATCAGGGCGATGTAGTTCCCCTACGCAGGGACAAGGATCTAGCCTAACCAGATAACAGAGGGAGACACAACTCTAGGGAGACTACGACTCGAGCCTAGATGTTGTCATGCAAAGTCAACCCTAAGTTAAGGTTTCTAGCTAAATGGCACGCGGGCCAACCTATCCTAAACAAGACTTGCACAGGAAGCAAGGGTCTCGATTGCAACTAGGGCAAGAGAATGGGGAGGTCTCAATCGCAACGAGGGCGAGAGAAAAGAAAGGTCTCAATCGCAACGAGGGCGAGAGAAGAGAAAGTGTTAGTGGTTAGTCAAACTCGGCAAGACATCGCGTCTCGTGCCTACGTATCTCATCTGAACATGAGAATCAGAGTTGCCGTAGTTCGGCAGGCAGGGAAAAAAGACTCGATTGCAACGAGGGCGAGAGAAAGGGAAAGGCTCGATCGCAACGAGGGCGAGAGAAAGGAAAAGGCTCGATCGCAACGAGGGCGAGAGAAAGGATCGCAACGAGGGCGAAAGCAAGCAAGGATTAGCTGTTAGTTGTTAGTCAAACTCGGCAAGACATCGCGTCTCGTGCCAACGTATCTCATCTGAACATGAGAATCAGAGTTGCCGTAGTTCGGCCGGCAGGGAAAAAGGACCTCGATCGCAACGAGGGCGAGAGAAAGGATCGCAACGAGGGCGAAAACAAGCACGGATTAGTTGTTAGTCAAACTCGGCAAGACATCGCGTCTCGTGCCTACGTATCTCACCTGAACGTGAGAATCAGAGTTGCCGTAGTTCGGCCAAACAACTCTAAACGTGGCTCACACAAGGGTTAAGCCACACATACTTGACTTGCACAGGAAGCAAGTCAAGCACAACCTACCTTGCACAAGGGCAAGTCTAAGCTAAACCTAAAGAGGCAAAGCAAACAAGCAATCACAGGAAGCACACTCTATATGCATACAAGAGGCTCAAGCAAAAAGGTTAGGCACTAGGGCCAACTGGAATAGGGTAAGTGTTGCTCTTAACCTTGCCATTGAGAGGCTAAGGTGAAGCAGATGAATAGGAGATGAGGGGTGTGCCTCATTGCTTCTATCCCTAATCAGGGAGAGCATCAAATAATAGAAAGTGGGGGAGTTCAGAAAGATGGAACTCTTTCCCCATTATTGACTCGATAGATCTTGGGTTTTTATCTCAATGCTTCAACCATGTAATGGGAGCAAAGAGAGGACACACTGAATAGTGGGGGATAGGCTACTTATCCCTACCTTCCACCAATTGCCTTACTTGAAGGACTTTTCCTGCTTGGGACAATTTTAAACAAACACAGGCATTGCCTCTTAAGGAGGACTTCAGACAGTTTGCCCGGCCAAATAACAGACCGGGTCTCCAGACTACATGAAGAGAGAGTAATTATACCTCAAGAGCAATTGCTAAATAGCAAAGCAAGCAACTAAAGCAACTAAAGGGTACCTGAGAAAAACCAAACAAATCAGTAAACAGTTTCAAAGTTAAAACCAAAAGGAATGGATAAACAGTCAACCACAGAAGGTCAACTGTGCAAAGCAAGACTCAAACACATGAGTCAAACCTACAAAACAAAGGTTATTACATGATATGTAATCAAAACCAATCACATTTGTATGATCTCAATGGCAATGGTGCTCAACCTGAAACAGGAACTCAATAGTAAGCACAGAAGACCACTAGGACTAGCCTAGGGTCAAGGATGGAAGAAAAAGTCAAAGCAGCAAGGAAAAGTCAACCAAAACCAAAGTCAAACATTTGAGAAGCTATCACAATTGGTTTCAAACTCAAATCATGCATTATGATCAATTCATGAACATTTGAAGTCAAAGTAAGGCAAAAGGGAAGCACACAAAAGTCAACAGAATGACTTGCATCAAAAGTCAACCCAAACAATCTCAAAAATTATGAAATAAATCACACTCAATCCTAACATCTAACATGGTAAGCATGTAAAATTTCATGGCATTTGGATGAGAGGAAGGCAGTCAAGTAGAATCATGAAGTCAAATCAAATTCAAGTAAGCATAATGAAAGTCAACAAGCATGGGTCAACTTCAAAAAAACATATCAATTTGAAAACAGAAGAGAAATGAGTGAGATTAACACCAATGCAAAGCTCAAGGTGTCTAGTTATCACATATGAAATTTCATGATCATACAATAAGATTTGAGAATTTCATAAAAGATATGGCAATGTGTATCACAAAAAGTCAACAAATGACTAAGCATGGAAGAAAATTCTCAATCAAATGGAAAACAGCAAGATTAATTCCAAGAAAATTCATACACAAACTAGACATGTGATAGATGATTCATGCAAAATTTGGGGTCAATTGGATAAGAGGAAGCATGTGAACAAAAATTGGGAAAATACATGATCATGGTATAGCACCAAATGTAACACATAACTTCAGAAAATCATAACTCTCAATCCACAAATGATAAATGCACAAACTTTATATGGAAATGAAGATCAATGTGTCTAGTTTCACCATAAAAAATTTCAGGCTCATTGGCTATGTCATGAGAATTTTACAATTGAAATGGCACAATGTATCATTTATGCATACATGTTGGAAAATCAATTATCATTAAAAATCCAGACAATGAAAAATTAATTAAAATTCACAATAAAATAGAGGACACATTCATGAGTTTAATTCAAAAAATCCCACAATTTTTGGAGTTAAAATGAATTAGAAATGAATTATGGAAGTTGAGTGATATTTGGATGAAACATGAGCAAATAAGCATGGCATATGGGGTCAAACCAAGGTCAACCGTGGCATTCTTGTAATATCGGGCTCATTAAACTAAACTCTGCGTTTTGAGCAGAGGAAAGGAAATGTTCCTATTGGCTCTCAGCCAATGGAACAGTACACGCTGGCCAATGAACAAAATTTCTGGGTTTTCACATAAACCCTTAGGGTTTTAGCACAGCATACACCAAGTTCTGCTTCAAACAATCAATCAAACCACCTCAAATGCACAGCAACAACTAATCATGGCATTGGCATAGTGGATCTCATGCAAACATCATACGACAACACACAACAAAAATGCAAGTTCTGGTTTTTCAAACAGCAGGGCATTATGTTCAGCTTCAAGATCATCAACCAAGTTCATCAAGTTTCGACCAAATAATCACAACAGCATGGTATTGAAATACTTCATGCAACATGAACAACAACAAAAGCCAATCCTCATAAAAACATGATTTCTGGAAAAGCCAGGGTTTCAACTACAGCAGCATTGGCATTTGTAATCAACAGCAACACAAAAATCGACCAGCCATTATAACAGCATAGCATTTAACAAACTTCTTCGTACAACCACAACATAACAACAAATCAACAATTCAAAAGGATTTTCATGGGCAGGGATAAGGTTTAACATGAACAGCCTGTGTTCATCACCATCAAGCAATCAATTGAAATCCAACAAATGCACCCAAACAATCATAGCATTAGTGCAGTAGGTTCACGTAACACACAAACAAATAATAAACCAGCACATTCAGGTGGATTTCTGGAAAAAGAGTCTTAGAGTTTTTTTCAAAATAGAACAACAGCAACAACAGCATGGCATTACCTTCATGTTCATCAATCATCATCCACATGAACAACAACATCAACCAAAAATCGTGGCTATGAAACATCTCCAACTAACAACAAAACAAACATAACCATGGGAGTTTTTCTGGACAGATTCATGATTCAAGCATAACAGCAGGGCATTAGCAGCATCAATTTCATGTTTATGGTTCATCAACATCAAACAAGTTTCAAGCACAAACACACAATGTCATGGCCTTAATACTCATGTAGCAACATAATACAAACAAACTGAACATGAGTCATATGGATTTCTGGGCAGAGTAGGTTTAAACCATAGCAGGATTCAACATCATCTTCAAGAATCGACCATGAACAAAAATCCCAGAAATAACAAACAAGCATACAAATAGCATCAGCATACTTCAAGCATCACAAATATGGTGTTCATTTCCATTAAAACAAACTTAAACAAACCAAATCGAAGGAAAATGTATTTGCTTATGAGAATGAAATTCCAGATTTCTTGCAACATGGCCAACCAAATCAGATGATATAAGGCTCACAACATTCATCAAGGCAAGGATTATCAAAAATGTAACATGGTTAAGAGGAAAAAAGGATTCGAGTTTTTACTTGGTTGTGAAGAAAACCCGAATGCAGTGTTTGTTTGGATGTTGCAGCCTGAAACAAACTTTCCTCTTGCTTTAGAATGGAGAATTCTTGAAGTCTTTTGGCTCAATAGTGCTTGGAAACTCTCAACACTCGATTTGCCATGTTTGTATATTTGGAAGAAAACAGAACTCAAGATGATTTTCAGCTGGTAAATGTTGCTGCAGCAGGGTTCTAGATGGTGGCTAGGTCATGGAATAAACAAAGGCTGCTCGAGTTTTTGGAGTCTTGGCAGAAAACATGGGAATCGAGCCAAATGGCAAAAATGAGAGAATGAATCTGTTTTCTGTGATGGCTGCTGCTAGGTTCCTCTAGGGTTCAGAAATGACAGCAAAATGCACTTTATATTGTCTGTTTTAAGTTGGTTTAAGAAATGGTAAATTGGTTTAGCTCTAATGGAATGACTTGCATTTTGCTAAGTGGCACATAAGTGAAACATGGAGGGTGCAAGCTGGGTCGAATTGGGCCTGAGCATGCTGCAAATGACCATTACCAATGCTGTTTGTGGTCTGTACCAGAAATGTTGTACCTTGCTTTGTTCTTTTAAGCCATTTGCAAAAATTGCCACATTTGTACTTTGGGCCAAAATGAGGGTAAAATGGTGATATGAACATGGTTTAGGGCTTGGAGCAAATCACAAATGATGTATGGAACATTTCCCAATTGGCCAAATCAAGAAAAAGTCAAAGAATCAAAAAGTCAAAGTTTGGTCAAACTTTGAATTTAAATGAAAAAGGTCCAAAAATGTCATTTTGATTGGCAAGGTTTTAGGTCATGAAATTTATATTTTTGGAAAGAGGATGAAAAATGTGGTTTGTAGGAAAAAACCCCACCAAATTTGGCCTTATGGTTTGAGAGTTATGGCTTGTTGAAGTTCAAAAATTGGTGAAAATGATTTGATCATATCTTGACAACCATACATGGGATTTGAGAGTTCTTGGACTTTTTGAAAATGGGAGAACAAGATCTTCAACTTTCATGTTGGGCAAAAATTCATTTGGAGCTTGTACCATGATGCAAGTTGAGGATCAAGAAGTTTCCATTTTTGGCAGTTGAAATTACAGGTCCACTTTCTATTTTGGGAAATTTTCTGATTGGCTTCAAATTCTTCAATGATGTTGATTGCCATGACATATGAGGCCTATTAGGACATGAATAAGCTCTCTCAAACCATTTCCAACCATCAAAACCATAAAATCAACCACAGTTGACCAACTTTGACTTTTCTAGGGTTTTGGACTGACTGTGCACTTCTGATGAATTCCAAACCCTAATTCCTTGAGACTTTGACTTCAAATGATGTCCCAAGACATATGGACTCTTGATTATTGACCATGGTGCCCAAATTCCACAAGAATGGCCACCATCCACTGCTTTGATTGACTGTTGACTTTTTAGGGTTTTTGATTGTCTGTGCATGAACTGATGGCTTTTGAACATCTAACCCTTGACTTGAACACTTCAAATGGACCTCCAAGTCATGTGAACTTGTTGGACAAACCCTAGGGCCTTTGCTCCTTGAGAAATACCTTTGCTTGATTGGTAGACTGATCTCCTGGTCAGTTTGACCTAAATCTTGACTTGCTTGCTCTTGAGGCAACTGGGGACAATGCAAATGTTATGCAATGTATCATGATATGCTATGACCTAATATGAGATGGTATGCACAATGATAGGTGCAAATTTGAGGTGCTACAGTAGGCTCATCGCAATCTTTCATTTTCACATACAGAATCTCCTCATCCGGGAAGTCATACTGAACTGACTGATAATCCTCAATAGGCTGATGTGCCAAATGGTCAGCCAAGATACTACCTTTAATAGCCTTCTGAGCTCGATATTCAATATCATACTCAGATAACAACATCTGCCAACGGGAAATTCTCCCTGTTAAAGCAGGCTTTTCGAAGATATACTTGATTGGATCCATTCTGGATATCAACCAAGTCGTATGATTTATCATATACTGGCGTAAGCGCTTAGCAGCCCAAGCCAAAGCACAACATGTCTTCTCAAGCATTGAATATCGAGACTCGCAATCAGTGAACTTCTTGCTCAAGTAGTAAATATCATATTCTTTCTATCTTGATTCGTCTTGCTGACCAAGGACACAACCCATTGAGTCTTCAAGAACAGTCAGATACATGATCAAAGTGAAGGAGAATCGGCGATCCAAAACGCAGCGGAAATTAAAATTTTCTCCTTTAGAGATCCTTACGAATGGTCATGATCAGTGATAGAATATTTACCTCTTGTGACGATTGAAACCTTTGGTGCAGATCTCTTGTGACGATCAAAACCTTTGATGCAGATTCACGGAGTGATCACGAACGTTGAACGATGACAATATCTCTACTCTGTCCACACAAACAGATTCCTTCAATCTCAGTGCTAGCTGGTACGAATGAAGGCTTTGAGTGAGAGAGAGAGAGAGAGAGAGAGAGAGAGAGAGAGAAAACGAAAATAATGCAACCGCTAAAAAATGCTTCTGCACAAGGGTTCTATTTATAGAACCACTTGTGTGGGCTTCAAGCTAAAAAGCCCACTTAAGTGTATTTTGGCCCATATCTTATAATATGCCCAAAATCACTTAAGCCCATGGTACCTTACCATATTTCGTATTCTACTTAAGTACACCGTACCTTACAATGTTCTACAATTCACTTAAGGGCACCGTACCTTACGGTATTCCTTAGTTACTCTATCTCTCATCAATCCGTCCTTTGTGTGTGACCCTGTAGGTTTTCGTGACGTTGGCAATTATATTAAATCACGCATTTAACATAATAAACAGTGAGCGGTATCTAGCAACACATCACTGCTACCCAAGACACGAAAATGTCATGTGATCTGACAAAACCTTCTGTGATAATACTTATGTGTATAATTACCCTTTTACCCTTATGTTTATATTGAACACAAGGCATAGACCCTGTCATCCTTGTCCAGTTCAATATTGGGCCCATAGACATTTATCCTGTTATGCAGGATGGGCAAATTCCATCTAGGTCACTCATGTCCCTCAGCATGCTTCGTGGAGTACCCATCAACTGTCTTTATGGTTATCCAGTTACGGACAATGTTTGATCAGCAATAAAGCACTCGACTCTACATCTAGGGTCCATAGTGGTTTCAGGTCGAAGAATGGTATACACCATTATCACCATGAGAATAACTTATGACACTTTGCATAACTTTCTATATAGTATTCTCATAGCGGGTCAATCCGGTATAAATATTACTCATAATATTCATACCTATGTTTAAGACTTGATAACTCTTTATCCATGATCCATGAGATGTGATCATCAGTCTACAAACATAATAGTCTTAATGCTTTAATGTTATCCCACTTCACACTAAAGCTCGACTACGGATACTTTAAGAATAGTGTCCTTATGTTTAATGTGATCTCATGATCAAGTCATACTTGATACATTAAACAGACTAGCTATTCTAGGGACTTTATTAAACAAACGTAATAAAGAAAAAGCCTTTTATTATTAATAAATAATTCGATACAAGTACCAAAAGTATTGACCTCTAGGGCTTACACCAACACAAAGGTCTTCCTTCTACAGGCGGAGACAGGATCGGAGGTTCAGACAGATATTCTTTAATACTGTCGAAAGCTTTCTGGAAATCCTTGGTCCAATCATGAGACTGATCTTTCCGGAGGAGCTTGAATATCGGCGCACATGTGGCAGTCATTTGGGATATGAATCTGGAAATATAATTCAAGCGGCCAAGAAAACCTCGGACTTGCTTCTCAGTTTTGGGCGCAGGCATCTCTTGTATTGCTTTGACCTTTGCAGGATCAACCTCAATACCTCTTTCACTAACAATGAAGCCCAATAACTTGCCGGAACGGACTCCAAATGTACACTTGTTGGGATTCAGACGAAGCTTGTACTTCCTCAAACGCTGGAAAAGCTTCAACAAGTGCTCTACATGTTCAATTTCCGTTCTCGACTTAGCAATCATATCATCAACATATACCTCAATCTCCTTGTGCATCATATCATGAAACAAGGTAGTCATAGCTCGTTGATACGTGGCTCCGGCGTTCTTCAAACCGAAGGGCATCACTCGATAATAGAATATTCCCCAAGGTGTGATGAATGTTGTCTTCTCCATATCCTCGGGTGCCATCTTGATTTGGTTATATCCAGAAAATCCATCCATAAATGAGAAGACATTGAATTTAGCTGTATTGTCTACCAACATATCAATATGAGGTAGAGGGAAATCATCTTTCGGACTAGCTTTATTCAAGTCTCTATAGTCCACACACATTCCGACTTTTCCGTCTTTCTTAGGCACGGGCACAATATTGGCCACCCATTGAGGATACGTAGAAGTCACCAGAAACCCCGCATCAATTTTCTTCTGAACTTCTTCTTTGGTCTTCATTGCCATATCAGGATGAGTTCTTCTGAGCTTCTGCTTCACAGGCACGCACTCAGGCTTCAAGGGTAGGAAATGTTGCACAATATCAGTATCTAGACCTGGCATGTCTTCATATGACCAAGCAAATAAGTCAACGTATTCTCGTAGCAATTCGATCAACCCCTTCTTAACAGATTCTTCAAGGAGTGCCCCAATCTTCACTTCTCACACACAATCTTCAGACCCCAAGTTGACTGTTTCCAGATTCTCAAGACGCGGCTGAATGATCTTCTCTTCATGCTCAAGTAGACGGGTAATCTCGTCAGGAATCTCTTCAACATCATCTTCTTCCACCTCAAATACAGGGAATTCAAAATTGGGAGATGGTGTTGGATCATTATGTTCAATGGGTTTGATCAACCTGCATAATGATTTTGGATATGAAAAGCTTTAGAAATCAAACAAGGCAAATCATTATGCAGATGAAAAGATTGATTTTATTCTTATTTTTAGGGTTTTATGTGATCGCCAATTTCATGCAAAAATCAAAAAGGGAAAACAATTAGAAAAAACAAACATTTAACATGAATTTATTGAATGAAAGTATCATTGTATTTATGTGCCGACAATGTCATCACTCCTCCTTTTGGCATGGGAGGAGGGTTTTCAAACAAAGTGATCATTACGTTGACTTATGGATAACTGTAGGAATATCCACAGAGACCCAATTGTTGCAGACCCCTCCAGGGATGATGAAATTGCCAGAATCCTCTGTATCTTCTCCCAAGACAGCAACAACTTCTTCATCTTGACCATTGTGGATGAAACCTCCACTCTTGAACAGCCCTTGCTCGTTGAAAACTCCAGAGGAAAATCCTATGCCAGCCCGAGACTTGTTGTCTTCTAGCTCAATTATTTTTCCCAAGCCAGCAGTTGCACCACACTCAATGGCCAACTTTGCATCTCTATAGGAAGCAAATGAATGAGCTCTCTTCTCAATAGGCTCAGCTATAGACAAAGCTTGGAAAGGAGTTCCAACTTTATCCTCAGCATCTATATATGAGAAGGAAGAGAAATGGCTAACCAGGAGAGCCTTTTCTCCCCCTACCACCACCAATTTCTTATTCTTCACGAACTTCAGTTTTTGGTGTAGGGTGGATGTCACGGCGCCTGCTTCGTGAATCCATGGTCTGCCTAAGAGACAGCTGTACGACGGGTGGATATCCATAACCTGGAAGGTAATTTGGAAATCACTTGGTCCGATCTTGATCGGGAGATCAACTTCCCCAATCACAGTTTTACGCGACCCATCGAAGGCCTTCACAATAATTCCACTCTGCCTCATGGGAGGCCCTTGATATGACAGTTTCGAAAGAGTGGATTTCGGCAATACATTCAGCGATGACCCAGTATCCACCAGCACATTGGACATGGCGTCGTCTCTGCAATTCATAGATATGTGTAAAGCCAAGTTGTGGTCTCTTTCTTCCTCGGGGAGATCAGAGTCACAGAAACTCAAATTGTTACAAACAGTGATATTTGCAACAATACTATCAAATTGTTCTATTATGACATCATGGTCTACATATGCCACATCCAAAACTTTCTGCAGAGCCTCTCTATGTGGTTCTGAGTTCAATAGCAATGATAGTATCGATATTTTGGATGGCGTTTGTAGAAGCTGGTCTACAACATTGTACTCACTTCTCTTGATGAGCCTTAGCATCTCATCACAATCTTCTTTCACATTGCCGCTTGGGCCAACAGAAGCAGGAGTTATCAATGTAGAGGAGGGCTTAACAACAAGTGCCGGATTCGGGGTGCTCACAGCATTTCCAATCGGGAGTTCAACAAAATCAGCATTAGCCTGAGGCTTTGGAGGTGCTGAAAACACACGACCGCTGCGGGTCAAACCACTTACATATGCGATATTAACAACAGAGGAGGATGGCAAAGACACCTCTTTCCCATCTTCTATAGCAACAACGTTATAGCGAAAGGGAATTGCCTTTTCGGAAGAATACGGTACTGGACCGACAGGCTTAATGATAAGAACATGAGAAGCCTTCTGCTTGCTACCATCATACTTGATGATAACATGCTCGGGCATCCGGAATACAGGGGAAATTACATTGACCTCAGGCTCATCTTCGTCAACATTCCTATTCTGAAGAATCTCAATGACTCCTTCATCCAACATTTCCTGAATATCCTTGCGCACCTGGCGACAACCCAATCGGTTAACAGAGCAGACTCGACATCTATCATGGTCATGCTCATAGTGACTATACTCGCATAGCAAACGATGCATTTCGACAAGAGACTGTCGAATATGACTGACATATTTGACTTTGTACTAGCCAGGGCAGCCCTGGACCATGTTGACAGATTTCCCATGCTCGGGCAATGGGTTCTTCTTCACATTAGGACCTACGTCCTCGAAACATAGAATGCCACATCTCACAAGGTATTGAACCTTGGTCTTCAAAGGGTAACAATTCTCCACGTCGTGGCCGGGAGCACCAGAATGATAGACACAATGTAATTCAGGCTTATACCACCACTGAGGGTTAGCAGGTATAGCTGGTGGGTCTCTCGGAGTAATCAACTTCCTCTCTATCAAAGAGGGATATAATTCTGCGTACGTCATTGGAATAGGATCGAAAGTGACCCTTTTCCTCTCGTAACTCGTGCCGGTTTGATTACTGTTTCGAGGCTGGTAGGCCTGCTGTTGCGGTCGGTGGTGTTGTTGCTGATATTGCGAATGTGATTGCTGATTGTTGTTATGTTGCTGATACTGTTGGTTGTCTCTGAAAACAGGTGCTATGTGAGCCACCTAGTGCTGGTTACCGGCGGGGCGCACGGTCTTCCTCCTCACAGAGGGTCTTCTTGGTTTTATATGGGAGGTCACGGCATGTGCCTCTCCATCTTTCTTCTTTGCGAACGACCCATAGCGTTTGGCAGAAGAGCCTTCTTCTCTGGTCAGACGTCCTTCTCTAACCCCTTCTTCTAAACGCATCCCCATATTCACCATCTCGGTGAAGTCAGAAGGAGCGCTAGCAATCATCCGCTCATAATAGAATGAACTCAAGGTCTTCAGAAAGATCTTGGTCATTTCCTTCTCTTCTAGCGGAGGCACAATCTGTGTTGCGAACTCTCGCCACCTCTGGGCGTACTCTTTGAACATTTCTTTGTCCTTCTGGGACATGGCCCTCAATTGATCCCTATCGGGAGGCATATCCACATTATACTTGTACTGCTTGACGAAGGCCTCACCAAGGTCGTTGAAGGATCGGATGTTCGCGCTATCTAAACCCATGTACCAACGCAGAGCGGCACCAGTCAGACTGTCCTGAAAGTAGTGGATGAGTAATTGATCGTTGTCGGTCTGAGTCGACATCTTCCAGACATACATGACCAGGTGGCTGAGAGGACAAGTACTTCCCTTGTATTTTTCAAAGTCAGGGACCTTGAATTTCACAGGAATCTTCACATTGGGGACCAAGCACAGTTCGGCAACGGACTTGCCAAAAAGATCCTTTCCTCTAAGAGTTTTTAATTCCTTGCGAAGCTCAAGAAATTGATCATTCATATCGTCCATCTTCTCATAGACATCTGGGCCCCCAGACGGCTCAAAATGATAGATGGTGTCGTCTACTCTAGGCAAAGTATGCACGAAAGGAGGAGGAACAACAAGGATCGGGCTAGATGCCGGCATAGAAGCAAAGGTTGGAGCAGGACCCTCAGGCATGAAATTGGGAGGCATCCCCCACGGGAATCCGGCTGGCATAGTCGCTGGAGCAAAATGTGCACTGGCTGCAGGCACAGTTGAGGAGACAATCTCAGAGATGACTGTCCTCTGGGGAGGAGTTGAAGGCGTCAGAGAAGACTGGCTCTAGGCAGCCAAGAATGATTCCATCAAAGCGCTTAATCTGGCCACTTCCTCCTTGAGTTCACGGTTCTCTTGCTCTAGGTGATCCATCAGTCTTGAAATGTTGGTCTTGGTGTAGTACCAGTGAGTCAGCTTGTCTTCAAAATAAATGAAGAACACAGAGTTAGACCAAAGGGCAAGGAGCTGGGAACAAAACCTGCTTATGCATATGATGCATGCAATGCTTGTGCATATGGTTTATTTTTATTTCAAAGGAACCTTAGGGTTTTATTTGCAAAATTTGGAAGTATTTAACATTTATCACATATGGAAATATCTCATCAAATAATATCGGGAAAGAAGTACAACATTGTCAATCATATACAAGAGAAAAGGAAAATAATCATCCTATGGATCCCTAGAAACAATCATCTAAAGCTCGAGACACAGGAAGATAGGATGCGTGAAGTCTCTTCACCTCCCTCTCGTAGGCTGCCTCCATATCCGCCTTTTCCTTGGCGAGTCGATCATACTTCCTCTTCCAAAACTTGGAAGACTGAGGAAGTAGAGAAGTCCATGCATCATTAGGATCATCAATAACTTGATGCTCGAGGAACTCAATCAAAGCATCCTTCTCCTTAATCTGCTGAAGCAACTCTTCCCTTTCACGGATCCAGGCACGTGATAGGTCTTCGTCTCTCAACTCCTCTACTCCTTGGTTAGGGAGGGTTGAAGGCCCAGCCATAACCAAAGGTGTAGGTCTCGGATACTCGTAAGGCATGAGATATTCAGAGGCTCTCTTCCTAACCCAAGCAGTGTAAGGCTCCATAGCAACACAATTCTTAGGACCCAACTCCTTCCTTCCTTTCCTATGAATCTTGCGCCAAGCGCGGACCATTCTGCCCTTCAAGCCTTGGGGATCTTTACCCTCCTGAAAGAACATACCCTCTAACAACATGTTATTAGGTTTATCCTTTAGGGGGAACCCAAGCTGACGACGTGCCAAAACAGGGTTGTAGTTAATCCCACCACATGTACCAAGAAGAGGCACATTGGAGAATTCACCACAAGAGTCGATAATCTGCACACCATCATACACACGGTTATACCAAGAGATATCATCATTAGTGAGAGACACGAGTCTCGTGGACCACCGTAGACATCCCTTATTCTCCTTGAAGGCAACCGTCTGCGGTAAGTGAGAAATAAACCACTTATACAACAGAGGCAAACAACACACAATGGCGCCACCACCCTTTGCATTCCTCATATGCAAAGAGAAATAGGTATCACCCAACAGAGTCGGAACGAGATTAAGAGCAGAGAAGATCCTAATAGCGTTCATATCCACAAACTTGTCGATGTTAGGGAATAATACCAACCCATAGATGAGAAGTACAAATATGGCTTCAAAGGCATCCTCACTCATGGCCTTCCCATAGATAGTAGCTTGAGCAATGAGGAACTCAGAAGGGAGACCTTGAATTCCACCTTTGGTAGTCATATGAGCACCAACCAGAGATTCATCTATGTGCAACATGTCTGCTATCTCTTGAGAAGTAGGAACATTCTCCAAGCCACTGAACGACAACTGGTCTAGAATAGGTATACCCACAAGATAGGCATACTCCTCAAGGGTAGGCAAAAGCTGGAAATCAGGAAACGTGAAGTACCGGTACAAGGGATCATAAAACTACACCAATACACTCATCAACCCTTCGTCCACCTAGTCAGAAGAGGAAGAAGCTTCCCAAAACGAGCTTTGAAACCCAAAGGATCTAATACATAAGATGTCAGATTCCTTAACTCTTTCAGATCTGGTTGCCTGAAGCTGTACTTCTTTGTATTCCTTCTTTGTCTTTCCATGTCTGAAAATTTTGCAAATAAACCCCTTAAGTTCCTTGAAAATTTTCTTCCTTATTGATGATATGGATGCAAATGAGTGTATGAATGTATGAATGCAACAATCACACTCAAGGATCAAGCAAAGCACACCAAACAAAGGTCATGGGATGGATCATGTGATCCTTAATATCAATCATCCATTTTGGTGGATTATGGTTTACACCTTATCAACACCCAAGTTCCATTGATATTAAGGATACATGGACGGATCAACCATAAATCAAGGGTTTGTTGCAAGTCACGAGCATGGGGTTTAGGTTAAGAACCAACCAAAGGGAATGTACTAGGGTTTAAACCTGCCAAACATGTTCTACAAGAGGTTCCCATAGTCATCATCCCATCTTTCGGATATTATCGGATAAACGACTACTCGTATTCCAAAAATATTCTCAAGAGAGACTCTTATGAGTGTAGTATCGCGTAACAATCGTATCAAATCTTACACTTGAACGACTTTCGCATTACATCCTAAGAAATAGGCCAAGATGGGCTTGGTAAACTAAGGTCCTTGCCTTCTAAGGTCTATATTGGAAAGAGTAATGTCTAACCACAACTTACTTGTGTGACATTATTGATCCCAACATGACCTCCACCAAGTGAATGGACTTGCAAGTCAACTTGCTAAGGAATAACTCCACACAAGTCAACAAGACTACGCCATTCTCCTATCCTAAGTGCACCCGAGTCCGGGTATAGAACTCATCTCACAAAGATCACCAAGCATACAAGGAATTAATATTCAAGCAAATCAATCATTACATACAATACAATAATCCCAAATTGCACAAAAATATATCACAAGACAAAACAATACAACAAGCATGAAAAGTTGGCAAAACCCACTAGGCAAATAATCCCCAGCAGAGTCGCCACTTTTCTGTAGCGGGGTATTCGTTACCATTAGAGATATTGACTAAATCCAAGGTAAATCATACAAGTCGAGTCTCCACCGCACTTCTATTTATCCAAAGGAATGGTTAGAAAGCGAACAAAAACCTAATAGTTTTAACAAAAACTAGTAAAAGAAACAGAGATCTGGGTAAGGGGGTTGGTTATGCAATGGGAAGGTGTTAGGCACCCAAAACATCCTAGGTACTCCTAGGGAGCCCTTTTCATACTTGTTGTGAAGGTTGTTGTTTTTTATGAAAATTTTGTTTGTGCAAACATGATTGGAGAGATGAGAAGAGAATGTACAAGCTTATTTACATTTTGTGTTTGGATGGATAAACACATTGCCTACGTACCATCTTATAAAAAGATTAGGATCAAAACCTCGTAGTTCGGGATAAAAATCTCAAAACAAGTTGGTGAATTGATTGGTCCAAAAGCCTTAAGGTCTTTTGTTATCAAAGGGAGAAAACTCAACCAAACCACAAATCCACCATGTGAGGATAGCTTCAACATGCTAATGAGGGGTCAACCCTATAATAAGCATGGAAGACTTATTGTCAATCACTAAGGATATAGGTGAGTATTACATCTACCACAAGGATAACTCAAACCTAATAGCTAAAGGTTATGAAAATTTTGATTAAGAAGGTGGCCATTGGAACCACAAAAACATTTGAATGGGTTACATTTACCAATTAGAAGTGTGTACAAAAATGGTCAAAGTTGACTTAAGGATTCAATTCAAAATAAGTATTGTAAAAAAGAAAGTTTGAAAATCAAAAGCATAAGGCTTAGGTTTCTAATGTTTGAAAATAATGGTTAAATGTTTGCACAAAAATGTTTTGGCTTGGGTTAGAGTGGAGAGAAGAAGAAGAAGGGCTAAGTCCTAAGTAAAGCAAAAAGAAAAGGGATGAGGAAACAAAACCGCAATGGAGTCCCTCTCTTGAGATCATATTGATGATCCAAGTAGCTCCCATCCTTTGGAATAAGCAATCACATAGCATAAGCAATCAAACAAATCTCATAAGAGATCCTCAATGTATCTTGTATCTTCCACTTGGATGAACATGGCAATGGTCCTCCACTTAAGCTCAAATGGAAACTCCTAGCACAAAAGCACACACATCAAAAGTTCCATGAAGTAAAACAAGAATGGACAAGGGTGAGTTTAAAGATTTGGTCCTTTCTAATTCATCTTCATCATTAAGATCCTTTTACTCCAATTTTGCATAAGGAAGGTCCTAGAATCTAAGTCCAATTCTCCATTTCTTTGCATTGGGAAAGTCCTAGAAACTAAGTCCATTTCTTTGCATTTGGTCCACAACAATCAAAACAAAAACACAAGCACAATAATATATACACAATTATGTGCTCAAGTGAGCAAAAGGCAAATGGCATTAACATAAACATGTGCTCAAGTGAGCAAAGACAAAAACAAATGGATAATATGTGCAAGAATAGTAAATTGCATAAGGTAAAGGTTAATTGTCAATAGTTAGTGTTAGTAGTTAGTGTGCCATAAGGCAAATTTAGCGCTATGTTAAGGAATCGTAATTGGACTTATATAGAAGTCACAACTATCTGAGGCCGGTCAATAATAATGTAGGCAACAACACAAGTTAGAAGTCTTGATTAGAGAACCAAGTTCCAACAACTTGCCATGCCAAAAAGAAAATAAGAATTGATCTTGTATTGGTTTAAGCATTTTGCATGATTTAGAAGACAACCTATCCTTAATGCAAAGCCATTCATTTGATCAATTGATCAAGATGAATTAGATTTGAATCAAGGAAGATTAAATCTCCCTAACCAATGCTAACTTATCAACCTTCAACTCATTGATCAAGAAGAAAAGAAGAAGATGGATAAGAGAAATGGAAATGGCAAAATTAAAGTGCATTAAATGAAATACAATGTACCAATCCTCATATGTTGACCAATAACATTGAAAGTCAAGGTCAAGCAATCAAAAACAGAAGTGAGATGAAGATTGGAAGTCAAGAAATGAATAAACTATTTTTGGCATTTTTTTTAATATTTAAAATAAACTTGAATTAAAATAAAAGAAAAGGTCAAACTTCAAAATTACTTCAAATCAACCTTGAAAGGTCCAAGTAATTTATCCTAAGTTCAACAAGGTCAAACAAAGTTTGACAAATACTTTCAGCATTTTTAAAAGTCAGAAACTATTTTTAATCAATTAAAGATGAATAAAAATAACCTAATTGAATTAAAATCTCAAATAAATCTCAAATCAATTCAAAAATTGATGAGAATATTTTTCATAGATCCATCATCATTCAAATAGGTTAGGAAAATATTTTTGCATTTTTTGAATATCAAAAACTATTTAAAATGAATTAAAAATAATCAGAAAAGAGAAAATTCACAAAAAATATCAAATGACAAAATAAAAAATATTAAAAATCAGAAATAGAAACTAGAATTTATTTGGGGAATAATGCAATTGGTCCCATAATTTTTGGATAAAAAATGAAAGAGATATTGATTTTTGAAGATAATTGGAATTAAAGAAATTAAAACCAGAAAATAAAAATGCAAAAAAACGTGGAGCGTTAGATCTGAGCTCATTAATTGAGCTGGCAGATCACACGCTCCAAAGATGCGTGCCTACCGTGTGCCTTGGTCAACTGAAGCACATGATGCATTTAAAAAGGTCATAACATTGGACGCACGGGATCGAATCTGGAAACACCATCACACGGTCCAGATTAAATCTGGCAATGAAGCAGCCACCGGAGCCACCGTCTTCTCCGGTGAGCATGCAGTTTCCGGCCAGATTTACAGAGATCCAAACCTTAACCAAATCATGCGATCTATACATCATTAGAAAGCTGGGATGATGTACATCATCCCTGTACCATCCATTTTCATTCTAGATTTCTATGGTTTGAGAAATCAGAAGTTGAAAAATCTGGTGTTCATCATGAACTCAATAAATTTCAAAAATTAAAAGCATAAACATGATGCCTCTATTGAGAGGACTTCAGCCAACACAAAATCTAAGCCAATAGGTCAATGGATTAGGAGAATCGAAGAAAATACCAGTTGGAATGTAAGCTTGAGTTCTGGTAATTTGAACACGATGTCTTGCTTGCTTTGTTAAAATAGAAGTTCAATGAGATAAATGATGAAGGTTTAGAAGCATTAGATCTGAGAATTCAACCAGATGAAGTTGAATTTCAGATCTGAAAATTTTTGAGAAAAATGAACTTGCTTCTTTAGTGATGGCTATGGAAAGAATTCTGCAGCATTTCAGGTTGAATTAGGCGTGTGAAATGAGTGGAATGGGGTCTCTATTTATAGAGGAAGTGGCAAGGAAGTCATGATCAATTTGTGTGCATGGCATGTGAAGCTTCATTGCATGGGCTTACATGATCATGCACAAAGCCCAAAAACAATGCCAAATGAAATCTGAGCACCAGCCAAATGAAGTTGGACGTGTGATCTTCAAGGCAATTGCTTATGCACCAAGTTTTCAAGTGAATTTCTCATTTGTACCTAAACATTCATCTCTTCGAAAATACTATTTAGCAAATCCAAACATAAGCATGTGGGTAATGGTTGGAAAGGTCTTTGTATAAGGAACAAATGTTATGTTGTACAAAAACTTATTTGAATTGTGGAAATTTATGAAATTTGAGTTTAAAGTGTGATGTGCAAAACATGTCAAGGCAAGGTTTCTAAAATTGGCCAAGTTTCAAGCCCCTCTGTTTTGATGATGCAATCCCCAAATGGAAAAACCTCCAACATCAAAGTTGTAGATATTTTCAAGACAATAAAAATGGACTTAAAGTTTGCATCATTTGTATTTTTGATGAAAGAGTTATGGGCACTTGAAGTTGGACTTTTTTGACTTTTAATGCATTTGACCCAAAAGGACCTATAATGTTTTGCATTATCAAATGTATTTCCTTTGAGATTTTGAAATTTTTCTCAACATAACATTTGAATTAGACATCTTAAGCTTTCCAATGCATTTGATCCCATCTCAAAATAATAAATGATGAATGAGTTATGTCCTTGGGAAGTTGACTCAAAATTAGGGTTTTAGTCAAAATGACCTATAATGTATTGGAATGGAAGATGGTTTTCCAAGCTTCAAATCAATTTTTGATGAACATGAAAGTCATTCATATTGTCCTTAAGAACATTTTTGCTTTTATAACCATCTCCATTTGACCAACACATAAAAAGTTAGGTCTCAGTGCATTTCAAAATAGTCAGATGAATTGATTGATCAACTTCTCAAGTCCATGCCTCATATCTTGATGAATTGATGATTGAGGACACTCAAATAAGTTCAAATATGCATGAAATGATGAATTAAAGAACTTCCCTTGATTGTATTTGATCATGGGCTGAGGTTACTTCAGGAGCAAGGCATTGTAGTGCACAGATGAATTAGGGTTTCCTTGAAGAACAAGACCTCAAGCCCTTTGACTTGCTTTGATCAAAATGATGAATTGAGATACTAGGGAGGCACATTTGATGGATGAGAGCTTTGGGAACCATTACCATGCTTGCTATCATCTCCTCTTGACCATGTCTTTGTACTAATGGTTTCCTAGAAGCTTTTGACCTTGTGATTGCTCAAGCTACAAACAAAAGATGTTAGTGACATATTTTTGTGCTTTTGGTTAGTAAACAAAATGAGAAAAGCAATGATATACAATTCAAGCATGCTTGGTGGTCTCAAACCACTCACAAGAGGTCCCACCCAAAGGCAAAGGGAACCAAGATGCTAATGATCCTTGAGGTCATGCAAATGCAATGTTATGATGCCATGAGGGATCTTAGGGACAAAATTGGGGTCTTACAATGGGTCCCATCGAGTACGATGGATGTGAGGGGTGATAATACCTTCCTCTTGCATAACCGACTCCAGAACCCGATTTGGTTGCGACGACCATTTCTTTTTGTTTTTTGTGGGTTTTATCGATATTTTCCCTTTCCCTCTTTGAGAATAAATAAAGTTCGGTGGCGATTCTGTTTTATTTATATTTCGAGTGTTCCTTACGCTCGGGTATTCTTCGCGGCGTGATAGTTGACGACTCTGCTGAGGAAACTTCTCCTATGTGAGTCCACCCTATTTTAGTTTTATTTGTGTTTAAGTGTTTCTTTTGTTTGTTGGTTTGCTTCTTATTTGTTTTATCTATATATTCCTTTATTATCCATATTTCCAATTGTTTTATTATTATTATATGGTATCATTGGAACTTTCTGGACTATTGGCATTTCTGTGAGGAAAATCTTTATACCCGAGCTATGAGAAAAACTTAAGTTAAGATGGTGGTTGCGTAGTATTTACCTGCGAGACATCAAACTCGTTAGGTTGATGTGAGAACCCCACTCATATGAGATCCCTTGAAAGTATTACTATCTTACGATTAGTCATTTTGGCGGTGATACTTTCAACCTCAATCTATGATTCTGAGGACCTTTTATAGAGACCTGAACCTATGGCTTTTAGGAATGATGGTTGTGTAGTGTTGACCTACGAGACTTAGGAATCGCTTGGTTAATGTGAAGACCTCTCTTAGAATAGATCCTTTTGAGGATATTATTGTATTACGATCAGTTGTTTTGACGATTATATCGTTAGATGGGATCCATGACTCTAGGAACCGTGTTTAGAACCGTGGAGTCGATGGTTGTGTAGTGTTGACCTGCGAGACTTAGGACTCTTCGGTTAATACAAAAACCTCACCTAGAATATATCCTTTTAAAGATATTATTATCTTACGATTATTCATTCTGACAATAATATTCTTGAATTGAATTCATGACTCTAGGAACCTTTTAAACCCTAGAGCCTACCTGTGGTTGGATTTCCTTTTCCTGGAACTTTTACTCCATGAAACAATTAGTCAAAATATTCCAATGATCACCTACTCAACTATACATACATAAATATAAAACATTTCATGATCATAACACATTTGACATGTGCGTATTTTCAAGGGACCTAAAGACTTTGTTGATTGCAGGCATTCAGAAGACATGGGTAGTAATCAGAAAAGTACTTATTCATTCAAGTTCAGGAATCCAAATCTAGGATTGATTAAGGGGTTGATCTCAGACGTGAAAAAAATCAGAAGGAGCAACTTTTATGTTGAGTATGGTGACCTGTTGACTATCATGAACATCGAGGTGGATGCTTGGGCCATTTTAACTTTGGCACAATTCTATGATCCTCCCTTGCGGTGTTTCACATTCTAGAACTTCAAGTTGGAACCAACACTGGAAGTGTACTTACATATAGCACACATTGGTATCAAGGATGAAGTCCCTTACACCGGTCTAGGGGAATTTCCTAAACATCAACAAATAGCATCAGCTCTACACCTGGATAAGGCAGAAGTGAAAGCTAATCTTGGACCAAAAGGAGACAGTTTGGGCTTCACTTTGAAGTTCTTAGTGGGAAAAGCTTCAACTTTCAAAAGTAAAGAAGATTGGGTCGCTTTCAATGATATGTTAGCCTTGATACTCTATGGGTTTGTCTTGTTCCTAAACATTGATGACCACATGGACATGAATGATATACGCATTTTTTCTCAAGAATCCCATTCCCACCTTGCTTGAAGATGTTTATCACTCCATCCATTGGAGAAATAAGAAGAAGGGGGGATAGTTCAGTGTTGTGCTCCTTTGTTGTATAAATGGTTCTTATCTCACTTACCAAACGAAGGGCCTTTTGTTCAGAACAAGGATAACCTCAAGTGGTCTCGAAGAATCATGTCTCTCACTGCCGATGACATCACCTAGTAGTCCCATGTTTATGATGATGTGGACATAATCTTCAAGTGTGGCAACTTACATAATTTCCCACTTATAAGAACTCAAGGTTGCATCAATTACAACCATGAGCTTGCTATGCGGCAACTTGGGTTTCCTATGGATGACAAACCAGAAGATAAGTTGTTAGAAGGTTTCATGTTGGGAGAAGGAGTGAAAGACTTTGATCTGGTGAAGAGGATAGGTCGTGCCTGGACTAAAGTTCGTAGAGAAGGAAAAAGGGAGTGTGGAAAGAAGAATTGCATAGCTAGAGAGCCATATACGAGTTGGGTCCAAGCCAGAGCTGCTCAAGACAAACTACCATACCCTTATGAGCCTCCAATGCATACAAGTCTTCCATAGCCTACTCACATCAGTATGAAGGAAGCTAAAGAGCTCAAAGTTGTCATCCAAAGGTTGGAAAAAGAGAATGAAGAGCCACGGTTGAACCTTCTCCGGATTGCTGAAGAAAGGGATAATCATAAGTGGGAGCTTAGGAGGAAGAAAACACAACTTCAAGCAAATGTGGAAAGTACCGGTAAGAAGGAATATAAGAGAAAAATAATCATGCATGGGTTGGATCAAGCTAATAGTTTCCTAGATACCGCCAAGGATAAATTAAAGGAGGCTGAGAGGAACTGTCGAGAAAAAGAGAAGTGGTGGAACCTTACCACGTAACAGAAGAAAGAGATAAGAGAGACTCTTGAGGCTGAGATAGAGAAGCTCAACTTTTCCCTCAAAGACTCCAGAGCAAGAGAAGAACAGGAGTGTCGTCACAAAAAAATGCTTTGGCTGCTGCTCGAATTTCACCTGAGGCATGGCAAGAGAAGTGTCAAGAATTGGAGATTGCTTGTGAGTGGGAGCGACACTAGAGAGGTAGATATAACTCTTTGCTACGAGAAGGTGAAGATTGTATGAATGCAAGGGAAGATGTGAATGCTAGTTTTCCAGCTTGCGAAGAAACCATCCAGTTTTTGCATGAACAAAGAAATGAGTATCGAGAAAAGTTCTCCAATTTGATAGACTTCTGCAATGGCATGGCCAAGGATGTGCCTTTGATGCTAACATGTGCTCTAGAAGACATAAACGATGACAATATACCTCCTTCAGTAACTAACTTTATTTATCTTTGTGAAGACATGATGAAAAGGTTGAAGGGAGAGTTGGAAGAGCTCAACAAACAGAAGCCTGCAGTCCGACCCTATTATTTTGTACTTTCCTTTATGTTTGAAATAATATTTTATACTCAATCCTTGTACTCTGCTTTGATTTGAATGAATGAAGGATTTTGGTTTCTTTTTGTACCAAAAGATTGGTTCCGTTTTTATTTTGTTCCCCGTGACCACTATGCATGCTTGTTAAATAACAAGGAATCTAACATGGTTCCCTGAAAATAAAATTGAACATATGCATAAAAGACATTTTTTACATCCACATGCATTAACGTATGCATCATGCATTTCATTTCTCAAAACAAAAATTCATCCCATTTTTCCTCGTCTCCAGTAGTTCAACCTGATTCCTCAACGCGCATACGCTACTCGCTCTAACACAAGAAGAATCATGGATGTAGTTCGAGAAGAACAAGCTGCCTTCAAAGAGGAGATGGACTCTGTCAAAAGAAAAATTGAGCATATCTTTGAGGCTATACAAGCTCTGGCTAGAAGGGAAGAAGAGGCTCGTGTTGCTGCTGCTGCAAGGAACGACGCTCTAGTTCAAGGGGTTACTCTCCAGCCAGGACCTTCAGTTCCTATTCCAAATCCCGTTATCTACGGTCTTCCTCCAGGTTTTGTTCCACCGCCTGAAAGAACTCATGTGCCTCCATCTGTGCATACTTCTGGAGTAGCTGATGGAGTCGTTGCGCAAGGACCTCCGGTGGTCAATATGATTTTCGCCTAATTCATCTTTTATGGTATTCAACTTAGCAGGTTTTTCTTTCTTTGAACCGTTTCCATATGATTTTATTCTTTGGTGAAAAGGTTGTGACTAGCATATTAAAGATCGGTGAGGAACAACCACTATAATTTCTCTTGGATTTTTTCACGAATTCTTTGACACTTCAAGATGTGTGCGAAGGATAAAATGTGGTTGTTCCTCATGTGGGATGTTTCTCTTGTAATTTGATTGCATTTTCAGATAAATTGAACAAAACTACCCTGCCTCTGGTTAAGATTAAGGGTTTTAGAGTCTAAAAGAAACATCAACTTCTAAGCTCAAAGTAATTGACTAGGGATTAACTCTTTATCTCTTTGGTGTTTGGGGATTTGAAATAATTCCTTATATCACCGACAAAGTTTTCTTTGAAAGCACACCAAAATAATTTCGGGTATTTTGTTTTCATCCTCCTCCATCCAATCTTTACTTAAACAAAAGTTTGATAAAGATAAGTGAATGGAAGAATAGTTGATATTTTTTAATGAAAAAAAAGAGTGAATACGAACGAATTAATTCAAAAGATGCATAAATATTTCATTAATCTTATCATTAAGAGTACACAACTTAAAAGCAAACAATGTGCTTAAAATGTAAAGAAAATACAAATGCAAAACATTAAATGATCAGTAGTGTTGAGGAGGCCTTTCTTGTTTGATCCACTGGCTTGAAGATGGGCTTCCTGAAGCCTTTGAGTTTGTCAGGGTAAGGGACCATTCACCTCATTAGGGCCATCTCCGAAAGTCAACGACCATTTGTTGATCATCTTTTGCACCTCTTTACACTCTTCGATTGAATGCATCTACTACTCCATCATGAAACTCATATTGGACATCTGGGTTGTGCCAAGGTTGAAATGGAAATTGGAAAGTCCACATCTTCTCTTAACATTGCCTGATTTTGCTCCATCGGGTCCATGATCTTTCAAGAGCTACTTCAAGTCTGATATGAGTATCGAGAAATCAGCTGCTGGTTATGGACACAGGCTGAATATGTTTTTTTTAAAGAAATGATATGCAAGCTGATGAGTGCATATGCGTGATTTTTTTTATGCAAAAATGTAATGCCATGTTATGCATATTTTTTTGTATCTTTTTTTTTCATGCAAAAAGAATGCAATGCCATGTTTTTTTTGGAAACATGGTTTCAGAGGTTCGAGTATGAACGACTGACAAATCTGATTTCTTTTTAACACATAGTTCTCACCAGACATGATTTAGGGTTTGCAAGGGTTCCTAGATTCATGGATTCACCAAGAATGATTGTCACTTACGACAACTTACTTGTCGAGCGTCAATTCCTTCAAGTGAATCTCTTATGAGTGAGGTTATTGTATAGACCCCATGAGAAATACATCTCACAGACCCATATTATGAAACCATTGATCCTAGTAGGTCAAATGGGGTCAATGTTAAACAAATCGTCCTTAGAGTTACAAACCCTAATGAAAACATTGAAGCTTATGGTAACTTACTTGTCAGGTGACAACACTCTCAAAAGGATCTCTTCTAAGTGAGTTTTTTGTGCCGATCCTAACGAGAAATACATCTCGCAGACCCTAATTACGCAACCATCGTCCTATCTTATGTTTGTTCTGTAGACTTAGGTATAGAGTTTTTCCCATAATATGTTTGCAATTAGAGTATCCAAGTACCAACAACTTAAGGTAGCCAAAAACAGATATATGATATATAACACAATAGATATAATAAAAGCATAAGATAAAAAAATCCAAACAAGTAAACAAACATAAGCACACAACAAACCAAACTAGGCTTGACTCTCTTGAGGGAACTAGTATCCCCAACAGAGTCACCGACTGTCGTACATCGAAAAAAAGAATACAACACTCGTGAAACGTGTCGCACGCTCACAGAATGACTAACAAAATCGCCACCAAAATTTATTTATTCCTCAAAAAGGGAAAGGAAAATATCGATAAAACCCCAAAAGTAAGACTATGATATGGTCATCGCAACCAAATTGGGTTCGCGAGTCGATTATGCAAGGGGAAGGTATTAACATCTCTCACGTCTGTTGTATTCAATAGGAACCGTTTAGTTAGTTATGCGCATTAGTGTTAGATTTTAAAATGTTTTCTTTCCGAGTTATTAAAAGAGAAAGAAAATAAAAAGGGTCACAAAAAGGTTTTTTAAAAGGGTGCCTGGCGAGATTACGGGTTTCGCTCCTACGTATCTCCAGGTGCGATCGAGAACTCAAGTCTATGTAGTTTTGGGTATAAAATATTTGTTTGTTGGTCGATTTTAGCGAAAGATATTTTGTCATAATCGAAGGAAAAACATTGGTTACCCAAAATGGGTTAGAGGAGCATGCGTTTTCATCACATTAAATGAATTTCTATATATCAACATTCACGGGAAAACGTCACTTATCTTACTCACACATACGTGGACGAAGTATTGTTTTGCACCGTCTCAAGATGAAAGATATTTTGTTTGTGAAAAGGGATTTTGATCGTATGACGGCGAGAAAAGAGTTTTAATCGCACAAGTGTTATCAAAATGGTACATAAATAGTAAGGGATGCAAACATATTACCATTAACAGCTTGCAACTAGCTGTCATTTTTTGGGTCTTCAAAAGACAACTTTGCATGTAAACCAAACAAGCAGACTCCAATTGCACTCATGAATCAACTCCAAGTCAGTGAAGTATCTAAGGTTAACCACACCCATGTAATAGGCATTTTTTCCATAAATATGGATGTGTAAACCAAAGTACATGAGGTATAACCTCAATTCACATACTATATGATACATAAACTGTTCATCATCACCATTTCCCCACACTTCCGCAACTAGGTGGTGTACATACAGGCTTTACATGAATCCAAATCTAGCATGAAACCTTATGGTGTCTTTTATCTCCTTTAGGGAATCTTGTTGCTCAACTTCCAAATAGTTCACCATCATCTCTAGTGCATTGGGTTTAATCATCCTAAAGTGGTCTAATAATAATCCTCTGATCGTAAGATGTAGCAGCTATGTCACATCATCCAATGGGATGGACATTTCACCATGCAGAAGATAAAAAAATGACATCTCAGCATGTCATCTGACAATATACCATGGTTAATAGTAGTATAAATCGTCGTCCATAAATCTCACAATCCAAATAATCGCATAAAATTATGAAATCACTGCTCCTCAGGATGATGCATCCTCGCAATCTTCTGACCATGATTGATGCACTTTAAAGCATCATGGTACAACAAAAAATACATCATCATCAGAAAATTGAAATATTATAACAAATGTTTTTCAAATAATAAATACATATAACTTTTACCTCTCTGTCTCACACATGTCTGGTAGCATGGTTCATATACAAAGGCAACAATGATGTGTAATATAGGCCTCCTCCAAATTCCTCAAGAACAACTGCATCCATCGAAAACAAGTGCATCGACCAGGATAGATGGGGCTTCAGGGGCAACACCAGGTGACACTTGCCTCTACAAAGATGAAGTCAAAGACACCTGAACCTCATATTGATTGGATGTTGACAATATAAATTAACAAACTACTTGTATTAGATGGAGTAGAAAGGAAACTTGGATTGGAAAAAAAGTTTGGAAGTGAGAAGAGTTTTAAAGTGTTTTTGTTGGAAATGAGGAATGAGGATGGTCTAACGCATATTTGATTAAAATATCATTCAAAGGAGAACTTCTGTAAGTTATACGAAGATACATTTCCATATTAACTTTTGTAAAAAATGAGGGTTTGACTCACTTACGAATGAATATGGATTGGGATGCATCTGGAAGTACGTTTTTGAATTCTATGGGAATTTTTTTTTTCATAAGGGTGCCTGAGCACACCTTATTGTGGGAGAAGTAATCCCCTTTATAAAATTGGTTATGATTGATTACTTCTAATGATTCCATGAGGTTTAATCCAATTTTACTGGTTTTAGCCCACCAATGTTTTTTGAGCCTGCCCTAACCGAATTCAACCTCGATTCTCAATCTAAAAAGTTGAATTGTATGGTCTGATTTTCAACCCATTGGTCTTGATTTCTTCATGAAAATTTTAACTATGAATGTTAGCTTTTAAATGGAAATTGTTTCATTTTAAAATCACACGTGTAACTCAAAATAGAAATGGATATTTACATTATGTTCAACATCATTTTCAAGCATCTTTATTTCTACTTCAATTTAGTTTTGTTTTACACAAAAATAAAATTATATGAATTTGATTATATTATATGAAATGAGTCAAACATGTCAAATTATGCATAACTCAAGTTCCCCTAATTTATTTTATAATATTAGTTTGAACTCTAGTTCGGTTCATTTAGTTTACGAGACAAGTTTAACGAGTTAAATATTGAATCAAGTTGCAAACTATATTTGAGTTGGTTCAGTTCATTGTCAGTCATATCATGCGGAAAATGGAGAAGCCATTAAACTTATACTTGAAGAATATCCTATGAAAGGTTGTATATAAGTGGTTGATGCATGAATCATAAGACTATGGGAGAGGTTGACTAAGAAATTTATGGATCCTACAAGGCCGATTCAATGATAAAGTGGTTAGTCGATTATCATAGATATTATTAGACAACCATAACGATTATTTGTTTCTAATACGCTAAAGGATGAGAAACATGTTAGATGCACAATTTAATACATAGAGCAACATTTGATATATTGCATCATATATTAAAACCCTGGTTACTAAAGGAAGAATTATGAATATAATTGGTAAAATAAGCCCTACTTCATCCAAGAGGCATTCTTTTACCATCACGCCCACTAACTACTTTACAAAATAGAGGGAAGCTTCAACCGACAATAAATGTGGGGAAAAATAAGATTATTAATTTCATGTCGCATTAGATTATATATTGATTTGGTATCCCCGAAACAATTACGACACATCAAAGAACAATGTGCATAGACAACCAGATGGTTGCTTTCATGCAAAAATTTGGAATAAAACTCATACATTCACGCGCTTACAATGCTTAAGACAATGAGCAAGCCAATGATTACTGATTACCTAGTCGATTTGACAAACACTATAGAAAATATGTCTTAAACACCTCCCTTGTTCTTTATAGAGACATATGCACATTGGCATTATCAATTGACTATGTAGTCCACTTCGTCCCATTCCTAGGAGAGCTATAGTGGTTTGATCTTAAATCTCGACTCGTTAGCACTAAATTCACATTGCCAAAGCTTACTTGTGGTATAGGCAAAACCATTGCTTGGAGCTTGGTCTTCGTTGAGTGCAATATCGATTTCTCATCAATAATATGATGTTGATGAAGGAGATAACATATCACATCAACTCGAGCTTTGGGCACAAAGAACAATATTTTCAACACAAGAAAATAGGACTTCTATCACTACAAAAAAATTGTATGTTGCGATGTGATTTTCACAACACAAAGGTGAAAATCACGTCACAAAGTAACATTAGCGTCATAATTTTTCACGAGACAGTAGCAATTGTGACAACTTTTTTGCCGCATGAAAATCACGTCACAAAGTTGCATCGTGAAATTCACGTCACAACATTTGTCACGTGATATTCACGTCACAAAATCCTACTGCATTTTTGCTTCTCCACTACTGCACGTCAGGTTTGCAGGTCATGATTGCATTTATTCCACGTGAATTTAACGTCACAAATATCATATTTGTGATGTGTTTTTCACGACACTGATTTGAAAAATTATTTATGATTAGAGATGTGTTTCCACGACACAAATTATTTTTTTATTAAAAAAATATTTATTAATTTATTAATTACAAAATTTAATAATAATTATTTATAAATTTATTTAATACGAAATTAATAATAAAAAATTATAAATTTATTTATAATAAAAAATATTACTTAATAAATAAAAAATAAAAAATATTATGTTTAATATATAAAATATTACTATAAAAATATATTATGTTTAATATATAAAAATATTACTATATTAAATTTGGAAAAATAATGTATACTATTTAATATATTCTGTTTTTTTCTATAATTATTTACTATATATATTCCGTTTAAATAATTATTATAAAAAATGATTTTTTTTCAACAAATATAAAAAACATATTAACATATAAATTTAATTGGCAACACCCAAGCAACAAAACAAATTTAATATATGAATTTTTGAAGAAAAAAATATATAATTATCAAAATATCTCAATGAAGCAACAAACTATATTTTGTGGAGCAACTTCTTCTCTTAATAACCTAAATTAAAAACGAAAAAAAAATATTAATAGTAAAATAAAATTCAATTAACAAAAAGTTAAATAAAGGAAAAATAATATATAACTTTTTACCTTGCTAACTTGAAAGAGAGAAAATATGAGAAAATTGAGGATGAAAGAGTAAGGATTAATGAGTAAATATGAGAATGAGTGGAAAGAGGGAAGAAGAAATGTGTGAAAAGTGAAGAAGAAATGTGTGAAAATGAGAAAATGGAGGTTCTGCGCGTGAGAACGAAACTGTTAAATATATAACTTTGCTGGCGTCGTGGAAATCATGTCCCAATTTAGCGGTGTGAAAATCATGCAGCAATAAAAAAATATTTGTTGCCATGCGACGTGATTTCCACGTCGGTAATGTTGACCTGACACAACGAACATATATCATTGACTAAACCATCAATTCGTTCAAAAAATATTCTCACGTTTTCTGAAAAGTATGATGCGATATGATTTTCATGTCACAACTTAACTTTTTTAAAATTCAAATCTCCCTCATATGAAATCTCTGACGCATTTTTTTATTTGGAAATATATGTTGCGACGTGTTTAACACGACACAACATTTTTTTAAAATTTTAAAATGTCCCACCATCTGAAATCTTATTTTATTATTAAAAAATATTTGTGACGTGAAATTCAAGACACAACTTCCTTATTTTGTCACGTTAATTTTATGTCGCAATTTTATGACGCCGAACAACATTTTTCTTGTAGTGTATCGGCTTGAGAGAAAAGAACAAATAATCTATTAACTAAACATAATCAACTTCGTTTTTCATGACATCATATTTAGTTTACTTATTACATCAACCAAAATCGACAAGAAAAACAATTAATAGATGAGTAAAATCCATTCACTTGATAGAAAGTCAGAGGAGTATGAATACAACCGAACATAAGTGAATCAATTTTTTCTCAAATCTATTAGGCTCTTTCATGTTTGCCAAAACTTTATACTCGGTCACTCATTATAATTATAAAAAAAAATGGATACGATAACCATGTTTCATGCTTATAACTTTACTAACCAAAGATGACGAAGATTATGCAACCACAATATGAAAGAAGTTACACACTAAAGATAAAATCAACAAAACAAAAGACCAAATTAAACATGAGACACTATATAGTACCTCATATGGAGAGAACATACACATTATTATTTATATAAATAGTTGAACGAGGCAACATTTATTCATATTACAATTCTACCACCATTAAAATAGTTCCATCTATAAATGCTATAATATGTAGATAAGTTTGACTTATCTAATCAATCAATCAAACTATTTTATTTTATTTTTCATGTATTTTTTTAGTTTAATAGCTCAAGTCCCACCCACAATATACGAAATGCATAATGTCTAAAAGTTTTAGATGGAGTTTTACGGTATCATTCTCTTATACATATAACTGATTAATGATGATGCACTTATTCACTCATACTTAAATCTAAGAAATAAAAGACACTCCTTAAAATGCATTAAAATGTCTTAAAAACAACGCTTTAACTTATTTAGAGAAGAAGGTGTGGGAATGACAGCATATAATAAAAAAACAACGAAGAGAAGAAAGAAAATGGTAGCTTTTTCAACTGCTACACGTCGATGCCGTAAGCAACAATAATATTTTCCAGTCGGCCACACGCAACCTCTCTCTCCTTCCTTCGAACCACGCCACTCAACTCACATCATATCCCCTTTTCTCTCTCTCTCTCTCTCTCTGCTTTCCATCTATCTAACAAATCTAACTACTACTTATTACTACTATTATTTACAAAATAATAATGGATTCATTTTCATGACTCTTCATTATTCATTTACTACTATTTCTTTCCTTTCCTCTCTCTTTTTTCTTTTCATTTAGATTCACCACAGAAAACCCAGAATGGCCAATCCTTATTCTTCTGTTTCTCGTGTCTTATGTAACACAAAGTTTACATTTTTTCATGTTTTCTTCTCCTGGGTCATTATGTAATGTAACTAGCATCTCTTGGATCATGTTATGTTAGATTAGATCCATTTTCATGTGAGTGATCTTTGTTCTCTTCAGGACCCTTTCTCTATGCGCGTGTCCCATAGTCTTCTCCAATATTCCTCACTCGAACAGTGTAATGTAACTATCATCATCATGGAGGTTAAGCTTTGCAATGACAAGTGCCACAGAGAAATGGTTAATAACTTTTTTCCATTGTTGAGAGGTTTTGTCTAAAGATTTTGAAGGGAAAATCACATGGTGAAATGGATTTGCAAGGTTGGCCAAGATGGATAATATATACTGGTACATGATTGAGTGAGGGTATGCTTGTAAATACATTTATTTTGTTGGTTTATTTTTTTTTGTTTTTCTTCTTGTTGAAGATGAATTGGTTTATTTGGTGGAAGAAAATTACTACTATAAACTATGGTTTTGTTGTTGTTGGTGTAGTTGATTATTATTATTATTATTATTATTGTTTTTGTTATGAAGCATGGGAAATTACAAAGATTTCTGGGTTTCTTTTGTGTTGTTGTTTTGGTTGAGTTTGTGTGTACTTTTTTGGCATGGGTGAATTTTTTACTTAAACAAGAGATTGTACTTGTTTGTCTTTTTGTTTCCTTAATTTGCTTGATGGGTTTCATCATTTCCAACTTGAGACATGGAAAGGTTAATGATCTAATCTATAGTAATTGTCATCCTATTTTGTGTGGAAATTACCAAAGCTTCTTAAGTCATTACAAGTAGTTATCAAATGATTGGTTACATATTTTACTAGATTACTAGGTTTCACAATAATAACAAAAATAATAATTACTAGGCTCTACAAAGTGGACATGCAAAGTTAGGCTTAAGATGTAGCGATGAGTTTTTCAAAACTATAGTATGTTATTTTTTTCTTAATTATTTCAATATAGTACTAGTATAATAGAAGAGAAAAACAAATTTATGTTTTTTAAAATCACATTTGTTAGAAATATAATTATTTTAAAAAATTCATTAATGCATGTATAGAAAATTAATTTTATAATTATTTTATTTCATGTGTTATTAAATATAAATATTTTATATTTAAAAAGTTAGCGGTGTAGTAATTCGGTTTATTTTATATATAGATTGACTTAAAATTTTATTTGTATGTTTATATAATTATTTTTCTTATAAATTTAATACTTTTAATTAAAGGTTTATTAAAAAATGAAATAATAAATATATTTAATAATTTAGAAAATGATATATGCTTTATTTTATGTTATGAAATAGATGTGATATTTAGAGACGGAGGAAGTAATGGGTAAATGTTGATTTTAATTTGTGAGGTCACATGAGGCATAGTGCTCATATATTTCCAAACTTGAAAACTTTCTTCCTAGTTTTTCAACTTGTGCAAATTACCAAAGCCTCTAAAGTCATTAGTTAGTTATGAAATGATTGGCTTGATGCATTAAGTTAGAAGACCCTCTCAAACATTTTATGGACTATGTTTTAATTTTTAAAATAAAACTCTTACTACAAGGAAGTAAGAAAAAGTAAAATAAATAAACTTTATTTGAATTGTAAATAATATTAAAAATTAAAGAAAAATGTAAATGATTTAAAAATATTTCAAGAAAAAATTAAACTTATACATGTATATTTTTTGCGATTTTTTTATCAAAATAACCAACTTTTTCAAATAAATATCCAAACTAACTCACATTCTCACATATTTCTCAAACTAGCCCATTCTTTTTTAAAAAAATTAATTCAAAGGTGACGTCAAAAATTAAGAGGAGTCGTCAATTTAATTGACGACAGTGTACAAAAATTAAGAGGAGTCGTCAATTTAATTGACAACAATGTATAAGCACAGAGGAGAGAGCCAATTGGATTGACGACTCCTCTTAATTTTTGTACACTGTCGTCAATTGAATTGACGTCACCTTTAAGTTGATTTTTTTTTTAAAGTGGGTCAGTTTGGAAAATATGTGATAATGTAGGTTAGTTTGGGTGTTTATTTGAAAAAGTTGGTTATTTGGATAAAAATTTAAACTTTTGCATCTTTTTTATCTATGGAATTATTTTATATCTTTCACTCCTTCCACTCCCTGGAAGGAGGATCTTGTGAATGTGAAAAGAGTAAGAGATCGAATATTAATTTTGAAATTTATTGTGGAACAAGACACAATTGATATTATTAGTGTTTACGCTCATCATGAGTTAGCATAATACCTTAAGATAAAGTTTTGAGAGAATTTAGAAGCCTTACTTCAGTATATATCCTAAGGAGAGAAGTTTTTTTTAGGAGGGGATCTAAACAAACATATAGAGAGCGTAACAAGAGGTTTTGAGACTGAGCATGAAGGTATGGTCTAGAGGAGGTGAATGTGGGTAAATTCATCTTGAAGTTTTCTTCGATTTTGGTTCATATAATAACAAATACTTGATTGAGAAAAAGAGATGAGCTTCTTATCAAATATAAAAATGGAGTGACATGTTCTTAGATAGATTTATTTTGTATTAGGAAGTAGGATAAGAAGATTTGCTTGGACTCTAAAGTTATTATGAGAGAGAACATGACTACTCAACATAGAGTTTTAGCCACCACGATTCTTTACCCATAGGTCTCAAATCTCTTGATTCTCTAAACGTCTCTTTAACCACTTTTCTAATCTCTTGGGTCATCTTATTCCACATATCATTTGCACTTTCTTGTGGTTGTCTAAATCCTTCCTCCGAGATCTTGTGTTGTTTACTTCCTTGTTTTTCACTTTTCAAATGTCACCATTTTCCCACGTGGATTGCATTACAACCTTTGGATCAACTTACTAATAGCTTTGATTAGGGCTCCCATTTGGGGACCCTTACCATATCCCTTGCTCCCTCAATTGTTCCCCATAGTATCTCTGGGTAGACTGAGTGGACGTCCAAGATGGAGTCAACCTGATTGACTCTCTTGGCTCCCTTTTGAGAGCTAGGCGAGCGCCTTCTTGGGCCCTTCGTGCCCTAGGACTGCTAAACACACACATCTCTTTATTTATTTTTCCTGAGTATACTTTTTTTATTTATTGTTTGTTTTTTAGTTGTTGTTGTTGTTGTTGGGCCTAACCCATTTCTTTTATTCACAACACCAATCACATGTCATGCACCCCTTCTCATTTTTCTTTTGTTTCATTTTATTTTATTATTTTATTAAATAATAAAAAATATTTTAGTAAATCAAATTAATATTTTCAAAATAAAAAAACTCTTAATCAATATCCAAAATTTCCAAATCAAACTCAAACCTTTTTTCCATATTAAAATCAAATCATTTTTCAAAATAATGCGAACCTAAATGCTTGAGCTCACCAAGTCCTTTTAAAAAATTAATCGCTTTAAAAATATTTTTCTCAATAATCAATCGGATGAAAAAGGATTTAGTTGGACATACTTGTCCCTTTTAGTCCCCGAGTATTTGGATGATGGTTTTACTTAGCCTACCGTTCAAGTACGCATCCTCCTTTTCAAAATATGTTAAATAACTGAATCTAGTTCATTCTTTCATGGACGAAATAGATTAATTGGATGTAATTTTCCTCCTTAGTCCTGAATATTTGTGTGATGGTCGTACTTAACCTCCTTTGTTAATACTCATATTCTGTTAAAAAACGTGACTTAATTCGCCTAATAAATTTCACAAGTAACTTGGATGAAAAAGGATTAGCTGGACGTACTTGTCCCTCATAGTCCCCGAGTATTTGGATGATATTCGTACTTAACCTCTCGTTCGAGTATTCGTCATTCGCCTAAAATAAACTCAACCCATCAAATATTTTCCGCCTTAGGGAGATGTCAAAACTTTTTACAAACTGAAAGATGCTTCGTCCAATCCGAGAAGATTCTAAAAATCTTAGTTCCTACCATGAGCAAGAATTTAGAATGTTTTACACTCGAATGCGATGAGAATATAACTCTATGAGATTCCAAGTTATGTTGTCCATTCTGACGCAATGTTAATGTTCACTTCTCCATGTTTTGGGTAGAAAGCAATGTTTCTCACTCGAATACGAACTAAGCATCATTCACTAATATCAACCAACACACAAATATTTTCTACCCAGAACTACGTAGCCTTGAGTTCTCCATTATACTTGGGGATACGTAGGAGAGAGATTCAATATCTCGTCAGACACCCCAACAAAAGCTCATTTTTAGCCCCTTTCCCTCAAATTTTTAATTACTAGAAGAAAGCAAATAATGAAAGCTAACACTCTATTCGCAAAGCTAACTAAATGGTTCTCGTTGAGTACATCGAGTGTAAGGGGTGCTAATATCTTCCCCTCGAATAATCAACTCCTGAACCAGAATTTGGTTGCGACGACCATTTTCTTTTTATTTTAAGGGTTTTATCGATATTTTCCCTTTTCTTTGGAATAAATAAACTTTGGTGGCAACTATGTTTTCATCTTGAGCGTTCGTATGCTCGTGGTAATTTTCGCGCCATGGTAGTTGGCGACTCTGTTGGAGACCGTATCCTATAAAAGATTCAAGCCTAGTTTGGTTAGAATTGCGATGAATGTTGGCCTTGTTTACTTGCTTTCTTCTCTCTTCTTCTCTTTTGTATGATTATTAGTGCTTATCTGCTTTTGGTTCTCATGGTACTATGGTGGATGATCCATTTGTTGGAAACACATTGTGAGATATGCTCTACACCCAAGTCTCGAGAAGAAACATAAGATAGGATGCTAGTTGCATATTGTCAGCCTACTATATATAGTTGTATTATTGGAGTGGCATGAAAACCACACTTAGATTAGATCCTCTTAGGGATGTTGTTGTTCGGTAATTAATTTTCCATAGGCGGAAATATTTTCATGTTGGGTCCGTGACTCTAAGAACCTTTTAAAATATGTAACATTGGTGGTTGCATATTGTTAGCCTACCATACGTACTTGTATTTTTGGGTTAGCACGAAAACCTCACTTAAAGTAGACCCTCTTGACAGTGTTGTCGTCTAGCAAGTATTTTTGCTAATGGGGGCAATATTCTGAGATGGAATCCATGACTCTAGGATCCTTTAAACCCTAGAGCCACCTTGATCAATGTGTGGAAAGAAATCTTAAGAATATGTACCTAAACTTTATTGGAACCACTTGGCTCCATAAACCATTGCATAACATTGAATTTGCATTACATATAAAAAAACTTAGCATATGTTTTTATTTTCCAAGGAATCTAGGAACCAAGGTTATGATAATTTGAAACTACAATGGGTTTAGAAAGAATACGCACACTCCCACTCAAGTTCAAAGTGCCTAAAGTTGATAGCTTGATAACTTTGAGTTCCAATTTGACCACTATCAGTGAAGAAGCTTCATAAAAGACTATGGGAAGATACTTGGCTTGTTAACAGTGAATGTGAGTGTAGGAGCTCTTATATCCTTGTCTCGGTATTATGGTTCTTCTCTATGATGCTTCGCCTTTCAATACTTCCAGTTGGCCCTGACCATAAAAGAGTTTGAAATAATCTTGCATCGCTACCTAAAAGATTGCATACCATTCACCAGTTTGGAAGAAACTCCTTCACCAGAAATGGTAACCTTGGCTCTAAATCTCATTGTGAAAGATGTGGTGGAAAATCTTGAAGTTAAAGGGGGGTGGTGCAAGGGTTTTCAAGGAAATTCTTGGAAGCCAAATCCTTAGCATTGGGGAAATCGAAAAACTAGAAAGCATTCAACATTGTTCTAGCCTTGCTCATCTATGGAATTGTCTTGTTCCTAAACATCGATGATTTTGTAAACTTCCCAGCTATCAACATGTTCTTGGCAAAGAACCTATTTCCAACTCTTCTCGTTGATGTGTATTACTACTTCCAAGTCAAACATGAGAATAAGAAAGGCATGGTCATGTGTTGTGCTTCCTTACCATACACATGACTCGTGTCTCACATGCCTCAAGAAGGATCATTCACTGCAGAAAATCTCAAATGGCCTCAGAAACTGACATCTCTTTCTTCCAAGACTGTCATATGGTATAAGTAAGATAGAGAAATAGAAAGAATTATTATGAGTTGCAAAGACTTTCCTAATGTACCTCTCACTGGATCTCGGGGATGCATCAACTATAACTCAATATTATCTCTAAGGAAACTCGGGTGTCCAATAGAAGGCCCAGTGGAAGGCCAGCTGCTGGAAACCTTCATCCGACATGACATGGTAGAAAAGGACCCAATCATGCTGAGAAGGATCATAAGAGCTTAGGGGAGAATCAACCTTAAAGGGAAGAGTGAGATGGGTAAAATGAACTATATGGATAAGGAACCTTATTATCAGTGGGTGAAGGAAAGAGTCCAACAAATCAAGCCACCCTTCAGTTTTGAAATCCCTATTTTATCACATACACTTGAGCCTACACATGTTCCTATAGAAGAAGCAAAGGAAAACAAATTTATTATCTATAAAATTGAAAGAGAAAACAGAGAGTTGCATCTGATACTTAACTGGGTTACCCTTTAGAGAAATAAGCTCAAATTTAATCTCAACTATAGCGAAGAACAACTTTGTAAGAGTGAGGAAATGGTTGAAGATGAAAGGAGAAAATGGAAGAGAGTTGGTGATTGTCTAGCAGGGGCAGGATTGGATCTTAATCATAAAAACTAGTAACTCAAAGAGGCTCAAAAAAGAAATAGGGAGTGGATAAACTTTTGGGAGAAGACATTGAAGGACCAAAAGGCAATGAGGGAAGGATTCGAGACACGAATCCATGAGCTCTACAAACTACTCAAAGAAACCCAAGCCCATCCATCTCATGAGTATCATATTTAAGAAGAAGTTGAACGGATACCCTGAAACCTCCTTGCTAGCTTGAGGAAAACCCAAGAGGAACTCAAAAATCTCAAGGCCTACAACCAATGCTTGAAAGAAGCTTGTGATGCTTTGAGGAATGAGGGTAAACAGTTGGAAGGTATGGTGAATCATCTAGATGATCTCATATAAGAAGACCAAGCTAATATACGACATATCCGTAAAGAATCCAAGATGTGATATGGGAAGTACGTCCAAGCGGTCAAACTCGCCAATGGCCTGCTCCAAGACACGCACATGAAGTAAAGAGATGCCTTCGAAAACATGACGCCCAAAAACAATCCTCCGATTGTCTTTGACTTTATCATATTTTGTAGAATTATGATAAAGGAGCTCCAGGCCGAGTTAGATTGATCTTGTACTCTTTATCTTAAAGTATTTTATTCATTTCCACTTATGAATGAATGACATAGTTGATGTTGCACTAATTATGGTTGCTTTCTATTTGTGTTCTCATGCTTCTAAAATGCTCGCAAACGATCAAAAAAATCTCTGGATTCCCATGAAAATAAAAACGAAAAAGACAACATTTTCGCCTACACGCATCTACATTCATCTGCATGCATATTGTCATACCCCAAAATTTGCCCGTTAATCTTTCAACACATTTTTCAAGACATTGATCTTAAAGGAACAAAGGCCTAGCACACAGGTGGCCCAATCCCGAAAAGGACTTAAACTGGCTTGCTCGCTAGGCGAGCAAAATCCTTCGCCTAGCGAACCCTTCGCTACACCACTCGCCTAGCGAAGCTTGCGAATACCAGAAATTTTGGGCTTCATTCTGAGCCCATTAGGTCACAAAAAATCATTATAAATACCACAACTTCAGTCAGAAAAACGGACGGACGGACGGAGACAGAGAGAAGGAACATCAAACCCTGGAGGCTAACCCAGAGAATTCAGAGCAACCCTAAAGGAAACCCTGAAGGAAACTCATCTGCACAAAGGTTACATCCGCCCAACTCAATCCGGCGCCAACCCTAAGAGTGACTTGCCAATTCAAGGTTGCAATTCAATTGCAAACAGGTTTGCATTACTATTACCGCTTTATGCTCCCAATTTTCATGTGATATTATAATTAAATTCATAAGTATATTTGAGGTTTTGCGTGTGAATTTAAGTATGCATAGAGATCCTGAATGTTTAACCATGTAATTGCTGTAGTGAATGCCATAGGGTTTGGAGCTTGCTGAAATCGTACTGCTCTAAAATTCAAAACCCGCAGCCGTTCGCTAGCACATCGCTAAGCGAACATGTAGCGAGCGTTCGCTAGGCCTTCGCTAGGCGAGGCAGCAACGAACATGACAGTCGCTGACTTTTCTGTTCTGATCTTTGCTCATCTGACATGTTTTATTATCACCATGCATTGTTTACCTGACATCATTACTGTTGTGATTCCTTTTGTTTGGTGTAATTCTCGATTGCACCCTGATTTGGTATTCTGACCTGTTTGCTGAATTTTGTAAGGGTTCCCATATTCCCGGAAAAGGTAGCTGGCTAGGTATTCCACTTTATTTGTGGGATACCCTTGTGGAGTTTCATCCTAATTACTTAATTGATTTTAATGTGGAGATTCATCCTAATTACCTAATTTATTATAAAATATTGCCTTTGAATATGTGATCTTGGACCTCTCTTTGTTGCCTTACGGTATTACGGTATTATGGTCATGTCCCGCGAATGTGGGGATACATTTAGCAAAGACCCTTCAATTAAATCATCATGTCCCTATAAAATAAATCATCGTCCCTCGGATGTTGCCTACGAATATATGATTTTATCCCTCGATGACCCGTCGTTGTAGCCTACGGTTAAATGATGATTGTCCCTTCGAATGCTAAAGTATCCTTACAAATGTTGCCTTCAATGACCAATCGATGACCCTACGATGTCCCTTTTACATCCAAAGGATAAAACTACTTACTTCTCAATAGTAAGGACAGTTTTACCCTCATAAGGATAGGAAATACCCATAAAGACCTTGGGTAGGTATAACTCTTAATTGCTGACTCACAACCTAAAACATTTTTCATACATCACACTTTGCAAAACATCTACTAGAAAATCACCACTTGGTATACATTCATACTAGAATCATTGCCAAGTTATATTTTTCTAAACAACTTTCAAAATTAAATGAGATAAATACTTTGTATACATTCGGACAAGAATCATTACAGAGCTAAACTCTCTTTTCAAAACATTTCCTAAGCAGTTCACAAACACTTTTTCAGACAAGGAAAATAACATAAGTGATCAAGCAATTAAGAGCCCATGGATAACCATGGATACAAAGGGTGCTAACACCTTCCCTTTGTATAATGTACCTCCCGAACCCAAAATCTAATCAAGGTCTTTCCTGTTCTTTTCCACCTTTCCTTATTGGATAAAAGAAAAGTCGGTGACGACTCTTGCTATCCGCGACATTTGCTTTCCAAAGCAAAAACACACAAAGTCAGTTCACCGTATAACAGAACTGGCGACTCTGCTGGGGAAATGATTACAAAGAGAGGTTACCTTAAAAAAAAAGAAAAAAAAAAAAGATCACTTATTTGAATTGTCTGATTTACTTTTAAGGGATTGCTTGGGTATTTTATGCTTGAGGGAAAGATCCTACACCCGGATCTAGTGTACCTTAGGTAAGTAGCAATAGATCATCGCGACTATCCGACGTATACTGGAATGGTTAAAATGATGGCTATGGTTAATGTGACACTTTGGGTGTCCTGATGTTCCTCATGTTTACTTGAGGAGAAATTTGGCGTCTGCGTGGTGTCATCAAAGCATTAACCCGACCTTTAGAACCCTAATTGACTTATCTTGGCCATTAGAAAGTAGTGAGATAACTGACTTCGGTTCCGACTGGGGTTGGTTGAGACTCGATACTACACTCTTTGAGATTGGACTTTAGGGAAGCTTTGGTCAACCACTTGGTGTTGCACTGAAGTGGACTTAAGGGAAGGTCAATGATTTGAGATCCTTCTAGAACCCGGTTACTATTCTAGGACAGGTGGAACCAACCAAACTTCAGTGGGGAGGGTACTTACCTATGGAACTCATGCAAGCCTTAAAACTTAGGAATGATGGTTGTGTGACTTGCTTGTGTTTGTTACTTACATAACATCATAACATCATAACATCATAACATCATAACATCATAACATCATAACATCATAACATCATGGCATTGTACTAACCATTTCAAGGACTTAGGGATTTAACTTTGCTCTGTAACAGGGCTATGGCTTCCAGGAAGACCATCCGGATCAATCTTGTAGCGATCTCTCCTCAACTCAAGGATTTAGTGTCAGAACTTCCCGATCATGCTCAGTTCATCAAGAAACATGGTTCTCTCCTCAATTTGGTTACCACTGGTTTCAAAGAAGATATGATGAGAGTCCTATTCCAGTTCTTCGATCCTAAACATCATTGCTTCACATTCCTAGATTATCAGTTGTTACCCACATTAGAAGAATTCTCCAGGCTGCTTGGGATACCTATCCTTGATCAAACACCTTTCAGTGGTTTAGAAATGATTCCGAAGTCTGAAAAAGTTGCCGCAGCTTTACACATGACGAAGTCCGACATTGAAACCAATTGGGTAACAAGAAGTGGAATTAAGGGTTTACTTGCCAAATTTCTGATAAATAAGGCCCGAGAATTCTTAAAAGTTATGGATGTCCATGCTTTCGAAGATGTCCTAGCATTACTAATCTATGGTTTGGTGTTATTCCCTAATCCAGACCAATTCATAGACATGAATGCTATTAAGATATTTCTCACTCATAACCCTGTGCCTACCTTGCTTGGAGACATTTTGCATTCCCTTCACACTCGTACTATGAAAAGGCAAGGGACTCTCATGTGCTGCGTACCTTTATTATCCAGGTGGTTTATTTCGCACCTTCCTCCATCAGTCTTGAAGAATGAGCAAAATTTGAAATGGTCTCAAAGGATAATGTCGCTTTCCCATTCAGACATCCGTTGGTGTCCTCATCTCGAGGAAAACGTTATCATCATTGACCGTTGCGGAGAATTCTCTAACATACCACTCCTAGGGATAAGAGGAGGTATTACTTATAACCCAGCTTTAGCCCTACGTCAGTTTGGTTATGCTCGAAGAGATGGCCCACATGAGATAATTATCCAAGGCACTGTGTTTGACTATGACAACGATTCCCAAGGTCTCCGTCAAAGATTTGTACGAGCTTGGAGCATGGTGAAAAGAAGCACTTTAGGACAGAAAAACTCTATTCCTATGGAACCTTATCTCAGATGGGTACGCGCCAGAGCTCGTGAACTTGTCATGCCATATTTTGCAGTCGGACCGCTGATTGTTGAACCAGGAGTTGAAGGAGGTACTCCTCAGATCATTCCTTATCCAGATATGCCTACCAATGTTGAAGAATTGAAGAGATCCTGGATCCAGTTGAGAGAGGAAAGGGATACTTTTGAAGCCCATTTCTGTGCTGAAAGGAAGAAAGTGTTAGAGTTCACCAGCCAGCTTAATGAGGAACGAAGACTCAATGCATACCTTCGTCCAAAAAGAAACCGTCCCTGGGAGACTTGAGCTTTCATTGTATTTTTATTATTCTTTTTGTAATGAACATCGATTAAAGAAATTATTAATAAAAGTTCCCCTTTCGGTGGTTTACGCAAAGTTAAATCCCAAAAGTCCTTGAAAACATTTCATACATTGCATAACATAACATAACATTGCATAACAGGTATTCTAAAGGATCATTGTTCTCACGGTCTTCCCTCTAAACAGAAAAATGGACCTCGAACAAACTGTCAAAGATCTCCAGGCTCAAAATGCTCAATTCCAGGAGATGATCATGAACTTATCCAAGGGGCAGGATGAACTGAAGGCTCTCTTGCTCGAGAAGAAGAAAGACAAGAAAGTTGTGGGTTACATCAACCCGGGAGGAAGGCTTAAAGGACAGGCCGCAGGAGTCAAGATTAGAATTCCGAAGGATCAAGAAGATGAGACAGAAAATGATTCGGAAGATGAGAATGTTGACCCCTTCAACCCTGAGGACGACGATGAAGATTATGAAAACGAACAGTACTCTCCAAAAGATGACAAGTATAAGTTGCTGGAAGAACGTATGCTAGCTATGGAGGGTCATAAGGCGCCCGGTCTGGATTTCGAAAGCTTAGGTCTGGTCTCTGATGTGGTCATTCCCCGCAAATTCAAGGTCCCCGCTTTCACTAAGTATGATGGTGCGTCTTGTCCTCAGATGCATCTGAGAGCTTATGTGAGAAAGATTCAGCCGTATACCACTGATAGGAAGCTATGGATCCATTTCTTCCAAGAGAGTCTGTCTGGCACACAGTTAGAGTGGTATTATCAGCTCGAGAGCTCTAACATCCGCACCTGGACTAACTTAGCGACAACTTTCTACAAACACTACCAGTATAATTCTGAATTGGCGCCTACTCGGCTACAATTGCAGAGTATGACTATGGGATCTAAAGAAAGCTTCAAAGAATATGCTCAAAAATGGAGAGATTTGGCTGGCAGAGTCAAACCCCCTATGACTGATCGAGAATTAGTGGACATGTTCATGGGTACACTGACTGGCCCATTCTACAGCCATCTACTGGGAAGTTCTTCATCGGGTTTCACTGAACTTATATTGACAGGTGAACATGTTGAAAGCGGCATTCGAAGTGGAAAGATACAGATGGCTACCTCTGCAAGCTCCAAAAAGTCCTATCAGGGGAAGAGCGAATCAAATGCTGTGTATGGTCAAAGGGGTCATAACAAGAAAAACCGTGACCATACCATTGGAGCAGTTACGATTGCAGCACCGCCATCTCAAAACTTCCAACACAGACAAGACAGGCCAAGAAGACAGTTTACGAAGATCAATATGACTTTAGCACAAGCACTGCAGGGTATGCTAAAAGCAAATTTAATTACCCTCAGAGATCCTCCTGCAAATCCCAACACTACTTCTCCTCGTTATAATCCCAATGCCAGGTGTGCATATCACTCCGATAGCCCCGGGCATGATACAAACGATTGTTGGTTGTTGAAGAATAAGATCCAGGATATGATCGACGTTGGAGAAATTGAATTTGATCCTCTGGAGACTCCTAATGTCATCACTGCTCCCATGCCTAATCATGACAAGACTGTTAATGATGCGGATGACAATTCCCACATTTCTAATATAGCTGACTTAGCATCTCCTCTCCTGATCATCAAGAAGAGTTTATTGCAAGCTGGTTTATTTCCAGGTTGCGCTGAAAATTGCGATCTCTGTATACTCCGACCCAATGATTGCTTGAAGTTGAGGAATGGTATTCAACGGCTGATGGATGATCGTGCAATTCTCTTTGAAAAGATTCCTAAGGTGGAAAACCCTGTTGAAGAAATATCCGTGATCGCTAGGTCCAAAATTCCGGTGAAGATTACCGCTACTAGAGTGCCTGTGAAGATTACTGCTGAGCCCAAGGTAGCTCCCCTAGTTATTACTGCACCTGGCCCAATACCGTATTCCTCAAGCAAAGCCATTCCATGGAATTATGGAGGTGATGTTTACATCCACGGCATAAAGAAAGATGATAATTCTGCTAATCCTAATGACGTTGACATTGTTGGGACTAGTAAAATTACTCGAAGTGGAAGGATCTTCTCTCCAGAAATCTCATCTCCCGCCCCTGAAACTCGAGGAAAGGAACCAGTCAACCCTTCTCAGTCAGAGACACCGATCGAAGTTACTACTGAAGATGTTGCCAAACAAGAAATGGAAGAAGTGCTGAAAATCATCCGCAAGAGTGATTTTGATGTGGTAGAACAGTTGGGGCATACTCCGTCTAAGATCTCAATGTTATCCTTGTTGTTATCTTCTGAATCTCATGCCAATGCATTGATAAAATTCCTGAAGACCGCTCATGTACCTCAGGAGACATCTGTCGATCAGTTCGAAAACTATGTTGCTAACCTGATTGTCGACAATGGCCTAGGCTTTTCGGATGCTGACCTGACACCAGCAGGAAAGAATCACAATAAAGCTCTGCATATCTCCATTGAGTGTAAGGGGATCACCTTATCTCATGTGTTGATCGATAATGGCTCTTCTTTAAATGTGCTACCGAAGGCTGTGCTCAGTAAACTGGACTGTAAAAGCATTGAACTGAAACCTAGTGACATTGTGGTGCGTGCTTACGATGGTGCGAAGAGTGTTGTCCATGGTAAAGTGGTTCTCCCTATCAAGATAGGACCTCAAGTCTTCAACACTACCTTTCACGTAATGAACATTCGTCCTGCCTATTCCTGCTTGCTGGGACGCCCTTGGATTCAAGGGGCAAGTGTTGTAGCTTCGTCTCTCCATCAAAAGCTGAGGTATCCAATAGAGGGTAAGATCGTCACTGTGTGTGGGGAAGAGGAGTATATTGTCAGTAGTGTGCATACCTTCAGATACGTCGAGATGGATGGGGAGTTCTTTGAGACTCCTTCTCAGTCATTCGAAGTAGTTCCTCCGACTAGTCCTGTCCTTAAGCCAACCTCCCGTGTGCCCAAGGTTATTCGTGCTCCTCCTGCTATGATTTCTCTGAAAGATGCTCAAGCCGTGGTTGAAGATGGTGGTCGTACTGGCTGGGGTCAACTGATCAATGTACCGTACAAGTCTGATAGATTTGGCCTGGGGTTTAGCTCTGAAAACATAGCCAAAGATCAGATTAATGTTGTAGAAGATGCTAATAGCGATTGCGACCTGGATAGCTGGATTTTCCCAACAATTAGTGACGGACTCAAAAATTGGAAGGCTGAAGACACTATTTCGATTTCCTTTAGTCAGGAGTAATTGTTATTGCCTATTTTAGTGTTGCAAATTTTTAATTTTTACAATTGAACTTCTTAAAGCATTGTGCCTATACCCGGGGCACAAATAGCTAATTGGTTAAGGGTTTTGTCATTTTCATAAGCATATCCACATTCAATAAATCAATGGACTTTTTGCATTCAAATATTGCGCTCTTTATCTTTCCTGTCATCTTTTAAACAAGCTATGCTTTCTTACACACACTCACGTAACAAATTGCAGATCCATATCCACTCTGGATCCTGTTGATAATAATTCTGCTACTGTTCATTATGACTTTGAAAATCCGATCTACCAAGCCGAGGATGGAAGTGAGGAAGATTGTGAAGTACCTGGAGAGCTTGCCAGACTGTTACTGCAAGAAGAAAAGACTATACAGCCGCATGAGGAATCAATTGAAATTGTAAATCTGGGTACTAAAGTAGACAAGAAAGAAGTCAAAATAGGAGCAGGCTTGGAAAACAGTATCAAAGAAAGATTGATTCTTATGTTACATGATGATGTAGAGATTTTTGCTTGGTCATATGAAGACATGTCAGGACTGGATACTGATATAGTAGTGCATCGTTTGCCGATGAAGGAAGATTGTCGTCCTGTTAAGCAAAAGGTTCGTCGCATGCGTCCTGAAATGTCTGAGAAAATCAAAGTCGAGGTTATGAAACAATTCGATGCAGGTTTTCTGGCTGTTACTTCTTATCCTCAATGGGTTGCTAATGTGGTCCCGGTGCCAAAGAAGGATGGTAAGGTGCGAATGTGTGTAGATTACAGAGATTTGAATAAAGCGAGTCCCAAAGATGACTTTCCACTTCCGCACATTGATGTTCTGGTAGATAACACCGCTCAACATAAGGTATTCTCATTCATGGATGGATTCTCAGGTTATAACCAGATTAAGATGGCGCCCGAAGACATGGAGAAAACTACGTTTGTGACGCAATGGGGCACTTTCTGTTACAAAGTAATGCCATTCGGTCTAAAGAATGCAGGGGCAACATACCAGCGTGCTATGGTGGTTTTGTTCCATGATATGATCCATCATGAAATAGAGGTATATGTGGATGACATGATAGCTAGATCTCATACTAAAGAAGAACATCTCGATCATTTATACAAACTGTTTGAGAGGTTGAAGAAATACAAGTTGAGATTGAACCCGAACAAATGCACCTTTGGAGTAAGATCCGGTAAACTCTTGGGCTTTATTGTCAGTAGTAAAGGAATTGAGGTTGACCCGGCTAAGGTGAGAGCTATTCAAGAAATGCCAGTTCCCAGTACAGATAAAGAAGTCAGAGGTTTCTTGGGACGTTTGAATTACATTGCCCGATTTATCTCCCATTGGACTGCTACTTGCAAACCCATCTTCAAATTACTGAGGAAAAATCAAGAGATGATATGGAATGATGAATGTCAAGAAGCTTTTGACAAAATCAAGAAGTATCTCCAAGAACCTCCAATTCTGATGCCACCAGTCGAAGGAAGACCTCTAATCATGTATTTGACCGTGTTAGAAAATTCAATGGGGTGTGTGTTGGGGCAACATGACGATTCTGGTCGAAAAGAGCATGCCATATACTACCTTAGCAAAAAGTTTACCGACTGTGAAACAAGATACTCATTGCTCGAGAAAACTTGTTGTGCTTTGGCTTGGGCTGCTCGCCGACTAAGACAGTATATGTTGAATTGTACCACCTTATTGATTTCTAAGATGGATCATATCAAATACATATTTGAGAAACCTGCCCTCTCCGGAAGAATAGCAAGATGGCAGATGATTTTAACAGAGTATGATATCCAATACACTACTCAGAAAGCAATCAAAGGAAGCGTGTTAGCCGATCATTTGGCTCATCAAGCAGTTGATGATTACCAATCTATGAATTTTGAGTTCCCAGATGAGGATGTCATGCTTGTTACTGATTATGAAGAACCTGGACCGGATGAAGGACCCGAACTGGGATCCTGATGGACTATGGTTTTTGATGGATCTTCTAATGCATTGGGCAATGGTGTTGGTGTTGTAATCATTTCCCCCGAGGGTTGCCATACGCCTTTCACTGCTAGACTATGTTTTGATTGTACCAATAATATGGCTGAGTATGAAGCATGTATTTTGGGACTCAGAGCTGCTATAGACCTAAGAATCAAGTTTTTGAGTGTGTACGGAGACTCAGCCTTAGTAATCAGTCAGATCAAAGGAGAATGGGACACTAAACATCTGAATCTCATCCCTTATCGAGAGCGGGTGTTGACATTAATCCCATACTTTGAAGAGATTACATTCGAACATATTCCACGAGAAGAGAATCAGTTGGCGGACGCATTGGCTACCATGTCATCTATGTTCAGAGTCAGATGGGATGATGAAGCTCCCAGGATCACTATTGAACGATTAGATGAACCAGCCTATTGTTATGAACTTAATACTGATGGAGTAGAAGAGAAACCTTGGTTCCACGAAGTAAAAAGATATTTAGAAACTCAGGAATACCCGGAAGGGGCATCCATCAATGACAGAAAATTTCTGAGGAAGTTCTCCGCTAAGTTCTTTTTGAGTAATGGAGTATTATACAAACGTAATCATGATTTGACTTTGCTTCGCTGTGTGGATAAAAAGGAAGCAGAAAAGATCATGGAAGACATGCATGACGGTATCTTTGGGACTCATTCTAGTGGACATACAATGGCCAAGAAGATTCTGAGATCAGGGTATTATTGGTCTACCATGGAAGCTGATTGCCACCATCCCTCCAGAACTTGTCATAAGTGCCAGATCTATGCGGATAAAGTACATATACCTCCTGCTCCATTGAACGTGTTGACATCCCCTTGGCCCTTTGCAATGTGGGGCATTGATATGATCGGAGAGATTAAACCTACTGCTTCTAATGGACATCGTTTCATTCTTGTTGCTATTGATTACTTTACAAAGTGGGTAGAGGCAACCTCATTTGCTTCTGTCACCAAGAATGTGGTGGCACGGTTCATCAAGAATAGTCTTATTTGTCGATATGTCATCCCTGAAAGAGTTATCACGGACAATGGCACCAATTTGAACAACAAGATGATTACTGAGCTCTGCACGCAGTTCAAAATAAAACACCATAACTCTTCTCCGTACCGGCCGAAGATGAACGGCGCCGTGGAGGCTGCTAATAAGAATATCAAGAAGATCATACAAAAGATGACAGTAACATACAAAGACTGGCATGAGATGTTACCCTTTGCTCTTCATGGTTATCACACTTCAGTGCGCACTTCGACAGGGGCAACTCCTTTCTCTTTGGTCTACAGAATGGAAGTCGTGTTACCAGTGGAAGTTCAGATTCCCTCTCTAAGAATCGTGAAAGAGGCAGGCTTAGATGAGGATGAATGGATTCAGACTCGACTCGATCAGATAAATTTGATTGATGAAAAGAGACTTGCGGTTGTTTGTCATGGGCAGATATACCAGAAGCGCATGACCCAGGCATTTAACAAAAAGGTCAAGAGACAGGTGTATCAAATTGGCGACTTGGTGATAAAGCGTATCATTCTACCACAAGGTGATCCCAGAGGCAAATGGACTCCCACATACGAAGGACCATTTGTAGTTAAGAAGGTATTCTCTGGTGGAGCCATGATACTTGCTACAATGGATGGCGAAGACTTCCCGCATCCCGTGAACGCAGACATAGTTAAAAAATACTACACATAAAAAATACAACCAATGCTTGAATAAAGCTTGTGATGCTTTAAGGAATGAGGGTAAACAGTTGGAAGGTATGGTGAATCATCTAGATGATCTCATATAAGAAGACCAAGCTAATATACAACATATCCGTAAAGAATCCAAGATGTGATATGGGAAGTACGTCCAAGCGGTCAAACTCGCCAATGGCCTGCTCCAAGACACGCACATGAAGTAGAGAGATGCCTTCGAAAACATGACGCCCAAAAACAATCCTCCGATTGTCTTTGACTTTATCATATTTTGTAGAATTATGATAAAGGAGCTCCAGGCCGAGTTAGATTGATCTTGTACTCTTTATCTTAAAGTATTTTATTCATTTCCACTTATGAATGAATGACATAGTTGATGTTGCACTAATTATGGTTGCTTTCTATTTGTGTTCTCATGCTTCTAAAATGCTCGCAAACGATCAAAAAAATCTCTGGATTCCCATGAAAATAAAAACGAAAAAGACAACATTTTCGCCTACACGCATCTACATTCATCTGCATGCATATTGTCATACCCCAAAATTTGCCCGTTAATCTTTCAACACATTTTTCAAGACATTGATCTTAAAGGAACAAAGGCCCAGCACACAGGTGGCCCAATCCCGAAAAGGACTTAAACTGGCTTGCTCGCTAGGCGAGCAAAATCCTTCGCCTAGCGAACCCTTCGCTACACCACTCGCCTAGCGAAGCTTGCGAATACCAGAAATTTTGGGCTTCATTCTGAGCCCATTAGGTCACAAAAAATCATTATAAATACCACAACTTCAGTCAGAAAAACGGACGGACGGACGGAGACAGAGAGAAGGAACATCAAACCCTGGAGGCTAACCCAAAGAATTCAGAGCAACCCTAAAGGAAACCCTGAAGGAAACTCATCTGCACAAAGGTTACCTCCGCCCAACTCAATCCGGCGCCAACCCTAAGAGTGACTTGCCAATTCAAGGTTGCAATTCAATTGCAAACAGGTTTGCATTACTATTACCGCTTTATGCTCCCAATTTTCATGTGATATTATAATTAAATTCATAAGTATATTTGAGGTTTTGCGTGTGAATTTAAGTATGCATAGAGATCCTGAATGTTTAACCATGTAATTGCTGTAGTGAATGCCATAGGGTTTGGAGCTTGCTGAAATCGTACTGCTCTAAAATTCAAAACCCGCAGCCGTTCGCTAGCACATCGCTAAGCGAACATGTAGCGAGCGTTCGCTAGGCCTTCGCTAGGCGAGGCAGCAACGAACATGACAGTCGCTGACTTTTCTGTTCTGATCTTTGCTCATCTGACATGTTTTATTATCACCATGCATTGTTTACCTGACATCATTACTGTTGTGATTCCTTTTGTTTGGTGCAATTCTCGATTGCACCCTGATTTGGTATTCTGACCTGTTTGCTGAATTTTGTAAGGGTTCCCATATTCCCGGAAAAGGTAGCTGGCTAGGTATTCCACTTTATTTGTGGGATACCCTTGTGGAGATTCATCCTAATTACTTAATTGATTTTAATGTGGAGATTCATCCTAATTACCTAATTTATTATAAAATATTGCCTTTGAATATGTGATCTTGGACCTCTCTTTGTTGCCTTACGGTATTACGGTATTATGGTCATGTCCCGCGAATGTGGGGATACATTTAGCAAAGACCCTTCAATTAAATCATCATGTCCCTATAAAATAAATCATCGTCCCTCGGATGTTGCCTACGAATATATGATTTTATCCCTCGATGACCCGTCGTTGTAGCCTACGGTTAAATGATGATTGTCCCTTCGAATGCTAAAGTATCCTTACAAATGTTGCCTTCAATGACCAATCGATGACCCTACGATGTCCCTTTTACATCCAAAGGATAAAACTACTTACTTCTCAATAGTAAGGACAGTTTTACCCTCATAAGGATAGGAAATACCCATAAAGACCTTGGGTAGGTATAACTCTTAATTGCTGACTCACAACCTAAAACATTTTTCATACATCACACTTTGCAAAACATCTACTAGAAAATCACCACTTGGTATACATTCATACTAGAATCATTGCCAAATTATATTTTTCTAAACAACTTTCAAAATTAAATGAGATAAATACTTTGTATACATTCGGACAAGAATCATTACAGAGCTAAACTCTCTTTTCAAAACATTTCCTAAGCAGTTCACAAACACTTTTTCAGACAAGGAAAATAACATAAGTGATCAAGCAATTAAGAGCCCATGGATAACCATGGATACAAAGTGTGCTAACACCTTCCCTTTGTATAATGTACCTCCCGAACCCAAAATCTAATCAAGGTCTTTCCTGTTCTTTTCCACCTTTCCTTATTGGATAAAAGAAAAGTCGGTGGCGACTCTTGCTATCCGCGACATTTGCTTTCCAAAGCAAAAACACACAAAGTCAGTTCACCGTATAACACATATATTTTAGAGAAAAAAACCAAAAACTCATTTTGTCCCTTTCTCGTCCTCAGAAACACCGAATCGGCCAATCTTCAAACTGATTCCCCAACATAACTACGGGACGAGATCCAACTTGAAAAGAAAAAAGGGAAGAACTAGAGTAAGGTCAAGAAAAAACTGAAAGCAGACATCGGCGAGTTCAAGGGAGCGATGAGTAAAATGATGGAAATGCTACAAGTGTTGACCACCAAGGAAGATCCACCTCAATGTATAATAATTTATGAGATATTGGCCTCTCAATAGAGCCATATCATTCTCCAAGAATGAATATTACGTGGCCAGGATTCGGTCTGCCACCCAACTATTCTTCCAAGGTCAGACACAATAGAGGCCACGTGTTGATTTATCTGACCTTCAGGAATACCAAGAGATTGGGTCCTGAGGATTTCTGATTCAGATTACTTCTAACTAGTAGACGTATCTGAGTCAGATCCATATGCTAGAAATTTTAAGTTAGAGCCTATTTTTCCATTTTAGAGAAGCTCATATCTAACTCATTCTAGGCAATTTTCCATGTTTAAATGTTTCAGAATGAATGAGAATCTAACTTCAGCAAGGGCTTTTGTGAAGATATCAGCCCATTGGTGGTTTGTATCTATGAATTTTAATGTAATTACCCCTTTCTGAACATAGTCTCTGATAAAATGATGTTTTATTTCTATGTGCTTTGCTCTAGAATGCAAAATATGGTACTTACTTAAACATATGACAACAGTATTGTCACAAAAGATAGGAACTTTACTCTCATATGTCTGAAGATCTTCTAGTTGATTCTTCATCCAGAGCATCTGAGTAGTGCATAGTGAAGCTGAAATATATTCTGCTTCTGCAGTGGATAGTGCTATGGTTGACAGTTTCTAGAGGTGCTTTTTTGTTCCAACCTGTCTCCGGCATAATCTGCATCACAATATCCAGAGAGCCTATACTCTGATGTTTTCTCATACATCAGGCTAATGTTAGGTGTTCCTTTAAGATATCTTAGGATTCTCTTAACAGTTGTTAGATGAGATTCCCTTGGATCTAATTAGAATCTGGCACATAGGAAGACGCTGAAAAGAATATTTGGCTGTGTAGTAGTCAGATAGAGAAGAGAGCCTATCATACCACGATAGAGCTTTTGACAAACCTTTTGACTTGCTTCTTCTTTTTCCAGAATGCAAGTAAGATGAATGAAAGTCTTTGTTGGTTTGCTTTTTGACATTTCAAATTTCTTTAGAATGTCTTTTATGTATTTGCTTTGATATACATATGTAGCGTCTGAAGCTTGGTTGATTTGAATCCCTAGAAAGAATTTTAGTTCTTGCATCAAACTCATTTCAATTTATGCCTGCATTAACTCAGAGAATTCTTGACAAACAGAAGGGTTAGCTGAACCTAAAATTATATCATCAACATATATCTGACAGATTATGAGGTCATTTCTGAAGTTTTTACAAAAGAGAATAGAGTCAACTTTACCTCTAATAAAATCATGTTCCAGAAGAAATGTGCCTAGTCTTTCATACCAAGCTCTAGGGGCTTGTTTTAGACCATACATAGATTTTTTAAGTTTAAAAAGGTGTTCTGGACATTTTGAGTTTTCAAAACCCAGAGGTTGGTGAACATATACTTCTTCAGAGATATAACCATTCAGAAATGCACTCTTGACATTCATCTGATATAATTTGATGGAAAGATTTACAACGATGGTACAAGTAAACGAATAGATTCTAACCTGGCGACTATAACAAAGGTTTCGTTGTAGTCAATCCCTTTTTGTTGACTATAACCTTGTGCTACCAATCGTGCTTTGTTTTTTACCACTTCTCCCTTTTCATTTAGTTTGTTTCTGTACACCCATTTTGTTCCAATAACGTGGATACCTTTTGGCTTTGGTACAAGATCCCAGACGTTGTCCTTTGCAAATTTATCAAGTTCTTCTTCCATTACTAGAATACATTCTTTGTCTTGAAGTGCCTCATCACAGGATGTTGGTTCTATCAGAGACATTAATCCCAAAGGGGTTTCCTCAGATACTTTGAATGTAGACCTTGTTCTGCTAGGTTCTTCCTTGTTTCCCAGAATCAATTCTTCAGAGATATTTAGTCTGTTTCTTGATCTCTTCTATATAGTTGAGATTTCAGTTGTTTCTGGGTTTTGCCTTTCAGCTTCGTCAGATTCTTTAGTCTTTTTGTCAGAACCTGCAAGTGTTATCTCCAGGTCTGCAAGTTTTTCAACTAGCTTTGACTTTTCAGAGTCAAGCTTATCATCAAATCTGACATGTATTGATTCTTCCACAATTTTAGTTTCTGTACTGTATACTTTGTAGCCCTTAGAGCGCTATGAGTATCCCAACATAATACCTTTTTGTGCTTTTGAATCAAACTTGTTCATATTTTCTTTAGTGTTTAGGATAAAACAGGAGCATCCAAACAAATGAAAATAAGAAATGTTAGGTTTTCTTCCCTTACACACTTCATAGGGAGTCTTATCCTGAATAGGTCTTATAGAGATTCTATTATGAATATAACACGTTGTATTTACTGCTTCAGCCCAAAAGTGCTTAGCCATATTTGTTTCATTGATCATGGTTCTGGCCATTTCTTGGAGAGTTTTATTCTTCCTTTCTACAACCCCATTTTGCTGCGGAGTTCTAGGACAGAATAAATCATGGGATATTCCATTTGAGTCAAAAAGTTCTTCAAAAATTTTATTTTCAAATTCGCCACCATGATCCCTTCTGACTCTGATAATTTTAGAGTCAAATTCATTTTGCACTTTTGAACAGAAACTAGTGAATACAAAGTGTGACTCATTCTTGTGTCTTAGAAATTTTACCCATGTCCAGTGACTATAATCATCAACAATGACCAGTCCATACTTCTTACCATTGACTGAAGATGTTTTAACGGGTTCAAACAAGTCAATGTGAAGAAGTTCCAGGGCTTAAAGGTAGAAACACCATTTTTATTTTTGAAAGAAGTTTTAGAAAATTTTCCTTTCTGGAATGCCTCACAAAGAGCATCTGAAGAAAACTCCAGTTTAGGTAGACCTCTAACTAACTCGAGTTTATTTAGATAAGAAATCATCCTCATACTAATGTGACCCAAGCTTATATGCCATACCCATTGCTCTTCATTTACAGACATTAAGCATTTTACATTTTGATCTTTTAGATCTGAAAGATTAATTCTGTAAATGTTGTTTTTTATCTTTCTAGTGAAAAGAATTGTTCCATTGTTCTGATTAATTACTTTGCATGTTTTTTATTGAAGATTATATCATAACCGTTATCACTTAATTGACTTATGGATAACGGGTTATGCATTAATCCTTCTATGTAAATATTATTAGAGATATATGGAAGAGATCCATTACTAATTGTTCTAGAGCCTCTGATTTTTTCTTTTCTGATTTCCTCCGAAACCTACGAAGCCAGCATCTTTAAGTTCCAAGGTTTAGAATATATGCTTTCTTCCCGTCATGTGTCGCGAGCATCCAGAGTCCAGGTACCATGATTGGTGTCTTAACTCTGCTGCATAAGATATCTACAACATAGACTGTTTTATCCTTTGGTACCCAGAATCTTTTGGGTCCTTTGTGATTAGTTCTCCCAGAGTTTCTGGAAACTTTGGGTTTTCTGGCATTAGTAAAATTTTGTGTTTGTACATGTGTGTAGTGATAAGAAAAAGGAGATTTAGGTTTATCATATGCAGAAGGTATTTGCTCGTCTTCATCAGTGTCATATCCTATTCCTTTTTTCTTATTCTGACTTACTCCATAAGTCATGGAAGCCATTTTGCTTCTTTCTAGCCCATTTTTCAGAAATTTTTGAAATGCTTTCTCATATTTGTATATGATTGTGTTAGAAGTTTGTGGGGCTTGAGTTAAAGCTTCTTCAAGTTTTAAACATTTTTTAGCTAAAAATTCCTTTTCTCTTTCCAAAACAAAAATGTTTCATTTTAATTCAGAAACTTCCATCTCAAACGTATCACATTCTTTAATAGTTTTCTTCAAGGACTTTCTTTAAAGCCTTGAATTTTTATCGAAGTTTCTGATATGAGCTTAGAGATTCAGATAAGCAAGATTCAAGGTCAGAGCAAGAAAGATTAGAAAATACCTCTTCAGGATCAGATTCTCTTTCTGATGAGCTTCCAGATGTGGTAGCCATGAATGCCACATTTAATGTTTTCCTTCAGATTCTGATTTTGTTGCATCAGATTTAGAGTCATCCCAGGTGGCCATGAGTCCCTTCTTAATTTAAAGATTTTTTTATTGAATCCTTCTTTTTTGGAACTGTCTTTCTTGAGCTTTGGGCATTCGTTTCTATAATGTCACGGTTCTTTACATTCATAGCATGTTACCTCTTTATTCAATTTTCTTCTGGAAGTTGATTCTAAGCGATTTCCCTTATGTCTTGGTCTTCTGAAGTTATTATTCCTTTTTCTCCAAAGTTGTTTGACTCTTCTGGTTAGGAGGGATATCTCTTCTTCGACATCAGAATCATCCTTTTCAGATTCATCATTATCTTCTTCTTCAGCTTGGATAACTTTATTCGTTTCTGGCCTGCGTCTCTCAGATCTAGACTTCAAGGCCACAAATTTGCTTTTCTTTTGGGGCTCGTCTTCCTCTAGTTCTATCTCATGACTTCTGAGAGAGCTGACGAGTTCTTCTAGGCTTATATTGTTCAGATATTTTGATAGCTTTAATGTAGCGACCATAGGTCTCCACTTCTTTGGCAAGCTTCTGACAATATTTTTGACATGATCTGCAGTTGTGTAGCCTTTGTCCAGAACCTTGAGTCCTGCAATTAAAGTTTGAAATCTAGAAAATATTACCTCTACAACTTCATCGTTCTCTATCTTGAATGCTTCATATTTTTAAATTAGAGTCAGAGCCTTTGTCTCTTTGACTTGAGTTGCCTTCGTGGGTCATCTTTAGGGAGTCAAGTATTTCTTTAGCAGTTTCCCTGTTGGTGATCTTTTCATATTCATTGTAAGATATGGCATTCAACAATATTGTTCTTGCTTTATGGTGATTTTTGAAATCACGCTTCAGATCATCATTCATTTTATTTCTAGCAATAGCAATACCAGCATCAGATACAGGTGGTACATAGTCAATTGTAACTATGTCCCATAGGCCAGTGTCATAACCTAGAAAAAAAAATTTGATTCTATCTTTCCAATAATCAAACTTTTCTCCATCAAACATTGGAGGTTTGGCATTGTGGCTGTCTTTTTCATTTGTGTTAGCCGTTATGTTTTTCTCACGCTAGATCTTCTCTACACTATTAAGTGTTTGATTTGAAAATCAATAACAGAGTCGAAGCTCTGATACCAATTGAAGGTAGAGAAAAACAAGAAAAGGGGTTTGAATTGATTTCACAGGTAATAAGAACTTTTGCAAATAAAACACACACGAAAGATAAAGCAATCAACACAGAAGTTTATCCTGGTTCGCTTGAAATTTAAAGTTACTACAGTCCACCCGACCAAGGTGATTTCACCTTCAACAAGGACTTAATCCAATAATCTAGAAAGATTACAACAAAAGTGTCTAAGAGAGTAAGGATCTCTTATCCCTCCCAAGTTTACAGACTTCACAAGTCACTTGAGGAAATATTCAGCAACTATTTTAGAATTACAATGAAATGTTTAGTGCTTATAGATAAGCAGTATTAACACAATAAAAGCTGTAAAACCTCACACTTAGAGCAAAAACTCGGGTGAACAGGTTTTTACAAGAATGAATGAGAATATAGAATGAGTTTGCAGTATTCTTGTGTGAATGATCCGTACATAGTGTGATGATGATCCTGCCTTTATATAGTGTTTTGAACATGAGTGTCATACGGTGAACTGACTTGGGGTATTTTGCTTTTCATCGCAATGTCGCGGATAGCAAGAGTCGCCACCGACTTTTCTTTTATCCAATAAGGAAAGGTGGAAAAGAACAGGAAAGACCTCAATAGATTTTGGGTTCGGGAGGTACATTATACAAAGGGAAGGTGTTAGCACCCTTTGTATCCATGGTTATCCATGGGCTCTTAATTGCTGGATCACTTATATTTTTGTCTGAAAAGTGTTCGTGAGTTGTTTAAAAAATGTTTCGAAAAGAGAGTTTAACTTTGTAATGATTCTCGTATGAATGTATACAAAGTATTTATCTCGTTTGATTTTGAAAACGGTTTAGAAAAATGTAACTTGGTAATGATTCTAGTATGAATGTATACCAAGTGGTGATTTTCTAGGATTTGCAAAGTGTGGGGGGTGGGAAATGTTTTAGGTTATGATCTAGCAATTGAGAGTTATACCTTCCTAAGGTCGTTATGAACGTTTCCTATCCTTATGAGGGTAAAATTGTCCTTACTATTGAGAAGTAAGTAATTTTACCCTTTGGATGTTTAAGGGTCATCGTAGGGTCATCGATAGGTCATTGAAGGCAACAGTTGTAAGGATACCTTAGCATTCGAAGGGACGATCATCATTTAACCGTAGGCTACACCGAAGGGTCATCGAAGGACGAAATCATATATTCGAAGCAACATCCGAGGGTCCATGATTTATTTTATGATGATTTAACCGAAGGGTCTTTGCTAAGTGTATCCCTACATTCGCGGGACATGACCGTTATACCGTAATACCGTAGGGCAGCAAAGAGAGGTCCAAAATCACATGTTTAAAGGTCATATTTTAAAGTCAATTAGGTGATTAGGATGAATCTCCACATTAAAATCAATACATTAAAATTAATACATTAAACTTAATACATTAAAATTAATTAAGCAATTTAGGGTGGATCTTCATAAGGGTATCCCACAAATAAAGTGGAAGGCCTAAACAGCACTCTTTTCCTGGGATATGTGAACCTTTACAACATTCAGCAAACAGGTTAGAATACCAATCAGGGTGCAATCGAGGATTACACCGCAAAAGAAAACACAGCAGCATGAATGTCAGGCAAAACAGTGCATAATTAACATAGAATAGATCAGGTTACGCATAGGACATAACAAATATCAACGGCTGTCCCGTTCGCCTCTGCCTCGCCTAGCGAGGTCCTAGCGAATGCTCGCTACATGCTCGCTTAGCGATGTGCTAGCGAGCGGCTGCGGGTTTTGAATTTCAGAACAGTACGACCTCAACCTGCTGCATGGCTTATGGCATTCAATTACAGAAATAGCATGGTCAAATATTCAGGGTACAGGCACACTCAAGCTCATAGGCAAAATCTGATTACATATCCAAAAATTCAATCATGATGCATTATGTATTTAGAGATTACAGATTGGAAGCATAAAACAGTAGTGATGCGCAAACCTGTTTGCAATTGAATTGCAACGTTGAATTGGCAGATCACTTTCGGTATCGGATTGAGTTGGGCGGCGGTAGCTTCGGAGCGGATGAGCGGCCTTCAGGGTTTCTTTACTCGGAATCCTTCAAGTTGATCTCCAGGGTTTCTATGCCAGGGTTCCGTCCGTCTTCCTCCGTTTTTTTTTTTCATTCTCCCTTTTTCGTTCTGGAGTTGGGGTATTTATAATACTCCTTTGATGACCTAATGGGCTCAGAATGAAGCCCGAAATTTTCTGTTGTCTGTCAGCTTCGCTAGGCGAGCGTGTAGCGAACGTGTAGCGAACGTTCGCTAGGCGAGCGTGTAGCGAACAGGCCAGTTTGGGCCATTTTTTGGATTGGGCCATTCGTGAGCTGGACCTTTGTTCCTTTAAGATCAGTGTCATAAAAAATGAGTCGGAATGCCCTGAAAAATGTCTTAAAATATTAATGGGCAAATTTTGGGGTATGACAGCTGCCCCTGTTCAATATTCTTGAACCGAGAGAGTCAGAATGGTATGTACGCCATTCGTGGTCTGGAGGTGGAAGATTATTGAACACTTAGAACGCCCCAAAAATTTGCACTTGTCAATTAGTTAGTCTTGATGGAGATGGGCTTAAAGATGCCATCTAGGAAGTTTGATGATGAGAGCTTCAGAGTACGTCGTACGTTAGAAGATATCTGAAGTCATGGGTGTCACTGGGTCATACGCTAGACCGTATAGTGAGTCATTCATTAGGCCGTCGACTTCACTGGGGAGTTAGAATGGGTCATACGCCGCTGGGGATAACAGATCAGAATGGATCATACGCTAGATCGTATCTGAGTTGCAGAATGAGCCGTCTGTTAGGTTGTATCTGACGAAAAGTAGTCGTACGCTAGACTACACCTCGGGATGTACTGTACGCTAGGTAGTATCTGAGGAATGAAGATCCGAATGGGTCGTACGCTAGACCGTATTGTTGGAGGAGTAATATGCTGGGGATAAAGGATCAGAATGGATCGTACGCTAGATCGTATCTGAGTTGCGGAACGAGCCGTCCGTTAGGCTGTATCGTTATTGGGGGTGAAGGATCAGAATGGATCGTATGCTAGATCGTATCTGAGTTGTAGACTGAGCCGCCCGTTAGGCTGTACTTGATGATGAAGGGGGTAGTCATACGCCAGACTACACTTCAGAATGTACCGTACGCTAGGTAGCATTTGAGGCCTTGAAGGTCCAAATGGGTCGTATGCTAGACCGTATTGGAGTTGTTGAAGGTCGGAATGGATCGTACGTTAGATCGCATCTGAGTTGAAAGAGTCATATGTTGAGCTGAATCAGAATGAACCGTACGCTAGGCTATATCTGATAGTATTTGTATATGTTGTATTTGCAATAAACGTCTGGGATGAGCTTATAGATGCCATCGTTAGGAGGATGTCAGAATGAATGTTGACATGGAGTGTATCTGAATCTGAACGTAATCGATGAAGATGTCCGTCTGAATGGCTCTCTATTTTGACTGTATCAGGAAGATAATTAACCTGAAAAATAAAGTTAGCTTCATGCCATGTCATGATGCATGAGATGTTTTATGCTTTCGAAAATAACTGCAAACGATGTATGCATGCGTATGCTGTGAAATGATGTAATGAATGAATTATGCATCTGAAAAGTTCTTCCTGAGGACTCTACTGGGGAAAACAAATCTCAATCTTCTGGTTGGGAGATACTGGTATCGATGACCCTTTCTTAGCCGGGGATGCTTGATTTCTGTCTGATGGTAGAAATGTTCAACAGAAGCCTGGCTGGGGGTGGAAGAGATGACCCATTTGTCTAGTAATGCCACTCTCTTTTGGGAATGACTGGCTTTGCTGAGGAATAGGATTAGCAACGGATTCATTGGAAAGCATGATTAGACCTTCTCCTCGATCCTGAAGCCTAGTAGTAATCGCTATTTCTATTTTATGCACGCATTTTTGGTAAACATCGATCATATCCAAATGCATATATTAATTCGAATTAAATCAATGGACGTTTATGCAAACAAAACAGAGAAAGTAAAACAAGAGCATTTTTTTTTTGAAACTAAAATTATATTGATTTCGAAAGAGGGCCTATAAACAGGCAATTTGTGTACAAGGAGACAAAAATCCTAGTAAGAGGAAATTGTCAAGAAAACAAAGAGAAAGCTATGCCGAAAATGTCCTATTGATTTTAATTCTGCTACTGTCATTATGTCTTCAAGCATCTCATCTCCTGTTGTCGGATAGAAGCGATTGGCTTGTTCAGTCCCTTGAACTTGGATGAAGCTGACCGAAAACGGGACATAGTCTTACACTTTAATCCCTAATTTTTGCCTGGACCGCCTTTTCAGGTTTTCAGTCCACCGGGATACCCTTTTTTGCCCAAGCCGCCTTTTCAGGTTTTCGACTTGCCGGGTGTACATGCGTAGTATTTTTTAACTATGTCCGTGTTCACGGGATGCGGGGACTCTTCGTCATCCACTGTAGCAAGCATCATGGCTCCATCAGAGAATACCTTCTTTACTACAAATGGCCCTTCGTATGTGGGAGTCCATTTGCCTCTAGAATCACCTTGTGGTAGAATGATACGCTTTATTATCAAGTCGCCAATTCAGAATTATGGTGTTTTATTTTGAACTGCGTGCAGAGTTCAGTAATCATCTTGTTGTTCAGATTAGCACCATTATCAGTGATAGCTCTTTCAGGAGACAGCAGGTTTCTCAAATGTATATTTGATAAGATCCATCTTAGAAATCAATGAAGTGGTATGATTCAACATATACTATCTTAGTCAGCGAGCAGCCTAAGCCAAAGCACAGCAAGCTTTCTCGAGCTGTGAGTATCTTGTTTCACAGTCGGTACCTTTTTGCTAAGGTAGTATATGGCATGCTCTTTTCGACCAGACTCGTCATGTTGCCCCAACACACACCCCATTGAATTTTCTAACACGGTCGAATACATGATTAGAGGTCTTCTTTCAACTGGTGGTATCAGAATTGGAGGTTCTTGGAGATACTTCTTGATTTTGTCTCAGTAATTTGGAGATGGATTTGCAAGTAGCGGTCAAATGAGAGCTAAAACGGGCAATGTAACTCAAGTGTCCCAAGAAGCCTCTGACTTCTTTCTTGTTCACTCTAGTACTCAGATCGACAGTTTCAATTGACTCCTCATGCGGCTGTATAGTCTTTTCTTCTTTCAGTAGCAGTCTGGCAAGCTATCCAGGTACTTCACAATCTTCCTCGCTTCCACCCTCGGCTTGGTAGATCGGATTTTCAAAGTCATAATGAACAGTAGCAGAACTATTATCAACAGGATCCAGAGTGGATATGGACCGGAAAACTGTTACGTGAGTGTGTGCAAAAGAACATAGCTTGTTTGAAAAATGACAAGAAAGATAAAGAGCGCAATATTTGAATGCAAAAAGTCCATTGATTTATTGAATATGAATATGCTTATGAAAATGACAAAACCCTTGAAAAATTAGCTATTATGCCCCGGGTATAGACACAATGCTTTGAAACACGAAAATAGCAATAACAATTATTCCTGACTAAAGGAAATTGGGATAGTGTCTTCAGCCTTCCAATTATTGAGTCCGTCACCAGTTGTTGGGAAAATCCAACTGTCCAAGTCATAATCGTTATCAGTATCTTCCACAACATTGACAGTCTCGTCATGGTTAGGCAGAGGAGTAGTGATGACATTAGGAGTCTCTGGAGGATCAGAGGTAGCTGCCTGTATCTTTCCACTTCGAATGCCGCTTTCAACATATTCACCTGTTAATATAAGTTCAGTGAAACCCGATGAGGAACTCCTCAATAGATGGCTGTAGAATGGGCCAGTCAGTGTGCTCATGAACATGTCCACTAACTCTCTGTCAGTCAGAGGAGGTTTGACTCTGCCAGCCAAATCTCTCCATTTTTGAGCATATTCTTTGAAGCTTCCTTTAGATCCCATAGTCATATTCTGCAATTGTAACCGAGTAGGTGCTAATTCAGAATTATACTGGTAATGCTTGTAGAAAGCTGTCGCTAAGTCAGTCCAGGTGTGGATGTCAGAGCTCTCGAGCTGATAGTACCATTCTAACTGTGCGTCAGCCAGACTTTCTTGGAAGAAATGGATCCATAGCTTCCTATCAGCGGTATGCGGCTGAATCTTTCTCACATAAGCTCTCAGGTGCATCTGAGGACAAGATGCCCCATCATACTTAGTGAAAGCGGGGACCTTGAATTTGCGGGGAATGACCACATCAGAGACCAGACCCAAGCTTTCGAAATCCAGACCGGGCGCCTTCTGAGCCTCCATAGCTAGCATACGTTCTTCCAGCAACTTGTATTTGCCATCTCTTGGAGAGTACTGTTCATTCTCATAATCCTCATTGTCGTCCTCAGGGTTGAAGAGATCAACATTCTCATCTTCTGAATCTGTCTCTGTTTCCTCTTCTTGATCCTTCGGAATTCTGATTTTGACTCCCGCAACCTGTCCTTTAAGCCTTCTTCCCGGGTTAATGTAACTCACAGGTTTCTTGTCCTCTTTCTTCTCGAGCAAAAGAGCTTTAAGTTCCTCCTGCCCCTTGGATAAGTTCAAGATCATCTCCTGGAGTTGAGCATTCTGAGCATGGAGGTCTTTGACAGTTTGTTCGAGGTCCATTTTTCTGTTTGGAGGAAAACCGTGAGAACATTGATCCCTTAGAGTACCTGTTATGCAATGTTATGTCATGCTATGCAATGTATGAAATGTTTTCAATGTTTAAAGTCCTTGAAATGGTTAGTACAATGCCATGATGTCATGATGTTATGATGTTATGATGTTATGATGTTATGATGTTATGATGTTATGATGTTATGATGCTATGAGGTTATGTAAATAACAAGCACAAGCAAGTCACACAATCATCATTCCTAAGTTTTAAGGCTTGCATGAGTTCCATAGGTAAGTACCCTCCCCACTGAAGTTTGGTTGGTTCAACCTGTCCTAGAATAGTAACCGGGTTCTAGAAGGATCTCAAATCACCGACCTTCCTTCAAGTCCACTTCAGTGCAACACCAAGTGGTTGACCGAAGCTTCCCTAAAGTCCAATCTCAAAGAGTGTAGTATCGAGTCTCAACCAACCCCAGTCGGAACCGAAGTCAGTTATCTCACTACTTTCTAATGGCCAGGATGAGTCAATTAGGGTTCTAAAGGTCTGGTTAATGCTTTAATGACACCACGCAGATGCCAAATTTTTCCTCAAGTAAACATGAGGAACATCAGGACATCCAAAGTGTCACATTAACCGTAGCCATCATTTTAACCATTCCAGTATACGCCGGATAGTCGCGATGATCTATTGCTACTTACCTAAGGTACACTAGATCCGGGTGTAGGATCTTTCACTCAAGAATACCCAAGCAATCCCTTAAAAGTAAATCAGACAATTTTAAATAAGTGATCTCGTTTTTAAGGTAACCTCTCTTTTTAAAGTCCCCAGCAAAGTCGCCAGTTCTGTCATACGGTGAACTGACTTGGGGTATTTTGCTTTTCATCGCAATGTCGCGGATAGCAAGAGTCGCCACCGACTTTTCTTTTATCCAATAAGGAAAGGTGGAAAAGAACAGGAAAGACCTCAATAGATTTTGGGTTCGGGAGGTACATTATACAAAGGGAAGGTGTTAGCACCCTTTGTATCCATGGTTATCCATGGGCTCTTAATTGCTGGATCACTTATATTTTTGTCTGAAAAGTGTTCGTGAGTTGTTTAAAAAATGTTTCGAAAAGAGAGTTTAACTTTGTAATGATTCTCGTATGAATGTATACAAAGTATTTATCTCGTTTGATTTTGAAAACGGTTTAGAAAAATGTAACTTGGTAATGATTCTAGTATGAATGTATACCAAGTGGTGATTTTCTAGGATTTGCAAAGTGTGAGGGGTGGGAAATGTTTTAGGTTATGATCCAGCAATTGAGAGTTATACCTTCCTAAGGTCGTTATGAACGTTTCCTATCCTTATGAGGGTAAAACTGTCCTTACTATTGAGAAGTAAGTAATTTTACCCTTTGGATGTTTAAGGGTCATCGTAGGGTCATCGATAGGTCATTGAAGGCAACAGTTGTAAGGATACCTTAGCATTCGAAGGGACGATCATCATTTAACCGTAGGCTACACCGAAGGGTCATCGAGGGACGAAATCATATATTCGAAGCAACATCCGAGGGTCCATGATTTATTTTATGATGATTTAACCGAAGGGTCTTTGCTAAGTGTATCCCTACATTCGCGGGACATGACCGTTATACCGTAATACCGTAGGGCAGCAAAGAGAGGTCCAAAATCACATGTTTAAAGGTCATATTTTAAAGTCAATTAGGTGATTAGGATGAATCTCCACATTAAAATCAATACATTAAAATTAATACATTAAACTTAATACATTAAAATTAATTAAGCAATTTAGGGTGGATCTTCATAAGGGTATCCCACAAATAAAGTGGAAGGCCTAAACAGCACTCTTTTCCTGGGATATGTGAACCTTTACAACATTTAGCAAACGGGTTAGAATACCAATCAGGGTGCAATCGAGGATTACACCGCAAAAGAAAACATAGCAGCATGAATGTCAGGCAAAACAGTGCATAATTAACATAGAATAGATCAGGTTACGCATAGGACATAACAAATATCAACGGCTGTCCCGTTCGCCTCTGCCTCGCCTAGCGAGGTCCTAGCGAATGCTCGCTACATGCTCGCTTAGCGATGTGCTAGCGAGCGGCTGCGGGTTTTGAATTTCAGAACAGTACGACCTCAACCTGCTGCATGGCTTATGGCATTCAATTACAGAAATAGCATGGTCAAATATTCAGGGTACAGGCACACTCAAGCTCATAGGCAAAATCTGATTACATATCCAAAAATTCAATCATGATGCATTATGTATTTAGAGATTACAGATTGGAAGCATAAAACAGTAGTGATGCGCAAACCTGTTTGCAATTGAATTGCAACGTTGAATTGGCAGATCACTTTCGGTATCGGATTGAGTTGGGCGGCGGTAGCTTCGGAGCGGATGAGCGGCCTTCAGGGTTTCTTTACTCGGAATCCTTCAAGTTGATCTCCAGGGTTTCTATGCCAGGGTTCCGTCCGTCTTCCTCCGTTTTTTTTTTCGTTCTCCCTTTTTCGTTCTGGAGTTGGGGTATTTATAATACTCCTTTGATGACCTAATGGGCTCAGAATGAAGCCCGAGATTTTCTGTTGTCTGTCAGCTTCGCTAGGCGAGCGTGTAGCGAACGTGTAGCGAACGTTCGCTAGGCGAGCGTGTAGCGAACGTGTAGCGAACAGGCCAGTTTGGGCCATTTTCTGGATTGGGCCATTCGTGAGCTGGACCTTTGTTCCTTTAAGATCAGTGTCATAAAAAATGAGTCGGAATGCCCTGAAAAATGTCTTAAAATATTAATGGGCAAATTTTGGGGTATGACAATGAGACCGTTAGCTGAGGCATTAATGAATATCTTAGCAATGATGGACTTTAATTGGCATTAAGTTCGTTTTCCTTTCCATAACAATTTTGGAGAGTGTTTATTCTTTTCCAAATAAAGATTCATACCAAAAGTGGAATACTTCGTAGCTAAGTCTTATGGTTGATCTTGAGTCAGAGTGCGCGGAATCCAGATCTTCTTGTCCAACATGTATTCTTCAGATAATTGCTTATAATAGATTTTTCTTCAAAAGTTCTTGATGTATTTTCTGTAGAGCCTTCTTCAGAGTGCAAATCATCAGAGTAGCTGTGCATAATTCTTTAGATTCAAAGTGTCTGAGTCGTCAACCTTCAAACTCTGTGAGCTTCCTTTTCCCCAAAGTCAGAGCGACTGCTATATTTGATTCTACGTTGTCTATTCTTAGACTTTATGTGATGTCAGATATTGTCTATCAAATCCATTTTATCTTAGAGTCCTGCATACTTAGATAAATTCGTTAGGGTACCAATTTGTTTCATATTTTGTTATCATCAAAACTTAGAGATGAATTGTAGACTTAGAATCTTGTTCTAACATTAGATACTGGATGCGGTTCTCACATTTGGCAAAAGGTGAAGTTGACCTACGAGTTGGCAATGGAGAAAAGGTTGTTGGTGTAAGCGTAGGGACTTATGTATTGACTTTACCATGTGGCTTAATAATTCGGTTAGAGAATTGTTATTATGTACCTTCAATTAACAGGAATATTATTTTTGTTTCTTGTTTGGACAACGTTTGGGTTTTCATTTCTAATAAAGAACAATTATTGCTCCATTTATTTGAATGATATATTTTATGCTATTGCACAAATGAACAATGGACTATATGTCCTTGATCTTGAAATGCCTATTTATAACATTAATACTAAAAGGATGAAACCTAATGAATTAAGTCCAACTTAACTTTGGCATTGTCGATTAGGACACATAAATGAGAAACACATTTCCAAACTCCATAAAGATGGATTGTTGGACTCTTTTGATTATGAATCATATGAGATATGCATATCTTGTTTAATTGGAAAGATGACAAAGTCTCCATTCACAGGAAAAGGTGAAAAGGCTAATGATCTTTTGGCCCTCATACATACTGATGTATGTGGAGCACTGAACATACTAGCCAGAGGAGGTTTTCAGTACTTCATCATATTTACTAATGATTTCAGTAGATATGGTTATGTGTATTTAATAAAACGCAAATTAGAATCCTTTGAAAAGTTCAAGGAATTCAAGAATGAAGTACAAAACTAACTAGGTAAGAATATTAAAACTCTTCGATCAGATCGAGGTGGTGAATATTTAAGCCTAGAGTTTGATGACTATCTAAAAGAGTATAGGATTCTATCCCAACTTACTCCTCCTGCAACACCCCATTGGAATGATGTATCTGAGATAAGAAATTGAACCTTGTTATACATGGTCTGATCCATGATGAGTCACGCTGATCTTCCAAACTCCTTTCGGGGACATGCACTATTGACAACAACTTACACACTTAACTATGTTCCATCCGAAAAGGTTGGGAAGACACCATATGAGATATGGAGTGGTAAGAAACCACATATGTCTTACATGAAGATTTGGGGTTGCAAAGTTTATGTGAAACGACAAATTTTAACTAAGCTTGAGCCTGATTCTGACAAAGGTTTATTTTTGGGGTATCCTAAAGAAACAAGAGGGTATTACTTCTGCAAAGTGTTTGTCGCTCGAACTGGAGTTTTCCTAGAAACGAATTTTATTTTCAAAGGAATCAGTGGGAGGAAAGTAGAGCTTGAAGAAATTCAAGAATCACAAAGCATTGATACACCTATGGAGGAATTAGAGCAGGAAACCTTTTCACTAGTTGCAAAAGGATATAAACAAATTCATGGGGTTGTCTATGAGGAAACCTTTTCACCAGTTGCAATGCTTAAATCTGTTCAGATTTTACTTGCTATCGCTCAATATCATGATTATGAAATATGCCAGATGGATGTCAAGACTGCTTTCCTTAATGGGAATCTTCTTGAGGATGTGTATATGACATGGCCAGAAGGATTTGACATACCAGAAGAAGCCCAAAAGATATGCAAGTTACAGAGATCAATCTATGGATTGAAGCAAGCTTCCAGAAGCTGCAATCTTTGTTTTGATGAAATAGTAAAACAATACGGATTCATCAAGAATGAAGATGAGCCTTGTGTGTACAAGAAGGTTAATGGGAGCATGATCATCTTCCTGGTATTATATGTAGATGACATATTACTCATTGGAAATGATGTCCCTACCCAGCAACAAGTAAAGACTTGGTTGGGGAAATGCTTTTATATGAAAGACCTAGGTGAAACAACCTATATATTAGAAATCAGGATCTATAGATATAGATCACAAAAACTGCTTGGCCTAAGTCAAAGTACTTACATAGACAAAATGATGAGACTTTTTAATATGCATGATTCCAAGAAAGGATTCATACCTATGCAACATGGCATGTGTCTATCAAAAACACAATCTCCTTCAATTAAGGAAGAAAGGGATCGCATGAATAAGATTCCATATGCATATACAATAGGATCTATCATGTATGCCATGTTATGTACTCGACTAGATGTCTCAGATGTTTTAAGTGCAACGAGTAGATACCAATCTGATCCTGGTGATGCTCATTGGGTATCTGTCAAGAATATCCTTAAGTATTTGAGAAGGACTAAGGACTCATTCTTGATATATGGAGGTCAGGAAGAGCCTGTTATAATTGGATACACCGATGCTAGCTTCCAGACAGATAAGGATGACTTTAGATCACAATCTGGTTATGTGTTCTTCTTAAATGATGGTGCGTGAGCTAGAAAAGTTCAAAGCAAGATACAGTTGTTGATTCTACAATCGAGGTCGGGTATATTGTTGCCTCAAGTGCAACAAAGGAATTTGTTTGGATCAAAAAGTTTATTAGTTAACTTGGCATAGTTCCTAGCATTGTTGATCCCATTGATCTTTATTGTGATAACAATGGTGCTATCGCACAAGCTAAGGAGCCTAGATCTCACCAACGATCCAAACACATACTTAGGCATTATCATCTCATTCGAGAGATAATAGATAGAGGAGATGTGAAAATATGCAAAGTACCTACACTTGACAATATTGTTGATCCACTGATAAAGCCTCTTGTGCAACATAAGCATGATGGCCATACTAGATCTATGGGTATTAGGGATATGCCTGATTGACTCTAGTGCTAGTGGGAGATTGTTGGTGTAAGCCCCGGAGGCCAATACTTTTGGTACTTGTATCGAATTATTTATTAATAATAAAAGGATTTTTTTCTTTATTATGTTTATTTAATAAAGTCTCTAGAATAACTAGTCCGTTTAATGTATCAAGTGTGACTTAATAATGAGATCTCATTAAACATAAGAAAACTATTCTTAAAGTATCTGTAGTCGAGCTTTGTTGTGAAGTGGGATAATATTAAAACATTAAGACTATTATGTATATAGATTGATGATCACATCTCCTGGATCATAGATAAGGAGTTATCAAGTCTTAAACATAGGTATGAGTATTAGGAGTAATATTTATACTGGATTGACCCGCTATGAGAATACTATATAGAATGTTATGCAAAGTGTCATAAGTTATTCTCATGGTGATAGTGATGTATACCACCCTTCAACCTGAAACCACTATAGACTCTAGATGTAAAGTCAGGTGCTTTATTGTTGATCAAACATTGTCCATAACTGGATGACCATAAAGACAGTTGATGAGTACTCCACGAAGCATGCTGAGGGACATGAGTGACCTAGATGGAGTTTGCCCATCCTGCATAATAGGATAAATGTCTAAGGGCTCAATATTGAACTAGACAAGGATGACAAGATATATGTCTTGTGTTCAATATAGGTATAAGGGCAAAAGAGTAATTGTACACACAAGTATTATCACAAAAAAAGGATTTATCATATCACATGACATTTTCGTGCCTTGGGTTGCAGTGATGTGTTGCTAGATACCGGTCACTGTTTATTATATTAAATACGTGATTTAATATAATTATCAATGTCGCGAAAACCTATAGGATCACACACAAAAGGACAAATTGATGAGAGGTAGAGTAAATAAGGAACATCGTAAGGTACAATGCACTTAAGTGAATTATAGAACATCGTAAGGTACAATGCACTTAAGTAGAATATGAAATGTGGTAATGTACCACACACTTAATTGATTTTTGGTATACCATAAGATATGGGCCACATACACTTAAGTGAGCTTTTTAACTTGCAACCCACACAAGTGGTTTTATAAATAGAACCCTTGTGCAGAAGCATTTCACTAGATGAAATTTTGTTTTTCTGTCTCTCTCACTCAAAACCTTCATTCGTAGTAGCTAACACTGAGACTGAAGGAATCCATTCGTATGGACTGAGTAGAGGTGTTGTCACCATTCAATGCTCGTGACCACTCCTTAGATCTGCATAAAAGGTTTCAATCGCCACAAGAGATAACGATTTCTATCACCGATCATGCTCATTCGTAAGGATCACTAAAGGAGAATTTTTTAATTTCCGCTCCATTTTGGATCGCCATTTTCCTTTATTTTTAACGAGCACTTGAAAAAATAAAAGAAAAGATTAAATGATAAAAATAAAGAGTTAGGTATACCCCCTCTGTCTCAAAATAATTTATTTATTTATTTTGACACAAACAAACTTAACGCATTTCATTTAACAACTGTTGTTTTAAATATAAGAAGAAATTAAATTAAAAGTACTACGTCTAGTCCAGGAATTTGCCGCTTTTGGTAATAAGCGGGTCACCGAATTTGCTTTGCGCTTAACAAACTTAACCTCAAAGTTGGGAATACAATGTAAAATATTCTTAATAGAAAAAATGAGTAAGCTAAATTCCTAGCTTACACCTTGGTTATAATGGATTGCTTGAACCTTAATTTGAGAATCACTTTCAAAGATCACATAATCTAGTTGCATCTAGATAGCAGCTTGAACTACTTTTTTCATGGATAAGGATTCTGCTTCTATAATCGACATAAGGCTAAAATCCTAAGATATGCCTCTAATGATTAATCTACCGAAGCAATCTCTAACACATCAACCTCTATTAGTTATCCCTATATGATTATTGAAGCCTGCGTCAATATTATACTTCACCCATCCTTTATTAGACGGGTCCCAATTTGTTTGAGGGTTATAGGATTCTTTACCACCCACATGTCTATCTTGAGCATTAAATCAATCATGCAAATTGTGGTAAGCTTTCATACCTAACTTTTACTCACCATCTCTATCATTATTATAAATCACATTATTTCTAATATTCTAAAGAACCCACATCAAAACTACAACTCTCCATGCAGCCATTCTATCTTCTTTACTACAAATATATAGGATGGGGGATTTAGCATCATAGAAATTCTGAATACGAGATTCTATAATAGGAGACAAACCTGCTACTTTCCAGCTCATATTAGTTGAACTGTTACCAAAGAACACATACCACTCATCTTCCTCGATATTTCCATACAATTGGAAATTTGAGAGGCACTGAACCCAACGATGTCTGAGATTAATCAGTGTTAGGAGACAACCTCTACACACACACCACATTAAATGTTTGGCTCTTGGTGGCGCAACCACACCTCTAAAAATGAGAACACGACGCTCGTGAAGCGCAATAAGACGCTCGTGGGAATATATAAATTTAAAATATATATATATATTTAAATTTATATATATATATATATATATATATATATATATATATA